>NC_136069.1:262288135-263488135 GCF_964261635.1 Lissotriton helveticus
TCCCAGTCGGTGGATTAGGGTAAGGTGGTCTACAGTGTCGAAGGCCGCACTGAGGTCCAGGAGGATCACTGCCACTGATCCTCCCGTATCCAAAATGCATCTGGCCTTCTCCACTGCTGCCAGGAGGGCGATGTCCGTGCCCTGGCCTGGACGAAACCCTGTCTGGGAGATCCCTAATAGGTTATTGCTCTCCAAGTAGAATGACAATTGCTTGTTAACCAGCTTCTCCGCGACTTTGCTATTTCCTGGGAGAAGGGAAATGGGCCTATAGTTGGAGAGGTCCTGTGAGTCTAGGGAGGTTTTTTTTAAAAGGCCTTTAACTGCTGCCGCTTTCCAGCTAGGGGGAACTATACCTTCCGAAAGGGAGGAGTTGATTAAGGCCGTGAGGGGGGGGATGATTGTACTCGATACCTTTTTCAGGAAGCGGAGGGGTGCAGGGTCGAGGGGGGAACCACTTTTAAATGAGGCCAAGGTTGCCCCTACCTCTTCCGTTGTTACGGGGCCAAAGACATCCAGGGAGGGTTGAGGGCTGGCCGGTGGCAGGGGTGAATTAGAGGTGATGAAGGTTAGGTCCTGGTCCACGGGAGCCGGTTCGGGGGGGGGAATAGCAAGGAGAATTTTTTGAATCTTCTCGTCAAAGAAGGTGGCCAAGTTGTTACATTTGGCTTCAGCTTCTTTGGGGTCGAGAGATTTAAGTGGGGGATCGGGGAGTTCTTTGAGAACGGAGTAGGTTTCATGAGCCGAGCAAGCCGCGTTTCTAATTCTATTCTCGTAAAAGAAGATTTTAGTGCTACGGAGCTCTTTTTTGTAGGATTTTACAGAGGTATGAAACATTTCTTTTTTCCCTTCTGTTTTTTCCTTCCTCCAAAGGCGTTCGTTCTTTTTACAAACTTTGCGCAGGAGGTTGAGTTCCGGGGTGTACCAGGGTGAGGGGTTCACTCTCTTGGTGTGTTTCAGAGAGTGAGTTTTAGGCAGAATGGCATCAAGCGATTGGGTGATCCAGGTGTTAAATTCTATGTCCCCTGCTACGGTGTTATGAGAGGGGTCAGGGACGTTTTCTCTGAGTTTAGCTGCCCATTCGTCTGGTTCCAGTTTCTGCCATCGCCTGGTGTACGTTCTTATTTTGGGGCGTTGAGGGGGCGGAATAATAATGTCCCATAGACATTCCACCAGGGAATTTGAAATTTGGGTTATCTACGATGACCTGAACGGTGTAATCTCCCTACCCCGGTGTCCTCAAAGTATTTTAGCAAGGGACTTAATTTTGTTTGATTAGTACGGTAAAAAGGACTGTCTATATCATAATTAGCTACTTCAGTTGTTGGGACGTATTCTAGGGCTATTTTTTTATTTGCTAGGCAAAGTTACTATTAGTTGAGAAGTCTATACTTAAAGTAGATTTTTGTAGGTGTCTCCATTTACTTTGATTACAATGGTAGTAGCACCCTTGAATTGCAGTATGTGGATAAAGTTTAAGTATAGCTTGATTCATAGCATGTTCAAAATCGATTATTAGCCTTTGGGGATAATAATTTTCAGTTAATTATTTTATTGTTGTTAATAATTCTATATAGGTGGTGCTATTTTTGTTAGGCAGCGATGCATAAATGAATGGAATATTTGTTTCCTCAAATTTATCATGAATGGTATAAAGTTGGTAAAAGGGTTTTGGACAAACTTTCCGTCCATCATCCATGTTTCAGTTTTTCAGTTTTTGTAAGTGATTATTAGTTGCAGAAATATTGATTCTTTTATCTTTACTTTTGTTGTCATATAGTAAAAATCTGTCTTCCTTGTGGTTGATCGTCTATTCTGTAAGTATTTGAATTTCTTTAAAAGTTTGGGGGTAGGTGGTGTTGGATCTGAAGCTCTGTTAGTTTTAGCAATTATTCTTTTTAGGTTGGGGATAGAAGTTAATTGTCCTGTGACATGTTCAGGTACTTTTGTTAAAACATTTTTCAGGATCTGAGTGCTTGTCTCTTGGGACCCTGTGCTCGCTTCTCTTCTTGTTTCTAAGGCTTCCCTTACTTCCAATTCAGTTACATTAGGTGTATGGTTGTGCTCTCTAACATTCACAACATTGCTATCTATTGTCATAGCTCGACCATAACAGGCAGTGGAATAATATTTGCTACAGTTCCAATGCGTTTTATTTTCTTTCACCTTTTCTTGGGTGTAAGTGTAACCCATGTAGCAAAGCATTAGATTTCCCTTTTGTGATGTTATAAAGGTTGCTCCTTCTGCCATTTCTATGGTATATCTGTGATGATACATACATATGCTTTTGAGAATCATAAACATGCTAATTTTATTAACAAACTGTAAATAATTCTTACATTTGTGTTCTTTTTGTTTTGTCGATGGCTTTATTTGCTGGTTGTTGTATTTTAACACTTCTATGTTCTGTAGATTTGCAAGAAATGTTTTTATGTTAATTATATTAGTGATATGTTTATATTTTTTCGGATTATTCTTTTTTGCACTGAAACTATACTTACTTTTTGTAGTAGATGAATGTAATTTGGTGGGTGTTTTTCATAGATGCAGTTTGTTAAAGCTGTGAAGAAAAATGAATTTATTAGTTTTGTTTTCTCATTTTAAACGTAACGAAATCAGACTATTTTTCTTTCTTTATCGGTAAAGTTGCATTTTTAACAGATCATGTTTTTCATTATGTAGAATGAAATAAGGTACTTAATCACATTTTGATTTCATTTTTTGGTTGTAGTTGTTTGCAAGTTTAGTTTTCATTTAAAAAGAGTAGAAAATGTTATTATTTTAGGTAGTTAAGTTAAGGAGGTAGAGGCATTTATATTTCATAAAAAAGTATTATTCTTACCTGTGTTATAGTATAATCTGTTATAGTAGTTTTTGTAGATTTTATTTCTTTGTCTCTTGCAAAGTAACGTTCTTCCTCCTTGTATGGCCGATAACTGGTAAATTTGTGTTAGTTAATTGTTAGTTTTTATAGTGTTTAGTTAATTAGTTCACAAATGTTATTGGTTTGTACTCTTTTAGTTTAAATTCATTGGTTGAGATACGTTTTTTGAAATTTGTAGCAGTTTTTTAATTAGGTTAATATGTTTGTTGTTTCTTTGTGATGTTTATAATATATTTGTTGTAATTTTTTAAATATATTTGTTAATACTTTTAATTTATGCCATTATATTATATATATGTAAATTCATTGTATTTTGTGAATTGATATTTTTTTTGGGTTAGTAGAATTATTTTATAATTGTTTTAATTACTTCATATATTTATATATGTTGGTATTATTTATTATAATTATATAAAATATGTTAAATAAATAAATAATTGTAAATATTGTTTATTTAATGTTAAATAGTATTATCGATATTTTTATATGTATTTTAATTGTATTTGTAAGTCGGTAGTGTTATCTATATTTGTGTTGTGTTGATTTATAATTTAAATATCTCGATATTTTTGTAATTGATGTTTGTAGTAGATTTTTTTGTAAACTATATTTATTAAGGCGATTAAGATAATTAATTCTTGTTTAAGTATAGGGTGTCAACATTTGTGTATACGATATTATTAGATCAATGTTTTTGTTGCTCAGTGTTTTTGTTATTGATATTTAAACGATGATCCAAATCTAGTGCTTCCACAACACCATTAATATAAATTTGAGGGTCAGTTTTTGTTAGGAAAATATGTCCTATGAAAACAGATGGATTTTGTGGTGTTCTCCCCAAAGGGCATTCACCTGATGTCTGGATACCCTTTTATTGTTGACACCAATGATTCAACAACCAGAGCAAACAGTAATAGAGAGAGGGAGTAGCCTTACCTTTTCTCTCTTGCAGTTAGAATATATTCCAACATCTAAACATTAACTAAATATTTGTATCTGTAGGCTGTTTATAGCTTGCTTCAACTCAGGTTTGCATGCAGAGTTCCATGCCTACCATTTCTAGTACTTGGGAGGGAAACACCGAGTTGAACCTGTCAAAGGCTTATGTCAGCATCCAGTTACAAAATCGATAGAGGTCTTTCTTATTGTGACTTTTTCAATGAGGTAGAACACTTGTCAAGTGGTATTTGCTGCTTATCTCTGTGGGATGAAACCAGATTGATCAGTGTCAATTAAGGTAAGAAAGACAATTTTTTGCTAGCAAGCACTTTCGTAAAAACTTTAACATCCAAATTAAAGTTGCTCTCAGTTGGTATGACTCACAATTATTGTCAGGTTTGCCTGGTGTATGAAATAAGCAGATATTTGCCGCTACCATTTACGATTACACTATTTGTGATTGGAGTATACAATTGAAAAGGATCACTGGATAAGACATCAAGTCAGATTCAAACTGTAAAATCTTTTTTTCAACCAATTGGGTCCTGATGATTTGTTGGGGTGCAGTTCACGAATGGCGCTAGTGACTTTTTCTAGTGTGATGGGGAAGTCCAGGCTATCCCTATTAGCCTTAATGACCATGGGTAATTTTGTGACTTTTATGATTGGTTTGAACTCCTTCAAGTCAACCGATTCCTCCTGGTATAGGTTTACACAAACAAAATTGAATTATTTTAGTGTGTCCTTATTTTCTAAAGATAGTGTAAATTGCGCCTAGAAGTGAGTGGATACAGCTCAAGATTGTCTGTGTTCCTAAACATTTGGTCAAGAGTGATCCGGTATTATTTGCATGCTTATAAAATCTCTGCTCAAGACAAAACAATGCTTTTTTGGATTTCCCCATGGTGAAGAGTATCTCTATAATTTAAAGTTAGCACTCATTATCAAGTAACATAGGGGCTGATTAGGATGGCGGTGAGACTTTTGTCCGGCTGCCATCCTTTCGTAAATGGGACAACCCGACAGGCTGTCGGCGGTTCCGCCACAGGTTTTAGGATGCGACCCCACCATGGCAGTCGCATTGCCTATGTTTTGAATTGCGGTGGGTTCTGCTGGCTGCAGCACATTCCGCAGTGCGCAAAGTAGACACTGCACATATCCCTGCACAACGTGACGGGCAACATGTGGTGCCTGCCACATGGTGCAGGGATATGTGGGGGGGCAGCATAGGTGTTCCTAAAACCCAAAGCTCAGGGCCCCCAATGTCCATTTCCGACATCCTTTTCGTTGGCGTGTTCACTGCCATGAATGGGCCGGAGGAAAGGAAGATTGTAAAATTATTGTAGGTATTACCGTTCCTCCAATGGGCCGAAGGGCTCCTGGAGCCCGTCGGATCCATAGCAGTCGGTCTCTACGACCGCCATCCATCTCCCCGCCATCGTTATGAGGCAGGCGGAAATGCTCATTCCAATGGCAGTGGGACAGCCACCGACGGGATGTTGGTGGCGGTCTCACCGTCATAGTAATCAGGCCCATAATTCTTATAGTATGAAATTAGCTTATTCATTGAGAGTGACTACTGGTAGATAGATCTCAGCTGTCTTATACATTAATATCCATCCTTGTATAGAATGTCACACATATATTTACCTTCTAGTCTGTAAACGTTGTTGCAATGGAAAATAAGGGCAAATAGATTTGCCATATGATTTCACCTCCAATGTCTGTGGAGACAAATCTCCTTTGTCAGAGCTATGATCTTAGATCACTTGGAGAAGAATTCTGTTAATTGAGAAAATTACTTCCTTTTGAATGTGTAACCTCGAAATATACCAAGTTTTGTTTCAATCAAGGTGTGATGCATCCTTGTACATGTGTGCTCTGTAGCTGTTTAAGTATGAGCACAATTAAACTCTTTTAACATGTATGAACAGTAATGCTCTAACAATGATAATAATGGGAAAATACCCAGCCACATTAATTTCATTCTTTTTTGATGTCATATTGTGAGAACGTGGATTATCAGTTTGGGTTAATGGTACTCCACCACAAGCAATAATGCCACTGCTTTTGTAAGGTTCAGCATATGTTTCAGGAATTTAAACCTAGGCTCATATCCTGGTAGCTAAGGTATAGAGTAGACAGGCTTACCATCAGAAACATGTAAGTATTTATAATAAAATGAAACAGTAAACAAATTGACAACACAGCACGATGATAAAAATCCACTCCAATTTATAAAAATAGAGAATATTTTAAAGAACAAAATTACATCAAAAGAAAATAAATAATAAGGGGACCCAATGATATGACTTATTACAGTTTTAAAAAATAGAAATATGAGGGCATCTGGTTGCACTAGACCGGGACAAAGGTTAGTTTTAAAGCAGACTGTGACGGAGTTGTGGTCAATCCTTTAAGAACCCTTTTCAGAGGGCCATTGGTAATGCAGGGACTACTGAACCCAACTGTGGTGGTTAAAGTCATTTACTACTGATGTCCCAGAGCCCAATCTAATATGGACTCTGCTCAACTTGGTCAAGTATCCCTTCTGCCCTTGATTCTCACTGGTATCTGTGGTTCAGTTATCAAGGCTCCCTTAGGGGGGAATTAGCTTCAGGTCAGTGAACATGACTCAAAACTCAAATTGTAGATGGTACGAACAATAAATCAAGGTCCAGCCAAATACTTGCTTTTATAAGACAAGGCAATATAATATTTCTAACTCTACACATGCAAGAGAGATACGACATTCAAATGCAATTACAAAATCCACCAGGGCGGGCTCTAATAGTTGTCCCACAGTCCTTTGGGTAGCATGTTTAGTGTTATTCCCCATTCACTGGTGGATGCATCAGAGAAAGAAATTATTAGGCAAAACTCAAGAGACCCCTTTTGACACTTACGGGTTTCAGTCAAATGTGTCTATAGTGTCACAGCACCTTCAGTAGTGAATCCCCAGGGACCCAAATGCCTGGTGTCATTTTTACCCACTCAGGGGGTGTGACAGTGATCAGCTAGTGCTAACAATCGGAGCAGCTCCGGTTCGGTGGATACAAAAGGTAAGTTACACTGCCCCAAACAAAAAGGGGGAGGAATTATTTGGATCCCAACTGAGGGTGGGACATCCTCAACGGCATCCTGGAATCCTCTGGGAAGCAGTCAGACACTCTAGGTGGCTTTGACCCACAGGTCCCTGTAGTACTCCTATTGTCCAAGCTATGGCCTAAAACATGGGCCACAACAATACTGGCAGCACCTTCTGGTGTATGGGGTTGCTGCGTTGGTCGCTATTGGGTGAAAACTATTCAGGGCAGCCGCCATCAAAAAGTCCCATGCTCTGTCTTAATTAAGTTCACTGCTGCCCCTTCTGGCATATAGGGTCACTGCAGTGCAGTGGTGCGGGCCTGGCGCTTCCAGCATGGTGCACTTATTATGGCTGAGATAGCAGCTGTGTTTCCTGGCATAGAGGGGTCGTCTGGCTGGTCCTGCACACCTGTAACAATGTGATCAGTGTGCAATTGCTCTCCTCACACCTCAATCCTGAATTCATCTTGGCAGGGCTCCACACTGGACAACACTCCCTCCAACTCTCTCCTATTGTACACCATACTTGGCAAGCAGGCAGACTATGGTGCTCCAGGGCAAGTGGTATGGTGTCTCTGGATGATGTCCCCTTAGGGAGACTAGCAGGTCTTGGCCTCCAGTCCTGCTCACTGGCTGAAGGCTTGCAAAGTTTCCCCACCTCACACAGGTTTCTGGCTGCTTGGCAGATAATACATTTTTTGGCAACTCAAACACCCCTTCTTATAATCCTTTTCCAGATACAAGTGTTATTTAGGGTTTGTGTCTTTGAAGATTTATGGCGGGGTCTGCTTTGTTTGAAGTGGGCATGTCTCCTTTGCATCTTCCCAGTACTGTACCCTTCCCAGGCACACATACATCCAGCAGAGAGTCACTACCCTTGTGCAATGCAGGACCACACATCTACCTGATGTAGGCCAAGGGTGAGTTAAGCACACAGCAGTGGAACTTTTAAAAAGATGAGGGACCCTGTAGGCCTCAACCCAGTGACTCAGGGTAAACATGTTCTTTTCATTACTACTGATCACCACTATGAGGATAGCACCTTTGGTACCTCTCTCGGTCCAACAAGTCCAGAATCCATGAGACAAGCATATGTCATGGCGCACAGACATGATCCGTGTAGGCCTATGCATTAGGGATCACGAAAACAGTAGAGTTAGGCACTCAGGGCAAGGGTGTACGTCTCTTACCACGCTGAGGAGTTTTCCATGCCAACGGACGCTAATAGAATGTTGATCAGCATCAGATCTAGTGTAGATTTCTACCTTCGGACTTAGGGCCTGATACTCCATCACAAAAGTGGCAGATATCCCGTCCACTGTATTACAACTTCCATAGGACATAATAGAACTACACCTCATAGGATATCCATCTTGCTTGTGATGGAGTATCCCATCCGCTAAGACCGTAATCAGACCCTAAGTCTCTTTTCTGGAAGCCAGATTACTGTAGCGGAGCAAGACTGCATTCTGTAGCCACAGAGAGGGTTTGAGGCTGTTGGATGCTGTTTGGCATTGTGCCTGCTGAATCAGATTTTCTGCTGTAGAGAAGCATGTAGCAGGAGCTGTGGCGGAGTCGGCCCACCCTCAATGCATCCTAGGCAGATTAGATTAGCTGGTTGGTCCTAGTCTTCTGTCAGTTCTCTGGGCGAAAATCCTTGAAAAGGTTTGTAAGTCCCAGGTTTTAGATTTAGGCACAAGGAGTAGGAGCAGAAGGAGTACAGTCTGGCATAAGCAAAGGATTCCAGAGCCTCAGAAAGAGCACTAGGGGTGAGGACTCACTCCAACAGACGCCATCAGCACACCAAGGTCTATGGCAAGTCCAGATGGTAAAAGTGGGAGTAGGTCCCGCCATTAGGGTTCTCCCCACAGATCTCAACAGCAGGTGTGATCCTTTTTCTGTCTTCCACAGGTTCAAAAGTATTCTGAAGGAGTTATCCAGGGGTGCTATATTTACTCCTGGCACCAGCTTGTGATTGGGGGAAACTCCTTGACCTATAAGTAAAAAGTTCCCAGGGGTAACCCTGCTCATTTTGACATAATTTCCTGGAGGTTTGGTCTTACACAATCCCACAGTGAACTGCTCTGCCAAAATAGAAAATGACAAAATCTTTCTTCCCTGTGTAGAGCTCTGGGTTGACCTCTGGGATGTGTTTCCTGTCCAGGGAAGACCAGGCTTGACAGTTCAGGCTGGACTGTTCCCTTGAGGCACAGGGTCAATACTTATTTGCATATAGCTGGGTCCAAACTGGGGTGGCAAAGTGAGCTAAAGAACGATGATGGATTCAACCCAGATCTGTGACTGGGGGTAAGTGTCTGAAAAGTTTCAGCACTCTGTCCATCATCTCCTTGTGTTTCCTTTGTTCGCCCTAACTTTTCATGGTATGCCCAGTCGTGGGTCCCTTGCTCACTTCGCCACTAGATTCAAGCTAACCTGGCTGATGATGGGAGTTGCCCCGAAACCGGTCCCAGGATGCTTGTTTCCGGTCCACGGAAGACCTTGTATGGCAGTACGGGCTGGACTATACCCATGAGGCACAGGTTCTAGACTGACTTGCATATAGCTGGGCCTGAACTGGGGTGGCGAAGTGAGCTAAAGAACGAAGATAGATTCAATCCTGATAAGTGATTGGGGGTGAGTGTCTGTAAAGCTTCAGCACTCCGTCCATCATCTCCTTGTGTTTTATTTGTATGTCCTAAGTTGGCAGGATATGCCCAGGCATGGGTCCCTTGCTCACATTGCCACTGGATTCAAGCTAGCCTGGCTGATAATGGGTGTTACCTCGAAACCGGTCCCAGCTTGCTTGTTTCCTGTCCATGGAAGACATGGCTTGGCAGTTTAGGCTGGAAAGTTCCGATGAGGTACGGGGTCAAGAATGATTTGTACATAGCTGGGTCTGAACTGTGGTGGCAAAGTGAGCTAAAGAACGATGATGGATTCAACCCAGATCTGAAACTGGGGTTGAGTATCTGAAAAGATTCAGCGCTCTGTCCATCATCTCCTTGTGTTTGCCCTCCTCCTGCAAATCAGTTCAGAAACAGGCTTTCCTTCCACTTTGATTGGTGCCCTCTTGACTACCTGGACAATGGAAAGGACAAGTCTAAGTGAGGGTTGCATCTGCCTGGTACAGGTGGTGCCCAATCAAAGCTTGTGCCACTGGTGGGTACATCCTTCAGCCCATCCTGTCAAGAAGAGGTCATACTTCCTCCCACCCCAAGCCCTGTTGTTCCCCTTTCTGGGATTACTTACACCTCCTTGCAGCAGGATGCCAGGTGGCAGTAATGAATTAAATCTGAAAAGGCTACCAGAGGCTATAGGCAGGAAAATAATGACTTTCTAAAGTCACGATTTCTGAAATAGACAAAATTCGACTTTGCCATTAAGTTGGGTTTTGTTTAACTATAAAAAGGAGTGTTTGAAGTATTTTTCTAGCTAGCACCAATCTAAAGTTAGCTTTATTAAGTGTAATCAAGTGACCCAGTGTTTTTTTATGGCACAGACAGGCTTGCTACATTGAAGAATGGGTTTAGTGCCTCTACCACTGTAAGGACATGTAAAACATGGAATACATATGTCCTACTTTTAAATTTGAAACATCTTGCCTTAGGGATGGTAAGGCCTAATTCAGTGGGAACGTGCTACTATTTAAAAAGATAGGTTTAGACCATAAAAAAAGGTAATTTAACAAGTCGAAATGGCAATTTCAAAGCTGCTCAGATTAGCTGCTGTGGCCCCAAGTAATTGGTAACAGGTACATTACCCAGAGGGCCAAAATCGTCTTGTAACTGGCCCGCGGTTGGCTTCAACTTGTGACTTTATCCGGCTCCAGCGTGATAAGTAAACTCCATTTGGCGCTCTGCTCTTTTTGGCACCACATTTACCCAAAATTTTGAAATTGCATATCTCCAGCTCTACTGATTGTATTTTTGTTGGTATGATTTTTTTTTTTTTTTAATTTACTCAATTTTTCTAAATTGGCATACAACCTTTCTTGTATGGTGTTTTCAATTTTTCTGTTTGAGTGTTGCCTCTAAGTTAAGCCTGAATGCTTTTGTGCCAAGCTCCAAGCAGTTAAGCACTGGTTAATTTAGTCACTTTTGTTGTTAACCCTGACAGTGATTGTGGTTGTCGCTTGAGAAGGGGCAATACCCCCCTCAACCAAGAACATAATTTCTCCGGGCCCGATTCACAGAACTAACTTAAGACAAACTCCTAAACCGGGGTGTGGCTTGCGCGCCGCGACGTGATGGCGGTCCGCGAGTAGCTCCGGGGCATCGGCGACCGTCGGGACGATTTAGGATCCTTTCGAGTGATGCCTGCCTGTTAATAGTCGGCTAGACTGGTGTCGGAGTTTGCCGGGAACGGAATGCACCGCACTTCTGCAAGCGAATGTACACAAAGCTGCTCTTTGCTTCTTTATGAGCTCTGTGCCTTGGTCTTCGCGAGCGGCCGCCATTTTGTTGGGTGACGCCGCTCGTAATTTTCACCTCAGCAACTGGTGACTGGCATAAGTACTCCATATGTGCAGATGGATTGAGGTGTCTCAATTAGTATTTTTGACGCTATGGATGTTACATTTTGCTCTTTATTGAGGTCTCTCACTAGCCTTTTGCCCAAACATGTTTTATAAGATGCCTTCAGTGCTCCTTTCTTCAGCGGGGTCAGACCAATTATTTTTATTTCAGCTTTTTTGGTGCTCCTCCCTCATTTTCTGTGACATTACTCTCTCTTTTGGTTATTTACTGTTGTTTTTGAGCTCTCCTGCTATTGGGGAGATTAGCCTATTTTGTTTCCATTCCGATATTTGTTTTTTTTTTTGGTGGTCCTACCTTATGGCTGATAATATGGGTCCCCCTCCTAATGCTAAGGACTCTAAAGTTGCACTGAAGAGGTCCAAGCAAACTTCTCCTACCCCAGAGTCCTCTCAGAAGGAGCCTGTTACTACTTTGGACACCATTTTGTCAGGTCTTAATGCTGTACATGACATTGCACAATCCACGAAAACCAATATTGATTTGCTACAGGTTGAGGTTGCGGCTATTAGGAATGACTTTAAGGCACTATCTGTGCGTGTTTCGACTGCGGAGACACGCATTAGTGATGTGGAGGATTCTGCACGACAGCATTCTAAGTATGGAGCGATCAATGGAGGCGTTGAGGAGAGACCTCACGGAGCTAGAAGATAGCAATCGTAGAAGCAATTTGCGAATTTTTAGCCTGCCTGAAGATGCAGAAAAAACGGCTCCTTCGATGATTGACTTTTTATACCAGTGGCTTCCAGCTACAATACAAATTTCCTTTCAAAGGGACTTTGAAATTAAAAGGGTGTGTCAACTTTTAGATCCAAGTCTTCCTCACATCCGAGGGCGGTAATTTTTAAACCGCTGCGTCACCAACACATGGAACAAATCTTGGCGCACATGAGGAAGATCAAGACGGTGTCTTGGGAGGGTGATCGGATTTCTATTTCGCAATATTTTGCTAGAGATACAGTTATTCGACGAAAAGGATTTCTCAATTTACGGAAACGTTTGTCAGAAATGAATATTCCTTTTTCTTTTGCTGGTCCCTCAAAGTTTCGTATCACCATCAAGGGTCGGTTGAGGATTTTTGATGAACCTGCTGAACTTTCTTCCTTTCTGCACAATCAATATGAATCTCAGATGGATTCTTCTTCTTTTCCTGGTACTTCGGGCACTTGATTTCCATGTTTCCGGATTGTTTTTCTACTCTTAATTCTCCTATGATGTTGTTCCTAGCTTTATGGGCGTTTGTTATTTGCTGTATGGCGGTTTCTCTCATTTCGTGTTTCTTTGTGTTTAATGTGTTTCCTCTCTTTCATTAGTCTGTTTGTGCAGGTGCTTCTCCTTTTCTTTCTTTTCACTCCTTCTTCTTTCTTTGTCTTTTTGTATGTATCTCATCTTCTTGTTTGCAATCACTTGGCTTGGCTTATGCCTTGTTATTTATATTCCTTTCTTCTATTGTGTTGTTCTATCGTTTGGTGCATTTCTGCTAGGTTAATGTTGTTAGTGTTGTCTAATTGGTGGTTTTTCTCTTTCGCACTTCGGAGTGTTTTGACGATTAGTGCTTTTTCCTTTCCTTTTAGGTCGCGTGTATTTTGTTTTACTTAGTTTCTATTTCACTGACTTATATATTTAATACTGTTTCCCTTTATTTTTTGTGATTACTATATATGTTATATTGATAATCTCTACTTATAATTGAATGATTTATTCTCTTCTGATAAGAGTCTCTTTATTGCTATTTACTGCTCGTATTTATTTATGGTGTTTTTAATACAGTTTCTATTGTGTATTGACTTTGCTTATTTATTATGTAGGATTAGTTTACGAGTTTTCTTTATACTCTATGCGAATAGCTGTGTATCTTTTTTTCTTTTGATGAATTTCTATTTGTTGATATTTCTGCTTCATATGTATTTATGATGTTTTTATTACAGTATTTACTATTAATGTATTCTACCTATTTAGTATGCATGTTTAGTTTACAAGATATACTTATATTTTTTAACAAATAATTGAATGGTTTCTTCACTAGTTGGATCTGCATTTATTGATATGCCTTGTTCGTATTTCTTCATAATGTTTTTTTTCTCCAATATGTAGTGTGATTGTTATGCCTCTGTATACTTCGATTGGAGGTTTCACACTGACTTTTTTCCTTCTATCTTTCTCTACATTTTATATTACCGTACTTATTTTTTTCAGCTTTTGTATCTTTCATCTGTTTCCTGGTCTATTATGGGGTTGGTAGTTCTATTATTATTAGTCCCCTGACGGTCCCCTCGCTTGCCTCCTCCATGTCCCCCCTGGTATGAAGTTGGTCCTTTATAGACCTCCCCTGGTGGGTCTTTCTCCCTTCTCTTTCTATTCCTTTCTTTTCTTTTTCCTTTCCTTTCCTTTTCTTTTCTTCTTCTTTCTTTTTCATTTCCCTCTCCTTTGCTGCTTGGATCTTCTGGTGGTGCTTTCTTTTTGTGTTGTTGGCCGTTGGTGTCTTGCTTTTTCTACCATTGTTGTTGCTCGGATTTAATTTTTTTGTTGTAGGATTATGCCTGGTTTGAATGTGGTCTCCCTTAATGTTAAGGGACTGAATCATCCGGTCAAGAGGGCTAAAGTTCTGGACTACTGTAAATCTTTATCTTCGGATAAAGTTTCCCGTAAGGAGGCTCTGGGGTTGAGGAAGGACTGGGTCCTGGATGTGGTTTGTTCAGATGCTCTTGGCAAAAAGAATGGTGTGATAACACTTCTATCTAAGAATTCTGGGCTATCAGTAATTTCTACTGAACATGATTCTGAGGGTCGTTGATTGTTATCTCGATTGTCTGATGGGGTTTCGGATCTTTATGTTCTGAATATTTATGCTCCAAATAATGATGATCCTTCTTTTTGGCAAAAGATCATTAAAGTACTCACCCAAACACCTCATGATGGCAATCTAATAGTTGGTGGTGATTTTAATTTGCCTTTAGATCCTGTGTTGGATAGGAACTCGGCTTTTTCCTTCCGTCCCCCTAGAGCTCATAAACAACTGTTAAATATGTGCTCTTCTGCTAATCTTCAAGATATCTGGCGCCTTCATAATCCTACTGGTAGTGAGTTTTCTTTCTTCTCCTCTCCTCACTCTAGCTTTTCTCGTATTGATTATCTTTTGGTTCATTCGTCTCTAGTACAATCTTTGTCCTCTCCATACATTCATCCTATTCTTGTCTCAGATCATGCAGCGGTTTCTTTTTCTCTCTTAAACCTTGCTCCTAAGAAAAAGCCTTCCTCTTGGAAACTGAATACGGAGATTCTGCATGATGATTCTCAAGTCCAGGCCCTACAAACTGAAATTGAGCATTTCTTTTCTGAAGGTTCCGTTAGCTCCCCAGTAGTTTTATGGGATGCATTTAAATGTATGCTTCGTGGTCACATCATTAAAGTAATGGCGAAGAGAAATGCTGACATTAAGAAGGAACTTGCTGATTTATCAGACAGTATTAAGCAACATAAACTGCTTTTTCGACAGTCTAGAGATAAACAATTGTTGCAATCCATCAAAAATTTTAAATACTCATATAATACTATCGTTACTAAGAGGGCTCATATTGGGGTTCAGGCCCAGAAGTCGAAACGGTTACTCTTGAAGAATCGTGCTGGTAGGATTCTAGCGACCACATAAAAATTTCAGGAATCTAGTTTTAAGTCCTCTCAAATTTCTTCTATTACTGATAGGTTCGGTATTAAAAAATTTCAAACTAAGGAGATTCTTGAGGTTTTTCGTGATTTTTATAGTTCCCTATATTCCCCCACTAATCAGTCATCTTTTGAGGATATTCAGGAGTTTTTAAAAACTATTCCTCTTCAATCTGTGTCAATAGAAGATGGGGAGAAATTAGGTGCCCCGATTAGGTCTAGTGAGATTATACATGCAATCAAGTCCACTCGGTCTGGCAAGGCCCCTGGTCCGGATGGATTTCCCATTATGTTTTATAAAACCTTTCTCCCCTCTATGGTTCCTCGCCTTAAGGCTGTTTTTGACATATTTATTCAAGAGAGTGCGGTTTCGGGTACGGCGGCGGATGCTACTATTGTGGTAATCCTAAAGGAGGGGAAAGATATTTCTGATCCTAAAAATTTTCGTCCTATTTCCCTCCTCAACATGGAGGCTAAACTCTTTGCTAAGATTCTTGCTAAGCGGTTGGAGTCTTATATTCCATCCCTGGTACATCCATCTCAGACAGGTTTCGTCAAGGGTAGACTTGCTAGAGATAATATTCGTACCTTTTGCCATATTTTGGGTACAGCTAAGAGGTCTACACTTCTGGCCGCTGCGCTAGCCTTAGACGCCGAGAAGGCTTTTGATAAGGTCTCTTGGCCTTTTCTACATGCTGTTCTTCGTGCACATAATCTTGGAGGTTCCTTTGTCAACATGGTTATGTCCCTCTATGCCCAACCTAGAGCGAATATTAGAGTTAATGGTGCAACTTCTGAGTTTTTTAGTCTTCGCCAAGGTACTCGTCAGGGGTGTCCCTTGTCCCCGCTTTTGTTTTTATTAGCTATTGATCCGCTCCTGCGACTAATTGATCTCCACCCAGCCATTAAAGGGTTTACTTTTGGTTCACATTGCATAAAAACAGCGGCTTATGTAGATGATGTCCTTATTATTTCCGATGATATCGTGTCGGCTATCCCTGCGATATCAGATACTATTGCTCTTTTTTCTAAGGTTTCTGGGTATACTCTTAACAGAGATAAGACGGAGATGTTTCCCCTCAATGCTTATTGTTTCCCAGCACATATGGGGACAGCTGGTTTTAAATGGCAATCTAAACAACTCAAATACCTAGGGATCTGGTACTGTGGTACTCTTTATGATATAGTGGCTTATAATGAGGCCCAGACCTTACTTAAAGTTCGTCATCCTTTGGATACTTGGTCCCCTAAACATATTTCTTGGTGGGGTCGGGTCCAAACCTTAAAAATGATGATTACTCCTATCATTAATTTTGTTTCTTCCATGCTCCCAGTGAAGCTGTCCTCCTCCTTTTTCGTGAGATTGATTCCATTACTTCTAAGTTTCTCTGGAGTGATACGAGGGCTAGAATCGCATATAAGTCCTTAAGGAAGCCCTACGACATGGGTGGCTGTAATTTCCCGGATTGGGAGAAGTACCAACTGGCTTTTTTAGCCTCTCAGGGCGGTTTGTGGTTTTCATCTCTCCCTGGTCACATACCTTCCTGGATGTTCATCGAGCAGGATCTTTCTTTTCCTTTACCAGTCTCTTCCTTTCTAACCACGTCCACGTTATCTATTCCGTTTTCTCGTACTATTATATTAGACACCATTGCAGCAGTTAGATCTGTTGACAAGAAAGTGGCTACCCCGATTCATAAATCAAGGTGGTCTTCATTGTTGTGTAATCCTAGAATAAAGTTTATTATTGATCCTTCGCTAATACAATACTGGGCTTCTAAAGGAGTTACATTGGTTCGTCATCTATATGACTCCAATAATGATCCTTTACCCTTCTCCTCCTTAGCTCAACAGTTTTCGATCTCTAACTTGGATTTTTACGCCTTTTTAAAAATTAAAGTTGCCCTTGCTAAGGTGCATCTAGAGCCCAATTCTCCCACTATTGCGTTATTTTCTTTATGGCTTAAATCTGGCCATATTGCTTCATGAATTTATACATTCTTGTCTTCAACTTCCTCTGCCTTATCTACTGTTGCACAACAAAAATGGGGACATCACTTTAATAAAGAAATTACTGAACATATTTCTCCGGAAACATGGCAGTTGATTGGTAAGCTTTCTCTTCGTGATAAAATCGCTCCTTCTTTGTTTCAATCTAAGGGGCATATTATCAAGGGGGTTTATCTCCGCTTTTTTGGCTTTAAAAGCCAAAAAAGCGGAGATAAAATTATCTCCCTATTACCTAGCTGTCGCTAACACCAGTTAGCGACAGCTAGTAGGAGATAGCGACCATCTTGGACCCCACTTTGCATGTCAGTGATATTTATCACTAATGACATGCAAAGTGGGCGTGCCAAGATGTTAGCGACTGGAAACAGTCGCTAACATCGCTATCTCCTATTACCAACTTTTGGAGATATTCGCGCTAAGCGCGAATATCTCCAAAAGCTAACACCTGCCCTGAGCAGTTCTTAGCCATGTTATCCAATGGGAGGTGGATAACATGGCTAAGAGCATTAGCTCGGTAATGCATGAATATCGCTGACTTTTCAGCGATATTCATGCATTGCGGCCGTTTTTTATCGCATTTGCGATAAACCTTGATAATAGCAAGGTTTATCTGCGATAATTTCTGGCGATGCTTAGCGTTAAAAAATTTGTTGCTAAGCATCGTTAGCGATAAATATCGCTTAACGTTGGTAATATGCCCCTAAATTCTTTTCTACCAACCTTCTTCATTGGACTCCTGTGCGTTTGCATTCTCTGAACTTAAAGGATGATGATCTTTGTTGGAGTGGTGGCTTGTCTGCTGGTGATTATCCACATATGTTTTTTCACTGCTCACTTTTGAAATCCTTTTGGGATCTTGTACATAAGCATCTTATATTAATTTTCCAAATTAATTTCCAGCTTTCCTTTCCCATGATTTTGTTGGGGCCATTAGCTTCCCGTGAGCCTGTGCCGTTGGATGCCTTAGATGTGCAATTGTTGGATCTTTTATTGACGGTTGCTGTTAAGGTGATCCTTATGGAATGGAAAGTCTTTTTCTTCCGTATCATATCATACATGGTGGGCATGGGTCTCTTTTTTAAGAAGTGCACACACTTCTGTTGATGTGGCTCATCTTATCCCCGCTATTTCTAATACTGTTTGGAGAGCTTTAGACAGGTATGTAGATTTGGCCTCAAAGGGGTTGGTTGACCAGTATCCCTTTGTGTCGTCTACCTGAGTGTTGTTTGTTTTTGTTGTGTCTTTGTAGCACTACAGTAGATCCTTCCTTTCCTCTTCTTCTTGTCCATCTCTTTCCCCTCCGCCCTAGTACTTTTTTCACTCTCCTCTCGTTCTCTTTCTTACAATCTTCATTTAATCTCTCTTTCTTCTTTCCTAATTCCTTTTCTTTTTCTCTATATTTCTTTCTTTTATGATAATGATACCTTTGGTGATCTTATGGTTCATTAACGTGACTCCGTTAATTTTACTTCATATTTTATCTATATATCATTTATGACAATTTCTCTGTCTTTGGACCGAATATTATAATGCACTTCTGTATTTTTTCTTTTTCTCCAGCAAGTGAATCATTATGTATTGTATTTAACTATTTTTACCCCTTTTAAAACTTTAATAAACTTATTGAACACAAAAAAAAAGACAAACTCCTAAACTAACTACCATTTTGGTATTCACAGAAGGCACTTACTCATTTTGGAATTCACAGAAGGCACTTACTCATTTCGTTATTCACAGAAGTTAGGAGTCCTAACTGTAGGACTCCTAAATGCCATCTGTGAATACCGAAAGTCTTAAAGTTAGGATTTCTTTCAATTTAGGAGTAGTAAAGTTAGGACTCAATTTTGCTCCATAATTACTAAAAAGCGTGGAGCTAAGGGATGACCCTTGTGGAACTCCACAAGGCAGAGTGTAAGGTTGTGAGTTAAAATTCCCTAACGTTACTGCTTGGGATCTGTCACTGAGAAAGGAGGAAAGAAGCTCCAGGGCTACCCCCTTAACTCCTATTTCCTTTAGGCATCCAGTGAGAGTGGTATGATCAATAGTATATAAGCTTGATTCAAACAATTTTCAAGACCTCCTTCAAACTCAGAGTCCCCAACTGCCCCCAATGTAGAGGTGGCAAACAGCCTTTTCCACGAATGGGATACACACACTTTTGATAGGTGCATCGCTGTTAAACCAACCCACAGTAAAAGAATAAAGAGCAGCTATTGGTTTAATGAGATGCTGAAAAAAAATTGCATGGTCCTGGAACATGCCTGGAGATGCTCCTATAACCACCCTACAATAAACGATATCGAACGGCCATTAAGGCAGATTATAAATTAATTCTGAAGTGCAGGGCTGAAAATGTTGCTAATGAAATACAAAAAACAGCAGCAATCCTGCTAAAAGTATCTTCTCTCTCCTGAGTGGCCTCAGAAAACCGGCATTGGTAGCAGAGCCTATCATCAGTTCTAATATTCAATGTGAAGAACTGGCAAAGTACTTTATTAGAAAGGTAGAAATGATCTACTCTAACTTTGCCACCGTCTCAAGGAATTCTAGTCGAGAGGCACCTATTACCCCTCTCCCCCCTCTTACACTCTTTTCCTTTGCTGTCCCGTGAAGAACGACATATTCTCTAGAATAAAATGAATTCAGGCTCACCAGATGATACCCTTAAGTCTGACCAGTCTGTGAAATCTCAAGATTGTCTTCTACCAGTCTGTCTTGAACTGCTATATCTTCCTCTGATGTTGACGTTGGTACCTGTCCCATTGGAACATGCTAAAGTAATCCATTTGTTGAAAAAACCTGCTCTGGACGGTTCCAAACCAGAAACTTTTCGCCCTGTTTCCCTGCTATGTTTTCTCGCCAAAATGACTTAATCCGACATCAACACTATCTTCACTAACTTTGTGAAGACCAATGGAATCTTAAATTCTTCTCAGAATGGTTTTAGACCACGACACTGCACCAAATCCGCTTTGCTGGCAGTTACTGAACATTTGCTTGGCTCCCTAGATGAAATGCAGGTCCTCTGCTCTGATTTACTGGATCTAAGTGCCGCATTTAATTCCATATCTCATGATATTCTGCTGCGGCATTTACAGAAAATTGGTATTTGGAAGCTGTTTTAACCTGGTTTACGCCATTTATATCCGAGAGATTTTTGTTCAGGATGTTTCTTCTCCGTATAGCTCTCAGGTTAATACTGTACGCCATGGAGTTCCCCAGGACTCTGCCTTGAGCCCTACGCTATTTAACATTTATATACACCCACTGGCATTGGTTCCAATAGCCTGGGGGCTTTCACTAATATCCTAGGCCGATCATTGGTTTGTGATTTCCTTCTCTGATAGCTCAACTCAATACTTGACTAAATTCCATGATGACATGGTGGCTGTTGCTGAGTCGATAACAGCTTTAGGGCTGTCCCCCCATCCTTAGTCGGTAGTAAAAAAACTCTAACCTTCCAAGCGTAGGCGAAATCGGTGGTGGGCGTCTGTTTTTGACTTCTACAAGGGCTAAAATTCATGCTTGGGTTTTTAATTTACATACTATTACATTATTATCAGGTCCACTATACTCTATAGGCCGAACTACTGCAACTGTATGCTACTGCAACTATGTAACTAGGCGCTAATAAGACAGCGGCTAGAAGACTTCAGCTGCATCTGGGCTACTATTTGCACTCCCTAAGTCCTGTTCAGATTCCAGCTTTATCCACAGGTTTCATTGACTCCCTGTAGTTAAGTGAATTCATTTCAAGGCGCTTTGCATTGCACATGGAATCTTCACCTTCCAGGCGCATTCCATATTATCCAACTTGCTCCACCCGTATGTTCACCAGAGTGATCTGCGCTCAGCTAACTTTTATCTGGCATGTGTCCCTCGTGTTAGAAGAGTAAGAGTAGGGGGGTGTTCTTATCAGGCTAAAGACCCGCCCCTCTGGAACGCTCTTCCTGTGTCCATCAGAAGCATACAAAATCATTGGTCATTTCGAAGGGCCATGAAAACGTGGCTATTCTCAGCCTAACCGTCGGTCTCCTCTCTTTCTTCAGCCAACGCTCCTTCAGGAACTAGCGCTGGGCTGCCCTGTTGCTGGGGCAGCCATGCACTTTACGGTTCCTTTAGCGCAACGAGGTCTGTGCCTGGGTTTCCTGGAAGTGATCGTCAGACCAGGGTTTGGAGTTAGTTATATATATATATATATATTGCAGCTCAGAAAGCACCAGAGCGCCGCACTCCCAGGCGGGTGCCTCCGTTGCGAGGGTGCACTCGCAAATCCAATTCTGCTCCACCTCCCAATAGCGAAATCTCCCGCAGGAAGAAAGGAAGCACTCTCGGAGGTACGTATTCACAAATTTATTTTACCACAGCAAACTGACGCGTTTCGGTCGGAACCTTTCTCTAAGTTACATATATATACTACCGTGATCAGGAACATTTACTGTTCGAAACGCGTAGGTGAAGGAAGTTATTGCTGAGCTGGAATAAATCGCTTTAACCATCCGAGAAGAGTGCGGTGTTTTTTTCATTTGCTTGAAGATATATATATATATGTATATATATATGTATATATATAATTTTAAATGTTGAACCAATTACATTTCATTAATAATAAATATAATTTAAAAAATAAACTACTCTTTTGAACGTTTAAAAAAAGTACTTTTTCAAATTAATAATGTTAGCGAGGGTTAGTATAGTTTTAATTACTATTAAAAGTAAAATTTATAATTACAATTGTTTTATTATTTATAACACATTGAATTTGATGCCTCAATATGCTGTAAAATTGTATTTTTTATTTCTAGGTAATAATAAGTATTTTACCAGAATGTACTTTTATATTATCCATTATGTTATGTTATGTTAAAAGTATATGCAAAGCGCATATACACCCAGTGGTTTCTTGGTGCTGCTTCCAGTACAGTGGGCTAAACAGTTCTGGGGTGAATAAGCATATCAATCTTATTTGTTAATAATCCAAGTATTACAGAAAGTGCACCCCTGGGGTGCAGCAGGAGAACTCTTCTATTAGAGAAGGGCTGCAGACATTGGTATGGCTCCCTTTTCAAATACCGATATGCACCGGCGCTGTCAGTGCTATCGTGGGAGGGTGTTCCCTTGTTTGCACTGGGACATGATCCAATGTAAATGATGGGATCACTTTGACTCATTTGCATTGCCTGTATTTCAGATGCCCTCAGGTAAAAAAGAAGGAAAGAAAGAAAGGAAGAATAAAAGAAAAAAAAAGAGTTCTCAGTCGCCCCCATTGGAAGCTTTATTACTTCAGAGATGTCCAGAATCCCCATGCTGTCCTCAGAAAACCTCTGAACTGTTGGGACACACAGACCACCTTTGACCTTTGCGTCTGTTTACCTGGACCCCAGATTTAGGACAAAAATGTTTAAAGAGATTGACATCCCTAAATATATGCGATTTGTTTCCGAACATTAAAAACTTTTCGAAACTTGTATCAGTTAGATAGCTGAACACAGCTGTCATACCAGCAACTGATCGCAGTGAAATAGTGTCCACAATCGGTAAAAAGGATTTTATGCAAACCAGAGTTGGTGGTTTCACTGTAAACTATGTAGAGCGCTTACCTTTTATATGTGACAAGTTCCAACCATTAGCAGCGGATTACGAGGTTTCTGCTAACTCGAGACAGTAAAACAGGATGGCGGTCTGCAGATAACATTACAATCCCATAAACATTAGTCAGCATTTTTAATGTGAAGTACACGGAATTTTACCGTGGACCTAAATACTCCACAAAGGATTGCAATGACTGTGTATCGCTGTGTTGGAAATAATAATATTCTACCCTTCCGTGAAAACGGACAGAATAATGACCAGAATACTTTATTTTTAAAGCGTTATTTATTTTACATCAAAGCTGGAATCACGTGCTACATAGAGAAACCGCCTGTCTAAAGCATCGCAGATTATGTGAACCGTAAAACAGAAACAATATATAAAGACGTATTTGAGAAACTTGATTCAGCTCATACAAGTAACACTCCAGAACCGAGCACTGATCCAGTCTCGTGAAACTTTTGTGGATTTCTGTAAGTTTCCCTGAAACAGAGTAGAGGCACTTCAAATTTTTATTTTCGAACGTGATAAGTAAATAGCAGATTACTTTAAAACAAAAAAAACATATTTGAGATTTAAATTACAATATGCAGGTCTAAAGCAACGATAATACACGAAGAACAGCAATAGAAATATTAAACAAATACAAATAGATATTGGCAATAAATAAAAAGCTATGGTTCTACTACTCCTTAAACAGAGGTTTGGGTTATTATTGATAGTTGAAGTGAAGGTTAAAGCATTTTGAAGCCTCTGCGAAGAGCAAATTCATTTTATGCTGCAGTCTATGCTCATAAACATGTTCTTCTTAACACAAGCACTGGCAAAGCCAATGAGTCTGGCTTTAACAGTCGAATGCATGTAAAACAGGCATTCCCAAATGCTGTTTACAGGTATAGCATGCACACATATATTGTATCTCATTTTTAAGGCCTGGCCTGTTGGCTTTGCCAATTCTGGGGTGAAAGTAGCAAAAAGACTTCTTTTTTAAAGAATATGTATAGGCGATAAAGAATTCAATGTGACAAACAGCGTAATGATCTAGAGGGCTTCACATTCATAAAATTGTCCCTAATCCATTCCATTCAAAGCACTTCCTGGAAAGAGGAATGGCACACAAATTAGCCCATTGCATGAGGTGAAAGGGTCATGCTCTTCTGGGTGGAGATAAAGCCCACTCACTGTATGGTAAAACGAACTGGCCAATACTATGCCTTGTTCTGTCAAGCCAGGCCTAAAAACGGGTGAATCAAAGAGATGGTCAGAGGACAGTGAGCCCAAACCTAGACAGCACGGGCTTTTAGTTCATTCGGACTTTTCTTGCTCAGTTACACACTCAGACCATTCTACTTGAGTGTCAAAAAGTGAGAGGGGTAGGAATAGCATTACGTAGGAATGTAATCGACAAAAAGTTGTCAACAAAAGGTTTGTTCCGTAAAAATCTAAAAAAAACTGGTTGTTTAGGTCGGCTTTATTGAGCTCTTTTTCAGTATGCTGTACCGGGCGAGGTTTCTGAGTGTGAGACCTTAGCGCAGGGACAACTTATCAGAAGTAACCAGGTGCTTTATAAATCACTTATATAAAACCAGGTGCACCTGAGGGCTGAGACCTTTGCTTTCAAATGCTTCCCTTCAACAAACACAATTAACGAGGTTGATAAAGTATTTCCCACGGAAACATTTGCAGCAATTTAAAGCGACATCTGGGACCCAGAGGGAACATATTAAAATTCTTTGGACGAACAAACTGTGCCTTTTGAACATTAGAAGTGACCCTGAATTGGTACGACAGCGCTGTTCTGTGTTTTCTATTGATTGATTCAACAGTGAACATGTGTATATAATTGGCAGACAGAATCTTCCTAAGTGTTCACAGGCCTGGGTTGACATACCCATTGCCATCATACTATTGATATCACCACCCTTACACCGTCTATTAACTGGGTGTCACTCATCATCGTCTTATGGACTCAGTGGCATTTTTGGCATTTGGAAGCCCCATCAACAATCAGTCCAGGATTTGTAAAGCATGGCAAATCTCCCGTAAGGGTCTCAAGGCGCTGAATTGTAGGCACAGGGAGAATAAGTAATTTTCCCAGAATAACAGGATGTTGACGCTGACACCAAGACTCGAACCTGGTTCCCACCGCTCTAAAATTGGCAGCTCAGGCCATTATGCCACATCCTCTCCCTTTGTTTCACAAGATTATTATGCCTTATAAATATTAAAGGTTTTTCATCATGATCTGCTAAACCCTGATGCTGCTAGACGAGGTAAGAAACTTTAAGTCCAGAATTTTATTCAGGACTCTATTTTCATAATCAGAAGCTACAAAATGAGATATGTTAGCCATAATCAGCATCTAACTGACTGCAACACTTTCTTGATACAGTCTTTTTGTTTCAATGTTGCTTATACCCAGGAGAGAGGCAAGGACACTTGCATATTGAGAATGTCACTTGACTCAGAACCATCATCCCAAAGGGAACTGAATGAGTCCGCCATTCAGAAGTCATTAATAGTGGATTAACTGACTGGTAAAGCCCTTTTAACACAGCCTGTGAAACTGTCATCCCAAAAAGTAACCATCCTGAGATCCAGTTCTTGACCCATATAGAAAATGATGCAGTAGATATTGAAAACACAAACTGTTATCCAAGACGGTAAAGTCTTTTGGCCCAGCTGGGCTGAAGTAAGTTTTCCCAACTCTCCTATCCCGCCACCTATTGTAATAGCGACGAAGGATAGCACTTTGGCTGAAAGGATGGTATGAAGCATGTTCTCAGATTGGTCAAAAGACTGATCTTGAAACATCTACTGCAGTAAGGCCGAATTCCAGGAATGGAGTCCTGAACAAAATGCCAGAGCTCTCAGTCAAAATCTGGCCAAAAGCCACAGGCTTAGAAATCCATGGTCAAAATATTCATCCACGGTTCAACAAATACACATATTTTGCACTGCAGACCATGGTGTACCCAACCAATAAACTGAACAAAAATTGGTTATGATAAGCATTAAACTTATGAGACATTGAAACGACAGAGATGAAAACACTTTGCATTGCAGCAAGCATCTTGGATCTCTTAAGTATGTGGTAAAATATCAAACACAAAAATATCGATCTTCAATAACATAGACATCAAGCTGTAGTACAATATCATCAAATTAAGCATGGGTGGCGGGTGTAGATTTAATATTCTAACTCCACATCTACTTGCAATGTAGATAATGTCAATACCTTTCAGTCAATATTGTTGCAGATCGATATTTATAAGCCACGCTAATCTCCCTATGGGGAAGAAGGAGAATTTCTCCTCGGTCATAACTAAGACATAATTTTCACTTAAAATCTTGGAACCAGAAGTGTTCTTCTGTAAAGATGTCAGTCCACAGATGACCAAGCCAAGGCACAGACATCACAAACAAATGGGAATAGAGGCAAAAATGCACTAATTCTGACTGTATTTTTTCGAAAAATTATGTTACAAAATTGTAATTGGAAAAAAGAATAGAAATAACCTCCTCTGCCCAAGACAAATATTTAGGGCCTGATCAGTTAGATGATGAGATCAATCCTACCTTCCTGGGTCAGTTAGGCTTTGTGGCTTAATTGTAAGCCAGAAATGTAGTCAGTTGACCTTGATTGAGCTGAGCAAAACTGAAAAGCAAGTGAAAGAACATGATAAAAACCTTCCAATTCAATTAATGATTATGATCTGTTAAGAAACATGAGCAATATTCAATAGCACATCCTCAGTATCCTGCAGTGATCACCCTTTGACTGAACGGATCCAACTCAGAATCTATTGTCAGATGTTATGGGGCTAACCTCACTTTCGGAGCCCCCTTTGCTTCTTGTAGCACTGCACCAAACCCTAAATATCTTTTGGATTGAGGTGCCCAGTAAAGCAGGAGATGGGTTTCCAACAATTTAAGAAAAAGACTGACTCAGTGCACTGCCCTCTTTGAAGCCATCACATTGTCATGAACCACATACAATTTTTAGCTGATGCCCAATTGTTGTGGATGTTTTCCTCTTTGAACAAGATGAAGGAACTCTAAAGTTACATAACGGGAAACTTTGGATTTCATCTAGTCAAGAAGATGAGAAGGGATCAGATGATGGTTCAAAAATATTTATAATGAAATAAGCACCAACCGTGTGCATACAGCTGTTCTGTATGATGAGACAACCTGCCAGATGGAACCATATGCTTCTACCAGTCAATCAATCAAATAAACTGATCATTGGATGGACTTACAATTGAAACTGGTAGTCTTCTGTTAGTAGTGGAGGTGTTTGGTGAAGAAATGGAGAAACAGTCAGAGACAGACAAAGATCAAAGGTAATTAACGTTGGTTCTTGACGGAGAGTATAACTTGATATAGAGAAACAATTTTTAAGGGGCAACGGCAGAGGAATGTGTTGGCATTTTTCAAGTACAGCACCAGCCTAAACTCCTCTGGCAACTACCTTGCTAGGAAGAATATGGTTAAAAATTACAGTGTCCTGTTAGTCTGTATTCAAATCATCAAAAGTGCTTGTCTGGACATATTCAAAGATGAACATGGACCGTTCTTGAAGCAGAAGGGACAGACAGAAGTTCCAAATCATACTAATTTCTCACAATATCAAGAGCCTGATCTCTATGTTTGACGGAGTCTTTGAATCTAGCCTACCATCAGCACATTGGCATGATTGAGAGGTAGACAATGATAAGCATATCTAAGTGGGGCAAAGAGAGTGAATGAGAACTGATGCTGTAAGGGAAAGTAGTGTTTCATATCTAAAACAAAAAACCTAACGATGACAAGGACAATAAAGCAGTGGAAGATCGGAATGTCACCAAACCAACCCTATCAAGAGAAAGAACAGTCATGTTCTGTTGTCAAAGGCTTTTTAAGATTTTGTAAAATTCTGAATGAAAAAGCTTAGAACCAAGGAATGGCCCTGTGCTTCATTTTCATGATTTCAGTTAAAGGTCTTGAATGTAGGTATAAACAAGTGAGTGACTGAGTCAGTTTAAAGTCAAATATGAGGTGGAAAGGCACAGAAATCACAAGTTTAACTGTTTGAGATGCACTAAAAAATTGCTGAAAGGACTGGACAATGATAAGCTCTTACCATAATACAAAGTAAATGACTGTAAAATATTGACAGAGACCTTCATCTACTGTTTCTGACATTGTCTGATGGGGAGGCCACCAGCTCCCGGGGAATGATGTCCCAGCAGATGAACAGTCAGCACACGCACCTCCGTTGAGTGCTAGGGTTAGGCTATGAGCAGGCACTGATGTACAGACCTGCCATGGTCTGGCATGATTAGCCGTTGATCATGGCTGTGCTACATGACCAAAAGCCAGGAACATATATGTACAGATTTTAATATGGAAATAGGGAATTACTTTGTTTGTTATCTAATAGTGAATTGCTCTGTAAAGACAGTCAGAACATGCTGAGTGGCTGAATGAAGGTTGTGTATGTTATTTCGACTGTGGAAGGTCTCAAATAGAAGGCAAGCATTATTGCCTGTCTCTGAGGTGGAACCACCTTCATAGAAAAGGGAATGTGACGAGGAAAACAGATGTAACAGTAATGTTGGGTATCCAGGCCCAGCTATATAGGTCCAACTATCCCACAGGCTACAACTCCCTCTCTGCTTTTATTGGCAGGGCAGCATGAGATGGGGCTATTCCAATAAGCAGGGAATACACAAGCAACTTGTGCAAGGCATGTTAAGTAGTATATGCCCCACAATTTTCTTTTTCAATTATTACATTTCTGTAATGCTACTGAAGTTTAAAAGGGTTTTGTTCTCACTTCCAGAATCCTAGAAATTCTCAAATGTCTCTGTCCTCAAATGCCCCTGTCCCATGCCATGGCCTCCCATTCCATATTAGAACTCACAATAGATTGTTCTGCAACAGAGCACAGTGGTGTCCTATGTTTGAGTAGTATAGGGGTGTACAATAACAGGTGGGATGAGGGCTTTATTGTAAATCCATTCATCATCAGTAAAAATGCAATGTGCATGTAACTCAATGGTGAAAGAATTATTTAGCAGAAACACAGGGGCAGATCTATGAAGGCCTTGCGCCGCCGGTGCGTCACTTTTTCCCATGTTAAAAATGACGCACCGGCGGCGCAAGGCCTTCATAAATCTGCCCCACAGTGTTTAGCATACCATACTTTAAAAGAAAATTCATTACTTATTGGAATGCAGAAAGAACTGAACACTTTAGCCATGTTCTTCTGTATTAGAATTCACAACTCTCTCCATCAAAATATGATGAGCCATTTATGAATAAGAGTCTACGTAATCTTTTTAAATCAATAGAACTACACACATCAGAGTAGGATATTTTAGAAAATAATATTTTAGAGAAGAATATGTTAACAAGCTTTGTGCTTGTTTCTTTCAGGCGGTAGGATACAGAGTTGAAGATTTTAAAAGTATCCCAGGCCTTTCCCACTTTTCCTCTGTCTATTACTTTACTTATATTGGTTTTATTAGATGATCTATGATGCTACTAGTTGCACCTGGGTGATCTACAAATACTTGTTTAGTAATTGTAGAAGATAGGCAAGTAACGTAATTTGAATAATGGAAATTAAACTAGAGAGTAGAGACAAGGCATCCACAGGTTTTAGCTAAACTTACAGTAAGTAATTCTTTACGTTAAGAAACAACGTTTGTCATTCCTCATTCCTAGCTGTGACACACTTTTTAAAAAGACAACTGATTATTTATTTATTCCTTTTCGCTATTTCATTTTCGCGAATTAAAGTTTAGAATGAAGGCAGTTTCTTGATCTGGATTAGTAGAAATATGAGGCTCCTTTCCTACATAGATTATGCAGGGAACCTTCAAACAAAATGAAAAAACACTTACTGAATTCATCCCATCCTATCTGATGAAGCACGAGACTCACTGCTCACGTTTTGGACATCTTTCCATTTCATTTACTTATATTTACTTAAATGGATTAAGAGGCGAAAATATTAGAAGCAACTTGTCGTGAACTCTTTTTAGGCACACTTAGGCTGAATGAAACCATATGCTGAGGAAACCGAAGCTGCACTGTGCTGGGACAGTTTACCTCTCGGTTCACTGTCGGATTTGTCCATTAAGCACATTTAGAAATGGTATGCGGGAACAGAAACCCCTAGTGCACAGCAACTGCAAATTTAACAGGAAAAGCTCACAGGATAAAAGAATAACCATATTTACAAGTTACCAAAGTCAGCTTCTATGCTCTTCCAATCTACAGCTGAGCAAGCCATGAAAGAAAAATGAAATAATTGGCCAATATCACAAGATGTGTGACATGGCAAAGTATGGGCTTAAAAGTGGGACTTTCGAAACCAAAATGCACCTTGAACCAACCTCTCTCAAATCTTTGACATCACGCATTAATTAAAACAACATGATGTTGAGGGACGCCAGTCACGCTAGGTTGGTCAGGATACAATTATTTCACTCAGAGGTTATTGTAACAAGGGATTCCCAGGTGATCCAGCCTCTATATTAGCCTATTGTACATTATTTGGAAGCACAGATCCCAGAAGAACGTATACTCCAATGAACTGCAAGGGATAAGCAGAGTAACAGTGGACTACCACAGAATTCATGGCTGAAGTGTGAACCCTAGAAGCCTTGCTTATTCAGCCATGTATGTGCTTCTAAACAGCCCCATACATATCATATTGGGTGCCATATATTCAGATACCTTACATACTATGTTCATGCTCGACCCTGGCCGCAGAGTTAGGTTTCTGAAATGCTCATCTAGCTGCCTCTGTGCTAATTACCAAAGCTATGCAGCAGCACAGCAATCATGTATTCATTGCAGTGCAGGCTAGAAGCAAAGTTCTGTCGCCAACCGGGGAGACCTTCCTCCCTAAAACGATAACGTCCATAAGATGCAATCAAACAAGCTCTGCTGGTCCGGTTTATCGGGGTGGCCGGGAACTGCAGACACAATCACAACGCTCGTGGTGCTCCAGCTGAATATCCACCAGGGCAATGTTCTTGGTCCTCCCCTTTCTTTTGAGGTGTCCTGTCTCTGGGGTAAATTTCAATGCCTGCAGAACACAATGGAACAGAAGATTTATGTAAGCATTGCATGAAAAGGTATCATCTCAACACGTAAAATGTGTAACAAGATCACTTTCATCAACTACTTTAATACATCCCTTTCATCACTTTATGTAATAACATGTATCACCTCCTGTAATACATGGCTTGTGTTTACAGATGCACCATACCCTTAATGCAGGTATCCGAATGTGCTATTTCAGTTTCTCTACCAGGGATGCGCTGCATAAACCAGAACATTAGTAAGAGCAAAAACTGTGGGATGAAGCGCTACTTTAAACTAATAATGACAATATTAGCAATTGTAAATCAGACAGCTGCACAACACCAAAATGCTGCAGACAGTCCAAATGTAACAGAGAGTGAATACAGAAAGCTGAGATGATGCTTGTTATGATCACAATCAGATTGTCTCTATTTCATGTTTCCATATCATCTGTTTGTGAAGATTGCAGATCTATTACAAAGAACTTGATTGTCACAGAATGTGCTAGTACTAGCAGACATGCTGAAAAAACAACCAAACAGCTTCAGAATCATGCAGGTTACTATAGAGCAAGCTTTAAATATAAGTAAAACCGAGAGACAGTCGCCACCAGGTAGTTATAGTTAAGACTACGCTTCGTTAGGAAATTGAATTTTTGGTTTGCTGATAATTTAGGCGCAGTTCGACAAATCTTCACAAAACGTTCCAAAAATAAGAATAATTTACATCAGCTCCTTCCTGAAAAGTTTTTGAGTGATTCGTCAAGTGTGGTCTGAGAAAAAGGAGGGTCCCCAAATATGTTTTCACAATGCAATATGCCATGAAAAAATTGAACAGCCATCCGTAAAAAAGACTGAACAGAATTACACCAAATTTGACAGAACCCTAAATCCTGGTCCAAAGAGTGTGACTTTTGTGATTTGGTGGAACTGCATTCTGTAATTTTTGAGAAATTGAGGACAATATTTATTTAGGTTTTGCGTCAACCTTGCACCATGCAAGGGGGGTGCAAGGGCAACACAAAACCTAAGTGAGATTTAGAAGGCCATGCAAGACTTCCTTTCATGGCCCTGCATGGCTTGATAAATCTAGAGTAACGCATGGGAGAGTAGATTGTTGTCTTGCGTTACTCAGTGCTACTCTGCTTTGCTCTGCACCAAGGATGCGTTCCATGGTTGGGGGGTGGCTGTTCCCACACATCCACCCACAGATTTTGGCTCGTTCCCTGCTTTACCATTAGTAGTGGACCAGGAAATGTGTCAAAATTCTGAACCTCCCTAGGTGAGTCGTAATGAGGAGAAAAATCTGTATTTCTCTTCGTTTTTTACTCTTTTAATGTATGCTGCATTTTCCAGCCCACATAGGATGAGGAACATGCCTCTCAAGATTGCTTTTGTGCAGGAAAGTGTCCCTTCCTGCACAAAAGCAATCCTGCCTACAATGCAGGCACCCTTGCAACATGACACAAGGGGGCCTGCATTGGTGGTAGGCAGCCAAATGTGTGCAAGAAAAGGACAGGAATGTGCCATATAATGGTAAATACAGTGCAGTACTCTATGGGGCCGATTCTGATCCTGGATTTTTATTTTCCATACAAATAGGATTTGTATTTTTTCCATACAAATTGTAAAAGTCCCTTCCAACCCGTGTAGTACGATTCGTACGGGAAAAATACATACAGATCGGCCCGATCCTTACAAATCGGATCGGGGAAAAGCTGTACGACCCGGACTTGTAAAAAAGACCATACAATTTGTAAAAAGGCTGTCCAACCCGTCAAGTACGATTCGTACCGGGTTGTCAGCATACGATTTGTATGGAAAATGGCCTGTATACGGGGAATGACTTGTACCGGGCAACGAAGCGAACCCCTATACGCCTTGTACCCTGGTATGACTCGTTCTGGGGGTACGACTCATACCGGGGTACGGGTCGTATAGGGGTATGAGGCGTACAGGGGTCCCCCCACATGCGAGGCGTGTGTATGGTGCGTACCCCAACATCGCGCATGTACGCAAAGTACGTAAGTGATTTTGGGGTACTGGTCGTGTACGCACCGTACAAGCACCGTACCCCAAAATCACATATGTACGCACTGTACCCCCAAATCGCGTACGTACGCACCGTACCCCAAAATCGCAAACGTACGCACCGTACCCCAAAATCGCGTATGTACGCACCGTACCCCAAAATAGCGTACGTACGCACCGTACCCCAAAATCGCGTATGTACACACCGTACCCCAAAATCACGTTTTTGGGGTATGGTGCGTACGTACGCGATTTTGGGGTACACTGCGTACGTATGCAATTTTGGGGTACGGTGTGTACATACACGATTTTGGGGTACGGCGCATACGTACGCGATTTTGGGGTACGGTGTGTACATACATGATTTTGGGGTACGGTGCGTACATACACAATTTTGGGGTACGGTGCGTACATACGCGATTTTGGGGTACGGTGCGTACATACACGATTTTGGGGTACGGTGCTTGTACGGTACGTACACGACCAGTACCCCTTCATCGCGTATGTATGCACCGTACCCCACTTTCCGTGCCATCCATACGCACTGTACATACGCACCGTACCCCTGTATTCATGGGGTGTACGACGCGAACATGAGGGGGTCTGTCTCGTACTGTTTTCGGGGCGTACAAGGTTTTTCCGGCACTTTTTGGCTCTTGTAAAAAAAGAGCTGTATGGAGTGCCGTTTGTACGAATCGTACTTGCCAGGTTGTAAACTGCTGCCGGGAATACATGGGAACGTTGTATACAGAGCAATCCGAATCGGAATTGCTTGTATATACGAGTTGTATGGTCTTTTTTACAATTTGTATGGAGTGCGTCTATTTGTACGGATCGTACTTCCTAGGTTGTAGAGGCCTCCTTACAAGTACGAGTTGTATGGGGAAAACGCTCCATACCACGATTTGTACAGCGTTTTTCCAGGATCGGAATCGGCCCCTATGTGTAAGAATGATAAATCTGTCCCTAAGGTGAAAAATGTATGTATATATTATGCAACCAAGGATCTCTGAAGCCGAAAGATCTCAAGATAAGCTTTGATTGGCTGCCACCGAATCAACAAACGTGCTAACTGACATATTAGGACTCAGGGACTCAGTCCCTTGGCCTGAGAAAAAGTAATAAAACATATAGGGGCAGGTAAGGGACACCATGCCCCCCCAAGACCTGATGAGGGGGCGGTCACACATGACCCCCACTCGGACTAAAAACTGAGATTTTTTTTATCAGATCCTGCTCTTTTCTTTTTTATTTCCCCCGGAGAGGGCCAAGCCCCAGGGAGATGGCACAATATATCTTAGTGGGGACTGTGGCATTCAACAACCACCTTTTCTAGACCCTGGTGACCCAACCTCTTAAGGCAGAGTTACTTTCAATTGGGAGGGGGATCTGCATCCTCAAGTCCTGAGCCTTTTTAGACCCTTTGTACTCTATGGCCTGAGGCCCATATACCTTTTATGGGAGAGGTTGGTGCACAGCCCTTCCTCCTTAATCTGAGGCCCTGTAGACCCTGTCTTTTCAGACCGTTATACTTTTTGGGGCCTTTGGAGTGTGCAGTCACCCTGCCCAATCCTTTTTTAGGCAAGCGGGATCCAATCCCACGGGGTTGAATACATTTTCTTAAATGAGGAAGCGAGTTAAAATTACTTTAGGGCACGAGTTATAGTTACTAGAGATACCCATAACTGGTGAATTTCAGTGGGATTATTCGTTGAAAATAGTATGCTTTAAATAACATTTTCACCTAACAATGTGTCCCATTAACCTTTGTTTTTTTCACTGAATTTCTAAGATTTTTGTGTAAGTTTTTTTTTATATGTAAATAAGATATTATTACAGTTCCAAACTATTCCTAAGGTTTGTTTTAATTAGTGCAAACGAAGTCAAAGGGCAGGTAAAAAAGGGTTCTTGGCAATCTACATCTCGCAAATCTAGATATAGAAAAATAAATGAAGTCAAATTAAAAGGAACATGAATCTTGACAGTTTTAGTGGAAAATTGGTTGCTTTCCTGAACAGCACATAACTAGAAACATCTACATACACCTTCACTAAATGGTAAAACGCTTGATCATAACAAATCTCAAAACCATAATAGCAGATTTTAGTCAAAAGTATGTAAATGGCCAAATGCTCAAAACAAGTGATTTAAATATGAACCTATTTGACAATCAACTCGAAAATGATAACGTGCTTTTACAAGATGAACAATGGAACATACCTCAGCAAATTAAATCTGTGTAAAAAAAGATGAGACCCATAAAAATAGAGTTTATAGGTTATATTTACTGATGCCTGCCTTCCAATAGGGAAAGCAAGGGCAAAAGAGGACCAACCCTGTCAACAAAACATTACTCTGCACAATCTTGTTTTGTTTAGAGATTTTGAATCATTTAAGTTTGACAACCCTACTGTAAGTGAGCAGAACCTACAGACCATGCAATTATGTAACAAAGGACTCAAGAATGTGAAAGGACTGGGCAAGGGCAAAGCCTTTGTAAAAGCAACTTTAAGTGGACTGAAATGGAATGGCATAGTAAAATCAACAAGAAGAGCAGTAGTTTGGTAAAGTCTGGCCAAAACAAAACTGAGCTCATCAAAGTCATGGGAGCTGGTAACTGAGAAGTTAAACAAGTTACTGTACAAAACAAAAACAGCCCACACCCTGATGCAAAATAGAAGACTACCAAGCTGGCTTCCTCCGTTCCCAAGGGCTATTAAAAAAGAGCTTCATCAACAGCTCCAATTTTTTCTAAGTAGTTTGTCAGAGGTTGACCCCGACAAAAAAAATCTATTCTATATAAGAAATACAAAAAAGAATTATGGGATATCAATCGAGAATTAAATCAGACATTTTGGTTGTGTCTACTGCATGCAAACACGTCAAGAAATTAGAAAGAATTCTGGACTATTGTAAACAAACATGAAAAGGGATGCCTGGTGGCAAACAATGCAAATAATGGGTAGAACAAATGGGCTGACTTTGTAACTGAGGCCCAAAGGGCTCACAGTAAATAGCAAACAGTAAGAATTGCAGAGTGCAACAGCCATCTTACAACCGAGTCTCAAAGGGCTCATGATGGAGAAGAAATTGTAAATACTGCGGAGTGCAAATGGGAAGACCACCCTATCGAAGTTCAAAGACAGCATGATATAGAGCCAATAAATCCATCCCTATGGAAACAAATACTACAGTAAACATGGTGGTGTTACACTTAAGAAACATGCAGGTGTCTGAGGTGATAAACAGGGGACGATGTGATCAGTCCCTGGGCCCAAACTGCCTACCTCAGCAACTATTCATGTTCAACCACCAATTTTGGGTGGAAATTCAAACTCCCATTGTATTATGATTTGAGAGATCCCTGATTCCTGGTGAGAAGCAATAGTCCACCCAATATACAATGGAGGCAAAATTGCAGATCTGGGTAATTACCAACAAATGTTTCTGTTAGATAATGAGGCCAAATATTACATGGCCTTTTATTAAAAGAGCTGGAGACGTGGGCAAATGAGCATCAGAATTGTCTCCCGCATCAAATGGCTATCCTCATTGACAGAGCAATTAAAACAAAATCAATGCTGTACCTCTGCTTGTTGGTTTTCAAAGCAGCGTTGGACTCCATTCCCCAAAATAAGTTATAGCAGAAATTAGTGGCGGGAAACAGTTCACCACTTCTCCTAAAGAACGTTGTTACACTGTACTCTGATACATGGCTTTAAATTAAAATTGGAGATTGAGACAGGATTAACACAAGGCAGCATTTTAGCCCCATTACTTTTCAATATCTTCTTGGCCGATCTTCTGATGGATCTGGAGAAAGTAAATGCACACAGCCAGAAACTCAGTGGCTAACAGGTTAGTTGACTCCTCTACGCTCTTTTGGTATAAAAAAAAACCCAGAATAGGGCCTCAACACCTTCTACAAACAGTATAACTAAACTAAATCCAATGGGCTCATAATTAATCTGGAGAAAACAAAAATCGTCAAATAAAGTACCTTGGGGAGGGTATCGATAATCGATGAACCTTCCTCCTTCAAAAACAACTTATAAAGGCCAATGCCTCTTCTCTGCTCCTCTCTTTCTTGAAACTCTTCAAAAATCTCTGGGGCCCAATCCTTCACCCTATGATGAAAATTATTCGTTCCGAGCTATTTCCCACATTAGTTCAGGGGTCATAAGTCATTTTTGGAAGTGCTTACAAACTTCTGCCCAAACTTCAAATTAGCACCTATAGATGAGTGTTTGCCCAAAGAAAGGATCCCCAGAGCAAATGTACCTGGAATTCAGCCTAACTAAACAAACATATGAAAGACAAGGGGCATTTAAAAAAAATTTGCTTTAAGATAAGAGCTGTAAAAGGAAGACTCGCGAGAAGATCAATTATGGCTAGAGATTTCAAACACAAGTAGCAAGCCAACAGCGAGTGCCTTTTTGGACCTATACGTGCAGAAACTGCTGATAGTGGGCATATGGTTGATCCCAGTTACCTTTACAACCTCTAAACCATTAATTTTAAACCATGTGTCAGAAATTGTGGCTGCAAGACAAACAAACACTAGCAAATTGTGCCTATGCCTGGCAGATTTTAAATAATTTGGAGAAACCTGGCCTGCAGCCAATTCTGAAACTTTGCATATCAAAAAAGATCAAACAGAAACTGCTCCAGTAAAGGCAAGGGGGCCTGCCTGCCTGCACTTGACTGCATACCAAAAGGGTTAGGGAAAACAACTAATTCCCATTGTAGGCTGTGCAATTTACACAAGCCATCCACTTTACCATTACGGTGCTGATTGAGAAGTCGGTCGGAGTTCCCTCTGACCAACATTGTCCTGGATGCGAAATACCCTATATCACCCCCTCACTTGCAGTCATCTTACAACTTTTTGATCAAAAGATCTCCACAAAAGGGCATCCAGGACCATCAGGCATTGTAGCGCCAGCTTGATGAGGAGCACCCAATGATGAAGCATCACACTACCAGGTGTGTGAGGTCACTTTGATATGATCACTCAGATCCCCTGTGATCCAGATGGTCAGACCTTTGATTCCACCTATTAGGGCTTCCCTTATTTGAAGATCTGCTCCCTATGTGTGTATCATACATTGACTCTGGACAAGTATCAATCCTCGTCCATCCTTTGATTATTTTTATCTGTGGTTAAGCCAGAACAAGGGCCAAAGGAATTGATGGAACAACAAGGTACAGAGTATGTGAGTCTCAAAGGGCAGTTAGTTTCTTCCAAGATGAAGTTTTCAGCTGAGTAGTTGATCAAAACACTGAGGTGAATGTATTTGCAGTGGGTTTGTATGCCCACCCCAACTAAATGCGTGCATAAACTATGAATGTAAAATGAGCCCCCAGGAGCAACATAACCACCAACCTTCAGTTAAGTTTGCACTCTTTGAAAAAGCAAATTAAGTTTTATAGCTTCTCTTGAGTGATGGCTATGGGCTCACACTCATTGAGATCAGTGAAATAATGGTCAACATTGATGAAACTGTATTGATCCATAATAATGAAATTAAGATTTTCCTGGTGAGAATGTACAGTGACAGAATTCGCTTTTGTCAGTCTAACAAAAAAAAGAGCCACTTATGGTGTTCTCAGCTGATTTCGACTCGTCAAGTTCCTGCTGCCATAATAAGATCACAGGGTGCAGTAAAATCAGCAGAAGGCATTTTAAGACATGCCCTGAAAGATGTAGGTCGCTCCCCCTCCGCTGCAGCGCCACCACTGCTGTGCCTTCGTCCTGCCATCTCGTGCCTGCTGTTCGCGCTCCGGTGCCCTAGCACCTGACTGCATACCGGCGCCGCCGCAGCCGATTTTCTTCTGCTGCTGTTTGCCTGTGCCCTGCTCGCCTTCTTCTCTCTGTTCCCCGTGTGCCTGTGCCCCCACCCGCCCTCTTCATTCTGTACCCTGCGTGCCTGTTGCCCCTCGCCCGTTTTTCCCTCCTGTTCCCGGTGCCTACTCTGTTTTCTTTTTTCCCCTTAGGCTCTGCCCTGGCCGAGTTTCCTGCCGCTGCCCCCCCTGCCGCCCCACCCCCCGGTGCCCATTCACTGCTCTGCCCACCCGCCTCCCGCCTCCCAGCTGATCCTCCCTCCCCACCTCTGCTTAAATGAGATCCGCTGCTCGGCCGGGCAGCGGACGCGCGCAGCGGGCGCACCGCTGGCGCGCCAAAGGCGCGCCTAAGGCAAGCCCGTCTGCGTCCGTCCACGCCTGGACCGCTCCCAGCGCCAGGACCCCTGGCCCCCACGCCATCGACAGAGCAAGACTCCACTACGACGCCAACACCCTCATCGCTCTCAACCACAGACGGACCCCCAACTGCTTCAAAGCCACCCCCAAGCGCACCCACTTCCCCTTCACCTGCCGAAACTGCACCTTCACCTGCACCAGCGACGCCAAAACACCAGGAGCAATGGGATCCGGCCGACTACGATGCATTTTGCTCAACACCTGCTCCGCATGCAAGCACGCCGTCGAGCTCTGGGACCATCTCACCACCGCATCCCCAGACATCGCCTTCCTGACCGAGACCTGGCTGAACGAAACCTCCGCCCCAGACATCGCAATGGCCATCCCCGACGGATACAAGATCGCCTGCAGAGACCGTGCCAACGGAGTCGGAGGAGGAATCGCCATCGTCCACAAGAACACCATCAGGGTCTCCACGAACACCGACGACACCCTCACCACCGCCGAACACCTGCACTTCAAGATCCACACTGACCCCAAAACCACACTCAGAGGCACCCTCATCTACAGACCACCCGGCCCACGCCCCCAATTCTGCAACTGTTATGTTATGTTATGTTAATCAATTTTTTTGAGCGCACAGCTGCCCCAGCAAAGGGGCGTCCCGGCGCTATAACTGAGAAGGTAACACAACTAACAAAAGCAAAGAAAGTAGCGAAATTTTAATAGGGCAGGGGGAAAAGATAAGTTTTAACAGCTTTCCTAAAAATAAAAAGATCTTCTAGAGATCGGATGTGGGCAGGAAGCGCGTTCCAGAGCTTGGAAGCCAGCACTGAGAATGATCGACCGCCTAATCTACACTTTTGAAAGCGTGGGACAAGTGCTAGCTTTTGACCTGCAGAACGAAGACTGCGTGAGGGAGTATACAAAGTCAAGAGGTGTTGGAGGATGGTAGGGGTATCAGTATTAAGGATTTTAAACGCAAAACAAAGGGTCTTAAACTCTATGCGTCTGATTTCAGGTAGCCAGTGCAATTTAAAAATTGTACTGCGGGCTGAGCAGAAGCGAGGTAGGCCTACCAGAGCCCTGGCGGCCGCATTCTGTACCCGTTGGAGTCGCAGGACCTCCGCCTGATTAGCGCCTAAAAACAGTGAACTTGCGTAATCAAGCCTTGATAAGACGCTGGCTTGAATCACCATCTGGCGTGTGGGGGCATCAAAAAATTTGAGGATAGGCCTCAAACCGCGCAGGATGCCGAAGCACATAGATGCTACCTTCTTAGTGTGACATGCGAAGGTTAGTTTGGAGTCTAACCAAACGCCAAGATTTTTTAGTTCAGAAACAGGTTTTGGGGGGGGGACCCAGCTCGTTAGGCCACCAACTTACACCCCACAGATCAGGATGTTTCCCTAATACCATCACCTCGGTTTTGAGGGCGTTGAGTTGTAAGCAGTTGGCTGTAAGCCAACTAGCAACAGCCCTCAGACCATCCGCAAAGTTTGATGCCAGTGGGTCAGAGTCCCCATTGAGGACCACTGCCAACTGTGTATCATCGGCATATGATACCATTGTGAGGCCCCAACTCTTCGCAACCACTGCCAAAGGTTGAACATATAGGTTGAAGAGAGTGGGGCTCAACGCCGATCCCTGCGGAACTCCTTGGGTGATGGCATGAGACTTAGATCTGAACGGTGGCACCGCTACCTGAAAGGATCGTTCCGAAAGGAACGATTGGAACCAATCCAGCGCCTTGCCAGATATGCCTGCCTCACCAAGCCTTTGAATAAGAATGGTATGGGATACAGTGTCAAAGGCGGCACTGAGGTCTAATAAGACCAGTGCCGCCGTTTGACCTGCATCTAGTACAGAGCGGAGATGTTCAACCATATATAGGAGTGCCGTCTCTGTACTATGCCCAGATCTAAAACCATTCTGTGTAGGATCCAATAGGTGTGCAGAGGTCAGATGTTTTGTTAAGATGTTATTCACATGAGCCTCTGTGATCTTTGTCACCCATGGAAGGAGGGAGATAGGTCTGTAACTCTCCGGCCTCAGCGGATCCAAACCAGACTTCTTTATAATCGGCATGACACAGGCGGCCTTCCAACTAGGGGGGACCAACCCGGTGGAGAGGGATTGATCCACCAGATGTCGAATAGGAGGAAGGCAAAAGGACGCAGAGTCCAAAAACTGGGTTGGTCTCAGAGGGTCATCTGGTGAACCAGACTTAACCTTGGCCGCTAGGAGACTAAACTCCTGTTCTGATGGTAAGAGAAACGAGGCCAGGCACTGTGAGGTACGCAATGTAAAAGACGTACTGTCAGGATCAACTTTGGTAAAAAAGCGGTAGATGGCATTTACTTTTTCCACAAAGAAGCTGGCTAACGACTCACAGTGAGCAAGGGAACAGATCTCCGTAATTGGAAGTCTGTTCACTGTGAGCTCCTTCAAGACTTTAAAAACCAGTTTGGACGAATTGGAACTCGCCTGGAACTCCATAGCATAATAGTCAGCTCGAGCCCGGCAGACAGCTCTATGATACATCCTCACCTCAGCAAGATAGCGCGCTTTTAGCTCTCTGTCGTAGCTCTTCCTCCATGCTCTTTCGGCTCGACGGCAGGTGGCTTTAATCCTCCTAAGTGCCTCCGAATACCAGGGGTTAGGCTGAGAGGATCGATTTCTGCTCCAGCTGGCTGGGATTAGTACATCCAGCGCTTGAACGATCCAGGCGCACAAGGCGTCATACCCCGTTGTGACGTCATCCGTAAGCACCAGAGGTGTAATGGCCAAAAGACGGTGGAAATCTTCCAACTTGAGCTTTTTCCAGGGTCGCCTGAAAGATGTTTTATCGGGCTTCCCAGTGGAACGTGTTACCATTGTAACCAAAAGCTCAATGAGATGGTGGTCGCTCCAACCCATGGGTCTGGGGGGGGAAACCTCGGCCAATTGGAGATTAGTGAAAACCGGGTCAAGAATATGACCACCCTCATGGGTCGGATGACGGACCAATTGGGGAAGTTGTACAGCTTCGAGATCGTCCAGCAGACCTCTGACCATTGGTAACTCCATGGCATCAAAGTGGATGTTAAGATCGCCGATGATGGTGATATTGGAAGAGAACAAAGACAGAGAGCTCACCAGCTCAGGAAGAGCTTTCCTGAAAGCACAGTCACTTCCTGGGGGGCGGTATATCAAGAGACCTGACAGTGTTTGGGTCTGACCAATGCTAATGGAAAAGTGGGCGCACTCCATCGCCGACTTCATCAGCACGCACTCGCTGACCTCCACCAACTACATCCTGCTCGGTGATCTGAACTTCCATCTGGAAAACAACAACGACAGCAACCCCTCCACCCTGGTTGACAACCTCGCCACCCTCGGACTGAAACAGATTGTCACAACCCCGACCCACATCGCCGGCCACACGCTCGATGCCATCTTCTCCTCAAGCCCACACGTCGCCTACAGCCACGCCTCCGAACTCACCTGGATCGACCACCACTGCGTCCACTTCACCTTCCAGAAACCCGTCATCCACCACTGCACCCCACAGTTCCCCCCCCGACGCTGGGGCAAAGTCACCAAAGAACTACTGGAAGCACACCTCGCACTCGACCCACCGACCAGCCCCACCGACCCAGAAGAAGGGGCCCGCTCCCTCAGACTCTGGATGGAAAACTGCACCAACACCATAGCACCAGTGTGACAACCCGCCGACAGAGACACCAGCCAGAGAGCCAGCTGGTTCACCCCGCAGCTCCTAGCCTCCAAACGTACCTGCCGGAAACCCCAAAACATCTGGCTTAGCGATAGAACGCCCACCAACCGCGCAGCCCACAAAGACGCCATCCGCAACCACCACCCCCTCATCAGGACCGCCAAAAGAGCCTCGTTCACAGACCGCCTCGACAACAACGCACACAACAGCAAAGAGCTCTTCAACATCGTAAAGGAACTCTCCAGTCCCAGCTCCTGCACCAACGACATCCTGCCGTCACAAGCCCTGTGCGACGCCCTCGCCTCCTTCTTCCACCACAAAATCACCAACATCCACAACAGCTTCAACTCCTGGATGAACCCAACGGACCCCACTACGACGAACTCACCCAATCCCACCGACCACGACATTCTGACCACATGGACCAACGTGAGCAATGAAGACATAATCAAGACCATGAGCACCATCCACTCTGCTCCCCATCGGACCCTCTCCCCCACCACATCGCCAACAAAACCAACAGCCTCATCGCACCCCACCTGCGCAACATTATCGACCTCTCTTTCAAAACCGCCACCTTTCCTGGGAGCTGGAAGCACGCCGAGATCAACGCCCTACTAAAGAAGGCCAAGGCGGACCCGAGCGACCTCAAGAACTTCCGGCCCATCTCCCTGCTTCCGTTCCCAGCAAAAGTCACCGAAAAGACCGTCAACACCCAGCTCACCCGCTACCTAGAAGACAACAGCATCCTGGACCCCTCACAGTCTGGCTTCCGCAGCAACCACAGCACCGAGACTGCACTCATCGCTGCCACACAAGACATCAGAATTCTACTCGACAACGGCGAGACAGCAGCCCTCATCCTCTTGGACCGCTCCGCCGCCTTCGACACCGTCTGCCACCACACACTTCGCACACGCCTCTACGATGCAGGGATCTGAAAAAAGGCCCTGGACTGGACCACCTCCTTTCTCACTGAGAGAACCCAGAGAGTCTGCCTCCCCCCGTTCCAATCTGGAACCACCAAAACCATCTATGGCGTCCTGCAGGGATCCTCCCTCACCCCAATGCTGTTCAACGTCTACATGGCTCCCCTCGCTCGCATCACCAGACAACACAACCTCAACATAATCTCCTACGCCGATGACACCCAGCTGATCATCTCCCTCACCAAGGACCCCCTCACCGCCAAATCCAACCTGCACCTGGGTATGAAGGCCATCGCCGACTGGATGGAGGCAAGCCGGCTCAAGCTGAACACGGATAAGACGGAGATCCTCATCCTCGGGCCCAACCCCTCGGCGTGGGACGGCTCCTGGTGGCCTCAATCCCTGGGAACCCCCCCGGCACCAACCAACCACACACGCAACCTGGGGGTCATCCTCGACTCCAAGCTCAGCATGACCAACCAAGTCAACGCAGTCTCCTCTTCATGCTTCCACACCCTCCGTATGCTCCGCAAGATCTACAGATGGATCCCAACTAACACACGGAAAACAGTCACCCATGCCCTCATCAGCAGCCGACTCGACTACAGAAACGCCCTCAATGCCGGAGCCCCATCCAAACTCATCAGCAGACTCCAAAGAATCCAGAACGCCTCCGCACGCCTGGTCCTAGACGTCCCACGCAGAGACCACATCACCCCGCACCTGAGAGACCTGCACTTGCTCCCCGTCGACAAAAGAATCACTTTCAAACTCATGATCCACGCACACAAAGCACTCCACAAGACCGGCCCAGCCTACCTCAACAGCAGACTCTCCCTATACATACCCAACAGGAGGCTCCGCTCCGCCGACCTATCCCTGGCTGCCGTCCCGCGCATCCACAGAGCCACCTCTGGGGGCAAATCCTTCTCCCACTGCGCCGCTGTGACCTGAAACGCTCTCCCCTACACCTACAACAGACCACAGACCTCCCGGCCTTCAGGAGACTACTCAAGACCTGGCTCTTCGACCACTAGCTGCAGCTCACCCCCCCCCCCCCCATCGCCTTGAGACCCTAACGGGTGAGGAGCTCGCTTTACAAATTGACTGATTGATTGATTGATTGAAAGATTAAGGGCTTATTACAATTCCAAGGATCGCCTGGCTCGCTGGAGCACAACAGTCCTGCCACCACTGCAATGGCTGTCCGACCTCCACATTATAAGATTCCTGGTGGTTTATTAATATCTTCAATGTTACAGACAACTATATTTAGGAGCAAGTTTTCTAGCGAGTTTAAACCAAAGGTGATGAACTATTGATTTAGCCTAATACCTACTACTGATTTCTTGCCACATTGGGTTAAGTCACACACAGTAAAAAATTGCAGATGGTGTAACCATAAGTAGGAGTCATTAAATTATGAAAATTATGAAATAGGAATGAAGTTGTAATTAAGTGCTGCCCTAATGTATTAAGATGGTAAGATATAAGTTATAGTATTTGATCTATACCTCTACTTACTGTGCTACATGATTAACTACATGATCAACTCAGCTTTATCTTCTGTATGTAGGGCCGGAGTCTCAATGAGAAGATTTTTTTTATTGTTTTGTATTTGTTGCACTGTAGGTTTCTAAAAGTAATATTTTGTGATATACACTAATACTACAAAACCCTCCCACAGAATATACTGGAAACAGGGACTTGAAATAAAACCCCATAGGAAATAATGTTATATTACATTTAAGTATTTGACATAGATTACAATATCTGCAAATTTAATTTTATGTTAAAAAGAATACAAAAAAAATCATACTTATTATTTAATTAAAGCATATTTTAAAAAGTTTTTGGAATGTATAAATGAATGTAACATATTTTTTAGTAAAATGTAATAAACCTACTCCTAATTTATTCTCTGCATCACATTTAATATTTAATGCGTAACGTGCGTTATGTGGATTTTTTATTTTAATTTAAACTTCGGAAAAATAATTGTAATTTAATAAAATATTTTAACTTATTTAAAAATATAATTCAAAATAAAGTTACTACAGCTATTTTTCTTTTGTTCTACATGTAAAATAAATATACACAATTAATTTAACATAAAAATGTTAAACTTTTATTAATTTTCCCTATAATTTATCACAGGAAAAAGTCCACCTCAATGGTTGAGTCTCCCAATGTTAAATTAAAGGCAAAATTAAAAGTGTGTATACAACTAAAACAAAATATTAAACATATCTTATGTTAAATATTATTGTATATTAGGAACTTAGAAAAGTTTTAATGCCCCATTAACCTAATTATAAATTAAATATATAATTAATTTAAGTATATTAAATTAAATAAGAAAATATTTCTCCAAAAAATCAATACCGGCCCAAAAAATGACCACTTTTTTTATTATTAATTTATAATTATTCAAATTAAAGTATAGAATGTTTTTCAAATACTTTAATTAATTTTTAATCAAAAATAATCTTACATTAGTTTGCAAATTCCAAAAAGTTGTTAAAATACCTTCTAATTAAATAACAAATTCATTTTACTTTTAGATATGTTGTTAAATTATATTTATTTATATTTTTTTACTATTTTAAATAAATGAATTCAACATTATTTACTGGGTTAGGACATGTGGGGAGCTGGACCAATTCTGCTCTGAGCTGGAGTAATGTACTACGGTTTTGTGTCCATTGTTGGATGTAGTAACTTAAGAATGCAGTTTGTGAATAGTTGTGGGCTTACTCTTTTGTGGGTGTGTACATTCCGCTCCCTATCTCCCCATAAATCCCTCCTCCCTCCTCCCTCAACCCATTCCATCTAGTAGTAGTATGCCCATTTTTCCAGCCACTCCCACTAGTCACTCCCATATTTAATACAAAGAGCCCAATTACGATCTCGCTGGTAAAGCCCTATGGCCGACTTGGGCCCGTAGAGCTTTCCAAACGACTCGGGCTCCGAGCAACCGAGTACAATGCAATTGTGCATTGACGGACTCAGTTCGCTCGGAGTCCCATTGACGGGAGCCTATTGTACAAAGCATGCATAGGCTCCCATAGAGAAAAAAAGTAGGTCGCGGAAAAGGGCACCCAGTGCCGCAGGACACCTCAGTACCCCCGCACTATGCATGCATGTGTAGGGGGGACACTTGGGTCCCCCCACTGACCAATTTTTAGAGCTACAGTTGAATGGGGGCCCGCTACGGGCCCCCAAAGTACGTCTCCAGAAACCAAAACATCTCATCAGGAACAAGTCTAACTAACTGACAGACGAGCTCTTTGTACTAGCTCGCTCGGAAATCAGCCCCAATCTGCAGAGCGAGTCAGCCTTGTTAGAGTTGTCCGGAAGGCATCGCTGACAGGTACAAGTCATTAGGAGCGCGAGGCTATATATACATCGTACTTGCTCACTCATACAGCAGGACGAGTCGTTCGGAAATTGGGGCAGCGAGTAAGGCTCGCTGTTGACGGATGCAGTCCGTAGCCCTTCCGAGCAAAATCGTAATTGGGCCCACAGTAGTAAATTTATATGTGTGAGGATCTCCCCTTAGAAAAAGGAAATGAGAGTTGGAAGTGGAGATTTACACCCATAGACTTGTGAATAGCATTTTGTGGTACTCAAGTAGTACTATTACCCACAGGCTGACTAGCGTTAATAGCCTAGAGCTTCCAATCATAAAAAGTATTGCTATTAATATCTGTTTAGAAGGTAGCTGTATGACTCAACCTATTTCAGGTTTCATAATTAAGTACATTAACATAACATAACATAACATAATGTGTATTTGTAAAGCACGTGTTCACCCAGAAGGGTATCTTGGACCTGAATAACAGATGATTATTGTAATCACTATTTGCTTAGTTTAATTCCTGTAATGCTATGCGCTCAGCATTTCAAAACACCCTATGAACACGCTTTTAATTATTTTCAATTGAGAGCACTATTGAATAGATGGAAAATAATAAATTGTAGGAAGAAATCTTGGTGGAGGTATGGTTGAAGATTTTGACTAACGCCAGAATGGATCGTAGGAAACCACTATTTGGCTGGATTGTTATTATTATGATTAAACCATAAAGGAATGATGTTGCTATAACACATGTATTGCATGCTGTCCCTGAAATCAACCAACTTTCAAAGGGTCATAAAAGTTAAAGTTCTGGTTCTAATTCCAGAAGTGATTTTAATAAATATTAGCATGTTATAACTCTCCTTTCAGAAGTCCAGAAAGAGATGGATAGTTCAGGTATGTCGGCTGCTGTCTATATCACGATCTGTAGAAGCCCTGCAAGTGCTAAGATCTGACAGTACAGAATGGCTTGTGTTTTCTATATCAAGATATCTGCTCTATGCCTGGAACATTAGGATTACGTTTTTAGCCACTCAATAGAAGTCCTTTTTTATTAACATTTAGCTGTTTGGCTCAAATGTGAATATTCTTTATAGCTGTCTCAGTATGATACATTTTATATGGATGGTTATGTTAAAGACATTGGAACTATGTTGTATTTAAGAATTGATTACTTTAACATGTATTATACTGTAAGGATTTGCAAAGGGTCGATTAAGGTTTAAAACTTTAATAACTTTGTAGCGATCGAGTTTTTTGGAACTAATGTGACGTTTTTATAGCTGTTATTATGATGAAATACGACATGTTTTTATTATTTTTAATTTTTGATGTCTATTTTACATTATTGCATACTGTTTTTAAGAATGTATTATGATTGTGTTTTAATGTGAATGATCAATATTTGATTGAATACATTGCTACTCTCCTGTCAGTTTTTTTGCTCTTCATACTCACCTTCACCTTGCCCGTTCCCCTTTGTCAGATGTACAGACTAACATTAAAAGGAAGGGATTTCCATTCTGGTATGCAAGGCGGATTGCACTGATGATCTTTCAAATACACAGCTATTGATATATTTTCTTTATACGCTAGCGAAATGTTAATTTATTTTGATTTGAATCATAACAAGTACAGTCATCCAGTTCATGTCATTTTAATAACTTGCACATCATTGTAGACTCCATTGTAGAGTCCTGGGAGCAAGTTACCTAATGTTTGCAATGGTCCATTTGCACAATATTTCTGATTGGGCAACAGAAAATGGGTCAATCAGTGTTTGCTTCATGACAAAATATTGTAAAATCAGAATTCACAACATTTTGCTATGTTTACTTAGGAAATATTGAAATATAGTTTTTCCACTTTTTAAATGTGGAAGATGAGGCTAGGACTGAGGCAAAAAAGTAAGTCCATTTAGATGAGCTAACTTGCAAAAATATTGTAAAAACAGTTTCCTCTGTAATTTTTTCGGCGATTCGTGGATTACGATGTCTTTGGTTAAAATGCTTATTGCACACAGCAATCATTAATAGCAGCTATGGCTTCGCTCATTAGCCGGGGTTTAATATTTAGCTGTTTATCTTTAACATTTTTAAAATGGTTTTAAAGTATTACACGTGATACAGATGTTTAACAAAGATTTCAGGAACAGTAGGCTCAATTATGCAAAAAAGTCTGCTCTTCACTACGACTGGACTGCTACCACAACCACCAGCCACTGGTATAGATGGTTGCGTAATGATCAAGTGCCAGGTATGCTATTTGGAAAGCCATTTAACGTCTTTCTCGCGCTCCTATCCCCCCCCCCCCTGTGCGGAAAGCTACATAACCCAGATTTAAGCTCAGGGGGACAGAGTCTACCGTGTATCTACAAGGAAAACATTTTTTGTCATTGAGAAAGGAGGGTCTTTCAGGTACGTTTCCATGGGCATTCGCCTGTCCTTTATGTGATGATAACTAGAGATCACCTGAAGCCTATGTATGCAGAAACAGGAGACAATATTTAAAAACACTGAAATATAGCAAATGGCACCCTCGTATTCTCAAAACAATACTCTGCACCATCAAGAACATTAATATCATCTAGTTACCGACCACCGGGAATGAGGGCCAGACAGGCCTTTTACTCCACTGGGCATTTCCTCGGTGCGATGGGGCCTCTGGAGGCCAGTTTTGAAAGCTCGGTGCAGCTCTTGGTGCCTTGTCACTTTCCCAAGCTCTCTGAAGTTAATTGCTCCAGACACAAGCAGCGTCAATAGGGACAGAGAGGGAGGAAGGGGAAAGGTAGAGAGGAACGAGAGAGAGAGAGGGAGAGAGGTGAGAGAGATGTGAGAGAGCGAGAGAGAGAGAGAGAGAGAGAGAGAGAGAGAGAGAGAGAGAGAGAGAGAGAGAGACTGGATGGAAGGGAATTGAGAGAGCACCAAGGAAACGAAGGGAGCAGGAATGATTTGAGCTTTTTTCCCAGGGCTGCTTCTGCTTCCCCAGTCCATCCGTTCCAGGATTTGCGGAAGTTTGTGCAAGTCGAAAAGCCAACTACAATTGCTGCTACTACTTCCTGCAGCCATTTCCTGCTCAATGACTTGACCTCATTTTCCTGTTCATTATTTTTTAAATAATTCTAACATCCAGAAGCTCAGGAAATACCACTGTTTCTGGGCATGCTTGGGACTATTTGCAGGATATGATGGTGGTTAAGACAATGTTGCTCTGTTTGCTTTGCAGCCTTTTACACTACTCAAAGGTGACGTCAGTAAAAGAGACAATGGCCATGACTCAGCCCCTCTGTTAAACTGGAGGGAAAGCAGCTGTATGACCAGTTGGCTGTGAACGCAGACAGTGTCTTCCGGCCAGTGAGCCTTCAGTCTATCCGTTTAGTCTGTTTTGTTGCAAATATTTTTCAAGAGATAGATTTCAAAATAAGTTACACTCACGAAATCAAATTCCATTGGCCAGTTATAGTTTTGAAAGGAAAAAAATCACATTTACTTACAATTTGAAAGCCTTACAGATTTTTAGTTAGTTGAAATAATGTTTTTTTTTATTTAGCCATTGCTTTTTCATTAATTACACTGGGAGAAATCGCTGAAGCAACTTCAACTTGGGCCTTAAATGCAACACTTGGACTTCTTCCCTAGAGTGAGGGGAACAAGTTTTGCATTTTTGCACCTGTGACTAAAATGGCGACAGCGAGTATGAAACACATTCATAGGAATGACATCAGAGGAGCAACCTGAAGTAGTGCAGCCCCTCTGACTCGTTTCTTGTGGTTGGATGAAAAAAAGGTTGTTTCTAATTTCGAGGCCAGCTGATCATCTGTTGTTAGAAATACAGTTGATAGCTGACCTCAAGATGCAATGTGGAAACCACAAGATTGGACTTCGGTTGATTTTTTTTATGGAAATCCCACTACAGCCCAACATTAAATGAGACCCTTTGCCTCTTGGTATGAGTCTTCGGATGACTGCACAGCCGCAGCCCGTGGAGGGAGTTGCGGTGGGGCAGGCAGGCGGGGCGGGGGAGGGGCAGGTTGGGGGTCAATAAATCCCGGAATATGGATGATTACAGGTAAGTAAATAATTAAATTAATAAAACGAATTTCGTTCCGTGTCCTGCATCGCAAAATGCAATGCAGGGCGCGTTACAAAATTCGTTTTATTAATTAAATTGTTTACGTACCTGTAATCATCCATATTCTGGTGTTTATCACCACCCTCCCTCCTCCCCCGCCCGCGTGCCTGCCCCACCGCAACTCCCTCCACGGGCCGCGGCTGTGACTGCATGCCATGTGGCCTATGTGTACAGGCGAATATAGAGATGCATAGGTGACATTTGCCTGCTGGTCTATGTATGTCTGTAAGTGTAGGTGTCTTGATCTATCTGTGCAAGCATCTCTGAAGGTATAGTACTCTCTCGGTACATGTGCATGTAGCAATCAAACAACATTTATAAAGCATGACACTGTCACTCCTAGGGTATCTGGGCGCTGTGTCTCAGTGAAACAGACAGGTCTCAAGTCTCTTTCTGAAGTCTGCCCGTGAAGGGGCTGTACAGAGCTGGAGGGGAAGGTTGTTCCATGTCTTGGCATTGATGTAGCAGAAGGAGCGGTCCAGAATGCAGCTGTGACGGATGGGGGGGTGTGTGTGCGAGGGCGAGTGAAGATGAGCGCATGTGTGTAGCAGGTTGGTGGAAGTTCAGTCGTGGTTAAGGTGGGAGGGGCTTAAGTCATGGAGGGCTTTGTAGACATGTGTGACGCTCTTCAACTGTCATCTCTTCTGGATGGGGAGCCGCGTATATTTCATCTTTGAGTGGATGCTGTGTATCTCTGTGCATATGTTCATGCACTATACAAGGGTCAAACCTATTGGCTTGTCAGCTATTGTTATAAAAGAAAATGTCTTGATATTCTGTACCATTGCATCTGTGCTGCCATGCACAGTGACCTGTATAGGGTAGAGGAGAGTGGCACAGGTTTTGAAGCAGCGTAGGTCTCTGGTTGCTGCAGGAAGTATAGTTTACCCCTGCAGAGCAATGCATAGCTTCATAACTCACTGCATCACCACTCGTACGTACAACAACCAAGGTGTTTTAGAGATGCTGCACACAATTATGTGCAGTGCTTGTTTGTTAATAAAGTTAAGCACGTGTTAAAACACTGAACTACTTTGAACGAACTACATTCTGCTTCATATAATAAAACATTTCCCGATCACCAGAAAAGCTGTCCATTTCTTGAGCTAACTAATAGTGACCTTTTCAGAATTCCTTTCAATGCTAGGGCCGAGATTATAACTCCGGGAGACAGTGCAGGCGAGACTGTGAGCTTTGTGCATCGGTGCAGTGATCTGCCAGTAAATTAGTCCAATTTCTACTTGGCCCTATCACTGCTTTCCTGTCTTGTCCTGAAAATTGTCTGCAAAGTCGTTTTGTCTGCTTATCAGTAAAGCGCATATATAGTATGCTTATGTTTCTTAATATAAAACACAGGGAAATCCCAAGGCTTTCAGATGGGCTGTGAAACACCGTCTAGGTCTCCTTTCTTACTCAATATGGCAAATACTCTTCTGCTATTTCCTCCTAAATCAGCTCAGCTTATGCATGGGCTTGACACTAAAAATAGGGCTTTGATTAAAGGTCTCTTTTAAAAGGAAACTATAATTGTGACTTTAGCACTCATATTTGAAATTTAGCTATTTTAAGCTCTTCACTAAATTGTTCCAGTTACTAGTTTCTGAAATTACAGCGCACAGCTATTGAGGAAGGAATGATGAAAAGCAAAAGACGTCACTACAATTGATAATGACAAATACAGGTTTCTGTGTGAAAAGGTTTTTTTCCCCCCAAGGTTTTGCTAAGTTCATCTTTTTGCACCTTTGGAGAGTCTGCGACGTTTGACAGGCTATCTACACCTTTCGATGCACAATGATTTTTCTGCACATAACGTAATACATTTTTTTTTCAAATAAAAAATGATTTTCTATGTAATTAAATCTACGCAACATATAAAATAAATGTATCATTTTTTTCTGCTCACCTTCTGCAGAGTCTTCCTATTCACAATGGCAAATGAATACAGACTTTTCTCTGCCACTTCATCGTTTATCCTTTTGTTACAAAATGCAGTAAAGATGTGCAAAGGCGTAGAACCATTTACAAAGCTGCAAAATGTTCCATTGACCTTTGTGAAGGTTGAAAAAATAACCCCTCAGTGTACTTTTATTTCAAAGAGCATTCACTCTATCACATCTACTCAATGGGCATCTGCTAAGGCCAGCTGGACTTTAACGAACTCTGTTCCTTTCGCGTCCTGTTTTTCTTAAATTGTTTTTATATATTTCTCTGCACCTTAGGGCTCTGAAGGTTTCCAAAGATGACAAACTGTGCTGCACAAAACACCTAAATAAAGAAATTCAATGCTCTGTCAAATGCCTACAGCATGAAACACACAACGCCCTTCCAATTGTCAATGCATTGTTCCATTCTTGGTTGGATCACTCAAGTGTAAGAGAAAAATAGTCCGCAGCACCTGCTAAACATTTCAGGCACTTCAGAAAAGACTTCCAGAGAGCATTAGACCTGAGCCTGTTGTATGGCGGTGTAGGGAATTAGTTTGCCCTGTCATAAAGTAGCAGACAATCCAGATACTCCGACTGAAAAGGACAAAGGGGCAGACACACAAATAAAGGCTTCACACGGATGCAGCCAGAAGCTTTGCTGACATTGCTAGACTTGCATCCCGCTCTGCGGTCATCACCAGGGCACATGACCACAACATGTAGGAAACCCATCAGTTATATATTAAATGATCAGAAATGGGCCACTTTCGGGAAATTGCACTTTTAATTGTCAGCTAGATTCCACATAGTTGGTGACCACATCCGTGTCTGACAGATGTTGGTCAGAAAAAAAGTAAGCCTTTGCAAAATGTGTCTAGGTACAATATAGTCAGGAGATTCACTCTACAGAATTTGTTGCATTTTTATAGTGGCTCGATATTTGCAAGCACTACCAACATTAGTTTCTCACCAACTAAAAATGCTATGACAGTAAGACTTAATTACCTAGGCGAAAAAAACACATTTCAGAGCTTTGGAGCTCGACCAAGGTTAGGTCATTATATACTAAATGCTAGATGTGAACTTCGGTGTTAAAAAGGGAAATAAACAAAGAGGATGAAATGCTCACTGCTGAGATGCAGATCTGTACCTTTGTCCCCTGGTTCCAGAAAACACAGAGGTTTTCTTACTCATATATTTCATGGTCTTGCAACATCTTGAGACTAATGTTTATGCTAGGGTATGGTGGGCACGCCTTTGTCTGTTGCGGGACCCGATAGTTCTCTGTCTCTACCTGCCCCTTCTTGTGGTGGTCTCCCACCCTCCTCAGACACAGGGACGGGTAGCAGAGTAGGCCTATCACCAATGAGGGGACACAACGGCGATTCCCCTTTTCTTCTGACACTCAGGGGTCGGGATGGGGTCCCAGCCCACTCTACTAAAAATATAGCCTGCAGGTGGGGTTCCTGGGTCCGAAGAGAGTCTGGGAAGGGGGACCACGCAACTAGCTGTTCCTCAGGAGATATAAGGGTCCAGCCTCACTGGCACTTGAAGAGATTCACTGGACCAAGGGTTCACAGAGCAGATTCCTTAGTCTTTCCTGAGCATCAGTGGGTTCCTCCTTCCAGTTCGCCATGGTTCCCAATGGTCCAGCAGCAAAGCACAGAAAATCACCAAGCAAGAGAGATTCTCCTCTTTGTGAAACAGTTTTTAAGGAGGAGTGAAAGATCCTCGAAGCCAGGTACCTCTGATCAATCCTAGGGGGGCAGTCACCTCTCCTCCCTTGGCTCAGAGGTGAGTGAAGTCAAAGGAATGGCAATTAGTGATGCCTGAACATCATCTACGAAGCCTGTGGATTACATACATGTGTCAGTGGTGTCCATTCCAGAGCAGATAATGTATTTCTCTGCATCCTGACCATCTTCGATGGCCTTTGCAAGAATGGTGCTGTATTTTTACGAGGCTGTCTCCAAGATATCATTGACTGTATCGCAAACAGCATGTGAATATGTTCCCAGGAGGGACTGGAGGGCCCGGTAAATTCTGGTTGCATCGCTATGAGATGTAGAATTGATTTCTAGTTGAGGAACTTGGACCAAGATGGGGACTCCCCTTGAAGTCCTCATTAATTTGCCTGATGAAAGTGGAGGACGAAGGAAAGTCGCACTTCAACTTCTTATGTTTCTGAAGCGGACATTTGCCTCAACCTTGTCTGTGACTGGCCCATATATGCCTTTTGAATGTTTTCCACAATGTAGAGGTTGGCTTCGCTGCCCTGGATCACCGTAGGTTTTATCCGGGTGAAGTCCCTGCAAGATTTGGAATCAAGCGAGGACCTGAAGCACCAAAGACATACTCAGTAAGGATCTGTTGCAGACATCTGTTTGAGAAAGTCCCTACAAGTTTTAAACTCTGTAGTCTTCAGAGAGGACATAGCTTCTTGCACACTGACAGAAAACATTTGACAAAAACTTGTCAAAAGAATAAGAAAAAGTTGAGGTAGTGAACTCCGGATCCATGCCTGAAGTCCCGGAAATAAAGGAACAGATGTGAGCACAAAGGGGTGGCACATATACGTGAATCTTTCATCACTACCGGGGTGGGTTATAGGCAATGAAGAATGGCCCAATGCTATCTGTAGGTAAGGGGGAGCAGAGCTGAGAAACATTTCCGGATTCAGCCTGGCACCTGGTGGTATTAACAAGGTGAGGGATCTGCAGTCAGAAGTATCCATGAGATATTATTAAGTGAATCAAATTCATCATTATTACATATTTAGCTGAAAACACAGCTGAGGACATCTCCGAAGCTTCACAGCATTACACCAAACTTCAAATCCCTATTGTGATTTCTAGACAAAATAGCTGACTTAGAATTGAATTGTGAAGAAAATGGAGCATGTAAACATTACCACATGATTGTAAATAAGAATTGGCTGTCTAAAAAATGTAAGGTATGCATACAATTCGTTGTTTATCAGATGGACTATGAAATGGCAACAGGTCCAAAAAACAAAACCTTTCTGCCAAGACGTTTGTCCACTTCCTGTCAAATTACTGTAAGCCAAAATATATCCCTAAATAAATGTTTATCTTAACGATGGGTTGCCCATTTATAAGAGAGTTCTTTCTTTAAATCACTGGTCCTGGGCCTTAGGTGCTTCCATGCCACGCACCCTAAATATTTAACCAACCGCTTTTCTCAATATAAGCCTATGAGAACCCTCAGATCATCAAACACCAAACAGTTTATTCCCCCTACTTTCAGACTAGAGTCAATTGGAGAAAAATCCTACGCCGTCTTGAGCACTGTATATATTTGATCTATTGCTGAACAGCCGGAATATTTTTGAATGAAGCAATTCAGATAAATTACGAAGTGGATATGCACAGACTGTCTTATTGTGATTATTCCAGATAACTACTCACATGTGTCTAGCTAGGCGTGTGTGTTAGTCATGCCCTATTTATTTTTTGGGTAATGCAACACTTAATGCGCTGATAAAATTACTTTTGAGAAACCCGACAGAACCATTTTTGTTTATAAATGACATACCCAGGTTCTGAGGGACACCGGGTTGCCCCGCTTTGTTATTGGTCTTAGGAACAAGGGCCTGGAACTAACTTCCAGGTCCTCTTTGACTAAAAGCTAATGAAATCAGCTTAAAGGAGAGTCTCAAAGCATGGCTGTTTTTGCTTCAGACGATCTGTGTGATGGTCAAATTAAATGTGCTCTTTCACTTTACTCTTTTGCAACAGTCTATGTGAACAGGATCTGTGTGTGAACAAACACAAGGATGCTCTGCCTGAGTGATCGTGCACTTCACAAGTTCAGTTTCCATTCATTCATTCAATATTATGAAGGGTTTTTGCATTAATGCTTGTTAAATCAGCAACTCTGAATGTGTCTAAATCTTGCAGTCATGTCGGGATATTATTTATTCAGACATTCGAAACTACTACATAGAAAAGTGTCTGCAATCTTCAGTTTAAGAAGAGGCAGGATCAGACTGGCCTATATGGCAATTTGGTAGTGCCAGATGGTTGGTCTGACAAATCAGTGGGTGAGCCAGCTTTGTAGCCATTTGTGGGCCTGTTTTGTAGTTTGGTGAGATACTTTTTTTGTTGATTTGAACAATATTAACACAAACATTGCATGTAGCAAGAACAATATTGAGTGCAGTCTCCCCTACCTCAACATCTATATAGCATGTCTTTACAAAATCAAAACTCCGTTGATTTGCAGGCACCGTTTTTGGCTATATGATTCAGTAACAGGGGCCACTTTAAATCTGGGGGCCGAGTCTATTTTCTGTTCTATTCCTACCCTGAGAAGAGCTACTTCTGATCAATGAAAATCGTTGTGAGCTATTAACAAATATTACTAGTGTTACAATAGTGATAACATCAGGCAAGATTACATTTCATCTGGACTACCAGTAGTGACCATGTCTGCACATATAAACTTTGGTTCCATCAGAAAAAGGTCACATTAGTAATGTCATAAAAAGCATTTATCAATGTGAAATTACTCTATGTGAGTATAGGCACCATTATTGCAGGGGTGTCACCCATTATGCCGGGGAAGCATATATTAGATCGGGGATGCCCTCAATATACCACGAATCGCCAGTATGGTAACAACACTGTACATAATGTTGAAGATGCCTGAAAATGTCAAGGAAAGTCAGAATGTTTAAAGGAATGACCAACATTAAGATGTGGGTGGGAGCGGCACAGTTAGCAGATGCTCAAATTCTGGAAGGATCACTATTGTGCCAGGACCGTAATTATGCAAGGGGATTTCACTATTAATGCAGGAAAGGCCACTGTGTATCTGAGATAGTTCCTGTAAGCTAGAGCATCACTAAAGGCCATGGTTGTCTGCGTGAGGTTCTGATAGTAAATCTAACCCCAATGCCCAAACTTTTTTCACATTTGTGGGAGTGTACTTAAATAGTAAATTGGGCCCACCAAATTTATCCTCTTTCCCAAATGTATGTGGGACTGGATTTTAAATAGTTCATGTGCCCCCACCCACTCCCATATATGTACACTTTCCCTATTATACATGAGATTGCAGTTAGAATCGCAAATCTGACCCAGCCAAATATATGGACCTCCCCCAATGGTTATGGGTCTGGAGTTCAAATAGTATACTGGACATTTGCAAATGTTAGCACATTCTCAATGTTTGTGACACAGGATTTAAAACAGTAAATCTCTTCTCCCAAATATATGCTCTTTCCCCATTATTTCACCAACTAGTGGTAGAACAGCTATTCTGTCCCCTAAATCCGTCTCACAAGTATATGAACTTCTTCAATGTTTAAGGGACTGGAGTTAGAAGAGTACATCTCCTCCACCTTTCCACAGTATTTGTGAAGTTGAAGTTAGAATAGCGAATCAGACTTCTCCAAATGTAAGCACCATATCCAAGATTAGCGGGACTGAAGTTATGCTACTAAAAGTCATGCCGTCAAACATTTGCACTTTCCACAATGTCCACAGGACTAGAGTTAAAGTAGTACATTTGACTCCTCCTGAAATACATACATGTATTCCCATGCATCTGCCCCCTCCACTAATGTGCAGTTTCCTTAATGTATATGGCACTGGAGTTAGTATAATGTGTAAATGTGGCATGACCAAATGTGTTCTTTCCCCAAAAGGTTTGGTACTGGAATTAGCATAATAGATTTTACTTTAGTTACGGAATTTAATGTTTGTGAGTGTTGAGTTAATACAATATGTAGCATTTGAAAAAAATAAGTTATTTAAAAAGTTCTAATTGTGGTAATGTTATGTACCTCAGTTGTCCATGTTTTCAAATTTTTAAAGGGTTTGTAGACTTTCTACATTAATACACTTTCATTTTTAAAAGTGATTGTAACTTGGGGAAATGTTACAAATCATTAAATATTTTATTTCAAATTAAAGTACTACACTAAATGTAATTGTATTAAATATAACCTTGTAATATAGTTTTTACGAACTTACTAAGAATAATATAGTTACATCTATGTGCTCGTAATGCACTATTATATTTTTGTCGCTCATATTTTTTTACTTTCTACATTTTTACTGATAATATTGTTGCTGTCAATATTTTTGTTGATTTGGTTTATTTACATAAATTCAATATTTTTGTAAAAAAATATTTATGTCACTTTAAATATATGTGAATCAGCATCAATGAATATTTTGGGGCTGATTTACAAAGATAACTTTATGTGTGGCCATCTTTTTACCTGTAGATTTCTGCTCACTCTCAGGAAATGACCTCCATGCTGATTGTATTCACCAATTCTGGATAGAAACGCCTGCCTAGTAGCAAAGTTACAAGTCTCCATCTTCTAACATGAGGGGATGGATGGTTTTACAACTAAAATTATTACTTATGACTCTGAAGTCAATATTAATAAAATTGCAGTCAGATTCTTAGAATATGCCGGTTTGGAGAGACCGCTACAATCGGAGTGGTGAGTTTCAAATGGAATAGAGCACAGAAACACCATACACCAGACCATGTTTCAGACACATTAATACTCAAAACACATAATAACGGTATACGCCCTAAACTCTGAACTCTTCACCTTGGACTACATGTCTATCCTGACATGAGGAACCACATCCAGTCTACATGATGCAGACTGCAACTCATTTGGAAGAGGGAATTCACTGTGGAGGAAGCAAACTTGTAATTACCTTGTTAATCATTATAGGTAACTAAATGTTCTGCTGTCATACACCCTGAGTGGAGCAGAGAAGGCTGCTGTGTGGTAGGAGTTTAGTCTCTTACCTGGATTTCCCATAAGAGGCAGGCCAGATAGCACATCAGGAAGCATCGTAGAGGGGATGCATTCATTAAAACAGAGATGAGATACAGGTACACCTCCAGGAAGAACTTTTGTGAATGACGACTGTCTTACTCTTCTGTGGTTGGGTGTCCTTTAGGCTTTTCCTGGACCTGTCTAAAGTCCTCCTCAATACTTCCTTATACAGACACATCCGCACTCATGGCAGAGATCTCCACACACAGGCGACAGAGCAGTCATAGGCTGAGATCTTTGGCTGGATGTTAGGGAATAGCATGTGTGAGTAGGTAAAATAGTACTTCAAAAATACTACCTGCCATACTCCAAATCACCCATTTGTTTCCAGGGCTCATCAGCTGACATATTCTCTCCTAATTTGTAGTTCATTGGATTCCTACATTAAAGTCGGTATACTGAATCTCATCTTTTTTCAGAGTTTTTATACAGCACATTTTAACTACTCACAAGAGTACATTGGGATTATTGGAAATAATGGTACTTATTGAAAAATGGCTGGCATCACCTTAAACACTCTGGTCAAGTCACCTCGCTCAGAATGTCTAATGGTCTCCTTTCAGTCATGGATTGTCTCTAGACATGCCTGTCTGGAAGTTCCATGAAGCTGTGTGCTTAGCAGTTCAAAGAGCAGATCAAGACTAGACATGTCCTTCTGGAATGTCCATGAAGCTGTGTGCCTGTCGGTTCAAAGAGAAGAACAGGAAATAGAGAATGGTTTTGACTAGCAACTAACCATATTAGTGCGAGGACAACTTCAGTTTCAAATTTTGTGTCTTTCACAATGAGTACTAATTTCCCATGACTAAGTAATTAGTGATCGTCAACAGCAGTAATGGATATTCTTAGGCAGTTAAAAGTACTTATCTTATCTCAATATTTTTTGAACGCTGAGCAAGAACATCTTAATAAAAAGATTATAGGGCACACTTTTAGTTCAGTGGAGTTGCGCCTCATTTAGAAGTGAGCTTGGTTTCCAGTGGTGAAACCTCATGACTGCTGTAGTGAATGTATGATCATGTGGCCAGTTCACCATGGGGACAACAGCTTCATTGTATAACAAGTTTTGCCCAATTTAGGGTGGGCTTTCCAATGCATATTGTCCTGCCTGGAACTACCAAGCACGGCATGGGAAACCTTGGCAGGTACATTTATTAATAACCTCCAGTCAAAGGGAGAACAATGCCTCCAGAACAAAGCCATTGACTGTTGTGACTCACAAACCCCAGATTTCTGTATATCTGTATGAGGAAAAAACTTTTTGGGAGAATCATGACCCTGTTTTTGCTTCTTGGCTCCTGTATGTCAGTGGGAGCACATATGATGAAAACACAGTGCTGTGTTCTTCTTTAAATAAGGGAGTCAGTCTGCCAGGAGGCCTTACCTCAGTAGTGCCAGTAGGGGACTGTCCAACAGGGTCTAAATGACTTCCTAAAGAGACCAATTGAAGGATTTTCCGTCCACACTATAGAGCGTCTTAAAACTTCCACCTGGATGGAGGTTGGGACTCTATCAAACGTATAGGTATATATTAAAATTGTATAATGCCAAATTAGCTATATTAGCCATGGTTGGGACACTTTAAAGGAGAAACATTTTAGAGCAATATTCAACAATGTCCTTCAATCCCAATGAAAAAGATGCTAGCAAATATGGACACTGAAATTGTCCCCCAAATTGGGAGCACATATTTAATGCCCACATGGCAGTCTCTCTAACTTCTGTTTTGGATGTATGTCTTCAGAAGTTACAGAAGTGGAGGCAGGTTTGCCAGTCACTATGGCATGGACGACCGGCCCTCACTGTCTACGGATGTATGTCGTTACTACACCTGCATTTAAAACGCATGCCTTTATGACGCAACTTTTACAACGCAAGTCGTTACAACGACTTGCGTTGGGGGGCGCTGGATAGTGAATAGTTTAATTTACTATTCCAACTCCAGTCCCCGTGGATAGTTGGGAAGGAGTTGGATAGTAAATTAAACTATTCCCTATCCTGGAGCACCCCCCAGCGCAAGCCGTTGTAATGACTTGCGTTGTAAAAGTTGCATCATAAAAGTTGCGTCGTAAAGGCACAGCGTTGTAAAAGTTGCATAGTAAACGCTGTTCCCCCTTGTCTACACAAAGTGTGAACAACATAACTTCTTTTTGCCCCCCACAAATGGATTAAAGGCAGCTGGCCAACTAAATTTAAAATGAGCTCAAAGACTTGTGGTAAACCTAGGCTCTTCAGAAGTTACAAAATGTAAGCGAATGGCCAGTGTTGAGGTTTCTGATGGTCTTTTTCTGGCAGTGTATTATGGTTGCATCAAGATTGCCTTAAAGAGTTGTGCAATGTAGCTCCCGAGGTCACCATTCCAAGTTCAGAATTCTTCCCAGTATTTTCCTCCCTGCTTGGAGTTTCTGACAGTGAGGAGAGAGGGTCAGTGGGGGGAACATCATTACTCCAGATGATGGGATTTTGGGGAATAACATGAGGAAATCATTATTTCCTTGTTGATTTCCTTATGTTTTCGTTTGGTGTTTCACCTGGTGATCAGCAACAGAGATCTGTGGATGAAACACCACATATGCTAATTCTAATGTATCCGAGAACATTGATTGCTGAATGAGGGCCTGACAAGCAATTCTTCCTACGTTGCTGTTGGACGCCAGTCCATGTATGCTAGGTTGCAGCGGTGATATGCATGTAATCTTCTCTGCTTCCCTGTGCAGAGATTTGATTGGTGAGCACTGGAGGCACGCTTACAGCCTCTCATGTGACCCTTTAGGGGCCCTGGAGTTGCACGTGCCTTTCCATGGAAGACATGCTTTATGGCCAAGGAGGATGTACTAATTACAATAGAATTTCACATCCAACAGCAGAGGTTGCTGGAACTTGTTGTGGCTTGACACACAGAGATAACAAGAGGAGAAAGGCGTGTTTTCTTACTCAGCTACAGATAAATATTGCCAAAACAGGCTCTGCATTTTAACTCCCATCTGTTGCGCTGTGTGCAGTGCGGTGTTGATGCGGAAGTTTATATCCTGTGACAAAGTCTAGTCCCCCCCTCAGGAGCGCTCATCCCTCATGGAAACTCATTTCACATCTCATCAGTTACAAGGATGAGATGGGGGACAATGGATTTCTTGTTTCTCGGAGGTGCGGACGTGCCTGCTTTATTGCATAGGCTGAGCCTTATTACAATCAAGTATCCGAGGGAGATAGTCCGCAGGACATTTTCAAGTGTGAAAGAACTGTTCGCTCTTCAAGTTAAGAAAATAAAATATCAGCTCTGCGGAACCAATGTTAAACTAATTTCAACAAAGCCGAGCAGAATGGCTGCTGTATTTTCATTTAAGAGCAACTAAAGCTGTCACTGGCATTTGATCGAGCTGCATTGCAGCCATTTTCATTAATGAATATTGCCCTTTATGTGCTGCTCAGCAGTTGTCCTGATGAGATCTCTCGATAAAAACAAACATTTAAGTATGAGAATAACAAACAATGTTGCCATAAAGATAACTCACACACACCATATAGCATTCACATATCTCCGATAACCATCCATTCAATTTCATGCACTGTACAATTAATATTAACATGCAAAGAGGAAGTGAACCTAGGCTTTGTGACAAAGAGTAATGTAAGTATATATTGGAACTTAAATTAGCTAAATCAAGCTTGAGGGTGTTATATGACGTAATTCCTTGTGTCGTATAGAAGCGCATACGTCATTTCCACCTCTGCACTTCAAGTGTTATTTAGAATTACCTTTTAGTTAATGGTCTTGTAGATATACCCAATGATATCAATCGTAATTGTCTGAAGTGTGGCATTTAACTAAATGTTGGTACAGCCCAAGCAATTCCCAAGTTTTGGTCTTAACCACTTGCATAACTCTTCAGGCCTGATTCAGAGTTTGGTGGATGGGGAACTCTGTTAAAACGTGTGGAATATCACGTCTATCATATTACAGGAGCCATAGGCTAAAATTCACTCTGGTACAGCGTACAGAAATTCGCCACAGTTGTGAAGGAATCTCGATCTTCGCAGCAACAAGAATTTCTTCGCACTGTCGGGGATGCTCTCCGCAAGCGAGCTATGCATGAAAATTGCAGATCTTCTTCTTGTCGAGCTCCCCAAACAGCAGGCACAACTTCCAGAGGCCCCACAATTGGATCAATCACTCTAGAAGGGTAGAACTCATACACTTCTTAACAGGAGGCCAGCTCTCCTCAGGCCCTTGAAGATCTCTTCAAGCAAGGGGACACTGCACAGAGCAAAGTCCTTCCCCTCTCCTTGGAAGTAAAGCAACTGCAGGTCAGTCCACAAGCACACAGCAGGACAGTCCTTCCTCTTCAGTTTTTCAGCTTTCTCCTTGGCAGAGGTTCCTTCTTGATTCCAGGATGATCTCATTTCTTGGGATCAGGGTCCCAATATTTACACCCAAAAATCCTTTGTCCTCTGAGGGCGGTGGAGCCTTTGCCCAGTCCAAACCAGTTCTGGAGCACTCTGTTGACATGACTCCTTCTTTTCTTTCACAGTGCAGGACAGAGACATCAGACGCACCACAGGGGGTGGAGCCAGCACTGTGGGGGGCAGGCAAAGTACTATTCAGATCCCAGGTGCAACTCCTCCCTCCCATCTAGATGCGGATCTCTCTATTCACCACTGGGCGGACTCTTTCTGTCTTCTGCAATCCCCCAGCTCTGTCATTCAACCTCCAGACAAGGAATACACAACCTTGCAGTGGCAGGCTTGGCTAGTTAGGCAAGAAAATACCTACTTTCTAAAAGTGGTATTTTAAAACACAGAATGGTAAAACCAACTACACTAAAAGATGTATTTTATCATTCTGAGTTCAGGCATACTAAACTCGATTTTCTACCATGTTCCCTGAGTCAGTTAGGATTATAAAATGTAATAATCTAACTGCCCATTCTGGCCTATGGAGAATATGTAGCCTTGCAATAGTGAAAAACGAAAGTGGGTGTAATTCACTATTAGGACATGCCACACACACCAGGGCATGTCCTACCTTATACTTACAATGTACCCTGCCATTGGGCCTACCATAGGGGTGTCTGATATGAAGATAAGGGAAGGTTTGGGGACTGGCAAGTGGGTGCACTTACCAAGTCAACATGGCTGTACCAGACTTCACACAGGCTCTGCAATTGCAGGCCTTAGACACATTTTACAAGGCTGCTTCTGTGGGTGGCACAACCAGTGCTGCAAGCCCACCAGCAGCATTAGGATTTACAAGCCCTGAGCACACTCAGTGCACTGTACTAGGTAGGGTCTGACAAGTAAACCAAACACGCTAATCATGGAATCACTAATCCATACATCAATTTACAATAGGGAGAGCATATGCACTTTAGCACTGATCAGAAGTGCTAAAGTGCCCGGAGTCCTATTACTAACAACCACAGGTCAGGAAAACAAGGGAGGAAGAAGCAAAAGGTTTGGGGATAACCCTGCAAAAAGGGCCATTTCCAACACCGATCAAATGTATCTTGTATGTGTGCCTTATTCTTCAGAGTTTCCTTATTGCCCTTATTTAAGTTCAAGAAAAGGTTTATTGAAAAAATTAATATGATCATAAAAACAACACTTCATAAATGCAGTTATTTGTTGATACAAAGATGTATAAGGGTGTAATAAAGGGTAATAATGGGGTATAACGTCCATTAAATTGGTAAAAGGATAATATATAAGCTGATATGGATACAATCAAAGGTTTATTGCCATTATTTAAATTTAGAGAACCTACTCAGTTACCAGGCCAGATCAATTTGATCCTTTGTGTTAGGAAGTGAAATCAAATGAATTGTGATTCCTGAACTGTCACGTTAAATGTATTATTTTGTACTTCACGAAAATACTTTTCATGCTGCAAAGCAAATTGCCTTGTTTAGAAGGCTAATTGATTATAGCTAAAACTGAGCAAACGAATACATGAATAGTTGATCCTATCTAAGATCAAGGGGTCCGATTCACAAAAGTAATCTGAGACAAAATCCTAACTTTATGACTTTCAGTAATCACAAAAGTCCTTTAGGAGTAGTAAAGTTAAGATTCCTAACTTTACTAATCATAATCTGGGACAAAATCCTGACTTTATGACTTTTGGCATTTAGGAGTGGTAAAGTTAGGATTCCATAACGTTACTACTCCTAAATACCCTTTGATTGATGTAATTTAAGTGAGTCAATTGATTTCTTGAAATGCTGACCTCTTGCTGACCTCTCCATTGTTACTCTTTTTATGTGCTGTTTCACATTATATCATTTTATTCAGACTGTGTTTATTTGGAAAGCAAGTTTTCTCTACTCGCTACATTGGCTCTTAAATTCTTGTAATTGATTGATTAGTTCTATAGATGTGAACATGATTGCCTGGAAAACAAGCCTGGTTTTTACATTGTGGTTACAACTTACTGGACTTTCGGCAGGTAATCTGCCATTTAAAGCACATTATATATTATTATAGTGAATTTCTGGGTTGGTCTTGCCATGTTTTTCTTTATGAAGGTTAAATATTGAGGCATCAGAAACATTCAATAGACCATCCTTCTTTCTAATACAGATTTACTGTGAGCGGTTTATCATCAAGATTAAGTTAAAGTCAACTGCTATGATGAAGGGTGTGTTTGTTATTTATTTGTCTCTTTTGTGCACATTGTTTGAGGTTGGATCCAGATAGATATTAATGATTAGTATTTTCTTGAAATAGAGCAGGCTTCTTTTTAGGTTGTTCTCATCCCTGAATGTCCATGGGTATGAGTGACCTCTTCCCAACTTCAAGTTTAATTCTTTTTGAAACAAGAATTGCTGCAAATCCAGCTATTCTGCCATTTGATGATGTCCTGATTGCTGGCCTGCTAACACTTTGAAAACCTAGGATATCGATAGGTTCTGAGCTCCTGAATCCAGATAAATAATTAAGCTTGTTTCTTTGTATTGTAGGAGCTTCCCAACCAGATATATTCAATGAACAGACCTTGCGAGAGGAGAATGTATCCAGTTTTTAATTCCTTAATTCCCCTAATTCACTGCACAGTTAGGATGAAAATGTCCATAGATGACTCCTTACATAAACCTCCTTGTTTTTGTGTAGAGTTGCAGGAAGCCAAACCAGTCTATAGGTTGTGTTGCTCTATTTTTGTTCATTGTCTTGCAATGGCAAAGCCACCCTTTGAACATTATGATTACTATGTCTTCTTTTTTTACCAGAATTGTGTTGTTCTGGTCCTGATGCAGCTCTCAACCCTGCTGACCATTCTAACACATTCAGCAGTTTCAAGGGGATGTTGTAGTATTAGGCATGTGAGATATCACGCTCTGGCTAAGATGCTGATACACCCAACTCTGCAAACGACAGGGTGGCCTCCTCTTTAGTCGCACAAGTCAATTTTATGCATTCCTGCTTTTCATCAATAAATACTACGCTAGTAAGAAAGGCAGTCAATACTTAGTTTACTAGAAGGTAGCTTGTACAACTTTCAAACTATAACCTCTGCTTGAAATATCAAAAGCTTCTTTTGTAGAATGCTGAGGCGTTAAATAAATTGAAGTCCTGTTCATGAAGGATTTTGTAGCATGATTGTAGAGTTTGCCTGGAACGTGGCATCCTTAAGATGCAAATTGCAGTTCATATTCTTTCTATATGCTGTAATGTCTCTTGCTTGTTCATTTTCATCCTTGATGACTTAATCTAGTATGACCTGATTTAGACTTTTCAGCCCGGAGGATCAATTAAAACACACCTGTGGTCTTTCTGACTCCCAATGTGTGTTTTGTAAATTATAACTATTCCATGTTCTGACAGCTGTTATAGTCTGTTCTCTACCAAAAACGCCTTGGAGATGGATAAACGTTAGGTGTTCTCTAGGAGTTATTTTTGTATCTACTGCCTCCTGGTTTAATTTCCATGAATTACCTTCTATATCATGATGGGAGACATTTCTATGCCTAGAAAGATGGGCGTGTGCTACTTCCAGAGTCTCAATGAGCCAATTAAATGCATTTACCAATGTTTACATTTACGTTTGTCTCATACATTTCATCCTCCCACCTTGCCGATGCTGTTGCAGCATAAGCTCTGGTTAAATGTCTTTCTTGAGAGAAATGTTTGTCTTTTACCTTTATATTTTCTCAGGAGTGTACATCACCTAGTTCCAGCCTATATCTGTCTCTGGCTACTGCTTCAGTCTGTATACTTTATGCTATAGTTGTTAGCTTGAATCTGGAAGATGGAGATTTATTACAGTTTTGCCTTGGTAGCTTAGTAAGTCTTATTTCTGCCCTTTTAAGTAACCCAGTGCCTTAAAACAGCAAGAATGTTGCATATTTTTTGATATCTTATTAACTTTTACATTAACAATGATCCAAAACACAGGCCTGTGGCCAAAGCAGTAGCCTATCTCAAACATTCCAAAAGTATCAAATAATAATGAGTAAACTGAAGATCATTCCAGTGTGTATAATCACACGAATATTTTCCCTTTCAACTAGAACAACACCTGAGCATCAAAATCCCCACCAAAGTTACATCTTCTACCCTCTACTATTGGTTAATTACCAGATGAATATTGGCACCAAAGCTCATCAATTCAGATTGACATTTATGGACTCAATCACACCAAATCGAAATCCTTCTTCATGCTTATAGGTTCATGCAGCTGGCGGTATTAAAGTACCTGTTATAGTGTGAACAGGTAGACAGCTACTGAACCCTCTGCATTCTCCCTCCTAACTCTTACCATCCATGTTAATAAATGTTGTTATTGGTAAGGGATGAATGGTGGATTGATATACTGCTACAGCTCACATTCTGCCTGATTAGTAAGTAAACTGGTCTACTTTAAATTCCTTCTGAAATCATGAAGCAAATATAGTTTTTCAGCTTAGCTTAGAGGTGCATACAATACTTTGTTGTTTAACTAACTCAGTGTGTACCTTCTCTTTGTTCTTGGCCTCCCAGGACCACTATGAATTGTGGATGGCCATAGGATTCAGCCCTTTTTCTAGTCCTTCTAATTGTTAATCTGTATATGAATTCTAATCACTAACTATTCTGTATCTCAATTTTTAATTTTGTAGATAACATCCAGATCCACGATTACAATAGAAAAGTTGATGTGTCATAGCGAGTTTAAATAAGGGAAAAATTGGAAGCTTTTTCTCACACTATAGTAAGAATGCTCTTAGGCAATATTTCTGCAGAATATCATATTGTTTCTGTAATTCTGCAATTTTATCTTTTAAGCTTCACAGCTTTTGCCAAACTTGTGAAACCTGCAAAGTTGTGAACAAAAACCTCTTGAAATTTGCTGAGATACAACATCACAACTTTATATACAGAAAAAAAGCACAGTGTCAAGGCTTCTTTTTAAAATCTGGAATCTCTGTTATTGTCTCTGCCCCAACATATCTACATTGCTCACTGATAACAAAAACATATTCAATTTTCAAATCTCAGCTAATTCCTAGAATGTTTAAAAAATCAATTCACTTCTTACCCATACACCTTTCAAGACCACCCACTTCAACGCACTTGTAAGCTTCTCATTTTTGCACAGATTCTTTCATGAGTTTTACAATATTTTAATTAGCACTTCACTTGCCATTTTGAAGGGAGACTAGAGGCATAGGGATCAATTCACAAACATAAATCTATGAGTGGAAATTTCCATACATAAAGAATTATGTATATAGCTTGGTGTAAATGCAATTTAGAAACTCTGTTGGAGATCCACTTCTAGTAGTAGGAGTACATATCCCTATTCTCTGCTGTGAGTGGGTGAGGACAAGTACAACTCAAAATATACCAGTGAAGTACTGCAATCATGAATTTGCATGTTATCTACATAAGTATAAATGAGAAACCCAATAGTCATATGTTTGATTGTTGGCATTTAGATCCTTTTCTCTGACCCTTTCCTACCTGGGAAATTGTTGTATAATTTCTCGAGTAAAGGTATGGAATAAATCCCCTTTCAGTATGGCTCAGTGTCTTCTGCCATTTGGATAATATTGTGAAAGAAATGTAGCTGGTGGATTTTCAGTTGCCGTCATACTCTAAATAAAGCTCTTAGACATCAAACAAAAGGTATGTGCTCTGGTTAATGTTAAAGTGATGAAGAAATGCTATGAGTGATTTCCAATAAAACATAATAAAATTAATAGAAAAGTGAAACTAAAACAGGGCTTGGCAATGTATCTTTATCATGCCAGCAGTTGCAGGAAGCTGATGTGTCCATCACATGGGTCTGTACTTCAAAAGTCTTTAACTTTGATCACTCGGGAACACAAAGAAGGATACCCTTCATTGAGTGGTTGAAACAGTATGTGTATATGACTGTGGCTATCCATATATAACCATCCATGTATGCCACTTAAATTGGAATGCTATTCTAAGACCTCCTTATGAGCTTCCCCCACATTTCCATACATGTAACTAATATTGAACCTTACTGTACACCTCTCTTAAGATGCTTGGTTTTTAATATTCAACTTACAAGAACAAGCTTCAGACGTCATTCATTCTAAAATGAAACTGTACAGCAGGGAACTGCAGTATAAAGCTACAATAAAGCAATGAATGGTAGTATGAGTGCATCAAAATATATGCATGTTTCATAGAAACCTTTTACTTTTATAGGGTTCAGTCTGTGTCTTTTTTGCGCACATGCACAGTGCACTCTCATAGACACAACTAATACTCTCTTAACAGGCAGACATATTGCATTTTACTTGAGCCATGTGAGTCTATGAAAACCTGAAACCTGTGAGTATAGTAAAGGAGCCCACATGGATTCATATAGGTGGCTTTCTTGGTACATTAGCACCATTGCTCTAGATATTCAAAGCTGTGTAGCAGTACAACAATGGATGTATTGCACTCTCAATCCATAATGTTTTAACTTCTTTGTTTTTTTTCAATATCTTACTCCGATCAACACATGATCTAAACTCAGGATCAACACAGGATCACTGAATGGCCTGAGCAGCAAATGGACATTCTCTTTGATAAGAGACAGATGTCCCAAATTAAATTCCTCAAGGGTTACAAGGTTTATAAAAGTGGACTGTCTTGAATTGTACCATGTTAAACAAAACTTCATTTAAGAACAAGGTTAGTCAGTAGATTTGGCAGGTAAATTTCTCAAATATCTCATTGCTCAATGCCACTTTTACATATGGAATATTAATAGGTCCGGAATAAAAATTCACAATGGATTTGACATTTTCATGCATTTCATTCAATTGATGCGCAAATGAAAGCAAATTGAAATTAGTAAGATGTTTACTCCCCCCCTTGCTTTTCCAATATATCACCAGTTCCCAGTCTGACTCCTGAGGAGACTCTATTACTGATACTGGTTGAAATGTGTGGACACCACCAAGCAGGGGTATTTGGCTAGAGGCCCCATAGGTGCTAACAATCATGACTACCAGTAAGTTGCCTAGCTTACATTGACGATACTGCCATCACTTCCTGTAGACTAATAATAATAACCTGTACGGACTAATCATACAAGAGACGTTGACCATAATGTTTCTGTTACCTTTGGTGGAAAAGCATGTGGAAAAGTAAATTTTGTCATGTTCTGTGTCCCTACGCGTCATCCATCATATGTTATCTGTGCATGATTAATATGCATATGTATTCCCTATGTTCGATTAAAGACGCAATTACAGTTGTGTCCACCTCTAGTATGCCAGTTTCCAGTTCTCGTGAATACTACGAATATCAGGCCCATGTGAAGTTACGTTGCCACGTTTCTCAGTGTGCACGTTATTCCATTGTAAAGTCCCCGTTTCTAGGCCTCAGAAGGGCCTGGACACCAGATTCAGCTCCTGTCTCCTGTCTCCTGAAGCCTCGCTGAGGAGCGATACAGCCCCCACCTGTATCCTCGACCCTTCACTTACTTCCTGCCTCACAGTGCCCGGCTCAGCCTGGCTCTGCCTCTGAGTCTGCCAAGAGTATGTTATGATTCCAGTTATCAGTTCAGTCCTCCTTCTCTGCATTCCTAAAGCTACTGAACTGCATCAATAGTTTCCGTCATTGTCTAGCCTTTACGTCTCCACGTTAGAGAAATACTGCATTTTAATGGTCATTTAATATTCTTCATCACGCACTACATATAGAATAATGCATGCTCCAGTCTTAGAGTCCGTTAGCCTCTACCCTCCTGACTCTTAGTTCATATCAACATGTTCTCTAAACATCAGATACTAGATACTGCTTAGGTACATGTCGCCCTGACTCTCCAGACTTCAGTCTCTGCTCCTAGCACAGAGTTCGAAGCCCCCAGCTTCTCCTAGTAACACGTCATCGCCAGTTTGCGCGCACCATTAGGTCAGAGGTCCCGGCTCCTTAGGTAGCCCCCTCCATGTTTCCGCCCCATTCATGACATATTCTGTTACGTTTGCATCACATGTCTATGTATACGCCTCTGTTACACCTACTTTCACCCTTATCTTTTGCGACTGCTATTGACCACACCCACTGCTACGCCTATTGCAATGTAATGCTATGTGTTTGCGTTATGTATATATGATCGTGCACTGTTATTGAAAAGTCTCTCCTTGTCCCGATTCTGCCCCCGGCAGCGCTGCCATCCTATTCCTGTGCAGGTTGTCCTGTTCCTGTCCTTTATGCTGTAATAAACCTGCAAACTCCTACTACCTCGAATCTTGACTCTTATTTTATTGAGCTATCTGTTATTCATTTATGCATTCAAAAAGAGAGGTATTATTTATTTATTTACCACATAATGGCGCCCGAATAGGGACTTGCCCTTTCCCCACGCGCCGGTGAAGCCACGCCGGCCCCCTGACCCTCTGCAGCCGTGACGGAACCATACCGTGCACGTGCAGATATTTCTGCTTCAAGTATCCCTCAGGCCCACGGAGGAGACGGAGGAGGCGGTCCAGCATCCAGACGAGGCGGTGGAGGAACACGGCGAGTCCCGACCAGAGCCCAAGCCGAGAGTCCAAGGTCCGAGGTATCCGGAGGCCCATCCGTAACAGAAGTCCGAAGTTCGTCCGTCCGGCGTCGAAGCAGTCCAGTCCAGTCCGAGGCCTTCCGTTCTTGCTGCCCGGTGAGTACCGTTGCTGGGGTAGTATCTAGACAGGGTCAATCTAATTGACTCTGGTCCGTGGGTTGGTGGTACACAGACCCACAAACGAAGTGTCCACTTCGGTGGATGCGGGTCCTGACGTGTCTCTGTATGAGACCGGTAAGTTTCGTACTGTTTCAGCAGTGCATCTAGTTTCTGTTCCAGTCAGTTCTGTTCTCGAGAAAATTCATGTATTCTGTTTTCCGTATTCCAGGTAGTATTCTGTTCGAACTGTTATTCTGAATGTTATTCATGTATTTTAATGTCGTGGTATGAGTGCGAAGTGATTCTCGTGTTCATTGTGTATTGTATTGTGTCCAGATTATAGTTCAGTCATGCCACTCTTTTCAAAACTGAGTCAGTTAAAAACCAGAAAAAGTCTGCTAGAAGCAGCAGTTCCTGTCCCTCCTAGGGACAGTCCAGGTCATTTTATGTATCAGAAGCATGGCATAAGTGCCATACTATATCTAGATTTATGGGTAGAGTATACCAAACAGTTAGAAGAAAAGTATAGATGGCCCGTATCGGGTACATGTGATGCCGAGTGCATCATGAGAGTAGAAGAAGCATTATGGAAAAAGAAAGCCAGACAGTCACAGAAAGATGCCATCGAGTTATGGCGCAAAGAATCTCATAGAAGAACCGAAAAATAAATCAGAAAGTCAGAATTAAGTAGAGAATCCTTGGAACGAGCCCAGGAAAGGGAACTAATCGAGATTGGTGAACGAGTTAAAACTGAACAGTCAGACAGACAGAGGCATGCTCTTATTAAGGGTATGTATCCTCTTCTTGCCGAGGGCTTGCCAAAAGCGACCCCGGAGGCATCCAGTAATTTCCCGCCACCATTAGTTCCGACCAAGCTACGTCACAAACCGACCGCAGCTGATATTTTCATTTCGTCCTATTTGGACGACACAGTCCCAGAATATGCAAATCCTGTTCCGCCAGTCCCTGTAAATCAGGCACTTCCCGCTCCTCCAGACACCGGAGTACCTGTTACGGTACCCCCGGTCCAGCCCGCCATACAAGTCCAGCCTGCATTTCCATTTCCCACTCTGCCAGGACGAAGAGCATCAGTAGACGACTCTAGTTTAGGGGCCGCAGGGGGAGGTACTCCTCAAACCCCGCCGCCACACAAGCGTTTAACGTTAGCCGAATTACATGCACAAGCATCACAGCGTACGCCCAGGCATCAGTCTGTTGCAGAAATAAGAAAAGCCCTTAATGAATGTGGCTATGATCCAGTCCCAGGCGAGGATAGTATGGTTTTATATTCATTACGCGTAAGAAAGGTGACCGAGTATCTAGTCACCCTACCAGACATGAAAGAAGATCTAGACAGAATATATCGTTTCATCCGTACCGGGAATGATCCAGAAAGTATTAGTGATGTCATGTGCCAAAGAAAAGCTGAAGTCCAGCTCATGCTATTAAAGTTTCTGATTAATTGTCTAATACGAGAACAAGATTATCCGACCAAAGATCAAGCCGAAATGAGAACCCTGACAAAGTGGAGTGATAATATAGCCGAGGGTAAGCACAGAACCATCAGTAGTATAGAGAGTATGTATAAGAAGATTCGTAAAGAAATAATAAGGATACACGAACAACGTAAAGCAGCACAAGTAAGCGAGAAAGAAAGTAACTCTGATACTGAAGAGGTAGAGGACGAGAATCCCGACAGAATAGCGTATGTAGGAAAATCTAGATTTCCAGATCGCCATTTGCGCCTAGAACACAAGTCAATTTTTCACCATCCAGCACCAGAACAAGGTTCTCTAGAACAAGTATTTCAAGCTACCGATCACATTCTGAAATCACGAATCGGTTATAGTGAGTTAAGTACTATGCATGAACAAGAACTGGTCCGATCAGCAGTCCGATGAATTACTGATTCTACCACTTTTCCAGACGAAATAGTGGCACAAATGTTTCTGAAAATGCCCCCAGCCGAGCAACGACTGGCGGGTATGTATATGATCCAGCACCTCATTACATTGTATGAGGGTCAACATTCTGATCCAGGTCCGTTACACGATGTCCTGAATGAGTTACTTCAGTATAAATGGAAAGGTTTAGGTACCGATTTAATTAGTGTCATTCTAGAACAGCGCCACAAATATAGAACGTTTTTGAACCCGCATTTTGTTCATGTCTCACCCCCAGAAAGTAAACCCTTTTACATAGACAGACAGAATCCGTTAAGAGAAGTACATCCAGTTAAGACAGACGGTGGTGAAATGCAACGAGTGTTTGTTTACACCCCGATCACAAAGATGGAACTCTTAGAGATGAAAAAATTAATTCCCTGTCATGATAAAGATCCAGCAGGGTTCCACCGAGAATTAAAGGACATGCTCCGTATGGGAGAATACACGTATCCAGATATCATTAAAATGTTAAAAGTCCTGTTGCCCGCAGGGGTATATGAGAAACTCAAAGAAAAAGAATGGGAGGTGGGAGAGAAAAAGATCGATTGGGCAGTTCTAGAAGCTGAAGACAAGGCACGAGTACCAGGTACCGGTCTTGGAGATAAATGTAAAGAATTACCAGAATTATTAATACAAGTTTTGCCCAGGTTATTGACAACTAGAAAAGAAGACTGGGATGCAATCTCAGCCTGTAAACAGAAACAAGACGAAGATATTAGTGATTATTATTCCAGATTTGAGAAATGTTTTACCATAAACAGTGGCCTCAAGACAAGTAGTGAGTCATACCCTCATCTTTTTGTTACTAAATTAGTCGAGAATTCAAGTCCGCAAATTAAAAACCGAGTTTTGAAAGTCGAAAGTACCTGGCAAGCTAATACCCCGTCCCAAATGTTACAGATGCTACAATATCACCAGAATAGAATCAGAGAAGAACAAGAACACGAAAGGAAACGTATGAAAGACACGAAAATGAAAGTACTAGTTGCACAATCCGTTCCTCAAGACAGTCAGAAGAGGGGTCCGAATCAAGCCAGTCATCCTGCAGCTCCCGTTAAAGGAAACTGCAATTATTGTAAACAGCCAGGTCATTTTATAAACGAGTGTGCAGTTCTGAAACACAACATAGCTACCGGTAAGACTAAAGAAAGACCACGTCCGCCTAGACAAGAACAAGTTTCACAGACTTCTCAGCCACAGAATGCACCACAGACAGTTACAGCACCGCAGCCTATCGCTGCAACGCAGCATGTTACACAGCAGATGTACCAGTATGCACAGTCTGAGTATCCAGAGTATCAGCCATATTCATGAAACAGCCTAGAGAGGGAGGTAGGCTTGCCTCTCATCGAGATACCTGTAGATCAAGAAGGTCCCTATGTTCATAGTCAAGTACTAGGGAAAGACAGAAAGTTTCTGATTGATACAGGGGCAAGTAGGACCACCATCAGTCACGCCGAAGTTCCAGGGGCTCCGCTCTCAGGCTCTAGAAATGTTTCCCTTGGATTTTCAGGAAAACCTATCGTAAATGAGATATCAAAGCCAGTTACTCTAGAAGTAGGTCCATTGTCCCGCACTACTGATCTGTTACTTACTAAGTCATGTCCAGAGAATCTATTAGGCATTAAGACACTGAAAGAGTTAGGTGCAGTTATATGCTGTTCCCCAGAGGGAATACGATTGTTCCTACGTGACTTCAAGGGTCACTATGTATTACGAGATTTTGATCCCAGATTGTCTAATGTTCCGCAGCATCTATGGGCGCAAGGTCCAACTGATGTCGGCTTTATGCAAATCACACCCCATCGTGTGACTCTCAAGCCAGGTGTAGTCCTGCCACGAATCAGACAGTACAGATTGCCACCTGAGGCGGTAGCAGCCTTATCCAAAATTATTGACGAGCTCATGGCTCAAGGAGTAGTTGTAGAAACTGACTCCAATGTATGTAATTCTCCGATCATTCCAGTCATGAAACGTACTGATCCGAATGCACCTCCAGTATATCGATTAGTGATTGATCTCCGAGAACTTAATAAATGTATTATTCCCCAGTATCCAGTTGTCCCAGATATCTCTTCCCTGTTGACAGCCATTGATTCCGAAGCCTCATTTTTTACAGTCATAGACCTCAAGAACGCGTTTTTTAGTGTTCCCATTCATCCAGACAGCCAGTTCCTTTTCGGATTTTGTTTAAATGGAAGGAGCTATATGTTCACACGAGCTCCTCAAGGTTTCACAGAGAGTCCTAGTATTTACAGTCAAGCACTCAAGAGACAACTAGACAACATTCACATGCCAACTGACACTGCCCTGCTCCAGTATGTCGATGACCTACTGATCACAGCCCGTTCTGAATGTGCTTACGAGCGAGCATCACTTACAGTCTTGTATTTCCTAGCCGAGATGGGACACAAGGTGTCCCCTTCGAAGCTTCAATTCTGTGTCCAGCAAGTGGTCTACTTAGGACACTTACTGTCCAAGAGGGGTAGGCAGTTGACACCAGACCGTATCCAGTTAATAGCGAGTCTTCCTCAGCCCAAGACCCAGAAGGAGGTACGTGCTTTTATCGGCCTTACTTCTTATTGCAGACAATGGATTCCTCAGTATGCATTTCTAGCTAAACCGCTGATACAGTTAACGACACAGGAGGCAGCCGTATCGACTGTCCTCCCTTGGACATCTGAACATACACTTAGTTTCAATGAGTTAAAGAAAGCCCTATGTCAAGCTCCAGTTCTAGCTACACCGAACTACAGTAAGTCTTTTACACTTTTCGTCACTGAACGCGAAGGTACAGCATTATCTGTCCTCACACAAGATCAAGCAGGACAATACAAGCCCTGTGCTTATTTTTCGAGCACATTAGATCAAGCAGGACAATACAAGCCCTGTGCTTATTTTTCGAGCACATTAGATCCTGTAGCCCAGGCTCTGCCTGCGTGCCTCAAGTCAGTTGCAGCCACAGCACTAGCTATCAGACAAAGTGATTCCATAGTCTTAGGACACTCCCTGACAGTACAAGTTCCACACTCCGTGGAAGTTCTTTTAAACCGAACACAAACTCAGCACTTGACAATTGCACGTTTAACAGGTTATGAACTGACACTGTTCCAGCCACACATAGAAATCAGACGCTGCAACGTTTTAAATCCTGCTACACTATTACCATCAGTTACTTCGAATTCTGCCACACACGACTGTGTGGAAATAGTTAACATCATGACAAAGCCAAGACAAGACCTGACAGATATTCCATTACCAGATCCAGACCTGACACTTTATGTGGATGGTTCATGTATGAGAACTAGTACAGGAGAACTAGTAGCCGCGTATGCAGTGACTACTGACACTGAAGTTATTGAAACACACCGCATTGACACCCTGTCTGCTCAAGCAGCAGAGCTAGTTGCTCTGACACAAGCCTGCATACACGCCAAGAACCTGAAAGTTAATGTTTACACGGATTCACGTTACGCATTTGGAGTTGTACACGACTTCGGAGTGCTCTGGCAAGAGAGAGGTTTCATGACTTCTCATGGAACCAAGATTCAGCATGGTCTCCTTATTCAGGCTCTGTTAGATGCCATACATTTACCGACATCTATCGCTATCATGAAGTGCAAAGCACATACGAAAGTTACTGACATTATTTCCCAGGGTAATGATCTAGCAGATCGCACAGCCAAGCTTACAGCTCAGACACCAGACATTCCAGTAAATAAGACACCGACACACATTCCAGATCCGACTACATGTATGACAGTTAAAGACCCTACTCAAGATGTCATAGATATCCAGTTACATGCTACTCCCGATGAAATCAAGAAATGGTCTGAACAAGGAGGGGTCCAGACAGGTCAGGGATGGGTAACAAAGGGTAGAGCCACATGGTTTCTCCCCGACTCTATGGTTCAAGTCATTATTAATACCGCACATAGTCCAGCACATTTAGGAGAAAAAGCTATGTTAGACAGTATCCAGAACATTTGGTTCAACAAGCATTTACGAGCTGCAGCCAAGCAGAAAGTCCGTACCTGTATGATATGTTGCCAGTTTAATCCAGGTAAAAGTGTCCCGGTGGAACAAGGTGGATTCCAGCCCCCTGACCACCCTTTTGAAGTCCTCCAGATGGATTACATTCAGATGGAGCGATGTCGAGGTTTCAAGTATGTCCTTGTAGTTGTATGCGCTTTGTCCAGGTGGACAGAAGCATATCCAGTCCCAGATTACACAGCCGCGACCACTGCCAAGCAGTTGGTTCGTGAATTCTTCCCCCGTTATGGACTCCCTAGAGTCGTATATTCTGACAACGGCCAGCCATTCTCATCTGAACTCATGAAACATGTGTCCCTTTTGTTAGGGTACCAGTGGAAGTTCCATTGTGTACGCCATCCTGAAGCAGCCGGTCTCGTAGAGAGACATAATCAGACTTTGAAAATCCGTATCGCAAAAGTTTGTCAAGAGAAAGGTGTAGACTGGCTAGTAGCTCTGCCAGTTGCTCTGTTCTATATGCGCATGGTCGCACATTCCAGATCAGGTCTGTCCCCGTATGAGGTCGTATTCGGCCGCCCCCCTAACATGTGGGGTACACCTAGACCCCGAAGTATTACCGATGTTTCAAGTAATATGCTGACAGATTACCTAGCTTCCTTGATGTCTGCCCTCAACTCTTGTCGTTCACAGGTTGCTGCCGCATTTCCAGACAATACCGAGGTGGCACCGCATGAAATCGTTCCAGGATCCATGGTCCTAGTGCGTAATTTCGACCGCTCAAGTCCACTGGAGCCTCGCTGGAAGGAGCCCCGACAGGTCCTCCTCGCCACCCGTACAGCCGTGAAGTTGGAGGGACGCAAAGGCTGGGTGCATCTTTCGCATATAAAGAAGTTTTATGGATTGAAGCCAGTCTTAAAGAACATTTCCCAGGATTCAAAGGACTGCCAAAGTACTATTCTTAAGGACTGTCCCGCAAAAGACATTGCTACGAACCCTTCCCTGTTAGAGAAAACTCCGCAACAGGAATATAAACTCAAGTTAAGGTCTAGTAAAATAAGTCAGCCAGTTTGATTGTCTAAGTCCTCCCCTAGGTGAAACGGTTAGACTGTTTCTGACATGTATAAAATAGACCCCCATAGTGAGAGAGTTAGTCAAAACTCAATCCGATGTATCGTTTTTCTATGTTTCGTTTTATTTCTCAGTGTTATGATTTCCTGCACCAGTTATGCATTTTACCTGTATTTTCCAGTTTCTCATGTAAATAAGTCTTCCAATGCTACAGTAGAGCACACGTTTAGTGATCTGCCTCCTCATGAACTCTCTTACCGCCTCGCTATGCGTAATAACTCTTTCATCCGCATGTTACATTATTCACACCAGACCAGCAATGCCACTAATTGTTGGGTGTGTGGTCGACTCCCCCCTTTCCAGACACCGAAGGGAGTTCTGCCACTCTTTCCTTATCCATTTTCACATAATGGTTCGTGTGGAGCATGGTCCACGTTAACGTCATCCTCAACAGATATGTCTTTTCTTAACAGTACATGTTTTCCAGACAAGCAAGGTCTTCCCCACAGAACAGGGTTAGATCTAGAAAACGAAGTTTACAACTTAGGTAATTATTCTTCGAATTTCATGGTCCTGAATGTTCAGTCTGATTCCACTCCAGACTTACCTGCTATTTCAGTACTACCAGTCAAAGGCGAATTATGTGTCCGAAATAATGGTTCTGTACATGTAGGACATAGTGATTGTACTACTATTGTCAAATATAGTGACAGTGGGAAATCTATTTTCAAAGCTTCACGCCATTCTTATTTTATTTGCGGTCAAACTGCATATGTTCGTCTGCCCCTCGATTGGGAGGGAACCTGTTACATTGCCTTCCTACTGCCACCAGTTTTTCTAGCCCCATCTGATTATCATAGAAACACACATCTAGTACACATTAGACATAGAAGGGAGATCGAGTCCCCAATTGTCGATTATACTGAAACTGCTCTAGAACAGTATACAGATTTCAATAGAGGTTTCTTCTTCTTTATAGGACCTATCCAGAACAGTAAGCTAATCCGTAGGTTAACCAGAACCCTTGAAGCTGTAGTCAATGAGACTGCCTCTGCTCTAGGTAACTTAACTGAAGAGCAATCTGCTATGAGATTTGTCGTTTTACAGAATCGTCTCGTCCTTGACGTCATATTGGCCGATAGGGGCGGGGCCTGTAGAGTCATCGGATCTAGTTGCTGCATTTTCATTCCAAATAACGCGCCGTCTGTTTATTCAGCTATAACCAGACTCCATAAAATTGCCCATCTGTTACACCAAGATCCAGGCACCTGGACGTGGTCCGGTTGGTTCTGGAACATAATTTCCGCTTGGGGATGGAAAGTCTTGTCCTTTCTAGGTATTGCAGTAGCGATCATATTCAGCTGCTGCCTCTGTATACAATGTGGCCCTGCGATTTGCGGCATTTGTGCTACCTCTTGTATTCCTAGTCCCAAGCCCCGTTCTATATCCCGTTCCAGGATAATTCGAGACGAGCAAATGATACTGTATGAAATGATAGATGGTATCATGAATATTGATGTTTCCTGATGGAAACGTAGTGACAAGGAGGGAATGTGGAAAAGTAAATTTTGTCATGTTCTGTGTCCCTACGCGTCATCCATCATATGTTATCTGTGCATGATTAATATGCATATGTATTCCCTATGTTCGATTAAAGACGCAATTACAGTTGTGTCCACCTCTAGTATGCCAGTTTCCAGTTCTCGTGAATACTACGAATATCAGGCCCATGTGAAGTTACGTTGCCACGTTTCTCAGTGTGCACGTTATTCCATTGTAAAGTCCCCGTTTCTAGGCCTCAGAAGGGCCTGGACACCAGATTCAGCTCCTGTCTCCTGTCTCCTGAAGCCTCGCTGAGGAGCGATACAGCCCCCACCTGTATCCTCGACCCTTCACTTACTTCCTGCCTCACAGTGCCCGGCTCAGCCTGGCTCTGCCTCTGAGTCTGCCAAGAGTATGTTATGATTCCAGTTGTCAGTTCAGTCCTCCTTCTCTGCATTCCTAAAGCTACTGAACTGCATCAATAGTTTCCGTCATTGTCTAGCCTTTACGTCTCCACGTTAGAGAAATACTGCATTTTAATGGTCATTTAATATTCTTCATCACGCACTACATATAGAATAATGCATGCTCCAGTCTTAGAGTCCGTTAGCCTCTCCCCTCCTGACTCTTAGTTCATATCAACATGTTCTCTAAACATCAGATACTAGATACTGCTTAGGTACATGTCGCCCTGACTCTCCAGACTTCAGTCTCTGCTCCTAGCACAGAGTTCGAAGCCCCCAGCTTCTCCTAGTAACACGTCATCGCCAGTTTGCGCGCACCATTAGGTCAGAGGTCCCGGCTCCTTAGGTAGCCCCCTCCATGTTTCCGCCCCATTCATGACATATTCTGTTACGTTTGCATCACATGTCTATGTATACGCCTCTGTTACACCTACTTTCACCCTTATCTTTCGCGACTGCTATTGACCACACCCACTGCCACGCCTATTGCAATGTAATGCTATGTGTTTGCGTTATGTATATATGATCGTGCATTGTTATTGAAAAGTCTCTCCTTGTCCCGATTCTGCCCCCGGCAGCGCTGCCATCCTATTCCTGTGCAGGTTGTCCTGTTCCTGTCCTTTATGCTGTAATAAACCTGCAAACTCCTACTACCTCGAATCTTGACTCTTATTTTATTGAGCTATCTGTTATTCATTTATGCATTCAAAAAGAGAGGTATTATTTATTTATTTACCACAAGCATTCCATGATTCATTTAACTTTTCTACATTACCTTGCTTGTGCTCACTTTGATTGATGACAGAACACTAGCACCACACACTATGCATTTGTATGCAGCTTGTCTGTTGCAACAATGCATTTGTTTCTTGTTTACTAAGAAATGTTCTTATGTTTAATTATGCTCTGTTAAATAATTTTATTAAAACTGATTTGGGGAAGTAATACAATAAATAATATGTGATGATCAAATGATTAAATACCTTAATCAATTCTTGAACTTTACAAATAAGGATTCTTTTTTTTTACACCCACCTTTAGTGACAATCACGTTAGGTGCTTTCCTTGGTTTACCAGTAGTAAGTGGCCGAACTTCTCATGATTAAAAAGACCCATGCCTACCCTAGTGTACACAATCTTACAACTAATGTATCCTTTGTAATCATCATTTAGAACTGTTCTCATAATACTATGCTGACAACTGTGAAACACCTAGATCCTATTCTGTGAGTCTCCATTTGCAACAAATACGTAAGTCTGAGCAAATAAGACCAAATCACACTGCCTGAGTTCCCCTATCAAATATCAGGTTTTATTTTGACCCATTTTACTTCAGTAGTCATTACATCAGTAATTACATTAAGATTAAATTTACATTGTACCACATTACATCTGGAGAACCTTTCTTTGCAGGTAAGGTGGGGTATGCATTTATCAATACAATAACCTTTCAGTCTTGGATTGCTGCATATAGTATGTACATAAGGAAGGAGGCAACTCTGGGCAGTTCTCAAGTTTAGGTGGAGAGCAGCTCCTATGTATGGAGCACACTACGACACCACCAACAGTAGATATCTTTTTAAGCATAGGATTAGCACAGTGCCATCCATGCTGAGCTAGAAAGTGACAAAGCCTTTTGCCATTTTTAGAGTAAAGTCTTCAAGCACTGGATGGGGGGCGTGGCTGGGTGCTGACCAAGACAGCACTGTTGAGCTCGCTGCCGTCGACCCCATTCCCCTGATCATAGATGGACCATAGCGACTCCAAGGGGATTCCCTGGACTCCCGAAAGCCAAGGGCATGCTCACGTGTGAAAATTGGAGGTGGTGCAGTAGTGAGGGTGCATTAGCAGCACTGGGAGGCACCACAAGCAACATGGTGCCTGCGCCAGGTAGAGCATGCTGAAGAGTATAAGGTGCCTGGATAGGTTGCGCCCTGTGGGGGCAAGTGGGTGCATCCTGCCCCACCCAAGTGATAATGAGCGAGGGGTGTAACTGGTAGCCCCCAGGAACCAGATAGAGCATGCCCGCTGCAGGCTGTTTCAACATAATAAGGTGTAGGGTGATGAGCTGTTACCTGCCCTGGGCACTGCAGAGGGGAGGCCACTAAGCAAGAAAAGTGAGGCCAGATGAAATCCCTGCTGAGGACAGCTGGAGAAAATTAGTCATCCAGTGTGTGCCACAGTGATCAGCAAGGGGAGGAAGAGGTTGGACGCCCTCTCTTACAGGTGCTGAGGGGACACTGCAACATAATAGGCATTGCCCCTGCCCTTCCCTTTGTCCCCATCTGCTGGGTGAGGCTGCTGTCACTGTGGAGCCAGGGGAACTGGCGGCTGTGGAGTCAGAAGGCGTGACCCCAGAACATTCATGTAATACACACTGATTGTGAGAGATCTCCAAGTTGGGAAGCACATGGGGCCGGGGGCACCCCGACCCACATGGGTGCTTCCTCACCCATGATACATCTGAGGGGAGGTCACCTCGCACACCAGACCCCTCGAAAAGACAAGCTAGAACCTCAATGTTGTAAAAGCATCTTGTGAAGCACTCGACTGCATGATTGACAATGTATCAGTGGACCTGGGGATCCTCCGAGATATTTGCTCCTCTTTCCTGAACTGCTGAAAGTCATGGTTGATAGTAGAGATATTTTCTTAGATGACCTGGTGAATGCTTTGGATTAGTTTGCGCATTACAAAACTGGTACTGCCCACGGCCGTGATCTGGGTCTGCCGCCATCAAAACCCCAATGCTAAAGTAGATGGGATGTAGCCAGAGCAGGGCTACCTTCGGGATCAATCAATCAATCAATCAATCACTTGTAATGCGCGCTACTTACCCATGAGGGTCGTAAGGCGCTGAGGGGAGGCGGTGCCGATATTGCTCGAAGAGCCAGGTCTTAAGGAGTCTTTTGAAGGTGGCATGTCTTGGGTTTGCTGCAGTTGGGTAGGGAGGGTGTTCCAGGTCTTGGCGGAGAGGAAGGAGAAGGATCTGCCACCGGAGGCCATTCGTTTAATGCGGGTGACGGCGGCGAGGGCGAGGCTGGTGGAGCAGAGCTGGCGGGTGGGGTTGTAGAAGCTGAGTCTGCTGTTCAGGTAGGCTGGTCCGGTGTTGTGGAGTGCTTTGTGTACATGAGTGAGGAGCTTGAAGGTGATCCTCTTGTTGACGGGGAGCCAGTGTAGGTCTCTCAGGTGGGAGGTGATGTGGCTGCGATGGGGGATGTTGAGGGTCAATCAGGCGGAGGCGTTTTGGATGCGTTGCAGTCGTCGTAGGTGTTTGAAAGGGATTCCTGCATAGAGTGTGTTGCTGTAGTCTAGCCTGATGCTGACGAGGGCTTGAGTCACCGTTCTTCTTTCTTCGGTCGGGATCCACTTGTAGATCCTGCGGAGCATGCGGAGGGTGTTGTAGCAGGAGGAGGAGAAGGCGTTGACCTGCTTCGACATGGAGAGGGAGGAGTCAAGGATGAATCCTAGGTTGCGTGTGTGGTCCGTAGGTGTCAGTGCTGTTCATAGTGTGGTCGGCCACCAGGAGTCGTCCTAGGCAGAGGGGGTGGGGCGGAGGATGAGGACCTCCGTCTTGTCCGAGTTCAGTTTCAGACAGCTGCTCCTCATCCACTCGGCGACGGCCTTCATTCCCTCGTGGAGGTTGGTTTTGGCAGTTTGTGGGTCCTTGGTGAGGGAGAGGATGAGCTGGGTGTCATCGGCGTAGGAGATGATGTTGAGGTCGTGCTGGCGGGCTACTTGTGCAAGGGGGGCCATGTAGATTTTGAACAGGGTTCGGCTGAGGGATGATCCCTGGGGTACACCGCAGATGATGTCGGTGGCTTCGAATTGAAAGGGTGGGAGGCGGATTCTCTGTGTTCTGCGGGAGAGGAAGGACGTGGTCCAGTCCAGGGCCTTCTCTTGGATTCCGGCTTCTTGGAGGCGTGTCTTAGTGTGCGGTGGCAGACCGTGTCGAAGGCAGCTGACAGGTCCAGGAGGATGAGGGCTGATGTTTCACAATTGTCTAGTTGATGCCTGATGTCGTCTGTGGCGGCAATGAGGGCTGTCTTGGTGCTGTGATTTTGTCTGAATCCAGACTTGGATGGGTCTAAGATGTTGTTGTCTTCGAGGTGGCGGGCCAGTTGCGTGTTGACAAAATTTCTCAATGACCTTTGCCGGGAAAGGGAGCAGGGAGATGGGCCAGAAGTTCTTGAGGTCCTTGGGGTCCGCCTTGGGCTTCTTGAGGAGGGCATTGATTTCGGCGTGCTTCCAGCTTTCCGGGAATGTGGCTGTGTCGAAGGAGATGTTAATGACCTTCCGTAGTTGGGGTGCAATGGTTGCGTCTACTTTGTTGAATATGTGGTGTGGGCAGGGGTCTGATGGTGATCCTGTGTGGATGGAGTTCATGGCCTTACGTGTCTCGTTGTCATTGACGTTGGACCAGGAGGTCAGGTGGTTGGTGCCGGTGGTGTTTGCAAGGGGGGGGTAGAGTCTGCCGTAGTCGGGGCGGTCGTGATCTTGAAGCTGTTGTGGATGTCAGCGATCTTGCTGTGGAAGAAGGTGGCCAGTGAGTCGCACAGATCTTGTGAGGGCGGGATGTCGTTGGTGTTGGCACTGGGGTTGGAGAGTTCCTTCACTAGGCTGAAGAGCTCTTTGCTGTCGTGTGCGTTGTTGTTCAGACGGGCTTTGAAGGAAGATCTCTTTGTTGTTCTGGTGAGGTGTTGATGTCTGCGGTTGGTGTCCTTGTGGGCTGCGTGGCTGTCTGGTGTGCGTTCGTGGATCCATTTCTTCTCCAGTTTCCAGCATGTGCGTTTGGAGGTCTGGAACTATTTGGTGAACCAGGTGGCTTTCTTGCTGGTGTGGCTGTTGGAGGGTTTCTTGACCGGGGCGAGGGTGTTGGCGCAGTCGTCGATCCACTGTCTGAGATTGCGGGTGGCAGCGTTCGGGTCGGTGGGGTCGGTGGGTGCGTTCTGGGCAAAGGTGGAGTTCAGCTGGTCTTCGGTGACTTTGCTCCAGCAGAGGCGGGGCAGCTGTTGGGTGCAGTGGTGCGTGGTTGGTTTCTTGAAGGTGAAATGGATGCAGCGGTGGTCGGTCCAGTGGAGTTCGGTGGTGTGGTTGAAGGCGACGTGGGTGCTTGTGGAGAAGACGGGGTCAAGTGTGTGCCCGGCGGCGTGGGTGGGTGTGGTGACGAGTTGTCTGAGGCCGAGGTTGGCGAGGTTGTCAATCAGGGTGGCGGAGTTGGCATCGTTGTTGTTCTTGAGGTGGAAGATCAGGTCCCTGAGGAGGACGTAGTCCATGGTGGTGAGTGCGTGGGTGCTGGCGAGGTCGGCGATGGAGTCGGTGTACTGAGCCCGAGTTCCGGGGGGTCTGTAGATGAGTGTTCCTTTGAGGGTGGTGTTGGGGTCGCTGTGGATCCGGACGTGCAGGTGTTCGGAGGCATTGAGGGTGTCGTATGCATGGGGGTGGTCCTGGAGGGTGGATTTGTGGAAGATGGCTAAGCCACCTCCAATTCTGTTTCCACAATCCCTGCGGGTGATCTTGTAGCCGTCCGGGATGGCTATGGGGATTTCGGGTGTCGAGGAGTCGTTCAACCAGGTCTCGGTCAGGAAGGCAACGTCTGGGGTGGAGGTGTCGAGTAGGTCCCAGAGCTCGACGGCGTGTTTGCGTGCAGATCGGGTGTTGAAGAGTATACAGCGAAGGTGGTTGGGTCCGATCCTTGAGGGTTTGGTGATTCTGTCGCAGGTGAAGTTGTAGGTGCGGCAGGAGAAAGGTCTGTGGGTGCGTTTCGGGCGGCCTGGAAGCAGCGATGGTCTCACCCTGCGTTGAGTGCGAGGAGAGTGCTGACATTGTATCGGAGTCTGGTGCTGTGGAGTACGCGGGTCCAGGGGTTCTGGCGCTGGGCGTGGTCCAGGCGCGGACAGGCACAGACCGGCTTGCCTCTGGCGCATTAGCGGTGCGGATGCACAGCGGCCACCATTTAAGGCGGGGAGGGAGGAAGGAGCAGCTGGGAGGGGGGAGCGGGCGGCAAGGAGGCGGGGCCGCAGGGGCAGTGGTGGGAATCGGGCGAGGGTACAAAGAATAAGGGCAAGTAAACTTACAATACGAATGAGAAACGGCACACAGCAGTGGAAAATAAAGTGGCAGCAGATAGGAATACGAAAACAGTCAGCACAGCAGGATAGAACTCGCGTCAGCGGCAGCAAGGGGGAAGGCACTGGCACACAGGTGGAGCTGTGCAGCAGGATGGGAGCGACCTCGCCTGCAAGCAGGAAGTCAAACAGAGAATTAGAAAACAGCAATAATAGGCACGGCCTCCACTTTTCATGCGCTGCTGAGATACTACTCTGCGGAGGTTCGACCTAACTCTTCCTCTGAGTGCCCAGACTCAGATACCACTCAAGAGTCGTTGATGCTTGGGCCTCAATAATGCCTGAACTACCTCTGAATGCCTGCTGTGCACCTGAGGAGCCCTCCCCTTTGCATATGATCCTTCCTCCGAGAGCCCGAACCTAAGGGGTCCTGAAAGGCTGGTAAACACTGTAAACACTCCATAATGATGATACAAGAGGGACGCAATGACTGTCTTCCTGAAAGGAATTTGGAGGCACAAGCATTCTCCACATAGCTGTTGCAGCGGCTACCTCTCAAAATCCCCTACTGATTATGTGGCTCTGATGTTTTTATCCAATGTCTTGGACAGTTGACTGTCGCCAATGGTAACCTGATGAGTGAGTGTTCAGATTTACTGTTTTGTGTATTATGTACAGAAGAATTTCTTGTGGTTTGCGAGCCAGAGGTAGCCGAACAGGCTGGCATCTGGAATACTCAGGTTGCACACTTTCCAATCACAACCCCTTGACAATGGGCTTGCCCTGGGGAGATTCACATCTCCTATCCCGACTTGGCTTCTCCTGCCAAATTATTTACATGAAACAACTTTCAGAGAATCCATGGAGACCATGATTGGAGAATCTATTGGCGCACAGCAACACACAATAATGTCAAATGGGGACACATTCTGGGTGGTTGTTAGGGTCTATTAACGTAGCCATTCGATTGGGGTCAGATAAGCAGTACTGACTGCACTGCAATACAGTATCCCTAGGTGTCAGAGGGAGTCTCTTGCTATCCACCGGACCTCCCGGTCCTCCAGGTGGAGTGGTAACAGTGTGCGACATGTATAGCTGTGTCTTGAAAGATGGATATATCTGCCCACTACCCACACTGAAGGAAGGCAGGAGGGTAGACAGCACTCCTGGCTGGTCCGATAAGAGGATAGGGGATGCCCAATCACCCAGGTAGTGGACTCAGGAGGGAACTGTAGTGTGCACCCAGCATGCCATCCATGAAGTCTTCATGCAATACTATAGAATTGTGTGTGGAACAAGAGCCCAAACCAGAGGAAACTACGGACACCTTCGGTGGTGCACGACCAAGATGACCGCACGCCTGCGAGGCTCTGAACGCTTGACAGCAAAATTTGCCAATTATCCTGCTAAATCCATGTATTATTCCTGCTGACAGTGCCCGCTGTGTCTTATGTAGCTGGGGGCTCCTCTCCAGTGCTGAAATCTGAGCTTGCGGACTCTGCTGGAGGCAGTCGAGCCAATCCACCGCCACTACCACCTGACAAAAAAGTTCTGGAAGCTGGTACTCTGGATCCTTGATGGCCATTCCCTCCTGCAGAGCCCAGGTTGTATAGGGCAAATGATATTAAATAAAGTAAGAGCGTTTAGTAAACTGAAGTTTTTGTAGTGCATGTGCTTATTCTCAAGTTCAAATGAAAAGTCTCCAAGAAAGAAATTAGCACAAAAAATTACATTGGTGCTTTATTTTCCACAAAAAACACAAAATTTAGGATAGATTAGCAAAAACACTGTGCATTTTTTTCTCCACAGAGACAATGTGTGGATGGATTCTTGCTTCTGCCATCCTTAGGTTGTGCTCCACTTCCAGTCTTGAGCAGTGCCTGGAAACGGGAGTGCTCACAATATTTTGCAATATATTGTTTGTAGTTTTATATAGGGCGAACATGACCTAAAGGTATTGGAGCGCTTTACAGGAGCATCTTTTACATTACACAAGCACACATTCTTTTTTTTTAAGCACAGGGAGACTAAGTGATTTGCCCAGAATCACAGGATGTTGAGCAGACATCAAGAATTGAACTTGGTTTCCCAGCTCTACAGTCATCAGCTCCGGCTGTTGTGCAACATCCTTGCCCCTAAACAAGATGTCAGAAAAAAGAACTTCCACAAAACATGCTTTCTGACACAATTGAGAAATCCATGATTATGTGGAGTATGGCCAGGTGTTGCCATGTCAGTAGGAGGCCAGCCACAGTTTTCCAAGAAGGCCTAGGGGACATTTACATCATACACATGTGATATAAGTGATTCAAGAGGATATATACATCTTTATTCTCTAGCAGCATCAAGAGTCAATTTGTTAGCATAGTTGGCTTATAAAGAAGATTGCCTTCCAAAGCTTCAGAAATAGCTGCACAAGAAAACATTTAAATGTGGTCTATGAAAGAAGCGAGGACAGATGGTATGCACACTTCACAATATTTGTTATATTTGACTTGTGGATTCAGCTTTAGGGATTGGAACATGTTAAACAAGCACCAGCGACTTTAATCAAGGTCAAATTCATTTTTTGTAAGTTACTGGTAAATTAAGTGATTTTACCCAGGATCACACAATGTTGAGCCGAACACAGGATTCGGACCTGGGTCCCCAGAACCAAAAACAGCACCGATGGCATTAATGCCAAATCCACTCCTCCTTGAAATATCCAACGTTCCCATTAGTATTTGGATGAATGTGAAAGGAGAGAGGCTTTAAAAAAATAATACAAAAAGCTTTTCACTCTTACCTGCCAGAGAATGGAATCTTCAGGAAGGATGTAACCGTTGTAAACTCCTTGCAGTGAAATGTACTTCCGAAGTGGGAAGCAACATGGGGGGCAACTAGACAGAACTTCCGGGGGGGGGGGGGACTATGTCACATGAGCAGGGTGAGTAGGGTGCTCGTGTGACTGCAGGGTGAGGTACAGGGTGAACTCGTGCGACAGCAGGGTGAGGTACAGGCTAAACAGCGCAAGAGTATTGTGAGTGCAGAGTGATCACTGTGAGTGCAGAGTGTGCGGTGTGCTCATGTGACCACAGGGTAAGAGGAGAGAGAACGGTGTAAGTTCATGGTGAGTGGCATAAGTGCAGTGTGGTCATGGTCACTGTGAGTACAGGTAGAGAGGGTGGGTTGAGTGCATGGTGATCAGTGTGAGTACATTGTGATCCCTGTGAGTGCAGGGTGAGTGTGAAAGTGAAGGACGAGAATGAGGAGTGAGTTGTCTGAACGCAGGGTGCATTCCCAGACACAGTTGAAGTTACTCAGCATATTATTGAGACTTGGCATAGGGTTTCAGCTATAAGTTAAACTATTGCTTTTATTGCATTATTCAAGGTCCAGGGATCGAGGGTGGAGGAAATAAATATTGTGCTCATCCTGCAATAAACTTCCAGTCTTGCGATTAGGTTTGCCAGCTCATTATATTGATGTCCCAGAAGGTACATAAGTAAGCAGTCCCCTAAAGCCTATTTTCAGCACTGATCTGGGCACACTTGGAACAGCAAAAATACAAAGAAAGACTTTTAATTGTGTTCTAAGGCTGCCTGAATGATCTATGAATTATAATTAAAGGGAGCAAAGATTGAAACGTCACATTACCAAGGAATACATAATATTTTATTTATAACCCTATTTAGTGTCAAGACACGGCCTTTGCAGGCTCTTTAAACAGCACATGGCTGGCATTTTAATTTTGGTAACCCTATTGTATATTCCTTTTCATGAAATGCATTCTCACATTAAGGCAGTAAAAAGTAAAATGTGAAGAATAGGCAGAGTGGGGGCCGAGGGGGTACTGGAACCAGAAAACAAACAGCCTACAAGGTATGTAAATATGCACATGGGGCAGATTTACAAGCCCCTTGCGCCACTTTTGCGTCACTTTTTCCATGTTAAAAGTGACGCAAAAGTGGCGCAAGCGGCTTGTTAATAAGCCCCATAGTTTTTAACAGGCACACAATGCCCATGGGCTCAAAAGGCTTCAGCATGCCCCTCCCCCCACCCCCACTCGTCGTGTGTGTCAGCCCCGGCTGAGACAGCTTCCCGGGCACATACAGACAATTTTGGAGCTGCCAGCCTCACCCCAGTACTTCACAGTTCTTCAAAAGACCATTTACGCGTTAATAAGGCTTTGTTGTTTTCCACCCTTTCTTAGAGCCCCTGCATCTCACCCGAAATCGCCATGCCTCTGGCCTTTAAAGACCTGTGACTCTTGACACTCTCAGCTGAGCCCCCAGCAGCTGGAGCTGCAGCAGCCTGGGCTGAGATGCACGTCTCGCGCCTGGAAGCAATAATGTGGGGTGATGTGCGCGCCCCCCTAAAGGGATGCGCGCCCCCCCAGGGAGGCGCGCCCTACAGTTTGAAGATCTATGCCTTAAGGTAATTGCGGAGAAAAAATGAAGATTTGGAGGCGTGCAGTAGGTGCAACAACATACGCATCATCGGAATCCCTGAGAGAACTGCCACTGTGAGCATGGAGGACTTCATCGAACGACTACTGCGCACCTCCTTTGGCACAGAAGCCTTCTCCACTCAGCTGATTGTGGAATGCAAAAACCCTTCCTTAGGCCCCAGACCTCACCCGGGAGGGAGTTCGCGCCCGATAGTTGCCTGTCTCCTCAACTATCGTGACCGTGACACCACTCTGCAATTGGCCAGAGGCAAGAAAAATCTGCACGACGCAAATTCCTGCAGGCTAAGCAAAAACTTCGTAAGGTGCACATCGAATATGCATTATTATATCCCGCCCGTCTGCGAGTTACATACCAAGGCAAACAACATTTCTTTATCAACGGGTAGCAGGTCGATGACTTTCTTCGCACTGCCATCCAGAGAATCGCAGGAGCGCCTCTCAAGATCTTCATCGCTTAGCGCTGATTGATAGTTGGACTCACCCACTTTCTCCTTCTTGTTGCTCCAGTAGTACTGCATTGCTGATGCCTCTGGACTTTCTTTTCGGCCATCTGATTTGCACTTGGTGAAAATTGGCCTACTGGTTGAGGGCATTGGCTCCTCTTAATGTTCTCAATTTCGTTTTAAATTTTGCTCCCACAGATGTCTGAACTTGTTGATCTGTTCTTATCGACTGATATGTGATACAGACCTTATATATCTGTTTTTTTGCTAGCGAGCACTTTCTCTTGCTGCTCCTCTTTGTTAACAAACTAGACTGTGTCAAGCACCCCCCTTACTCTTATTTCCCCCTACCATTGGAGAATGGGCTTTACAGCTTTGCGATTGGGGGCGATACTGTTGCACACCAGTGTCCTCCACACAGGTGTTCCCCTGGTTTCTATTGTATAAGTGTTTCCACTTAGAAATGTCTACGTTTTGTTCAGTTCTGGGTAGGGATCATGATGCCGGCACAATTGGATGCTTTTGTGGGTGGGGTGGATGGGAATTATTTGAGCTGATTTTTTATTGCATTCTTTCCTCAAAGGTAGGCATAGAACTCCATACTCAGATGTACACCCTGCTGTTTAGGACGAGAGACGCAAATTCCTGCCAGCTCGGCAAAAACTTCATAAGGCGCAAATCGGATATGCATTATTATATCCCACCCGCCTGCGTGTTACATACCAAGGCAAACAACATTTTTTTATCAATGGGAAGCAGGTCGATGACTTTCTTCACACTGCCATCCAGAGAATCGCAGGAGCGCCTCTTAAGATCTCCATCGCTTACCACTGATTGATAGTTGGACTCACCCACTTTCTCCTTCTTGTTACTCCAGTAGTATTGCATTGCTGATGCCTCTGGACTTTCTTTTTGGCCATCTGATTTGCATTTGGTGAAAATTGGCCTTCTGGCGGAGAGCGTTGGCTCCTCTTAATTTTCTCAATTTAGTTTTAAATTCTGCTCCCCCACATATGTCTGAACTTGTTGATCTGTTCTTATTGACAGATAAGTGATGCAGAACTTATATATATGTTTTTTTGCTAGCCAGCTCTTTCTCTTCCTGCTCCTCTTTGTTAACAAACTAGACTGTGTCAAGCATCCCTCTTCCTCTTATTTCCCGCTACCATTGGGGAATGGGCTTCACAGCCTTGGGATTGGGGAGGATACTGTTGCACACCAGTGTCCCCCACACAGGTGTTCCCCTGGTTTCTATTGTATAAGTGTTTCAACTTAGAAATGTCTAGGTTTTGTTCAGTTCTGGATAGGGATCATGATGCCGGCACAATTGGGGTGCTGTTGTGGGCGGGTGGGATGGGACTTATTTGAGCTGATTTTTCATTGCATTCTTTTCTCCACAGGTAGACTTAGAACTCCATACTCAGAGGTACACCTCTCAATTTTCATAATCTTTCTCAGGGAATGCAGTGACATTGTATTATCACCCTGCATACACACACTGTGGCACTACAAATAAATCTCCTCACTTGGAATGTCAGAGGCCTGCGGGACCCCCGGAAATGCAGAAAAATACTTGCATATTTGGATAGGCATCATGTCCACATTGCTACAGGAGTCTCATCTAGACCCTGCTCATATTCCCGCTTTTGCTAGTCAGTGGGCTGCTATACGCCGATTCTCCTCTTACTCCACTTACTCCAAAGGTACTGTGATCCTTGTAAAAAAGAATACTTCCTTCATACAGGGTGGATCACAGCATGACACCCTTGGGAGGAACTGCATGCTGTGGGGCACACTAGGTACCCAATCGGTCACATTGGCGTGCTTGTTGTTATGGGCCGAACATAGATGGCCCTGACTACTTTACAACACTTTGGGGGCATATACTTCACATTGGCTCCACACATGTCATATGGGGGGGATTTCAACGCGGCGCTCCATCCAGCCTTGGACTGGTCCAACACCCTGCCTGCATACTACACTAAAACACGGGGAGTACTGGCAGATATGTTCACTGCTCATGGCCTCATGGATGTATGGCAACATGTCTATCCCGATAGTAGCGAGGGCACTCATTACACGGCAGCATGCTCAACTTGGGCTCGTCTAGATTACTGGGTCGTCTCCCGAGGGGTAGTGCCGTGGGTTACTCAGGCCGCTCACCTGGCCAGGACGTACTGTGATCAGTGCTTATGACAGTTGCTCCACTTAATTCGATTGCGTCCCCCAGGTTTTGGAGATTGATGCAAGAGGCCCTCCTTGACACTGTTTTCAGATCTGCACTGAGCACAGAAATCACAGATTTTTTCCAACAAAACATAGATTCGGTCGTACGGATGGGCTTGGTCTGGGAAGTCTTTAAGGTGCAATCAGGGGGACTTGCATCGCTAAAAGCTTCGGAGTTCTACGTGATCTCCATCGCAACTTACACACACTAGAGGGTAACCTTAAACAATTAGAGAGAGCTTTGGAAGGACACCTCTGGACAGTGTCTAGCAACATTCAGAGACAAACTCTCCGATTACAAACAAACTGCTGACCGGGAAGCGCACTTTAGAGGGAAGTACTTCATGGCGCGCAAATATGGTGAGGGCGAACGCCCGGGCAGAGCATTAGCGCAAGAAATCCGGTTACCCAAATTCTCCAACTCTGTCCTGGAAATTTGGGACATTGTAGGCATACGTCACAGGGACAGCGTGGGTATTCTAAAGGTCTTCACAGATTTCTATAGTACTCGTAGGGCTTCGCCCCGGACTTTACACCATATCTACAAGATGTAACCCTTGGCTGGCAGGGAGATTCACAGAGGGAGTTCCTTGCCGTGCCCCTTGAAAATGACAAGATACGGGAGGCAATCATGCAAATGAAGTCCGGGAAAGCCCCAGGCTCTGACGGTCTACCCATTGATTTTTATAAAACATACCTTGACCAGCTGCTCCCTAAATTCAAACAGGTTTTTAGCGAAGCGCAGGAGCTGGGATAACTCCCTCCATTTTTTAGGGAAGCTTTGATTTCCTCAATTATTATTATTTTTTTGAATTTCAATGACTTTTTATTGACTTTTGCATACACATATAAACATATAACATACACTTATCATGGGCAACTCGTTCCAGGGTTTCAGCCCAGACTCGTTGGATTGTGTAGTCCTACTTTACAGCTATAATCTTGCTAGGCTGGTCTCCTTATACAACTGCCTCCTTATAGGGCGGGGAGGAGGTGTGGAGAAGAGAATAAAGGGGAAAGGAGAAAGTGAGAAGAAAAATACAAGAAGTTCGCTGCTATTGCATCTGTCTCGGCTCCCTGCATTGGGGGCATACAGCCCTATGTATGGTAGCCTGCAAGTAATTGCGACTCATATCGTCCCCTTTCCCTCATAAATACGTATGCTAAAATCCTTGCCAAAATACTTGCCAATCTTCTCAGCCTACTCATGGAGGAACTAGTTCTCCCAGATCAGGCTGGATTTATACCCGGTCGGGCAACATCACATAATTTGTGCATGCTCTTCGCATTCTTGCAGTATGTTGGCCCTCAATTGCCTTTGGCGGTAGTCTTTTTGGACGCCACCAAGGCCTTTGATTCCATTGAGTAGGACTACCTATTCATTATCCTTCAAAATATGGGTATGCCTGTGGGATTTCTTTTGTGGGTTCGTCTATTGTACTCGGGTCCCGTAGCTAGAGTTCTCTTCAATGGGCACTCCTCTCCTCCCATCCCCATCACCCGAGGTACTCGACAAGGCTGCCCGCTATCTCCCTTGCTCTTTGCCCTTGCTGTTGAACCTCTTGCAGCCAGGGTAAGACAAAAGCACCATGACAAAGCACTCTGTTGCTTCCTCAGGCTAACTCTTATATCCCTTTATGCCGACGACATTACCTTACACATCCGAGATCCTCACCTCAACCGTAATCCGCTACTCTGTGAATTTGTATGCTTTGGAGGGCTCTCTGGCATCCATATTAATTGGACGAAGTCCCAATTTCTTCCCCTTACAGCATCCGTCGTGACGTTTACACCGGACTTCCGAATCGAGTGGTGCACCGACGAGGTGAAATACCTGGGAATATTTGGCGGCTCTGACCGTGAAGAGCTGATGCAGCTCAACTATGGGCGCACCCTGGAAGAGCTCAAAGACAAAGTCACATGATGGATCGCTCTCCCCCTTTCTCTCGCAGTCAGCATTTCCCTTATCAAAATGGTCATCCTCCCCAAACTATTTTATCTCTTTTTAAACATTTAGTACGACCCAAGTAGGCATTTCTTTTCGGCACTCCAATCGGAGTTTATACGTCTCACCTAGGGAGGTAAGCATCCTCGACTTCAATGGGACACGCTTAATAATCCATATTCCCAGGGTGGGTTTGATGTACCCAACTTCGAATTATATTGCATATGCGTGCAAGCCCACTATGCGCACTTCTGATTTCACCCCCCAAAATATATGCCGCAGGTGGCTGCTGAGCACTGGCTATCTGATCCCATACAGATTGAGGGCGCCACACTGACTGCCACCCAGCCACAAATGACCAACCACATGCCGATCACTTGCACAGTAAAGGCCTGGCAAAACATCGCTATACGCTCCCTGGTCTCAATGTTATACTCACCATTGCTCCCTCTAGTTTACCACCCAAGATGCCGGTCCTGGGATTACGTCCTGGGTTGATCTATATCGCAGCCGTACATTTTGTACATCACAACAACTCTTTTCCAAACATTTGCCCTCTCCTATGGGTACCTTTTTTATATCCGACTGAGACAGTGTTTCAAAGAACACACACCCTCATATCCACTGGAGCCTCCAGATGTTGCCCCATTGCTCATGAAACTTCACACTGATGATGCATCACACACTTAGGGGCTCATTAGGATGGCGGACGGAAGAGCCACCGCGGCCCTGGAGTAGGCGGAAAAAGCCTTTTCCGTGTCCGCCTGCCGCGGATACTCCGTCCGCCATATCAGGATAGGAAAACGTGTCAAATTTCCGTCCGCGACGGAATAGCACGCTCCGCCGCCGAACTACACACGAGACCGTGGCGGACGGAACACATCCGGATGCCCCGCCGTACGTACTGACGTCGAAGACCGTCCCCCAAATCAAGATGGCGGAAAATACACATAAAACCGCAGCGGAAAAACAACCTGTCTGAACACGGCGGAATCCCCACTGCGAAGACAGGTGACATAGCAGAGATACCCACCGCAAGCTGACCAACACCATGGACCCAGCGCTACACGCTTTCCCGATGCTCTTCGCGATCCACCACGTCCTAGTCATGGCCCACCATGGACGACGACGCAGGTAAGGCACAAACCATTGGCCGTCTGCAGGGGAATACCAGTAAGGGACGTGACGTAGGGAGGGGGAGTGTCATGTTACCGAAACCACTGATGAGAAGCAAATACAAATACACATTAGTAGTACGCAAGCAGGAATGACAACGACAGACCACGAGACCTGATAGACTACCTTTATTGTACAAAATAGGGGTTAAATCACAGTGTATGCGTGAGCATGGGCAAAGTGGGCACCACAGCAGCTACATCATTGGCAGTCAACGAGAGGGCAGTATGCAGTATCAGAGCATCAACAGGGCATTGTGCAGTACAGAGCAGGTACATCATAGGCAGGTAACGAGAGGGCAGTATGCAGTATCAGAGCATCAACAGGGCATTGTGCAGTACAGAGCAGGTACATCATAGGCAGGTAACGAGAGGGCAGTATGCAGTATCAGAGCATCAACAGGGCATTGTGCAGTACAGAGCAGGTACATCATAGGCAGGTAACGAGAGGGCAGTATGCAGTATCAGAGCATCAACAGGGCATTGTGCAGTACAGAGCAGGTACATCATAGGCAGGTAACGAGAGGGCAGTATGCAGTATCAGAGCATCAACAGGGCATTGTGCAGTACAGAGCAGGTACATCATAGGCAGGTAACGAGAGGGCAGAATGCAGTATCAGAGCATCAACAGGGCATTGTAGAGTACAGAGCAGGCCCATCAGAGGCAGCACGTGAGAGGGGCTAAGTGCATCAACAGTCCATTGCACAGAACAGGCCCATCAGAGGCAGCACGTGAGAGGGGCTAAGTGCATCAACAGTCCATTGCACAGAGCAGGCCCATCAGAGGCAGCACGTGAGAGGGGCTAAGTGCATCAACAGTCCATTGCACAGAACAGGCCCATCAGAGGCAGCACGTGAGAGGGGCTAAGTGCATCAACAGTCCATTGCACAGAGCAGGCCCATCAGAGGCAGCACGTGAGAGGGGCTAAGTGCATCAACAGTCCATTGCACAGAGCAGGCCCATCAGAGGCAGCACGTGAGAGGGGCAGTATGCAGTATCAGAGCATCAACAGGGCATAGTAGAGTACAGAGCAGGTACATCATAGGCAGGTAACGAGAGGGCAGTATGCAGTATCAGAGCATCAACAGGGCATTGTGCAGTACAGAGCAGGTACATCATAGGCAGGTAACGAGAGGGCAGTATGCAGTATCAGAGCATCAACAGGGCATTGTGCAGTACAGAGCAGGTACATCATAGGCAGGTAACGAGAGGGCAGAATGCAGTATCAGAGCATCAACAGGGCATTGTAGAGTACAGAGCAGGTACATCAGAGGCAGCACGTGAGAGGGGCTAAGTGCATCAACAGTCCATTGCACAGAGCAGGCCCATCAGAGGCAGCACGTGAGAGGGGCTAAGTGCATCAACAGTCCATTGCACAGAGCAGGCCCATCAGAGGCAGCACGTGAGAGGGGCAGTATGCAGTATCAGAGCATCAACAGGGCATAGTAGAGTACAGAGCAGGTACATCATAGGCAGGTAACGAGAGGGCAGTATGCAGTATCAGAGCATCAACAGGGCATTGTGCAGTACAGAGCAGGTACATCATTGGCAGCACATGAGAGGGCAGAATGCAGTATCAGAGCATCAACAGGGCATTGTAGAGTACAGAGCAGGTACATCATAGGCAGGTAACGAGAGGGCAGCATGCAGTATCAGAGCATCAACAGGGCATTGTGCAGTACAGAGCAGGTACATCAGAGGCAGCACAACTACGTGTCCCTACCAAACCGTCACAGGGACCACAAGAGTGCCACACAGTTCTCAATGGACACACCATGTGAACTAACATTTGAGTGAAGTGTACAGCACCTCACATCACAGAATCAGGGGGACTGCGTGAACTACCTGCCTCGGACACACTGGCAGCACCAGCAACAGGAGTGTGAGACACAGCCACAGCCCGAGTGACACACACATGGGCCACGGACCCAGACACACTGGCAGCACCAGCAACAGGAGTGTGAGACACAGCCACAGCCCGAGTGACACACACATGGGCCACGGACCCAGACACACTGGCAGCACCAGCAACAGGAGTGTGAGACACAGCCACAGCCCGAGTGACACACACATGGGCCACGGACCCAGACACACTGGCAGCACCAGCAACAGGAGTGTGAGACACAGCCACAGCCCGAGTGACACACACATGGGCCACGGACCCAGACACACTGGCAGCACCAGCAACAGGAGTGTGAGACACAGCCACAGATGTAGTCACTGACACGTGAGCCACTGACCCAGACAGACTGCCAGCACCAGAAACAGGAGTGTGCAACACAGACACAGATCTCCTAACTGACACGTGAGCCATAGACCCACATACCCTGCCAGGATCTGCAACAGGAGAGGGCACAACTGACACTGTGCCACCATCTGATACATGAGAGTCAACTGCACCAGCGCCACTGGGACTACTGAAATGATGAGCCACAGGGCTGTATGGGCCAGGAGGCAGGGTGGGCCTGGGAGCTGGGGATAGCTCACCTAGAGCCAAATCGGGGTTGGCAGGTGTCAATGGTGTGTGTCTGCGTTTCTTAGGGAGGTGTGAGTGCACCCTGGACAGGACAGGACTGCCAAGTGGTGGGGACTCCAAAGAATCACCACCCAGCATAGGTGGAGCAACTGCTGCCGGGGATCTTGTTTCGGGGGACGTGCTGGAGCCTGCCTGCCGTTTGCTCTGTGCCTGCCGCCTGGACTCGGAATGATGTGTAATGGGGGATGCAACAACAGGGGACACCCTCCTCTGCTTGTGACTGGCCTGGATGGGAGTGGAGGTATGGGGGGACTCCGCCGCGGAGACATCAGTTTGGCGTTTAGTAGAAAACATCAGCCTCAGTGATGTATGCCTGTCCTTGATAGCGCCATTGTCCATGCGAGATGCCTTGTCCGTAGGATGTGCCTTATCCTTAGGTGGAGTGTTGTCTCTGGATGTAGCCTGTGCCCTGCTCGCCGCCCTGTTCCTGCCAGCAGACTTGTCGTCTGTGGTGCACCTGTCTCCAGCAGACACCTGCTCTCTGTGTGTGTCCCTGCCCTTGGGAGTGGTCCTATCCACTGCTGTGGGCCTGCTCTTGGGAGTCTCCCTGCTCTTAGTAGGTGCCTTAGTCTTCTCACTGTCCTTGGGAGTGTCCCTTACCTCTGCTGTGGGCCTGCTCTTGGGAGTCTCCCTGCTCTTAGTAGGTGCCTTAGTCTTCTCACTGTCCTTGGGAGTGTCCCTTACCTCTGCTGTGGGCCTGCTCTTGGGAGTCTCCCTGCTCTTAGTAGGTGCCTTAGTCTTCTCACTGTCCTTGGGAGTGTCCCTTACCTCTGCTGTGGGCCTGCTCTTGGGAGTCTCCCTGCTCTTAGTAGGTGCCTTAGTCTTCTCACTGTCCTTGGGAGTGTCCCTTACCTCTGCTGTGGGCCTGCTCTTGGGAGTCTCCCTGCTCTTAGTAGGTGCCTTAGTCTTCTCACTGTCCTTGGGAGTGTCCCTTACCTCTGCTGTGGGCCTGCTCTTGGGAGTCTCCCTGCTCTTAGTAGGTGCTTTAGTCTTCTGACTGGCCTTGTCCAAGGAACAGTCCATGGACATGTGAGTATCCCTTGCCTTGGGAGTACCTTTCGTGTTGAATGCCTGTGTAGCTCCGGAAGGCATGTCCCCCAACAACACTTGTGGATCCTGTGTGTGTACTCCAGTGCATCTGACGTCGTCTACGTGAACAGAGTTAGCTGATCTAGGGGATGGGGTCTGTGCCCTGCGTGCCCTGACGTGCTGTCTGACGCTGCTTCTAGTGCAATAACCTGTATTTGAGTCCTGCTCAGAATAATCACTACCCCCTGAGACATCCAGCGGTGTAGATGGTGAAACAGAAGTAGCACCCTGTTCGTTCGACTGTACTATTGCAGACGACACACTGCTTGCCAATGACTGCACTGTCCTGTGTAGACCTGCAAGATCGCCATGCATCCCTTCCATGAATGCCACCACCTGCCCCAACTTCCTATCATGGTCCTGGAAAGCATTTGTCATATTGGTCTGCCCCACACACAGCTGTCGCAGCAGATCAACGGCCTCAGCACACAGTGCATTTTGGCTCACCGTGGCAGGGGCAGCGGTGCCTGCACCGAACGCCACTCTGCTCCCCCTACTCCTCCGGCCACGAACAGTACATGGTGCAGTTGGCGGAAGTGTGGGCCCTGTGTGCTGTCTTACGACAGAAGGTGATGAGTGCCCACTCCCAGTCTGTGTCAACAGTGCAGGCTCACCACGAGTGTCCGACGAGGAGGACGATGGTGTCTCCACATGCGAGTCCTCAGGGACGGTCCTGTCCCCCTCTCCGGCGCTGGCCTCCTCCGTGTCAGTCTGCGTGTGTGCGAAGTCTGAGCCGGACTCATTTCCTCGGCTACTCTCCACCGTCTGTGGCTGAGTGTCCTCTGTCAAAGCTGAAATGCACAGAAAAGATGTGTGAGTCATGGGCACACTCACGTACAGAAGGAACAGGATAGCCAAATCACATAGCAGACAAAGGTTTAGGAGCCCTCATCCTGCACATGGCCCACCCCTACCAGTCATCCTCACATTTTCTGCCATGGGGCCATGGACCACTAGGGGATGTGCTTTTACACTCAACTACTAAGCAAGTGGCGTGTCAACATGGCGGACCTGGATGTCAAATGAGTACCACCCAATGGGACCAAAATGGCTTCACAGGCATACATACGCAACACGGAACTCAATAGTGTGTCTGTGCACCAATACATGCATAGCACTCACAAGTTTCCTACACAGACAGTATGCTCACCGCTAGTTTGCTGTTGATCGGCACTCAGACGTTCGGCCAGTTCAGGATGCGTCACTGCAATGATACGGTGCATGAGAGGGGTCATGGAGCGTCGGGACAGACGGGGCGTCCTTGGAATCAGGCCCAGTGTTACTTCCGCTACATTCTTGCTCAGCCTGGAAATGTCGTCCCAGCGTTTGTGGCAGTGTGTATGTCGTCTGTTGCACACCCCCAATGCCCGTACTTCCCGTGCTATGCTCCTCCACAGGTCCTTGCGAAGGTGCAGCTTGACCTACCATGATGGGAGACAAAAGGGTGTAAGTCAGTGGACAGGTGGCCTGTCACACACATAGGGGCAAGACGTTACTGTCAGCAGCCATGCACAATCAGGAACATATGTCTAGCCCACACTACACAGCTAAGATAGAAATAGGCCTGATCATTTGGCCCCCTCATGCACACCAACATGTCCCACACTGCACTTACCACCCGTCCCGGTGCGCCGTAGAGGCGTCCATAGTTGCGGAGTACACCGTCCACGAGGACATCAAGCTCCGCGGCGGTGAAGGGTCGAGACCGGATCTCTTTGCCTCTCGACATGGCAAGATCACGGAGTATGGCACTAGAGCAGCAGTCGGTGGTCAGCTCAGCAGCAGCAGCAGGTCGAGGTGATGGCACTAGAGCAGCAGTCGGTGGTCAGCTCAGCAGCAGCAGCAGGTCGAGGTGATGGTCACAGGCAGCAATGGTCCCCAGGGTAGGAAGTTTCATTTTGGCCAAGACACATATATAGGGCCCTCAGCACGTGTCAGTGGCATACGTCGCCAGCAATTGGTCAGCCCTGGAAGCGTGATCGTGAAATGGGCCAATGACTGGCCCTGTTGTAGCGGTGCACAGCTTCCGCTACTTGCGATTGGCCGTATGCGGCCAGCGTCCCTCTTCCCATTGGCTGCATGTGCAGGGACCGTCACGGGCCCACATCGGCAACCGCACGTGCAAGCCTCAGGCACGGATGCTTCAGTTGCAACAATGTACTATCACTGGCGCCTCCATGGCGGTGCACGTACACAGCGGGGGAGGTGCAGGCCTATACACCCTGTAGATGTACTCAATGGACATGCCAGTTCATGACCCCCCTTACAGTCACCTTGCATCATCCACCGTACACCGGCCGGAGCGGCCGGCCCTTCCACTACCGCCGTGCCAGGCCCTGCCCAGGACCGCCGTGCCGGCCATGGCAACCACCGCCATTGCACGGCCCTTCCACTACCGCCGTGCCAGGCCCTGCCCAGGACCGCCGTGCCGGCCATGGCAACCACCGCCATTGCACGGCCCTTCCACTACCGCCGTGCCAGGCCCTGCCCAGGACCGCCGTGCCGGCCATGGCAACCACCGCCATTGCACGGCCCTTCCACTACCGCCGTGCCAGGCCCTGCCCAGGACCGCCGTGCCGGCCATGGCAACAACCGCCATAGCACGGCCCTTCCACTACCGGCGTTCCCTGGCGGTCCGTGCAATGGCGGTTGTTGCCATGGCCGGCACGGCGGTCCTGGGCAGGGCCTGGCACGGCGGTAGTGGAAGGGCCGTGCAATGGCGGTTGTTGCCATGGCCGGCACGGCGGTCCTGGGCAGGGCCTGGCACGGCGGTAGTGGAAGGGCCGGCCGCTCCGGCCGGTGTACGGTGGATGATGCAAGGTGACTGTAAGGGGGGTCATGAACTGGCATGTCCATTGAGTACATCTACAGGGTGTATAGGCCTGCACCTCCCCCGCTGTGTACGTGCACCGCCATGGAGGCGCCAGTGATACAACATTGTTGCAAATCGACCATCCGTCCCGGATCCTTGCACATGCACTTGCCGGTGTGTGGGCGTGACGGTCTGTGCACGTGCAGAAAATGTGAATGTCGAAGGCGGCCCGCGTATGCCCAGACGTAAACAGCGGATGCAGTGCACCGCCATGGCGTGGTCAATGTTAGCATCTTAGCCGATGATGCACCTTGTACCATTGTCTGCAGCTGCCTGCTCACGGTTGTGTGCGTGATTGCGTGGCTACACATGTCATGCTCCATCCCATGTGTGTCCATACCATGGGCATCGGTGAGCCACAAGTGTCCATCACGTGTGCATGTCCACATCGGGTAGTACCCTACACAATTTTGTCGTACCTCACATGTACACAGTAGATCCCGTATGTATGGGCACCTGTGAATCAGTTGTCAGTGAGTGGTATGTGTCAGATGATGACTATGGTGGGGGTTCTGTTGTGTACTGTACATGTGTGTTGCCTATTGTGTCCCCATGCATGTGATGTCTGTATGCCCACCATTCCTGGTGTTGCCATTGGTGCATCATGATATGGGGGGGTGGGGGGGTGTTTAATTTAGTATGTGTGCATGTACTTACATGTGTGCATGTGATGTTGGGCCTACACATGTGGGTCATGTCACATGTCTGGTTGGCAGTGATGTTGAGGTGAGACAGTGTGCATTGCACATGTTGCTAAACATCATGTTGCTAGTGGATGCACATTGTTGCCACGTCGATCCATGTTGTCCTGACAATCAGAGGAGTCACACATATGACAAGCATACACTGGATACTACATGTTGGTAGAGGGCGTTGACATGTGATTGAGGTGCACACACATGCGTTGTATGTGATTTGACTTCCATTCCATCTACTCCCACACAGGAGGGCTCCAAATGTCCATCGCCCATACACTGTGCTGGAGGATATGGTGGACGAGGAGGTGATCCGGAAATTCAGGCTGGATCGCCGTCGATTGTTGGAACTTGTGACCCTATTGTCTCCTCACCTGCAGCCGCGAAGAAACTATCCAGGTTCCATGACACCCACGCAAAAGGTGATGGCGGCACTCCATTTCTTTGCAACAGGCACATTCCAGTACACAGTTGGAGATGCCGGGGGAATGTCACAGGCCATGTTCAGCACGGTACTCCGGGATGTACTGACAGCCATGATGCTGTACAAGCATGACTATATACATTTCCCTCAGGCGGCGGACTTGGCAGCGGTCAAAGCTGACTTCTATGCCCTGGGTCGTATACCACACGTTGTGGGTTCCATTGATGGCACGCATATCGCTCTCATTGCACCACGGGCACGTGAGCAGGTGTATAGGAATCGGAAACACTTCCATTCCCTGAACGTGCAGGTGGTGTGCCAGGCCGACAACATCATCTCACATGTGTGTGCAAGATTCCCTGGCTCTGCACATGACGCCCACATCATGCGGAGCAGCATGGTCCCCCAACTGATGGCTAATCTGCGTCCGGCACAAGCGTGGCTTGTTGGTGAGTATGCTGTGGTGACAGGAGTGATATCTGTGTGGCATGGTGTGCCCCACAATGCAGGTTGTGATGTTTCTCTCTCTCTCTCTTCCACCAACACAGGCGACTCGGCGTACCCAAACAGGCCTTGGCTGCTCAGTCCCTTACGCAATCCCACTACAGCTGGAGAAATGAGATACAATGATGCCCATGGTAGGACACGTCGAGTGGTAGAACGGACATTTGGCCTGCTGAAGTCTAGGTTTCGGTGCCTGGATAAGACTGGAGGGGCCCTGCCTTACTCACCAGGCAAAGTATGCAAGATCGTGATAGCGTGCTGCATGCTTCACAACCTGGCTGTGCGCTATAACATTGAACTGCTCTTGGACCCTGATGAACTGCAAGTTCCTCGCCCTCCCGACCCAGCCATGTCAACTGATGAGGATAGTGGTGAGGAGGAAGGTGTGGACCAGAGGCGCCAGATCATTGATCGCTACTTCCCTTGATTGTGAGTGTGCTCCTCTTGTGCTGCTTGGGTATGCCCTGTGAATGTGTGCTGGTGTTGTGGCATAGTGGTGTGCTTCATCTCTGTGTTCTGCTATGTGATGCATGCATGTGTGTGTGTGTGCTAAATTGTGGCCAATGCACGTCTCCATGATGTGTGTCGTCTCATCCATTACTGTTGTGATGCGTGTGGGTTGTTATATGTTGCACTGCAGTGTGTTCTGATGAGTGTGATCATGTTTCCTGACGTGTCTTTGCGGTTTCTATTTTCCCTAGGTCACTCCCGCAGCGCCATGATTCTGTACCAGTTGGATACCTGTACCTAGTAACATCTGTTTCTGATGCATTCATGTGAATAAACATGGAGGCAACACATGATTGAGTGAGTAAGTGGCTTTTATTTACAAATTGTGCATGGGTGTAGGTGCATATTTACAAATGAGTGAAGGGGTGGGGGAGTGAGAGTAGAAGGTTATGGCAGATGAAAATTCCGTGCGGACACCACATAGGGTGGTGTCTGCCTAGTACAGCAGGCCTGTGGCAGGTGGGACCGGATAGTTGCCAGGGTGAATGGCATGCGCAGGTACTGGTACAGTCATTTTCTGTTCCTCTTGGAGCGTGTGGCAGCTGCTTCCACACTGCTGTCGCCCACTTCCTGCCTCGGACGGCCCCTCCGTCTTTGTGCCGGTACGGAGTCAGCTGGTTGCGCTGGGGCATCGGGTACCACATCCGCCGCAGGTGGCGGTGGCGGTGGCGTTGTTTGTGGCCTGATTGTCCTGGTGAAGATGTCCACTAGTTGGCCAAGCCGCCTCTCAATGGCCCCCAACATTGCAGTGTTATCTACAAAGTCCTGGTGGGCCCGGTCTGCCTGTGCCTGACCACGTTGGTAGCTCACCTCCACCCTGCCCAGTGCCTCCAATGACTGTTGCACTGGATTGGGTGTGTTGGTATCCTCCCGTCTTCTTTGGCGTATGCTCCTGCCTGCCGGATCTGGACTTGCATCTCTGCCTTGCCTCACACTCTCCCTGCGTGGCTGGCATGGCGCTGGCACGGCGTTGGCCGTTGGGTTGGGCAGGGTGGCAGGGGCAGGAGTGGTGGTAGTAGTAGTGGTGGTGGTGGAGGTGGTGCTGGTGGTGGCTGTGCAGGTCACAGTGGCCGGTGTTGTCACAATGGCAGAGGCCGTAGTTGTTGGTGCAGGGGTGACCTGGGAGCCAGATGGCCCTGGCTGGCTGCTTGTGCCGGGATCATCCTCTGCCCCGGAGGTGGCTGGCCAATCGTCCCCTGAGACGTCTGTGATTGGCGAGTCTGGAGGGCGGGTGTTGCTTCCAGCTGTCAGATTAGGATGACCTGCAAAACAAAAATGTGAGGATGAGTAATGTGGACTTGACAGGTTGTTTTCACTTTTTTTGCCGATTCTGTCTGCACTGGTACTCACCCCACCCACCACCACCACCGCCATCCCTATGGACATGGGGGCCTGTTGGGAGTTGTAGTTCCATCCCCTCACACCCACCACCACCGCCATCCCTATGGACATGGGGGCCTGTTGGGAGTTGTAGTTCCATCCCCTCACACCCACCACCACCACCACCACCGCCATCCCTATGGACATGGGGGCCTGTTGGGAGTTGTAGTTCCGTCCCCTCACACCCACCACCACCGCCATCCCTATGGACATGGGGGCCTGTTGGGAGTTGTAGTTCCATCCCCTCACACCCACCACCACCGCCATCCCTATGGACATGGGGGCCTGTTGGGAGTTGTAGTTCCATCCCCTCACACCCACCACCACCACCACCACCGCCATCCCTATGGACATGGGGGCCTGTTGGGAGTTGTAGTTCCGTCCCCTCACACCCACCACCACCGCCATCCCTATGGACATGGGGGCCTGTTGGGAGTTGTAGTTCCATCCCCTCACACCCACCACCACCGCCATCCCTATGGACATGGGGGCCTGTTGGGAGTTGTAGTTCCATCCCCTCACACCCACCACCACCACCACCACCGCCATCCCTATGGACATGGGGGCCTGTTGGGAGTTGTAGTTCCGTCCCCTCACACCCACCACCACCGCCATCCCTATGGACATGGGGGCCTGTTGGGAGTTGTAGTTCCATCCCCTCACACCCACCACCACCGCCATCCCTATGGACATGGGGGCCTGTTGGGAGTTGTAGTTCCATCCCCTCACACCCACCACCACCGCCATCCCTATGGACATGGGGGCCTGTTGGAGTGATTTCGACGTTGGTGAGTATGTGGACTGCATGCATGGGTTGGGGTCTGGGAGATGTGTCTTCACAGTTGTGTGAGGCACACCATGTAGTAGTGCTCGTGGTGCTTGGTTTGTACTTACCAGCCTCTTCTCCCTCAGGAAGTCCATCAAGGCTCTCAGGGTGGATGATGGTCATCACCTTGTCCTCCCACTCGGTGTAGGGTAAGGGCTCCGGAGGGGTTCCACCGCCGGTGTGATTAGCCCGGAGATGGTTCTTGGCTCGTATGGCTTTGACTCGGGTCTTTAGATCGTGCCACCGCCTCTGGATGTCCTGCTTCGTCCTCGGGACGCTCCCGGAGGCATTCACCCTGGTGACTATCCGGTCCCACATGCTGTTTCTCCTGGCTATGCTGGTCTGCTGCACTAGGGCCCCGAATAAGTGGGGTTCCACACGGATGATCTCATCTACCATAACCTTCAACTCGGTGTCAGTGAATTTGGGGTTTTTTTTTGGTGCCATGGTGTGTGGTGCTCGGGGTGTGGGTTTGCGTGGATGGGGAGGTGCAGGTGTGTGGTGTGTAAGAATGGTGTGGTGGAAGTTTGTGTGGTGGGTGTGTTTGGGTGTGGGTTGTGTGAATGCTATTTCTCTTTGGTCTCAGTTCAGTGGTGTGTCCTGCTAGCAGCTATGCTGTGATGCAGAGGAGTTGTGGAGTGGGTGGGAGTTCTTTTATGGTGTGTGTCTAGACCGTGTCTGAATGGGTATTGGCAGTCAGGTGCTAGGTGGGAGTGTTGCCAGGTGTGGATTGTGTGGTGCTTGGCGGTGGATCATTGTGTGTTGTGATTGGTTTGGATGTTTGCGGTGGGTGGGCGTTTTTTTTCGTGTGTTTGGTGATTAACTTCCGTGCCAATGTATGGCATTGGTTTGACAGTAGGGATGTTGTTTGTGTTGTCGTTCCGCTGTGGTGCACGGATTCTCGGTGCATTTGTACCGCTGCGGACGTGGATGGCGGTGACTACCGGGGTACTTGCGGAGTTATCCTAATAGCGGACACGGACATTGCGCAGGTATCGCGGGGGTGGTGGATGTATTCGCGGTCATGTGCGTACGCGGCGGTCGGTGTTTTTACTGTTCCGTCCGCCTGCCGCGGACTCAGGTGTACTCCGACCGCCGCGGACGGGGATTGGTGTGCTCCGTACGCCGCGGTCGGCGTTTTTTGCATGTTTTATCCTAATTGCTGTTGCGGATTTTCCGCGGACAGGTCCGGAGTATCTAGCCACCTTCCGCGGCGGACGGTACACGTTTCCGTCCGCCATCCTAATCGACCCCTTAGTCTCCTCATTATGCCATAGCTTCTATGTCTCCTCAAGCCCAACACAAAGCGCTGCTTGAGATAAATGGGACACTAAGATGGGACAAGTCAAATCAAATCAAATCAAATCGTCTTTATTCGGTTTCCATTTGTGAAAAACCATGAAAGTACAAAATACAGTAAACATTTAAAAAACATTGAATTTATTCAATACTAAAATCATACTTAAAAAAGAAGCATTTTACTGAAAGAATACTTTTTAGATGGAAAGGTCGTTGTTATTTTGTAAGTTCGAACGGTGCTTAAGACATAATTTTAGATACTGTGCCACCGATTTTGTCATTAAGTTATTTTCCAGAAATTGTAATGCCAAGTAAGCAGGGCGGCATCTGCGAATTTTCATAACTTTCAATACAGGTAATATCCACCTCCTGCGTAATGGGACGTAGAATTTACAAAAAAAGAGAACGTGAATTGTGGACTGTGAAGATGTTGAATCACAGGGACATGCTGATGCAGTTTGTGTCCAAACGTTCTGGATGGGGAATAAAACCATATAGTGATAGAGGTTGAACCTAAAACGAGTAAGAAGTAATTTTTCGAATTGTGACAGGTCGTATTGCAAGTAGGGTTGAATGGTTGGGACCAACTGTATTAATAGACAATGTTGAACTGTTGGCTTTCTTATTTCGTTCAGCATCCGAAGTTGGGAAAGATGCGACAGACAGAGAGTTTTTAGTTCTTTTTTTGTTATGTCTATTACAGCCAGCGGTTCATCAAAAAATCTTTGGAGACCAATATCTGAAAGAAAGGATTTTACATATCCCAGCCATCTTATCTTTGACATGTTTTCTAGTTTCATGCAGTCCTGGATTATTGCTCTTGTGAGCTGACACTCGTCCGTAACCCATATTCTGCGCCATAACACGATAGGCTGGATCTTAATGATATCAGAGATATGGTCCACCCCAAGTTCCAGATGGCATCCAAATGTAGTTGTACTCTTTGGGACAGCCAATAAAAATTTTAGAAAAGAGTTTTCAACTATCTGTAATTGGTCAACGTTTGTTGTTCCCCAGACTCCTACTCCAAAGGTGGCTGTACTAATGCATTTTGCATTGTAGATTTTTATCATCTCCGTGTTTTTTTTTTTACCCAATCGAAGAGAGAAAGCTTTTAGAGCGCCAACTGTTTTTATCAGGCATAGCTTTCGGGATGTGAGTGCTTCTTTCCAATTAAACGCCTCGTCGATGGTGATACCTAGGTAAGGGTACGTTATAGTTCTTTCAAGGGGCAGGCTGTCCACATAAATTTTCTTCACTTTATTCCCCTTGATGCCAGCGTGCATCACAAAGGTTTTCTTTATATTCACTTTTAAGTTTAGATTAGTCATGAAGGTACAGTAGTTGTTTAATGCCCGTTGAAGCTGGACTGGAGTTGGTGCGAGAATTACTGCATCGTCGGCGTATAATAATGCTGGAATCTGCCGACGGCCAGCTTCTGGGAGATCTTTTACTCCCTGTAACATTGCAGCTTCAAGACCGTTGGTATAAAGCGTTAATAAAAAAGGGGCCAGCACGCACCCTTGTCTGACCCCCTTCTGTATTGGAAAGCTGTTTGTTAATTGACCAGCTGTCCCAAATCGTACCTTTCCCTTGGCTCCAGTATATAGTTCACGCAGGAAGTCGATTATTGGTGATTCGATCCCCATTTGCAGCATTATTGACCAAAGTTTCGAATGTTGGACTCAGTCGAATGCTGCAGTAAGGTCGACATAAACCATATGTAGGCAGGATTTTTTTACTGTTACATATTTACCAGCCAATAATGTTAAGTTTAGAACTTGATCCACGGTGCTCAGACCTTCCCTGAACCCGTATTGTAGGTCTGAGAGTACTCCATGTTCCTTTGACCACTCCTGGAGTCGGTCAAGCAGTATCCTCCCTGCCATTTTTCCGACTGAGTCCAGGAGGGAGATGGGACGGTAACAAGACGGATTATCTCTGCTGCCCTTTTTAAAAATGGGCACCAGGATCGATGTTGACCAAGAATCAGGAAGTTCGGTATCCTTTGCTGCGTTTAATACTTTTGTTAGAAGGGGAGACCATAAGTCTGGTAGAAATTTGTAAAGGTCTATGGGAACCGAATCTGGCCCTGGTGCTTTGCCGCTTTTTGCGATCTTTATGGCTTTCTCTGTTTCATTGATGGTAAACTGTATTTCTATTGGGTATTTCACCGGTGGGAGAGGGACAGGCGAAATTGAATCCCCGGGTTTGACCTCTCCAAAGACCCCTGAAAAATGTTGTACCCAGTCCTCAGCGTTTATAGCTACGTCCAAAGAAGGACCGTCGTTGTTTTCTGTTAAAAAGGGACTCAACTATTTTCCAAAAGGCTGTGCTGTCTTTTAAGGTGCTGCTGTTTAACAGTTGAGTCCAGAGGTTTGCTCTTAGCTCCGTTTTTCTTTGTTTGATTGCCAGCGTATAGGATTTCCTCAGTTTAATTACCTCTTCTCTATTTCTTTCTTTTTTTGCTAGGGCTTTCTTTAGTTCAGAGTAAGCCTTTGTGCAGTTAGTGTTGAACCATCCTTTTCTTGGTACGTTGTTTCGTTTGGTGGGTTTAGTTAGTTCATTACTTACGGTTTTCACTATTACCTTATAGCTTTTCATGATCTCTGTGGGAGTTGACAGAGAGTCCAGGCATTTATCAATTTCATTCCTACATTTTTTAATTATTCTTGCAGTGATTGATTCATGGTCTACATTGGCCCACTTGAGAGTGTAACCATTTAGTCTGTCTAATGTTAAAGCTTCCTGTTGGAGCAGGCCAGGGTGGGCCTTGGCTGTGTCGTTTCGATGGTCGGGTTCTAGGTACGTCAATCTGAGTGGGGAATGGTCGCTGAGTGCGTTACTGTCCACTTCAAAGGACTTTATGCGTGTGGCTTTATTGTTGGAGACCAAAATGTAGTCTATTAACGTTTCAGCACCTCTTCCATGGAAAGTTGAAATAAATTGGGTTATGGGCGTCTTTATCAGGTTCGCGAACCCTATGTCTAGCTCAAACATAATAGCCTGCATGTTGGTACCTTCCACCGTATGGACGAAGTGAGTTAGTGAATTTTCTTGTTCGTCTGTGATTCCACAGGTGGAGGTATTGCTTCTATTGCATATATGAAGGTTAAAGTCTCCTCCCCAGATTAGTGAATGTGAGACTTTAGCGTATTTTATTTTCAGTTTGTTTACTGCCTCAGAGATTTCACTTAAAACTTTGATCAATTCCATCGGCGTCAAGTTATTATAGAAGTTGATGATAGTGTAGACCTCTTGATTAATTCCTTTAATATTAATAATCTGATAATTCTGATGGAGTGATGCAGGCGTTGTTTCGCGACACGGCCAAAGATTAGAAATGTATGTAGTTAGGCCGCCTTTACTTCTCCCTGAGTTTGTTTTTATTGCTTGGGAAAAGTATGTTCTAAATCCCAGAAGGTGGATTGAGTCGTTAAGCCATGTTTCTTGAAGACAGATTAGGTCGTTTGAATTGACCAGTTCTAAGAAACTTTTTTTGAGATGTTTAGTTGCTAGTCCCGCCACGTTCCAGAATAACATGTTCCTGTCGCGGATTTTACTGGTGTTGACTGGTGACGTCGACAGGACAATGATTGCTTCTTCAGATGGTGTAAGAGGAAGATCGAGGTTCAAGGGTGGGGTATTTATTTGCTTGTTTGGGATGGATTGTGTCGAAATCGAGGATCTAATGTGTTCCTCTAGTCGGCGTTGAGACTCTTGTTCCTGTTTTGCCATGGTTTGGGTTTTTGTTTTTTCTATGAAGTCGTGTAATCTATGCTTTGATTTACTTGAAGCTTTGTTGAGTGTCTTGCTCTTTGGATGGTTAACTAAGGAGATTGAGTGAGCTCTAGTGTTTAACCGAAAAGTCGAGATGTAATTCTGTGTTGATGGTCAGTCAACCATATCTAGGCAACTGTAACTATTAAAGGTTGGTATTCCAGTCCAGGGTTCCCTGTAGGGGGGTTGGGGTGCCCTCCTAGCGTAATTCTTCCAGTCACCCTGGTGTCTATAGTTGTGCCTCCATTCTCCTTGATGCCAGTTCCTTTGATTGTATTCGTGGCCCCAATCTTCCTGGTTCCAGTTATTTATTCCATGGTCAGATCGGTTCCAGGACCAATTTGAATGCCGAGTAGGGTCCTCAAAACGATGGACTTGTCGGGGATAAAAGAAGGATAAGCGTTTTACATCCATCCCTGCATTGATTCCCGACGATTCCCATGAACATATATAGTCCACTGCGCGGGGATTTTCAAGGTTAACTATTATACAGTCCCCGGGGATTGTTTTTGGTTGGGGGCCTATCCAAGAGACCCTTCTTACTGTAGTAATTCTTGTGATGTTATTTAATTGGTTGGGTCTGTTAATGTTCAGCCAGTGGCGGGTTTTGTTTAATAAGGACCAAGTTGGTTCATCTGTATCATTACTTAGTTCCGGGACTCCTGTTATTATGACTACGAACGGTGCTGCTTCCGGTGGAAGGTTTACTGGGTTTGGACGTCTTTTGTTTGGTCGTTCTACTTTATTGATTTGTCTCTGTATCTGATCGTGACGTGAGTTATTTTGTACGGGTGGTGTGGGGGGAGTATTTGTAGATGGAACTTTTGCTGGTTGTGCGTTTACTGATGATTGTTTTTGCGGTACGGGAGCAGTTGTGGTAGTTTCTTGAGGTATCTTGGTTTTTGTTGGAGGAACTGAGTTGTTTAATTTGTTTGGAGGATCTCCTGTTTTTGGGGTGATAGTGTTTGTAGTAGCCACTCTTTTACATAGTTGTTGTGGATTACTTGTAGTTTTAACGTTCCCTGATGTGGCCATCGATCCAGGCAAAATTAAGAGATCCTTATTTCTTGAGTTAGGAGCTATTTTTGTAGTAGCAATTAATGTGGCTACTTGCTTTTCTATGATTTCTAAGCTTTTCTGAATGGGTTGTAAGTGATATTTCACTATTTCCGCTATTTCTTTTAGCCATGATGATTGTACTTTGTCGTTTTTAATGTTTCTTGTTGAGTGGGAGGCCACAATTTCTTGGCGGGTCTGCTTAGAATTAACTCTGTCGTTGTGATCTTCGACTATGAGTACATCTGGGTTAATGTTACTGCTAGGTTCTGCAGTTACGATGGATTTAATATTGCAATGACTTTGGTCGTTATTTGGATTATACGGTGTGAAAAGTGAGTCAGGATCTGTGTGTGTTTCCACAGTATCAGTAGGCTTTTTAGAAGGTATTTCTTTATATTGCAAAAGTTTCGGGATTGCTCCTTCCCTAGTTCCCCTTGATTCAACCTGTGTTAGCTCGTTTAATATTGGCTGAGGGCTGGAAAAAATGTCTGGTGTCTGCTCGAGGCCCTGGCTCAGTTGTGAATCTGACAATTGAGAGGACACTGATAGATCGACCGTTTTTGGTATTGCATGTATATCAGCATTTATTTCCGAATTGGTGTTATTTTGTGATCGGACTTTCGGAGTTTGTGCCTGTGCTATCATTCCCATTGATGAGCGTCTAGCTTGATCTAGTTCGTATGAAACTCGACGTTCAATCAACAGTACAGTTTGATCTATGGTTTGATTTACTTTTGTAATGAATTGGTCGATGGGGCCTACTGCGCTCGTCATGTTTTTTTTGGTATTGCTTCTAGTGCTTCTTATAGACATTATGTTTTTTAGTCTAATTGAGCGAACGGGTAGGTTTTACGTGGGTTTTTTTGATGATCTAATTGATGTTGAATCCCTCTGTGGGCGGCTTGCAGGTCCTTATGCGGGGCTTTACCTTATGGTAGTTGTTAGGGGGGTGGGCCCAGCCCAGTCTTCTCCGGTCTGTGACGGGCTAGGACGGGCCCACCCTTGGCCCAGGCTTCGCCCCGGGCTATGTCCGCGCGCGTCCCGCGATGCGCGTTGTAGGGCTTGTTTAAGTTCAGTTCAGGAGGGTGGAGGCGGGCACTGGGAGGGGGCACGGCTCACGCGGGCAGAGGACCCAGCTGCTGATGGTGAATGCTGGTCCTCGCAGTCCCGGGGCCGCGCCTCTCACCTCCTCCGCGGCCACGCAGTTGGTCTTCGCCTCGACGGATGAAACACGGGCAGAAAAGGTCAGCAGGGCTACTCCTGTAGCAAGAACAAGGTCGCAGGGCAAACAAACCTCTAGACGAGCGGCACCCGCGTAGCGGGGGCCGCGAGAGGTAAAGTAGAATAGAGTCAGCTGTAGGCGGGCACTGGGAGGGGGCGCGGCTCACGCGGGAAGAGGACCCAGCTGCTGATGGTGAATGCTGGTCCTCGCAGTCCCGGGGCCGCGCCTCTCACCTCCTCTGCGGCCACGCAGTTGGTCTTCTCCTCGACGGATGAAACACTGGCAGAAAAGGTCAGCAGGGCTACTCCTGTAGCAAGAACAAGGTCGCAGGGCAAACAAACCTCTAGACGAGCGGCTCCCGCGTAGCGGGGGCCGCGAGAGGTAAAGTAGAATAGAGTCAGCTGTAGGCGGGCACTGGGAGGGGGCGCGGCTCACGCGGGAAGAGGACCCAGCTGCTTATGGTGAATGCTGATCCTCGCAGTCCCGGGGCCGCGCCTCTCACCTCCTCTGCGGCCACGCAGTTGGTCTTCTCCTCGACGGATGAAACACGGGCAGAAAAGGTCAGCAGGGCTACTCCTGTAGCAAGAACAAGGTCGCAGGGCAAACAAACCTCTAGACAAGTCGTCACAGATAGGCAAAGGACTTACTGTTGCAAACAGACGGAACAGAGCACGTCCAGTAGCCGTCTCCGTATCTTCCATTTTATACTTCTACATCGCACTTATTATATCCCAGCTAAAGTGTACAGATACAAACTGACAGGTGCGATCAATGTGGTACTGCGGGGGCAGATTTCCTAGCGGCACTGTACAAGACTATTGGCACCAAGTCCATGCGTGAGGAAAGTCAGGAAAATGGTCAGGCGATTTAGTCGATGTTTCTTAAGTTTGCCCGGCGTTTAAACGCCTCTAATACCATACGAAGTTATCAAATAAAGAGGCAGGCGCTGGAGACAGGAAGACAGGAAACAAGTTTTATTCCGACGGAGCAGAACACATCAGATCGGACAACAAGGTATCGTCTCGAGGTGCTCTCTAACAGCCTCTCTGAGACCTGGCCTTTTATACACTGGTTTACGACATGTGACCGCTCTTTATTACAATAAAGACATTGTGAAGTAATGGAAAAATGACATCCCCGGTACCCCCCCAGTTCCGGCTCATTCCAACACTTGGCTACAGTAGAGGTCCTCACCCCCCATACAATAGGAGGGGGCTATCACGCAGCTGAGTGTTCCGCCGATTTCTTTGGAATGTGTGCGCATGATCGAATCTCAGGGGGTGGGGAAGTCATGATCAATAGTAGCTCCTTTGAAGAGGGGCGAGTGCATACAGTAGTGGGCAATAAACTGTATCCTCAGGCCAAGGGATGACCAGCGGTCCGTGCAGACAATCGGGCTCAGAGGAAGGGGTCATCAAAGGAGAGATATTCCATGAAAGAAAGGATCGGTGTGGACAGTCGAGCATAGAGGAAGGGTTTATCAAAAGAGGGGTATTCATGGGAGGAAAGGAGGTGTTGGTCAGGCGCGGGGTGTAATTCCCGGAGACAGAGTCATGCGGAAGAGGAGGATTCATGACTCGTGCATGTGAGCGCGGGGGCAGCCAGGGTGCATGGGGGGTGCTTGCAGGGTCAGGGAAGTGCGCTGATGATCGATCGTGAACAGGGAGACCATGGTACCTAAAATGGCTGGCGTGTATGTTCATACGTGAGTCTGAGGAATGGGCAAGATGGCGCAGATGATGTTCAGTTCACAAACTAAAATTCCACAGTCCTCCCTTTTAACATGTCTCGCCAGCTTGTCAATTCGGATCTATCCCCATAAGACCACGTATTTCTATCTCATAGAGGGGACTCATGTGCTCAGTTCTAAAGTCCAAAGTCTTAGGGCACATACAGTTAGGAATGAGCGAACACAAAGGTGGCAAACATTGAATACCTAAGCAACACCCACACAGTATCATGACTGGTATCAGTATAAATGTAAACAACCTCCATCCCCAGTCCTTCAAAGTGTCCCAAAACCAGCTTCCAAGCGACCATCCTTCTTGCTCCTGGTGAACCTCTGAGGATAGTCTGTGGAGGTGTTCGATTGCTTTGTAGACTGAAGGCGAGTTATCTGGCACGTAGGTGCAACAGCTGGAGCCGATGATGCGGCATGCTCCTCCACGGTCGGCCAGAACCACATCTAGAACAAGGCGGTTCTGAAGAGCCACTAGGCGGACTGCCTGAAGCTCAGCCGTGTTGTTAGCGAGGATGCCAGCCGTGATGTTAATGGTTGTTTCTACTGCCTGAGTCAGATGTCGGATAGCGCTGCTATTTGCCATTGGGCCCCACAGAGGAACAAGTCCTTTCACCGCATCCAGGAACTGTGCTCCGGTGGAGTCGGCTTGTCCAATGTCTCCGGCGCGCTTTTGCCGGTGATGGTAGGCTGGGGCCACATACGTGGGGGGAAGAATGAAGGCGATGTAGCACGTACCCCTCCAACCTTTCGGGAGCCAAGTGTAAGCTTTGATGCCACAAACAAAGTACATATTCGGAGAAGCAACAAAGGAGGGGGGATCAACTGAGACCAATGTTCTGGTGATACGGCAGGAACTGTGACCCACCCGCTGTGTTCCCTGGCCTTCGAGGCACACGAGACCTGTGACATTAATGACGGACAGGGCCACAGTCAGAGTGGCAGCCGTTCGCTTCCACAGGTGGGAGAAGGTGGGTCTAGCTGGATTATGGAGCACTTGCATCTCGACTCGTTCTTTGGCAGGGATGTTCATATGAAAGGCGGAACCTGAGGTCACAGGACAAAAGGGGGCAGACGTCCTTCCTGTTTTGTTCAGCCAGAACCCATAGTAGAAGTGTGACACTGTTTGACCAGAAGCGGCGTTGTCCTTGTGGCTTTCCTGCAGGAGGATCAACCAGGCGAGGCAGGAGCCGTGTACTGAGAAAGGAGAAGGGATGTAGGGGATGGAGTGTCCAGTGGCATGCGGGAGCAACCCGCAGATCCAGCAGTTCGTGGCATTTGCAGCAAGGTTGTGCTGGTGCAATAATTGCACGAAGGAATTGTTCCAGAACTCTTTACGCCTTTCTCGGAGCTGAGGCGAAAGGGAGATCAGGTGATGCTCTTTCATGGTGGTTGGCTGTGCAGTGGTCAGCAATATCTGATGAGCGGGTGTGCTGTCCTCCAAGATCCAGAAGGAAGTCATGAGGAGGAGGCAAAGGAGGAAGAGAATGAAGATGGCGATTGTCTTTGATTTGTGCAAATTGTCAGTCTTTGGGTTCCTGTAGTGGGTATTTCCGGTTGCGTCCATCATCTTCTTGTCTGGCGCTTCCATCATCTTCTTATCTGGTGCTTCCATCATCTTCAAGGTGCTCGGTAGTGGGCAGAACCACAGACTTTGTTTAGCTTCTCTCCGGGTAACCCTTGGTTGTTTTAGGTCACCGTTCTGAGATTTTAACTTAGTCCGTGGTCTACTTAGCCGAAGCTCCCTCCTTTCGACGCAGGAAATACCCTTCCTGGGATGGCACAGTGGGATCAGGGAATTTTGCAAGTTCAAGTGCCTTGGTATCAGGATAGCAGTTCAGTGATGGCCGGTCTTTGTTCAGGAGCTCTTCTTGGGTGTCGACGTTTTCTGTCGTGGCCAGGGTCGAGGAGACCTTCTTGCAGTGGTGGGCGTGCAGCCAGTGCCTTTTCCCCTCTACTCGAAGAGCCGTCCGAGTGGTGATCAGTACTTGCCAGGGGCCCGTCCACCGGGGTTCCAGACTCTTTGCCCGTTGAAAATTCCGGATTAAAACATAATCTCCCGGTTGGATATCGTGACCGGGACCCCTGGAAGCATCGGGGATGGCCTGCTGCACCTGTTGATGAATGACAGACAACGTTTTAGTTAACTTGTATAAATAATCTGACAGCAGGACATCGGGGACGTTGTGAATGGATGTTGGTTTGGGGGCAGTCCAGAGGTTCATTGGTCGCCCAAACACAACCTCGTAGGGGGTCAAGTGGTGCTTAGTGGGAGTGGAGCGCATCGATAGCAATGCCAGTGGGACGGCATCTGGCCACTTAAGTCCTGTGGTGGCCACTATTTTTGACAGTTTCAGTTTCAGAGTAGCATTGTGTCGCTCAACTAGGCCAGCGGATTGGGGATGGAAGACCGCATGGAACCTCTGTTTTACTCCCAGCCCCTTCAAGATTAGTTGGATAACTTCAGCTATGAAGTGGGGGCCATTGTCGCTCCATAAAATTCGACAAAGGCCGTAGCGAGGGAAAAACTCTTTCAGTAGTACTTTGGCAGTAGTCATGGCAGTGTTATCACGGGTTGGATAGGCTTCCACCCATTTGCTGAAGGCGCATACAATGACTAATACGTACTTCAAGCCTTGGCATCTCTCCAGCTGGATGTAATCCATCTGGAGGACCTCAAAGGGGTGATCGGGGATCCCAAACCCTCCCCGGGGTACCACAGTTCCTTTCCCGGGGTTGTGTTGTAGGCAGATAAGGCACTGCTGGACCAGGCGTTTGGCTGAGTCGGGGATTTTGTTGTTGTGCCAGACTTTGGAAATGAGTTCAATCATGGGGGCAGAACCTGTGTGTGCAGGGGAGTGTGCCATAGTTAGTATGGGGATCAAGTATGAGTCAGGCAGCAACCATTTGTTTGTGTCTTTTGTCCGCCAGCAGCCTTCATCATCCTTTAGACCCACCCGTGCCCACTCGGTCAGTTCGTGAGGTGTGCTGGCCGACTGGATGTCCCTAATCGTTTCCCTAGCGTCAGTCCATTTTTCTGCTTGTGACCTGGTCACATATATGTGTGTCGTCGTCCTATTCTCAGCTGTGGTTCGGGCAGTGATGTCGGCCAGTGCATTTCTCTGTCCAACTAAGTCCGTCACCTTCTTGTGTGCCTGGCATTTGATCACTGCTAATCGTTTGGGGAGGAGGACTGCTTCAATCAGGGCGGAGACTAGATCTCTGTGAAGGATGGGCGTGCCGTGGGACGTCAGGAATCCCCTTTCCCTCCACAAGAGCCCAAAATGATGAACCACCCCGAAGGCATACTGGCTGTCCGTGTAAATGTTTGTCGTGGTTCCTGCTGCTATGATACATGCTCGTGTGAGGGCAATTAGCTCTGCCGCCTGTGCGGATCGTTGCGTGATGCGGGCTGTTTCAACTACTGTTAGGGCTGTCGTCACCGCATAGGCAGCTGAAGTGGTGCCGTCTGGGAGTTTGATACAAGAGCCGTCTACCCATAGCTCTCCATCAGGGTCTGTAAAAGCAATGTCTCGGAGGTCAATTCTACTCCTGGTCTGTTCGTCCGTGAGGGTCACACAGTCGTGTATAGGGGGCATATTGGGGTCATTTTCAGGCAAGGGCAACAGTGTGGCAGGATTCAAAGTTGTGCATCTCTTCAGAGTGATGTGGGGTGCAAGTAGAGTCAATTCGTACCCCGTCAGTCGTACACTAGTCAGGTGTTGGGTCTTGGTCTGGTTCAAAAGGGAGTCAACTGCATGGGGTACCAACACCGTGACAGAGTTCGAAAGTACAATTCCCTCACTCTGTCCGATAGAGACAGCAGCGGCGGCTACTGCTCGAAGGCAGGCAGGTAAAGCTCTGGCGACTGGGTCAAGAGTGGCAGAGAAGTAGGCACAAGGGCGTTGTTTGGAGCCAATGGGCTGAGTTAGAACAGACAATGCGCATCCCTCCCTTTCGTGAGTGAAGAGGGAGAAGGGCTTGGAGTAATCTGGTGTTCCTAGGACGGGTGCCGAGCAAAGGGCATCCCGCAACTCCTTAAAGGACGCTTGGCATTCGGGGGTCCAAGGGAGTGGGAAGGGAACATCTTTGGCCAACAGGGAAAGTAGGGGCTTTATAATGAGACTGAAATTTGGTAACCATTGTCGGCAAAAAGAGGTAAGGCCCACCAATGAACGGACTTGCTTCTGTGTTCTTGGGATGGGGGTGTCTAGGATGGTTTGGATTCGGTCGGGCGTAAGTTTCCTCCCTTCTTTGGACAGGAGATGGCCTAGGTATGTCACTTGAGGCTGGCAGAACTGCAGTTTCTTTTTGGAGACTTTGTGGCCATTCTCCGCAAGAAAGTGCAAGAGTTGGATAGTGGCCGTGATTGCAAGTGGAGTGGTGTCGGCCGCCAAAAGGATATCATCGACATATTGGATCAACACCACTCCATCTGGTAGCTGGATGGCGTCCAGCTGTCTTTTGAGGGCCTGGCTGTAAATGCTGGGACTTTCAGTGTAGCCCTGGTGAGCTCTACAAAATCGGTACGAACGGTTTTTTAAGGTGAAGCCGAAGAGATAACGGCTGTCTGGATGGATGGGGATAGAGAAAAATGCATTCTTGAGATCAATAACGGTGAAGGTGGTGGCAGTGGACGGGATGAGGGTCAGAATGGTGGTGATGTCTGAGACTACGGGGTACTGTGGCACCACCACTTTGTTGACTTCTCGCAGGTCGATGATGAAGCGGTACGCTTTCTCATCTCCCTCACCTTGCTTCTTAACAATGGGTAGGATAGGGCTGTTGCAGACATTACTAACCACTTCCTCTACCACTCCTGCATCTACCAGGGACTGAATAATCACTACCAATGCCTTCTCGCCTTCGGGCGATATCCGGTACTGTGGGAGTTTCGGGAGTATTGCGTCTGGTCGAACAGTTATGTGCACAGGGTCGATCATCATTCGTCCTACATCCGAGTCGTTTCTGGCCCATAGGTACAGGGGTAGGGTGTCGAGCAAGGTCAGGTCAGCATCAGTCATAGAGTACATATGTCGTGCGGGGCGGGATCTGGACATGCTCGGGTTGTCGTATAAGATGACTCGGACTCCATCTGGGGAACACCTAATAGTAGCTCGGAAATGTTTTAGTAAATCAATACCCATAATGGCGTCAGGGGAGTTGGAGGAGAGCAGAAATGTTGTGTCAGTGGGGTTGTTTCCTAGGTCAAAGGAGATAGGTACAGACAGGGGATTTGTGGAGGGCGTTCCATCGAAACCTATCGATGTAGTGTGTGAGCCAGACAAGGGTGCCCTTGGAATCAGTCGCTTTGATAATACACTACGTGTCGCTCCTGTGTCTACCAAGAATGGAGTCTTTGTACCCAGGACCTTAGCGGTGACGTAAGGACCTTGCTGGTCAACACAGAGCTCGAGTGGATCCCTCCCTTGCCCCTGGCAGTCCTATGCGAAGTCGGGGGTGTTCTCACTGTCAGATAGTTGGTACTGGTTCTGTCGGGGACGGTCAAATGTGTTCGATCTTCCTGGTCTGTCGCTGTTGGTGTCGTTTGTGTACCCCCGTCCCTGTCCTCTAGTCCTGGGACCATTCGTCATGTCCCTCGTTTCTTTATTTTTAATTAGTTCCAGAAGAGCCGGACATTGAGACTTCCAATGCCCGAATCCTCTGCAAAATGCACAATGATTATCTTCTATGTCCCTACGTCCAGAGTAGGGAGTGGATGTGCGGTCCTTTGGGGGTGGATTTCTAGGGGCGATCGATTGGTAGCTCCCCCTGTGTAGTTCTTTCCTGACTGCCACCCCTTGTATCTGGGCTATCATCACCCTTTCTTTCAAATCTTTCTTCTTTCTCTCGGTTGCCCTATCATTCTCATTCTTTTGGTGTTCGTAGTACTGAGCCATTTGGAGGATAGCGGCGGGTTTGGAGGCCCCCCAACTACTCTCGCTCGTTTGTAACTTTTGGGAAACCTCTTGTGACAGACCCTTTACGTAGTTTTGCACAAATAGGTGTTGTCCGGTTGCGGTGGTCATGTCCTGGCCACTGTAGTCGGAGAACACCGTTTCAAATCGGGAGAAGTATTCTGATACGTCTTACTGAGGTTTCTGACGGCAAGCCGTGACTATTGACCAATCTACCTTTTTCTCTGGGATCAAGGTTTTCAGCTTCTGAACTATTTTGTCCGGAAGTTCCAGTATGTCTTTTATCGGTTTCCTTCCGGGCTCTCGTCGTCTATCTAGCTCATTGAGTTGATTCCAGGTATGTCCGAACAGATCTGTGTGTTCAGCTTTCCGGATTTGCTTCCACACGTCAGCCGGCAGACATAACCCGAAAAACAAATCAATGTCTGCTAGAGTCATTATCGTTGAGCCCAAGGCTGTGCCTAATTCGGTGTAAAATGCTGTTGGGTTCTTCCTTAAATCAGGCAGGGTTTGCCTAAAGGTTAAAATATCTTGTCGATCCCATGGTTGGTAAACCCAATTGTACACAACCCTTCCTTTTGCATCTGCGTGGTTGATATCGTCGTTTGTTCCCTGACCTCTTGGGGGAACCCAGTAGGGGGCGGCTTCTCTGATAGGCATCATAGTGTTGGCTACTTCTAATGGGGACTCAGCCGTTTCAGGGACTGTGATCTTAACCTCTGGTTTCTGTTCTGTAAGATGGCGGAAGACTTCAAGCGTTTGCGTGAAGAGGTCCGTCACATCACGCTCAGTCCCATCTCCAACATCGACCTTTCTATATAGAGCCGTCAGCTTAGCAGGACCCTTATTTTGATACCTATCCTCATATGCGTTCAGGGTGTGGTAACTGAACCGCAAAATGAAATGCCGTCTGTGGCTACCGGCATGTGAATTGTGCATATCCATCGTATATTCTTCGCTCTCTTTCCGTTCTACCAGTGTCTTTGCTATCTTGTCAATCCCATCCCGCTCGTCTTTGCTCAACCTATTTGGTCTGGTCGTTAGCTGCTTGCTAGTCTCGAGTTCATCTGATGTTGTTACCAACGTGGCTGGTGCGAAGGCCGTAAGAGCCGGGGTACTAGCGCTAGAGTCACCCTCGCCCGCACTCAGAACTGGTAGGTGCTGTGCCAGTGGCTGGCAGGGGGCATAAGGAGGTGGCATGTAGATAATCGGAGGACCTAGCAGTAACTCGTCGTTTGCCCGTTGTTTGGAGGGCATCTCTGGGTAGAGGGTAGAGGGGGTCCTAACAGGGCATTGGCCTGTCGACCCTGATTCTTGCGTTTGTCTAACTTCCTCTTTCCTTCTTATTTCTTCGTCTAGTTCCTTAGCGGCCAGGTGGGCTGCCTTTCGTAACTCTTTCCCTATTCTTGCTTATTCTCTTTTCCTTCGTTGCTCTGCTTCTTTGCGCCACATGCAGATACTATCGAGCATGGTGGGTGTTGCCTTATTTATTCTAACAGCTGCTTCTAGCGCTTTTATTTTATGATCATCAAAGGAACCTATCAGTGGCCACTGACTTTCGGGATCCTTTTTTGTATATTTATGCCATAACTTACTATAAGCTATAGCGACTAGTCCTTGTTTAGTGAACATGTCCTTATTAGGGGTGCCTTCCAATGGAGCTGGATGGTTCATCTCTAATAAGCGGTCCGGGTTGTTCCAACTACCAATCAGTGGGGAGAAGACAGGCATGACAGATTACAACGGGGGACAAAGGTCCGCACTACCTATCTCTCACTGTTTGCAAAGACTAGACAGAATAAGGCTATTCTACGTTATTTGCAAGCAGAGAACCTCAAAAGAACTATACTCTAAACAATCTATGTTCGGACAATCAATCAATGGGGAGAAAAATAGGTACGACAGATTACAATGGGGGACAAAAGTCCGCGTTACCTACCCTTCACTATCCGCAAAGGGAGATAGAATATTCCTATTCCTCCCCGTTTGCAGGCAGCGAATATCTCAAAGAGCGACAATGCAAATACTAGTATTTCAATCAATCAGACAATCAATCAATTCGCAATTCGTCGTGTGTCACGACCTTACCCGGACCGCATGGACAGTTTCTTGTCTTCCGCTTCCAGTGCCCGATCGTCCTCTACTCTCTGCTGCTACCGTGGCACTCCTGATGGTTCCCAGTCAGGACCGTAGATCACTCGGGAGAGGTCTGCTTGGAACCAGTGAAGTTCGGATGATCGGCTGTCAGACGAGGGTCTATCGGACAGGAGCTCTTCCGATCGTTGCAGTCGTTCACTCTGTCGTCGGGACCTCTCCCACTGGATCCACGTGTCGCTGATGGGCCCCACACTTGGGACGCCAATTGAGGAAAGTCAGGAAAATGGTCAGGCGATTTAGTCGATGTTTCTTAAGTTTGCCCGGCGTTTAAACGCCTCTAATACCATACGAAGTTATCAAATAAAGAGGCAGGCGCTGGAGACAGGAAGACAGGAACCAAGTTTTATTCCGACGGAGCAGAACACATCAGATCGGACAACAAGGTATCGTCTCGAGGTGCTCTCTAACAGCCTCTCTGAGACCTGGCCTTTTATACACGGGTTACGACATGTGACCGCTCTTTATTACAATAAAGACATTGTGAAGTAATGGAAAAATGACATCCCCGGTACCCCCCCAGTTCCGGCTCATTCCAACACGTGGCTACAGTAGAGGTCCTCACCCCCCATACAATAGGAGGGGGCTATCACGCAGCTGAGTGTTCCGCCGATTCCTTTGGAATGTGTGCGCCTGATCGAATCTCAGGGGGTGGGGAAGTCATGATCAATAGTAGCTCCTTTGAAGAGGGGCGAGTGCATACAGTAGTGGGCAATAAACTGTATCCTCAGGCCAAGGGATGACCAGCGGTCCGTGCAGACAATCGGGCTCAGAGGAAGGGGTCATCAAAGGAGAGATATTCCATGAAAGAAAGGATCGGTGTGGACAGTCGAGCATAGAGGAAGGGTTTATCAAAAGAGGGGTATTCATGGGAGGAAAGGAGGTGTTGGTCAGGCGCGGGGTGTAATTCCCGGAGACAGAGTCATGCGGAAGAGGAGGGTTCATGACTCGTGCATGTGAGCGCGGGGGCAGCCAGGGTGCATGGGGGGTGCTTGCAGGGTCAGGGAAGTGCGCTGATGATCGATCGTGAACAGGGAGACCATGGTACCTAAAATGGCTGTCGTGTATGTTCATACGTGAGTCTGAGGAATGGGCAAGATGGCGCAGATGATGTTCAGTTCACGAACTAAAATTCCACATGCGGCCCTAGAACAAATGACATTGTTGCAACTCCCGTTTTCTCCCTTACTTGCCCTGTTAGGTTACACTGAAAAACTTGCTGTGGCACTTAGGAAATTTGTCTCATTCACCCTTGTCCTGGCTAAAAGGGGAATAGCATGTAGGTGGGGTCGGGGCAGAGCACCCAAATTTAAGGACTGGATTAATGACAAGGTATTCTGGCAGGAGCAAACATACATGTTTGCCGAGCACCTTCCTCTTACCTCCTGCCACACGATATCTGGGGTCCCTTTACGACACACTTGCTCTCCCACCCAATTGGCGACATCAACAATACCCAAGCCAGTCACACCGCAGACAGTTGAACTATGCTTGCTTACTCATCTCTGTTCCTTGTACTTTATTAGCCTTGGCTGCAACTTCTGTCAGTACATTCATGGCTCCTCGAGATAGTGGTGTCCTCTTGTGTGCAGGCCCTAACTTATGGATCACTGTATTGTCTATCTATTGTATGTGCTGCTCTGTCCTTTTCTGTTATTGTATTGTACTTAATCTCATCCTTTCTCATTTTTTTATCTTGTATCTACCTGTAATTTGCATATGCTCTATTGTTTGTACCTGTTCTTGAAATATAAATAAATAATTTAATTTAAAATTATAATTTTTTTTAAACTACGGACACCTTCCTTAATAGAGCAAGATTACAAATGCTGACTGACATGCACTGGGTGAACCTGAAATTAGAGGGGCCCTGAAAAACCTAGTGTGAGGTAATACCAGCAGAATTTTATCAGACCTCTGTAGCGTTCCTGATACTGATGCAGTGGAAATGTATGTTGAGGTGATGGACTGTGGGCTCCTAACAAGTGAGGTCTTTATTGTCTCCATCCCCAAGTCTTTGGGAGATGCTGCAGATGTGGCCGCCAACTGACTGCTCTCTTTTTTTTAAATTTTTATATTTATTTGAGCAGGTTCAAATGGTACAACCGAAATAAAGGCTTTATAAAGTACAATATATATAGAAAGAGAAATGAAAGTATATTCATCATAATACTGTAAATAACAGAGAGAGAAAAAAAATAATTAATTACATTATTCATTCTAAGCAGTCATATTGAATAGGCGGTACAATAAGACATAGTTCATTTCACAGTCTCTTCCTGAGGATGCTCCAGTATGTTCCAAGGATGGAAGGGAAGTGGGAGTACATGATTTATGGGGGGCAACCACCTATAGTGCTTTAATACAGTGATTTCTATTATAGAAGCTATGTGTTTCTGTGGTTATCAAACCAGGTGGCAACAGGAGCCCATATCTGCTCACCAAGTGATCTCGATTTTTTCCCTCTAGTTCTATAGATTGCAGCCTCTTGCTTGTAAATACCTAATAATCTACTCAACCACCCCTGGAAGGTGGGAGCGTCTGGGTCTTTCCACCGTGCTGCCAAGATGATTCTATAAACAGCCGTGCCTACCAAAGTAACCATTGCTTCTTTATTGCTATGCCCTAAGGAGTCATCATAGCCTAGGACAAAAAGAGTCGCTGATGTTCTTAGTTCATGGCCGAAGATTTCAGCCCAGTACTTGGTCATACCTTTTTTAATCGCGTCTAATTTTGGGCATTCAACAAGCATGTGAATAAGATTAGCTGGACCTAACAGGCATCTTGGGCATTGATCGTTTGCTCTTTTGCCCCAGGTGAATAATTTAGCAGGGGTAAAGTAAAGATCGTATATTGTTTTATAAATTTGAGCCTTTAGATTTGAGGCCAGGAGTACTTTAGATGATAAAATCAAGGACATATCTATGTCGATGTTTGCATTATTCAACTTATTGGCCCAGTTTTATTTCCGTTTGTTCCAGATCATCAGAATGATTCTTTATGAATAGTTCATAAATGTTGCCAATCCGACTTGTCTGTTTGCCTATGAGGTTTAATAACGGTATTGTTTTTAAGTCTATGGTTGATGCCGACTAATCAGTGCGAGGGATTTGATATTTTACACAAAGCTCTTCGAAAGATGGTATATATTCTACCTAGGAAATCTCCAATTGTCACTACCCCTAATCCCTCCCACCTCCCAGAGGTACTATTGTTAAGTTGGATCGGAATTATTGAGCTCTGCCACAGGGGTGTATATTTGGTATGCCTTGGTATTGTCAGTAGTTTTGTGGTTCGTTTCCAGATTTTTAAAGCGTCTGTAAAGATCTTGAATTTAATCTTTTTGAAGTAGGATGGCTCGACTTGTTTTAGCAGCAGACCTCTGGCCTTATTTCCTAGTGATAATTCATACATTGAGGGTATAGCCTGATCCTGGTTGGTGCCTACTGGAGCTCGAGCAATAAAAAGGATGGTCATTTGTTGCAGGAGCGTCGCCCATGAATAGTATGTTAAATTTGGTATTGCTAAACCACCTCTAAGATATGGTAGAGTAAGCTTAGGGAGTGCTCTCCTAACTTTACATAATTCCAGATAAATCTCGACATAGCTGAATCTAGCTTTTTAATTGTATCATTGTTGACTAAGAGGGGAATTGCCCGAAACAGATATAATATTTTTGGGAACACACTCATTTTAATGTAATTACCCCTGACAATTATAGAAAGATGGAGATTCTTAACTTTCTTAATAAGTGGGGCATAATTTAGCTGGTTGATTTCACTTATTTTAGGAGAGATGTTTACCCCCAGATATTTTGCGTTGTTAACTCTATATTGGCTAACAAAAGATGTATTCGGGGTGCAAATGACCATCGTTTTATCTCTATTCAGGGAGTATCCTGAATATGAACCAAAAGACCGTGTAATTTCTTCGATCTCAACAATCGCCTCTGTGGGGTTTGGTGTTAATACCGCCACGTCATCGGCATAGGCCAATACTTTGGTATTATACAAGCCTACTTTAACTGGTTCAATTGTTGGTGAGGTAATAAGTTTAAGGATAAGTGGGTTGATGTAGAGGGCGAAGAGTAACGGGAAGCACGGGCAGCCTTGCCGCGTGCCCCTCTGGATGTTAATAAACTCTGATTCGCTACCCCCTACCATAATTTTTGCCTTAGGGTCGACATAGAGGGCCTTGATGGATTTTATAAAGACCGGGCCAAGATTGTTTGTTGCTAATACCTCCCAGAGGAACTGCCATGAGACCCGGTCAAAGGCCTTCTCAGCGTCCAATAGGATCATCGACATCTGGCCTCCCTCTACTCCCATGATGTCAAATAGGGAGATGGCTCTACGAGTATGGTCTATCATACTCCTACCAGGAATAAAGCCGTGCTGCCAGGGGGAGACCAGATGTTCGACAATCCTACTGAGACGATTGGCAAAGATCTTGGCATAAATCTTTGAGTCTGAGTTGATGAGTGAGATTGGGCGGTATGAAGAGGTTTGTTCCGGTGGTTTATCTTTTTTTGGGAAGATGGCTATATTTGTGTGTTTCCAAGACTCAGGGGGTTTGCCATGCCATTGCACACCAAGAAATAGATCGTAGAGGAATGGGAGGATAAGATTACCAAGCAGTTTATACAGATCTAAGGGTATTCTGTCTGGCCCAGCTGCTTTTCCGGTAGCCAGTTCTGTTAGAGCTAATTCTACCTCAGATCTTGAGACTTCTTTTTCAAGGTCTTCCCTTGTTATTTCATCTATGGTTTTACCAAGATTTGTCTCTATAAGCCAATTATTCAAGAACTCTTTAGTATTAGGTGTTAACTGTTGATCTTCATTTTGGTATAGCTTCCGGTAATAGTCTTGAAATGACGCTGCTATACCTTCAGAGGAAGTGTGTTTCTGTCCTCCGTAATCAATGGTTTGAATAGAATTGTATGATTGCTTCTGGCGGGTTCTAAGGGCCAGATGTTTCCCCACATTTTCTCCGGTTTCATATATTTTATTTCGGTTTACCTGAAGAGTTTCTGCTGCTTTTTGTGAAAGATCGCTATTAATCTCAGCTTTTAAAACCAGAATCTTACAGAAAGTATCTTCCGTTTGTTCCCTAAGATGGATCTGGGTAGCATGTAAGTGCTCTAAGTTTATTAGTTCATTGTTTAATTGTGCAGCCAGCCTGTCACGATCTTTTTTACGCGTGGCTACAAAAGAGATAGTTTCTCCCCTTAGAGCTGCTTTGTAACAATCCCAAACAACCACCCTAGAAGCGCTATATTGGTTAAGCTCAAAAAACTCTTTAGTCCATAGCCTTATGTGTGTTATATATTCCTGATTAGCAAGAAGCTTACGATCAAATAACCATTGAGGATATACTCTCTTGTACCTGGCAACATCAAATACTACAGAGAGAGCGTTATGATCTGATAACGTCTTAGGGGCTTTAGTTATGACGGCATTTAGGGCAATGTCAGCAGTTGACATTATATAATCAATACGTACGTATTTATTATGGGGATATGAAAAATAAGTGTAACCCGGGTCACCTTTATTCTTCAAAGTCCAGATGTCCGTTAAATTGTAGCTGGCCATCAGTTGCTGCACTGCCCTAAATACCTTGGGCTTACGTCCGACGTAGGTATACTGAGCTTGTCTATTCTGTGTGTCGCCCATCGTTATATTGAAGTCCCCACATATTATGAGCGTGCCGGTTCAAGATACCAGCTCGAGTTCTAAATCGTTAAATAAAGCAGGCTCATCAAGGTTTGACCCGTAGATCGAGCAAATGGTAATGCCTATGTCAAGCTGTATAATAGTCCACCTGCCGTGGGGGTCTGCAATTTTTCGCATTGGTTTTCCCAAATAAGCCCTTGCTAAGATGGCCACACCCCGAGTCTTAGAGGTCTGTGTGGTTGAAACAAGAATGTTAAATCCAGGGATTTTTAACTGATCTATTTTGCCTATTGGGATATGGGTCTCCTGTAAGCATATAATATCCCATGAACTTTGATGTATTGCTTGACATAGTTGCGCCCTCTTCCCCCTGTCGCTAAGACCCACTACATTCCAACACCCGAGTTTTAACTTCCCCATAGTATCTTTCCAAAAGACAGACTATACCTAGCGTTGTAATAGATCATTTGGTTGTTTGATTTCATGCATTGAACCTCGTTTACTGCCTCAACAATTGTGTTATTTACTGAATTAATTGTACCCTTTGACCTGCTCATTTTATATTCCTTCCCCCCCCCCGCGCCCCCATCCACCTCCCCGACTGGGCCCTCCCCCCTTACACCCAATAAAAAGGCAATTAGACTCTATAAGAGTCTGTGACGATGGATTAGTGCTGCCTGACCAGTACCAGACAAGCACACAGCCATAAAAATAAGAAAAGAAAAAAAGGAGAAAAAGGAGAAAAGAAACTGAAAAGAGAGTGATTACAAAAGCAGTTATAACACTAATTTCATATTGCATAACATCGTAGTGAAACTATCAATTGAACATTATTTATACATTGATATCATCCCTGCTCAAGACTTTAGTGTTGTGTTCATTCAAGACTACACTACCCGTCAGTGCTACCAAAAGTATCTATCCACATTCCAGGTCTATAATCGAAAGGATGTAGTTATGTTTATTTTATGCTCTCTAAGTACTCTTTTGCCTTGATCTCTGAAGTAAAATACTTTGTTTGCCCACCATATATAACTTTCAATTTGGCTGGGTTGTTAAGGTACACCATCGCTTTTGTATCTAAAAAAGGCTTGATTAACTGTCTAAGGTGCCATCTCCTTTCCACTGTAAAGTGACAGAAGTCTGGACACACAAAGTACGAGATCGCTTCTCTGCTGCGGCGTTTATCAGGTGTGACTTTATCCGAGATGGCTTGCCGGAGTGAAAAGTTCCCGAAATAGACTAGGACCGCTCGTGGGTATTTCCCTGTTATTGCTGTGGTTTTTAATGTTAATGGAACTCTGTGGGCCCGCTGTACCTCGTAGTTCCAATCCCAGCTAGAGAGTTCAGGGAGGGTGTCACGCAGAAGCTGTATAATGTATAATCGACAATCCTCCCCTTCTCTCTTTTCGGGAATACCAAGGACGAGTAGGTTGTTACGGCGCAACTGATTTTCGCAATCCTCGAGTTTCCATCTTACGTCCTGAAGTTCAGCTTCATGAGCCTCCACTCGTTCATGAGTCGTAGCTGCCTCTGTTTCATTTAAAACTATTCGGTCTTCCATCTCATTCATGCGGTCATTAAATGCCCCTATGGTTTTAGTGAGCTTGCGGACAACACCTTGGACTTTTTGTAATGCAGCCCGTGCCTTTCGTCCATCCTTAGATGTTTCTTCACGGTGAGATGCAATAGCATGTAGTACTGTGTCCATAACTTGGGTTAGTGTGGCCCCCGACTGTTCTGGTTGATCCACTGAGGATGCTTGGGCAGGGGGTGGAACTTGAAATGTTTGGGGAGGGTGCAAGTGGCTTTGGGTCAGACCGTGATTTGTTGGAGTATAGTCCCATACCAAGTCATTTGCCCCGTGATGACCTCCCTTTTTCTTCTTTAATACTGTCTTCCGCCTGTCCCGTAGCCCCTTGGCACGTAGGTCTAAATCACTTTCCGTGCTGATGAGTGATTCAACATCTTCTTCCAATTCTTCAATCTCCCCCTCTGTGTCCCCAGACCAGCTAATGTCGTCTGAGAATGAGTAAACTGACTGCTCTCAATGCTACATTTGGATCACAAAATCCTTAGTAAGATACTTGTGAATACACTACAGACTCATTTGCACACTTGGTGCATGACAATAAAAATGGGTTCATCCCACATAGGGACACCTCCTATAATAGATGGTGCCTTCATCATATTCTTGATGAGACTACTTCAACGCTTCACCATGAGACAGTTATCCTCTATGTTGAAATCCAAAAAGCATTTGAGACACTCAAGTGGGGCTACCTTAGGGAAGTCATGCAGAGGATGTCCGTTAACTATAACTTGCCCCTTCTCCATGCACAACCTATACTCCTGCATATTACTGAATTTAGACCATGTGAAATCACTGCATTAATAACACTCATAACATCTCAAATTAAATGATTTACCTGAAAGCAATGCTTGGTATAGTGGTGAGTTATAGTTAATGAAGTGTGGCGAGTGAGGTGAGAAGACTGTGTATGGATGTGCATGAGTTATCTGAGTTTTAAAGTGGTCCGTGAGTATAAATGTAAGTTAGAAGTATGACATAGAAACTTGTAAGCGGTGCTTAAATGATAAAATAAAGATATAGCTATAACAGTAGAATCTCTAATGTTTGTGTAGTATAAGTTAGGTTTGTATACCAAACATAAAGACTATAACGTATCTTTGACCTTTGGTTTTATATATATATTTGTATATATATATATAATATTTGGACATTTCTGCACAATATATATTTAAATGTATATTTCTAAATATTTATTTTGTAATTCTCACATTTAATTTCATAACTTTGTTGACTAATGTAATAATACAATAAGTTAATTATAAATATAATTAATGATTGAAATAGCGTAATCAAATAATATATCCTTTTTAATACTTTTTAGCCCTTTTTGAAAATTATACAAAAAATGTTGTTGATTTTAAATCAAATTAAAATAACCGTTAATAAAATTAAAACTTGTATTACATCATATGATGTCAACTTTATTGCCCTTCCTTGATCACAAAAACCCTACTTCTAAACAAAACCTATCCCTTAAACCTAAAGACCCTTTACTACCAATAAACACTTCCCATCCCTGAATCCTAAAAACTCCTTGCTACACCTAAATACCACGTCCAACTCCCCCTATACACTACCCATCCTTAATCCCTAACAACTGTTACTACTCCTAGACACTACCCATACCTGAAGCAAAGCAATGCTTACTACCCCATCCCTGCGCCATAAAAACTCCTTACTATCCTTATACACTATGCACCCTGATTCATAGCAATATCTTGCTACCAATGTATAACTATACTCGTCCCAATCTCTAAATCCTTAAAACACCCTATTATCATATATACTACACATCCCCGAACCCTAGAAATGTCTTACTACCCTATACACTACCCAGCCATAAACCCCAGAAATGCCCTACTAGCCCTATACACTACCCATTATTAAACCCTAAAAAATCTTTAATACCCCATACAGCACCCATACCTGAAGTCTAAAACCCCTTAAAACCTCTAGATACTACCCATCTGAGTATTCTAAACACCCATTGCAACCACGGAAAAAGTGCATCCTTATTATATTTGTTTAGAATTGTATTTACACCCACACAGACACACACACATATGTATTTATAAATTAAGACATTTACAAATACAAACATATACACACACATATTTATTTCCCTGTAGGTTAAGCCAAATAAAATAATAATTACCTGTGAAGTAAGACATGTGAAGGAAAAGGCAAGGGCCCAGATTTATACAGCCTTTGCATTGGCTTTGCATTGAGCAAGACAACAAAAGCACAACGCGGAGGCTTCAGCAATATTTACAAAGCCATGCAAGGGGCAATTTGCAGTGCCGTACATGGTTTGGTAAAGAAATATAATGCAACACAGCTGCTTGCTCTGCGTTACATTAAATTGCAACTTGGGAGATGTTCTACGGGTGGAGCATGGACATTCCGCATGCATCCACCCACGGACTTTGGCACATTCCCAGATTTACTAAAGCTAGCAAATCTGGGAATGAGTCAAAATCCTATGCGTTCCTCGGTGAGAAATAATGAGGGGAATTAATTTCTCCTTTTATGTCCTCTTTCTGCACTACACACAGTAGGAGGAAAATGTCTCGTTGGATTGTTTTCGTGCAGGAAGGTGTCACTTCCAGAATAAAAACAATCCTGCCTGTAATGCAGACACCCTTGCATGGTGGTACAACAGGCAGCACATAGTGTGTCAGCATATGGAGAGAGCGGAAATGCTCACATATGGAGCTTTTCTGCTCTCTCCCTTTCATGCAATGCAGGGAAGCACAGCAACTTTGCTTGCTGCCCTATATTGCATTAAAGAATAGCAAATATGTCCCTAAAAACTTACCTGTGAAGTAAAAGACTCCCAATGTGAAAAATTCAAAGTGAAAATAATATCCCTCCCCCAACTGTCAAGCTCTTAAATTCACAGAAAAAGTATAACTTTCAGTTTTAAACATGGGCTGCCATCTTCCAAAGGTTGATGTCTAGCTGATGTTTCTCACTGGTGGTTGGCTCGAGAGGTCCAGGTCTTGATGTTTGTGGTCTGCCAGAGGTAAGGGCAACCCCTTCTAGTAGCTACGATACCGCTGGCACAAGACTGCACAAAAGCAGATAGTGCCTGCCAAAAAAGCCTCTGTCAGAGGAAAAACCCCATTGGGCAAAAAACCTCCTAGGACTATAGTTTCTAGGAAAAGGAAAGGAACACACGGAATCACCAGGAGAAGAATACGAATCAAGCACCAGAACTGACTGGAAATGAGTTGGGAGAGTAGAGGATAAGACAGGACTGCTGAAGCGTTGTGATGCAGTGAAAAATAATAAAATAATTCTGACTTTCTTTTATACCTCAGACCCCAGGAAATGCCATCAAAATGATTGGCGCTATGATGGATTGTGAGGACCTAATTATAGTCTATTGAGCAGTGTCCATCTTGGATTTAGAAGCTATATTCCATGAATCTACACTAGAGCATTATGCATAAACAGAGGAAGCATCTTCCCAGGACCTTTTACTAGGAGGGTCCCCTTTCCAATGAATCAAGAATCGAGAATCACAAATTTCTTGAACCTCAAATTCAGGAACATAATTTACCAAAACAGGGGGAGGCCTGCAAAAGGGCAATGGCAAGGATCCATCCACTGAGGTTTCAACTGGGACAAGTGAAATACCGGATGGATCTTCGAATGCAAAGGAAGCTCGACCCTCTAGTCCCACATAACACAATGGGAGAGATGGAGGTACGCCACATCACAGATCAAATATCACAAGCAAGTGCAGTGACTGAAGATATAAGGCCATTTTGCTCTATATCATAGGTATTCTGAATCAGATCCCAAAAATATACTATCAATATTGGAAGAGGAGGCACTCTTTGTGGCATGCTTCATCATTGGTGACCCCATACCACGCTGTTAAGATAATACTACCAGGGTGGACTCAATTGAGAGGGAATTATTAAATAAAACGAACTGGACAGGAAGGGATCCAGATCAACTAGAAATACCTAAAGGTAAACCCAGGATAATACCTTTGCTAGTGGGTACCACCAGTATGTCTAAAATGATACGAGGATGGGTATAGGCATAATGGCCCCACCATCCATCATAAGTCATCATGTTTCTGCTTCCCCTAATGTTTGCCAAAACTGGTCAGAGGCAATCTTCAGGGCTAGTTAGGATCCCTACTGCTAAAACTCACACTAAATCTGTCAGTATCAAAGACACAGGTGCCAGTGATTCCTACCATGTCACCCCAGGACATGCTTCCCTAACTTTAGGGATAGAAAGCTCCATGATCTGGGTGGAGATGGTATCCTCTGTAGTCACACATTTGACAAGCGGCATACCATGTGTAACACCTAAATGCACTCCTGTAACCCAGCTGCTTGTGAATGCCCTAAAGGCTACAGGATTGACTGGACCACGTCCTTCCTCTCCGGCAGAACCCAGAGCGTCCGCCTCTCACCCTTCCGATCCGAGGCCATCAACATCATCTGCAGCGTCCTCCAGGGCTCATCCCTCAGCCCGACGCTGTTCAATGTCTACAGGGCCCCCCCTCGCACAAGTGGCCCGCCAACACGACCATAACATCATCTCCTACGCCGACGACACCCAGCTCATCCTCTACCTCACCAAGGACCCGCACACTGCCAAAACCAACCTCCACGAGGGAATGAAGGCCGTCGCCGACTGGATGAGCAACAGCCGCCTGAAGCTGAACTCGGACAAGACGGAGGTCCTCATCCTCGGAACCACCCCCTCAGCCTGGGACGACTCCCACCGACCATGCACGCAACCTAGGATTCATCCTCGACTCCTCCTTCTCCATGTCTAAATAGGTCAACGCCGTCTCCTCCTCCTGCTACAACACCCTCCGCAAGCTCCGCAGGATCTACAAGTGGATCCCGACCGAAACAAGAAGAACGGTGACACAGGCCCTCGTCAGCAGCAGACTGGACTACGGCAACGCACTCTACGCAGGAATCCCAGCCGAACACCTACAACGACTACAACGCATCCAAAACGCCTCCGCCCGACTGATCGTGAACGTCGCCCACCACAGCCACATCACCCCCCACCTGAGAGTCCTTCACTGGCTCACCTTCAAGCTCCTCACCCATGCACACAAAGCACTCCACAACACCGGACCAGCCTACCTGAACAGCAGACTCAGCTTCTACACCCCCACCCGCCTGCTCCGCTCCGCCAGCCTCGCCCTCACCGCTGTCCCCCGCATTCAACGAACGACCTCCGGTGGCAGATCCTTCTCCTACCTCACCGCCTGGAACACCCTCCCTACCCACCTATGGCAGACCCAAAACCTACTCACCCTCAGAAGACTCCTCAAGACATGGCTCTTCGAACAGTAGCGGCACCCCCCCCCAGCGTCTTGAGACCCTCACGGGTAAGTAGCACGCTTTACAAGTACTCTGATTGATTGATTGATAACCTGCTCAATCATAAAAGGGCCATATTATCAAGGCTTGAAAAACTGCCTTAATGAGGTGTAAAATGGAATGGTCAAACTGGTCTCCAAACGGAAAATGACAATTTAGGACAGCAGAACCTCACCCCCATTTTCTGCCCCCCCCCCAGCCAAACAGGATCCCCGAATTAGATTAGCAGAGGGTTTGGAAGGGAGTATTGGAGAATCTTAGCAACACCAGTAGGTGACTTAGCCAGCTCTAACCCTCCAGGGGAAAGTTTCTCCCTTTTAGAAGAAAAAATATGCTACACTTTGGAGGAAGTGGTCATACCTGTGGGTGGCACCTTGCATCCCATTGGTCAGGAGTGCCCCTCTGCTCGATGCTAGGAATACTGAATAAATGTGGGAGAATTGTCAAGAGACTCGGATCTGCAGTCTGAAACAACAAGGAGAAGAAGTACTCCCCTGCTGGAACCCTGATCTGTACCAAATGGACTTCACTCGTAAGGACTGCACCTGCTACACAATCTGATCTTACAGCCATAAGGACTTTGCCTGGCTTCACAAGGATTAAGAAGTAAAAGCCAGATCTAGGTAAATCTATTTTACCGACTCATAAATACCGAATTTTACCGATTCGGTATTTATGAATAGGTAAAATAGAAGCAGGGAGATGTAGGTACATCCAGATGTTTTTTTACCGAATCGGTAAAAATCGGTATTTACCGATTCGGTAAATACCGACCGGTAATGCCCATTCATTCCTATGTGCTTTGAAGCCCATAGGAATGCATGGGCATTACCGATTCGGTATTTACCGAATCGGTAAATACCGAATGTCACAAGGGTGCAGGGGGTGTCACTTTGACACCCTCTGGCACCCCCAAAAGCGGCTCGGGTGCCATGTGGCAGGCATACCTGCCCTAAGGGCAGGTCTGCCTGTCATATGGCACAGGTGTGCATGCACACATGTGCATGCACAACGGAATCGGTATTTTACCATCAAATTGAATTTGATGGTAAAATACCGATTCTGTAAGGCTTGTGGGACTCAGTAGAGTCCCACCTACATCTCAAAATTACAGAATCGGTAAAAATACCGATTCGGTAATTTACAGAATCTGTAAATTTACCGATCGGTAAATTTACCGATTCTGTAATAATTTACCCCCTACATCTCAAATTCCTTTTACCGGTCGGTAACGGCCGAATTCGGTCGTTACCGACCGGTAAATCCCTACCTACATCTGGCCCTAGATTCCTTACAAGCTACAGGTTAACAGAGCCCACCTGCATCATTTCCACTAAGACGTCCCCATCCTCAAGTGTGTCCAGTGGACTTTAAAGGATCTGGCCAGGTGCATTCTGGGAAACAAAGTCCCAACATCCCAGGAACCATCTCAGAGCTGCTAGACCCTTGTATTTGTGATGTGGACACTTTGGAATCCCAAAAGGAACTTAAGTAAAAATCTCCATAAGTTGACCAAGTGCATTATGGGGGTTGTGTCTCAGACCCTATAAGGCAAACCAGAGCATTTGAAGTCTTGGCTGGTGCTGTGGACTAATTTCCAGCATGAAGAAACACTTCTGGCAATAAGTGTAAAAGTGTTAGAACATCAGCGGCCTAAACTCTGGTCTTTGTCCCCGTGCAGCACAACCGTTTTTAACCTTTTGAGCGCTATCTGCTTCTAAGCGCTAGTTTTACATTTAACCTTTAAAAATTCATATCTCTGGTTCCATTCATTGCTTTTTTGTCGTTTTGGTGTCATTTTAATCATAAAAAGATTTCCTATTGTTATACATTTGTGTTGGTTTTTTAATGTGTGCTGTGTCTTACTTACTTAAAGTACTGGTGTTTTAAATGCTTAAAATACCTGTCTTCTAATTTAGGCCTGCCTGCTCATTGCCAGCTACCAAGGGAATCATTATTTGAGTCCTTGACTGGACCTTTTATTGTGATTGTGGCCTTATTACTAGTGTTAGGCACCTACTTACCCCATTCTAATGAACCACTTTCTAACACCAAGTATTCCACTTCAAGTTGATCGAATTTGCACTTTCCCAGCTTACAGTAAAACTGACTTTGACTAGTCGGTGTAATACTTGATTGACATGTTTGTGATGTACAAGGGAGTCTGATTAATATATCAAGATGCCATCAAGATAGACCACAACAATGTGATTCATCATGTCAGAGAAAATCTGATCTATAAAATGCTAATGTACAGCAGAAACGTTTCTTCTAAGGTCCATTACCAGATACTCAAAGTAAACCTAAATGCTGACTTCCATTCATCTCCCTCCTTGATGTGTAATAGATGGTAGGTCCCATGAAGATCTCACTTAGGGGCTGATTACAATGGCGGATGGACATTAGTCTGTCTGCCATTTTCTCAGGGAGTGGGACCGCTCACCTACAAGGCGGCGGTCCCACAGTTGGTATTATGATGTGGCCACCACCATGGCAGCCGCAAGTGCCATACTTAACATTGCGGCGGGTGCTGCTGGCTGCAGATACCGCCGCAATGTTATAAATGCACTTTTTACATTTCCCTGCCACATGGTGCAGGGAAATGTAGAGGGCATCATAGGTAACCCCAACCCCAAAATCAAACTGCCTTTGTGAAGGGGGGCCCGCTACAGGGATATAAAGACAATCCCCACCAGCCTTTCCATTGTGGGTGACCTGACCTCACTCCCCTGCCCTGACTCCAAATTGGCTGCAGGAACAAAGCAGTGGTGACAAGCCCTTTGATTGAAGGCAGTGAACAGTCTATTTACTTGCAAGTGGGGCTGTGCCCAGTCCCGCCCCCCTCAACCTGCCAGAAGATGGCCCACTCAGGCACATCTAATCCCTCTATGGAGTGACTGTCTGGGAGGAATTCACAAAGTCTAACTGCCAGTTAAACCCAGTAATTTGACCCAGGGAAGGCAGCAGGCACCTAATGGCTAAGGGTAGGAAAATGACAACTTTCTAAAAGTTGCATTTTCAAAATTGTAATTTAAAATTAGACTTCACCAATAAAGAGAGTTTTTAAGTGCAACTTTATAGTTTATTTATTTATAAAGTTATAGCGCAAACTTGATCCCAAAGGATATCAGAGCGCTTCACAAACTGAGGGAATGAGGTAACATCAGCACGAACAAATAGGGAATATACATAGAAAATTCCAAAATAGTGCACAGGAAAGGACCAATATAGTAATTGAGAGAATAAAGGCAAGGGGAGCAAATACAATAGCAAAATACAGGGGTGACATTCACTCTTGAAGTGTGTCCGATGTGCTAAGAGCTGACCATCGCTCTTCTTATGAAGGTAGGAATTTGTTCATGTGGAATCTTTTTGCTTCCAGTTTGAAAGTAACCTTGGAGGAGATTCTCAGGATTTCCGATGGAAGAGAGTTCCATATTTTTGGGGCAGAGCCCTAGAACGCTCGTTGAGAAGTTCTCTTTTTGCGGAAGATCTGGGGTTTCAGGAGGAAGGAATTAGCACTCCTAGACTGCCTCCCCCCTCCGGATAGTTTTAACTTTTGCGCCAGGTAATTGGGGGTTTTGAAGTGGAGGTCTTTGTGCGACAAGCATGCAATCTTCAGTTGAATTCTAGTTTCGTAGGGCAGCCAGTTTAGAGATTTTAGGACTGGGGAGATTTGGGCATTTCGCTTGGTGCCCTTAATCAGTCTGGCCGCAGCTTTCAATGAAGCCTTTAGCGGAGCCAAAGTGTATTTGGGGAGGCCGCATAACGTAGCACTGCCATAGTCAAGCCTTGGTAGTACCAGCACTTGGACCACCTGCTTGAAGTCGGCTTGAGGTAAGAAAGGTTTGAGGTTCCTGAGAGTTCTCAGAAGGTGGTTAGCTCCCTTGCTTACATTGCTGATGTGGGTCTTCATATTCAGGTGTTTGTCCAATGTGATTCCTCGCGATTTGGCTGAGTCAATGATGCGGGGGGAGCAGTTGAAGGCTGTAAGTTGGTTCATCCAGAGGTCAATGTTATGAGTGTGTTTTGGGGGAGAGATGAGGAGGAATTCTGTTTTGGTGACGTTTAGCAGGAGGTGGTTCTCAGTTAGCCAAATTTGAGTAGTCAATAGGGTGGAATTGAGTGAAGTGATGTTGTCAGGGGAGGAGATTTTCAGGTAGAGATGGGTGTCGTCTGCATAAATATGGAATCGAATGTACAAGGATTTTAGTACATCAGCTAATGGTTCAAGAAACAAATTGAAGAGAATGGAAGATAAGGAGGATCCTTGTGAAACCCCCATGGTGACTGGGGATGGGTGGGAGAGAGAGTGGTTTGCCTTAACTCTTTGGGATCTGTGCTTGAGGAAGGACGAAAACCATTGCAGCACCTGCCCATAGAGGCCCATCCTTTGCTCCAGAATTTCTAGGAGGTTGTCGTGATTGACAGTGTCAAAGGCACAGGAGAGGTCGAGTAGGATAAGGAGACAAGATTAATTTTTGTCAAGCATTATTAGGATGTCATCCATGACATGAGTGAGAGCCGATTCAGTGCTGTGCCCACTACGAAAGCCCGATTGGTGTTGGTCCAGGAGATTGTAGTTTTCAATGCGTGCGCATAATTGAGATTGGACGCATTTTTCCAAGAGTTTGGCTAGAGTGGGGATGCTTGAGATGGGGCGGAAGTTGTTAAGATCTGTACTGTCTGCTGTAGGTTTTTTTAGAATAGGTGTTACCTGGGCCTCTTTTAGACAATCTGGGATAGTTCCCTGTAAGAGAGAGGCATTGACGATCTTTGTCCAGATGGGGAGATTGAATCTTTAATTGCTTTGAAGATGGTGGGAGGTAAAGGGTCATTGAAGTGATTAGATGGGTTGATACTCCGAAGGACCTTATTGATTTCTTTTTTGTTCAGGATGGTGAAGGTGTCCCAGGAAGCGTTGTGCTTGATACCGCTGCTAAGAGGAGCAGCCTTATCTGGTTTGGCCAGGGAGGGTGCAGGTCCTTTGGATGTTAAAAGAGACCTCCTGGATCCTAGATCAATGTTAATAAGTCTGGATTTCTCATTAAAAAAGTCAGCCAAGTCAAAATATGAGGGAGGATTGACATCAGGATCTGATCGATTGGGGGCTATGACAGATTGTTGTTTAACCAGTTCGAACAACTTTTTGGGTCTATTGGCCGCTTGGTTTAGTTGGGATCTGAAATATTCCGCCTTGGCTGTCTTGATTTGTATGTTATAAGAGCTTCTAGCTGATCTAAGGTTTTTTAGATGGACCGTTGAAGGAGTGGATCTCCAGGAGCACTCCAAGGCCCTAAGATTGCGACACTCCGCATTTAGGTTGCTATTGAACCAAGGCTTAGATATTTTTAAGGGTGCAATTTTTTGCTGGAGTGGCGCAATATCGTCCATGATGTTGGAAATAGACGAGTTGTAGAAATCTGTAAGTGCCTGTACTTCGGCTAAGTCTCTTTGGAGAGAGAGGTCCCGCTTACCCCGGGTTGCTAGGTCAGCTGTGTTGATGTCTCTGAGGTCTCTTCTCCAGATCTTTGGTTTAGGAATTTGAGGTTTATTCTGAGATACCTCCAAGTTGATACGGAAGGAAATGACGTGATGGTCAGACCAATCACAAGGTATGATGGAGTTCAAAGTTATAGACTGACCTTTGGAAATGATGAGGTCTAGAATTTCTCCCTTATTATGGGTAGGTTGGTCGCAATGTTGAACCAAATCGTGATCCTTCAGGAAGGAGTTGAAGCATGCTACAGCTTAGTCATTAGGATTTGACCAATGAAGGTTAAAGTCTCCCAAGTAGATTTGTGGCTGCATTGAATCCACATTGTTAGTTAAGATTTCCATTCATTGTTCAATGAATGGTAGGTTGTCGCCCGGGGGGTGATAGAATGTATGCAGTTTGCAGACCAGTTGCTTGTTACTAGAGATGTTGAGGCAAAGGTATTCGCAGATTGATGGGGAAGAGGATTCTGAGAGGGAGATCGCAAGTGTCCTTTTATGTATACAGGCTAGGCCACCTTCTATTTTCGTAACTCTGTCCAGACGAATTATGTCATGGGAGGGGGGCACCAAGAGGTCTAGAATCGGAGTGGACGAGGTGGTGAGCCAAGTTTCTGTGAGGATAATGATGTCTATCTCATTATGATGTATGAGGTCAAAGATCTCAGAGGCATGTTTGTTGGCAGATCTGCAATTAAGTAGTATGCATTTGAGTGTAGTCGGAGTATGGAGGGAAGTAGGCTGAATGATGTTCACTCTCTTGAGGTTGTCATTATTTATGCCTCTGCGGTTATGGGGGGTTCTCTGTTTGGGTTAGAGTGAATTGTTTGAATTATTCCCTTTATACTTGAGTTGGAGTCCGTGTTTGAGGAATAGGGCTTGAGGAGGCTATTAGTTTTAATGGATGCACGCCCTGTCAATGAGCATCTGAGGGGAGAAGCTATGTTATGAAGAGGGACGTTAGTAGGGGAAGAGGTATGATCATGGGTAGCTTTATCTGTGATAATGGCGGTGGTAATGGGCCAGTTTGGATGAGAGCGGAGGGTGCTTAACAAATGGAGATATTCAAGTGAGAGGGCTTTCAGGACATCAAATTCTTTGGAGAGAAGGTGCAGTAGGTTGGAGATATCGTCCAATTGTGCCAACAAGTCTGGGTGGTGGGAGGCGGGCAGAAGTTGAGTGTGTGGATCCTGAGACGGGGGAGGGAGTCTAGGTGTGTAAGACAGATCTGCGGCGGTAAAGGGGAATTCTAGTGGGGAGGTTTGGTTATTGGGTGTGGGCGGAATTCCAGAAAGCCTTGACCGGAATGAAGATTGGGTGTGAGGATCTGGTGAGAGGAGATGGTGTCTATAGGTGCTATATAGGTCAGAGTCATTGGTAGGGGAGTTCGGAGTAATAGGATGTTCAATGGTTCTAAGCGGTGTTCTGTAAAGTGAGGGCCCGGGGATAGATAGAGGTGATAGAGTTAATGGCCTTGTATTATGTGGTTCAGGTAGATCATTGGTCGGCAAGGGCAGAGGAAGGGAATTGGGTGAGGGGGAAGGTAAATCTGAGGAGGAAGTTGGGGCATCGCGTTGTAAGGTGCTTGAGGTGGATAGATCTAAATCTTGTCGTAAGGAATACAAGTTGTTCAACATAGTCTTTGATCCTTGGAAAGAGCTTGTCAAATTGCTCTAGGTTTTGATTGGAAGCTTGAATGAGGACGATCCCATTGTTGTAGATAGTAATGGTGAGATCTATTTTGTATATTGGAGAGGAAGTAGTGGAAAGACTAAAGCCATTGGGGGTTTTCTTTAATTGTTTGCACTGGAAGAAAGCTAGTAGAGATTCCCTCCATTGGGCCCTTTTGTTCCTGAAGAATTTAGGTCTGACATGCTGTCGACATTAGAAATACTGAAGTAAGTGTCAGAAATAAGTGTTTCCGGGTTTCTTTTGATTAAGTTATGTTTGAATTCTTTTGATGCTTTATAGTTACTAAACATGAAATAAATATCTCTCCCCAATAAAAAATCTGCACCTATTTAAATGAATAAGGCAACCTAATGTTATCCTATTGGGCAGATATGCCTCACAGTAGTGAAAAATGAATTTAGGAGTTTTACACTAGGACATCAGGACATGTAAAACTTAAAAGCATGTATCCGACCTTTTAATTACAATGTACCCTGCCCTATGGGCAACCTAGAGCTCATCTTAGTGGGGACTTCTGTAAAAGAGGGGACTTTGAGGCTTGGCAGGGGGTTATATTGCCAAGTCAAATTGGCAGTTTTAGGCTGCAATGGCAGACCAGGGGCGTTTTGAGGGGCTAGTTCAGTGGGTGGCATTATATGTGCTGCACGTCCACTAATAGCATTTATTTACAAGGCCCTGGGTATATGGTATACCAAGGGACTTATGAGTAAACTAAATAGGCCAATAAGGTATAAACCAATTTAATCATGTTTAGGGGTGTGAACAAAAGCACTTTAGCACTGGTCAGCAGTGGTTTAGTGCACAGAGTCCTAAGATCAACAGAAATTAATTTCAGCAGAAAAGGGAGCTAAGTACCAATAGGCTTGGGGCAAGACCCCTAAGACTGACAGTCTAACATCTAATATATACAGATAACATTCTCTAGACACTATCAAGCCCTGAAAGCTCTATCATGCACATCATGAACATGATCTCTGAATCCTCTATATTTTCAGGGTATCTTATAAACTGGAGAAAATGTGAGGCCATACCCTTGTTGAGGACAACCACATCTTCCACACTAGAAACACATCAGTTTCAATGGAAGGAGCTGAATCTCAAATATTTAGGGATTCTCTTTAACAACAGTCTTGAATATAAGAGGGATGATAACCTAAAACCATACATAACTCAAACAAGATATGGCATGATGGTCGGCATCAAACTTTGCTCTATAGGGCAGAGCACTGATAATTAAAATGAACATAGCACCACAATAAAACGTACTTTTTTGCAATGCTTACCTTAATGATACCCAAACTAATGTTGACAGGATAAAACTATTCTTGTAGGGAGGGAAGAAGCCCATGACTGAAAGTGGACAAACTGCACATTAGCATAGAAAGTGGAGAGCTATGGTTATCAACTTTAGAAATTACTGAATTTCATTCCGACTGGGCCAACTCCAGTATCTGGTATATGCATCTCCAGAAAACCATTAGATGAACGTCTGAGAAGTATGGGAGGTCTTAGCACGTTATACTTCTGAGAGAAACAGTTTTTTATATAGGCCCTTCCTGTGTTGTGAGGCACTTGCTCGGCTTGGCAGAAAGCAAATTGTTCTCTTAGGACCCAGTAAGTCATATACATTGGGACTCTTTCGTGGGATAACAGGGAAATTACAATAGGGCATAGAGAACCAATATGAGCAGAATTCCGAGGAAAGGGGGTAACCGTGTTGGACCAATTGCTTGTAGAAGGGAGATTGATTACTTTTATGAAGGCCTGAGACAAGTTTCACCTTACCAAGGCATATTTGTCGAAAATATCTGCAACTAACACACTGTCTGTAGGAGGTTCTAAACTCCTGTCCCATTGGCCTCCCAAAATCTCCAGTACTCCAATACCAAAAAGTGTGGGACACTTCTAAAGGAGCAGTCTCCGGATTACACCAAATCCTCATAGTTGCAACCTATTCCCAGTCACTAGTATTGCATCTTCAACAGTTTGTCAGTAAGGGTGCCGCTAGATTATAGCGAAGCGGATTGGTCGGAACTAATATATGCCTATGACCACCATCTGATGGAAGCTAGTCTGACATTAGAATATTATAAACTTCTTCAAAGGTGGCACTGGACCTCCTACAGCCTAGCTAGAGCTGGTTTCTCGCCAGACTCCACATGTTGGAGATGTCATCACCAGATAAGAGACTAACAGCCTGATTCATGTAGGCAATAGCGCTCGCAAAAGGGCCAGATTCTGAGAATCTGGCAATTTGCGAGTGCGATTTTTGCATTTGGTATTCACAATCCCAAATGCAAAAATCGCTATTTAAGAAATCGCATATTTGCGAGGAATGGCATTTAAGGAATCTCTAATAGAGATTCCTCAAATGCTATTCATGAAACATCAAGAAATAGCGATTTTGAACTTTTGGGGCCGCTATTTACCGAGAGGTCAGACCTGTCGGTAAATAGCAAAAACTCAGAAAAATGCTTTTAAAAGCATTTTTCTAAGTTGCATGTTGCACACACACATGTCCTTTGGACATGTGTGTGCGCAACACCTGTTCAAATGTGCATTTTAGGGGTGCTACAGGGCGTCCTTTGGACACCCCTGGCACCCTTAAAATCGCTATCTTATTTGCGAGTAGCAAATTGCTACTCGCAAATGAGGGATACTCCCCATTCATTCCTATGGGCCTCTTGGCCCATAGGAATGAATGGGGAGTATTTGCGAGTAGCAAATTGCTATTCGCAAATAAAGAACATGTAGGAATCGCTATTTTATTAGCAATTCCTACATGAATGCCGTTTTGCGTGTCCTCAATAGCGAGTCGCTATGATTCGCTATTAGGGACACGCAAAACGGCATGTACATGAATCAGGCTGATAGTTCACATAGTTTGGGAATGCCACAAGATGGAACCATACTAGAAAGACATTTGAAAAATAATGACCGATGTGGCCAGTGCAGAGGGAGAACTAATTGGCCCACAGTGATCTCACATGATGTATCACAGTACCTGCTGATTACTCCACAGATGAGTAGCTTGTTCGCTACTGCCCTAGCAGTTGATAAAATGGGGATATTGAGACTGTGGGGATATTGAGACTAGCGTCAATGCTATGGCTTCATGATACACATGATATGATCTTCTGAAGATTCTCACAAGTCAAGACATCAATCATTGCTGCTCATAAGACAACTTCTGACCACACTGTAAAGCTGAAAAATAGTGAGAGTGATAGCATGCTACAATGCATGATAAAGGTGCTAAGATAAAGCTTTATTTAGATATGACAAGATAACCTTTGATTTTTATGGGTTGTGGGGGGAAGTAGAGAAAACAGGGGAGAGATAGATGGATATACGAGAACTTAAAGGTAGATGTAAGAATGGACTGTGCATTACTCATTATGTTGACATGTTAAAACTGGTTCTAGTTAGATACAGAACAATATGTGGCCACAGAAATACTGGCTTTGCAAAACGGATTACAAGATCTGAAACCTTGGGTAGGAGCCCACATGTCTAAGAATCCTGGACCCCCTCCAGGGCAAAGCCATGATAAAACATTTGCAGAAAAGAGACCCATATGCAAAAGGGACACTGTCGCAAGGCATTCAACTGTGTAATGTTCATATCTTGGTTCTATCAATCCAATTGCAGTCTTTGTCTTGAGAGTGAAAACCAGAGAGAGAAAACCGATTAATGTAATGTATAAGAACAAAAATGCATGAGAGACTATTTTACATCTAAATCAATGGCCATTAGGTACCAGATGTACTAACTATCTGGTAGCAAAACGTTGTCGCAATTTGTGACCGTCCTTTTTGCCACCAGAAGCTAATTTTGTGAACCAAGCTATATACTAATAAATCAGTTCAATAAATAGTTATTGGGATTCCAATCTACCTAATTACTATTAATTGTATTATTTGATTGGCCACAATCACTGGTATGGTGGCCTGGAAGGGTCAGCAGCCCATCATGTGATTACTTTTAAATAAATTATTTTTTAAAGCACCCTATTTTCCCTTAAGGGAACAGGGATGCTTTTTTTAAATGTTACTTTTAGGAACTTAAAGATCTTTCCAAATTGTTCAAAGGGGACGTGGTCTAAAGAGGACTTGTCCTCTTTGTGAAAGAATAACCATCCAAACTTGCGGGTGGGTAACTTTTCAATACGTTGAGACCAGGATGATTCCAGTCACAAACCACTAAAACATATGGTAACAATTCAATATTTGAAAGGGATGCCCAATCCACTCCCATTCCAAATACAGAATTGGTATCCATCCACAAACCCCATTTAAAAGTCAGTAAAGGTTTACCAACTCAAAAGTTTTGCAGTTGCAAACTCAGAATCTGAGTCATTGTGAACGCAAAAATATTTAATTTATCTGGCCCTAAATAGTTTATCTCATAAATGCATTATACACAGAGAACGATCTTTTTGGTTTCACTGCCACACGGTTATAGCCGGGCTTTGAAATATAAACCAGGCAATTGCTTTTGCCAAGATTTGTCCTTAATGATGCTGTTACAGCGAAATGTGAATATCGCCAGTTACGCAGCTGTAATATCAACAGCAGATCAGCCTTAAACCAGCAGAGGGTTGGCCCTAAAGCCTCTGACTAACATGACTGCTCAAGTATTAGCTCATTCAGGTTCACGGCCTGTCTGCTGCTTATATTTGGCACTCCACACCCCTGAAGATACCAAAATAGCAACTTGGCCCAGATGTTTGGCAATAGAAGTGTGCATTATCTGTAAACACTTGTGATGTGCCACATGCAAATTTAGCATAGGTTACTTTTGTGGGTCACTAAGGGGCATATTATCAAGGGCCTTATAGCCGCTTTAGCAGGAGTTTTTCCCGCTAAAGCGGCGATAATTTCATCGCCCTAAGAGCAGTTAGCGACAGTTTGTAGGCGATAGCGAGCGGTTTGGGGCCTGCTTTGCATGTCAGCGATATTTATCGCTAATGACATGCAAATTGGGTGTACCCAACCTGTTAGCGACTGAAAGCAGTCGCTAACATCGCTATCGCCTATTATCAACGCAGGCACAGCAATGAAAAAATTCATGCTAAGCGCAAATATCGCCAAAAACAAACGCCTGCTCAGACCACTTCTTAACCTGTATATCCAATGGGAGTTGGATATTCAGGATAAGACCCCATTGGCGTTAATGCGTGACTATCGCTGGATTTCCAGCGATATTCACACATTGAGCCGCTATAGCTGGATATTTTATTGCATTTGAGATAAACGTTGCTAATAGCACATTATCTCTGCGATAAAATCCGGCGATGCGCGTCGATAAAAAAAATCCCTAAGCTTATTTAGCGATATCGGTAGTTGTTGATAATATGCCCCCAAGTGAATGGCCGAGTGGATGCTGGCTGCTCTTCTCCATAGAGATCTCATCTGTGACACTGTCTCTGGGCTTTGGTTATAAACTATTATCACAAACATCTGTTAGAACACGTACACTGTCCTTCATTTTGTTTTTTTCTTACCATAGCTACTCAACAGCTGGGTGTGAAGTAAGAGAGAAGCATTTATTCATAATAAAATGTCAAAACAATAACAGACAGCTTCCCAATATAACTGAAGTTAACCGAGACTGAAGTTATACCGCTATTAAATTCTAATCAAGTGTTGAAGAAAGCCTCTTACTGTTTCTGGCTGGGCGGTTCCTGTATTCACTGATTCGTGCACGAATTTAGTGCACCACCTTTGAAATAGGGCACAATTCTCAAGTGCTAACATTGACATGGAAGAAATCATTATTTTCGTACTTCCACAAATCCTATCGCTATTAGGAAATGCAATGTTATTGTTGCAAGTTTGACAACAGAAGCCAGATGGTTCCAAGTCGCCAGGGACAGGATCATTCTTCTGCTTGGAAAATAAGACTCAAATCTAAAAAAATAAGGATAGAAACAGAACCGGCAGAGCAGCTCTTAATGACCTGAGACCATGAAGAACCATAGCAGTGAAGCCTTTTATCAGAGCATCCACTGTAAGGGGTCGATGACATCCCACTGCGGGCAATGCTAGGTTCGCGCTCTGACAGGCACGCGCCAGAATCGTCAGCCATTTTACACATGGCGGGCAGGCAAGCAGTCCCAAGCCGGTAATGAAAGTTTCAAGCGAGCCAGTGTGCTTGATCTTGTCAGAATGTCTCTTAGTACTGCTCTATTGACTAGAAAGAGTAAATTACTACCCCAAAGGAATTGGGCCATCGCTGATGTTCTCCAGAAAGAGAGCCTGATCCGTAAAACGTGTAAACTTCTGGGGCCTCATTTATGAGGCCATGCGTCACTTTTACGCCGCTGGTGCGTCACTTTTTGTGACGCACCAGCAGCGTAAAAAATGTGCCTTGTTGCACCATATTTACAAAGTGACGCATCTAGGTAGATGCGTCACTTTGTAAACCCCTGCGCCACATTATACCTACGCCAGGTATAATGTATGCAGGGGGGGCGTTCTGACGCAAGACAGGGTCATAGAAGTGACGCAGTGAAATCAATGAGATTTCACTGCGCCACTTCTAGGACACAAATGCGTCAATTTCTTACGCCTGCCTCACAGCAGGCGTAAGACTGACGCAGGCCCTTTCACTTGGGGCTTGCCCCATGTGAAAGGACACATTGCTGGAGTTGCGTCACTTTTGTGACACACTCCAGCAATGCGTTACTTTTGCGCCATACAGATACGTCAAAAATACTGACGTATCTGTAACTCCTTGCGCCATGATGCGTCATACTGTAAATATGACGCATCATTGGTCTCGCAAGGAGGGCGCAGTAAAAAGTGCCGCATTGCTGTTTTCACGCAGCGATGCGTCACTTTTCATAAATGAGGCCCCAGATTTACAGCCCCAAGTAACACCTTTTGTAATATAAATGATCACTGCAATGCTAATCAAGCAGTGTTTTCCTCGAAGAACAAAATCACTTTAGCTCTTTCTGACAGAAGGCCTAGCTGCTCTATGCTACGCAAGTCTCCTTGATGGGAATAATGCGAGTGGGTAATCAGGGCAGTGGGGAGATAAATGCATGTAGTAGCAATGAAATTGAAAAAGAGCAGTGGAATTAAAGTAGGTTCTTTCAATCTGATTTGGAGCCTATTTGATATAGATTAGGTATGACATACTCATGGCATATACTGGAGTTTTAAGGAGCAAATCAGATGTACTCTTGGCTAACTCCTGGAATTGAGAAGTAGGCCAGGACTACCACAAGACTAAGGGATGCAAAACAAAACTCTTTTGTAGTCAAAAAGTTAATTCATAGGTTTTCCGACTGCTAAGGAGTGTTTTGAAATGTCAAAAGATACTCTGCAAACAGGAAAAGTCTTTTATACTCATGTAGGTGGGTGCAGAATGGAGTAGACAGTGGTCAAGAGGAGCACTACAAGCTCCCCTCTATACCTTCCCTTCCAAATGAAACTTCTTTTAAACAAGCAAGTGTTCCACTAAGGAGTGAATTAGAAATGTCCACCAGGAATATAGATGGACGCAGGCATGGAAGTGGGTTGCCTCTAGTGGACCTTCACCACTGCATTTTCCACAGGGGCAGCAGAAGGCCTTATGCCAAATCAGCACTCATTAAACTTCTATTGCCTGGGAGATTTTGCAACCTCCTGGGAATCCACATTTTGCAATGCGACTGATGAGTACTTTAGTTTCTTCAGAAAACGAAGCTCAGGTCAAAAACCAGTCAGAGTGCAAGATGAACATGCTAGATGGCCAAATGAACTTCAGACATCAGTCCCTAAGTCACAGAAAAATCTTTCAGAATTGAAGATTTTTTTAAGTGTTTGAAGAAAAAACTAATCAAAGGCCCAAACTGCAAAAATCACCCCGGCTCTGTCATAGTCATTCTGTAGGAGTTTTGGAACAGAATTCCTTTTCAGATATGCAACAAATAACACATGCTAATAAAAAATACTTTACAAATACTGAAATAAAAACAAAATGTATCTTTAGAAATACGGTGTGTTCAATTAACGGTTGCAGATAAATCCATTAAAATGATCTGCACATTACATCATTTCTTTTTTTATTAGATCCCTTCAAAAAACCCTATATCTTTCATCATCCTATACGGTGTCCTTAAAAACATACTAATGATTTTTAATTCCAAATATTTCATAAACAGGTATATAGCTATTATTATAAATATATTAGAGTATGAAAAGTATAGTGTTCTGCCAGGGGTGTGGATGCTTCCTTACTAAAGAGGCTTTTTCCACAAAGGGAAACGTTCTGGGCAGAAAACCTCTAATGGAAAATGAGCTTTTGGAAAGTCAGTGCTGTATGTCACCCAATAACAAAGTGGAAAATTACTCAAACTGTGGAGAGGTGGTACATTGTTAGTACCTATATTTCTAATATATTTCAAATGCTGTTTTTTTCTGCCCAAAGCAAGTCATAGAGCTTTATAAAACGGGGGCCTGTGGATAAAGTCCTAAATATACACATAACGATTATGTGTTAAGTAGAGAAAGGAAGTTGAAGAGGCCACCAGAACTAATCTGGGTCCCACAACCAAAGGACACATACAAAGATGGGCTATTAAAACGTGAGGTATCAGAATATAGCACTATTAATGGTGACGAGGTGGTCTTGATGTAAGAATGGAGAGTTTCTGGTAAGCAACACTCTTGATGGAAATTAACCTAAACCACACAGTATGTGAAATACATTACAGACAATATACACTGTCCATGGATAGCTGAAACTAAGCTCTAGTGATCTTCTCGATGTTAGCACTGCTTCACACCAAATTCTTATTGACCTGCTTTTTCAACTGGGCCTTCGTGATTCGCCCAGGCATGCTTCAACTTTCTTGCTAATCGATCGGAAGCCATCCAACGTCCTACTTTTCACTATTCCTTCCAGCCTGTAACATGTGGAGTTCAACAAGGCTCAGTTTTGAGCTCTACTCTCTTCAACTTTTACATGTTCCCCTATGTCTTGCTTATAAGATCTTTTGGGTTCTTATTCATTGTATATTCAGATGACAGCCAGATAGCAGTCATCTTCAAGGGTAATTTAGGTGAGACTCAGTCCAACTTCTGTGACTGTATGCTAGCAGTATGCGTTCGGATGAGTGCTAACTTTTTACAACAAAATGGGGACAAGACAGAAGCACTTGTTTTCAACAATGACCCTAACATCTGGCGATCAGCCTGGCTGCTGACACAACTAAGCCCGGCACTCACTCCCGCACCTCAGCCCAGATTCTAGGGATCATGTTTGGTTCATCTCTCTCATTTAAGAATCATGTGAATCAAATGACAGCAGAAATATCAATATAGGACTAGCTAGGTTGTGTTAGTGAGACTCAGGGGGTACATCTGTAGGCAAACCCTTAGGTTTGGTCATGAAGCCCTCACACACCAACCTAGTTGGTGTCATGCTTCATCATCGGGCCCACCACAGTGACACCGAGTGTGTCCCGGGTGTGCTGCGACTCCAGATTACTGAGGAGCTGGTATGCTCGCTGAGTGTGCAGTGATGGTGAGAAAGGAAGTGAAAAGTTAAAAGCTATACAGGTGGTCCCAGTTCCCGGGGGTAAAAGGTAAATTTAATACCTGGGCCCCTGTTAGCAAGATAAAAAGGCTGTGGACGATGTGGAGTGTATTAAGAGCTCCTACGTCCTTGCGGTCTACATGTTTCAGCCAGGCCTTTTGATTAAAACTGGCTTTCCTCAGGACCAATGAGTATGTGTGGGTGATAATAAACTATATTAAGTGACAATGTGTGGTAAAAAGTGTCGCACTCGCTAAGGTGCTGTACGTGTAAGAGGGGGATTCCCTCTACTTTACTGTACATGGAACATAGAAACAATACAGACATACAAGGGAGAACCAGTGAGAATGGTATTTACCAAAACACAACATATGGCCGACTTCTAGTGTGCGTGAGCGACCTAGAGCGGCAGATAACGTGGCCATGAGCGTGTGCCATGGCTGAGGTGAATTATGGCGGTAAAGTTTTAAACGCAGTGGCGGTGGTGGGCTACACAGCGAAACAGGCATAGCGTGAGGTACAGGTAAGTATGGTACATAATTCCTCACACTTGCTACTTGCTGTTAAAGCCTCATGGGTCACTTGGCAGGGAGGGGAAGAAGACCCTAAACGTCTTCTTCCCCTCCCTGCCAAGTGACCCATGAGGCTTTAACAGCAAGTAGCAAGTGTGAGGAATTATGTACCATACTTACCTGTACCTCACGCTATGCCTGTTTCGCTGTGTAGCCCACCACCGCCACTGCGTTTAAAACTTTACCGCCATAATTCACCTCAGCCATGGCACACGCTCATGGCCACGTTATCTGCCGCTCTAGGTCGCTCACGCACACTAGAAGTCGGCCATATGTTGTGTTTTGGTAAATACCATTCTCACTGGTTCTCCCTTGTATGTCTGTATTGTTTCTATGTTCCATGTACAGTAAAGTAGAGGGAATCCCCCTCTTACACGTACAGCACCTTAGCGAGTGCGACACTTTTTACCACACATTGTCACTTAATATAGTTTATTATCACCCACACATACTCATTGGTCCTGAGGAAAGCCAGTTTTAATCAAAAGGCCTGGCTGAAACATGTAGACCGCAAGGATGTAGGAGCTCTTAATACACTCCACATCGTCCACAGCCTTTTTATCTTGCTAACAGGGGCCCAGGTATTAAATTTACCTTTTACCCCCGGGAACTGGGACCACCTGTATAGCTTTTAACTTTTCACTTCCTTTCTCACCATCACTGCACACTCAGCGAGCATACCAGCTCCTCAGTAATCTGGAGTCGCAGCACACCCGGGACACACTCGGTGTCACTGTGGTGGGCCCGATGATGAAGCATGACACCAACTAGGTTGGTGTGTGAGGGCTTCATGACCAAACCTAAGGGTTTGCCTACAGATGTACCCCCTGAGTCTCACTAACACAACCTAGCTAGTCCTATATTGATATTTCTACATATAAACAGGGGACCCGGACTAGCTTACCTAGTCCTCTCTCTCCCTTTTGATTTGCTGCGAATCAAATGACAGCAGCATGCTTTTCTAGTTTCAGCATTCTAAGGAAGGATTGTTCCTTTCTCCAGACCAACCTACACCAGCAAGTTGTCCGATCCCTCACAGTTACTCAGAAATACGTGTGCAACTCCCTTCTCCTTGGTGCTCCTAACTGTATCCTGTAGAGTCTTAAATTAGTCCAAAACTCTGCTCAATGTCTTATTTTCGATCACCCAACTAGGTCCTCTGTTTCCGATCCCCTTGACCTACTTCATTGACTTGCTGTCTCAAAACACATCCTTTTTAAAACTATCTGCATTTGTCAACGAGCTCTACTCAAGATGGTCCCATCCTATTTGTGGGATAGGCTCATCCCCTACACTCCTACTAGAACATTATGATGTATTTATTTTTTTTGACTTTAATGTTTCTGTATCTCTCGAGCCAGCTTGAGATACAGATCTTTTTCCTATTTGGCTGACAAACACTGGAACGACCTACCTGCCTTGCAATGTTCCATACTGGTCATTTGGTCTTCCATCGCCAACTTACATGTTTGTACCTTTGTGCTCTCTCTACAGCCACAGATGTAAAATATAGAGTCCATGCCATTTGCTCAGTGCTAGGGGTAACAGTGCACTTAAGAAATGTATAAATACATGTATAAATATATAAATAAATAAATGTGCAAAGAAACATTCCAGGAATGCTAGCTCTAGGCGAACAATGCCCACATGACAATGAGGAGTGAAATGGCAGCTAAAACTAGAATATGACCTGCACCAGTGTTATGGCTAAAAGGCAGTTTGCCAGTATGCCCAAGCACAGAAACATCGAGAACATTAAAACATCTGATCAGGAAAGAGTAGGTCTTCAGTTCAGTGCATGCATAAATCTGAACTTTTTAAAGCTTAACTCTGATAAAACAGAGGTGCTGTTGTTTGGCAACAATGACACTTTCTGGAAGACCACCTGGTGGCTGCCAAATTTAGGACCCTTACCAGTTCCGGTGTAGAAGGCCAGGAATCTGGGTGTTATGTTTGACAACAGACTAACTCTTATTGAACACTCAAATCAGGTAACCTCTTCTTGTTTTCTCATGCTGAAGATTAAAAAAAAAAAATCCTACCATATCTTACACTTGAGTTGAGAAAACAGTCATCTCAGCACTTGCCATTTCAAAAACTGATTCCTGCAATGCATTATTTGTAGAATCTCAAACACGAGTCCTCAATAAACTTCTGACTCTACAGAATGTGGCTGCCAGAGTCTTATTAAATCTTCCCAGGTTTTGCTCTATGTCCAACTCTATTAGGGAACTTCATTGGCTCCCCGTCCGGGCACACATCCAGTTTTGATGCTCTGTTGGGTCCATAGGGGACTTTAACATGACGGTCCATCTTTTTTTCCAGGACATTTTTAAGTGGTACTCCCCCTCCTACACCTTGCAGTCAAGTACGACCAAGAAAGTACAAGTACTGAGAATAAGGAAATCTCACTTGGGTGGGAGAAAGTTTTCCTACTCTGCCTCTAAATCGTGGAACGTGCTTGATTACCAGTTGAGATCCCCATACAACCTTTTAAAATTCAGGAAGGACTTAAAAACTTGTTTTTTTAGATTCACAGTCTAATTTTATATTTTTTATTCTAGTGGCTTTAACTATTATATTTTTCACTTCACATCTCCATTCTTGTGGTCAGGATTTTTGGGATACTAGCGCAAGATGCCCTTTGGTATTAGCGCTCTCTATAAAACCACATAACATAATGTAACATAACATAGCATTAAGAGGGATGACACAATAGGGGAGTCAGTTCTTTGTTTTTTTGTGGATTAATAGAAGAAGTTTAAAAAAAACAATACTCTAAAAATTACTGAAACTGCTTACAGTCTACAAGTGCCTAACCAAGGGCTTGGGTTATATTTCTAAGAGAAATGTGCATTGCAACAGGATACAGAACCAACGTGTGAAGGCAGAGACCTGCAGAGATATGTTTATTATGTAAACTCAAACCAATAAACGCGTGGGAAGGAGTGGGTGCATGGTATGACAGCTAGGATAAGAGGATTGTGACGAGGTGAGTTTTAAAACCTTCCCTGAATGGCACACTGAAATGCAAAGGAAGGTTATTGCAGTCTTGTTCGATATGTTGAAAAAGCCTGCTGTCTTGCGTGTTCTTTACAAGCGTTTTGCATTTTCAGCCTGGAAAGCCAATTGTTCCTACTAGTGAGCCTGGCACCAAAAGGCATCAGGTAAATTGAATGCAAAGGCAATAATCTGAGATTTTCAAAAATGGAATACTTTGCATCACATTTGGTTGCTGCTGCATGAAAAACTGTGTTGATTGGTTTAAATGAGGATTTTTAGAAGTCAGGTACCACAGTGTTGCCTCCATCGATGTGTGGTAAGATAAAACCCTGGAGATAGGCTTGATTTTTCACAGTAATATCGGTTAGAACCAAGCCCTATTTTTATACGGTTGTTAAATGATAGAGATAGGTCAATGGTAAATCACATATATTTGGTGCGGGATAAAAGGCAAGTCGACAACGCCACCAAGTTCACATTATTGAGCTACTCCTGAACGAGAGGATTAGTGGTTCCTCTATTCATGAGACAATCCAGTCTACCTTGGGTTTGTACTTCAAATATATTGTAGAGATATTCAGGGTTGAATTTGGTCTAGGCAGGATCTTGCTCTAAGGATAGTATTAGGTGACAACATGTAGGCCTTCTTAATGATTGGTCACTTAATTCTAATGGGAATTATAAAGTCCCTAGGAATACCACAGATCTGTTATCTTTCACCAGCTGCTGAAATATTGGGTGAAAGTCTGTGGTAAAATGAAGAATTACCAGGGCAATTCGTACAAGAATTTTTGATTCCCCAGATAGCTTTTCATTTCTTAGTTGACCTTCAGTGTTCAACTCGTAATTGGCTAGGTTTTTCCAGCCCAAGGAGTATCCAGTCCCCATGTCATCAGTAATATTGGGAATGGTTGAATATCTGCCCTTTTTGAGGCTCAGACATAATGAGAAATATAAGTGGATGTCATCAGCATTTTGTTGTAAAGCAATATATTTCCTGGGGGACGTTTTCTCTCAGTAGCTCTAAGTAGAGGCTGAATACTGCAGAAGCAAAACTATAATCCTGTGGAATTCACGCGAAATTCCACCTAAAACACAATCAAATGTTCAGAGGTAGCCAAGTTCTTGAAAAGTTCCAAAGACAGAGACGTGTGAAAAAATTCTAACCACTGGCTACGTTATACTGTACTGCTTCTATAGCTATGAAAAGTGCATTCTCACATTCAAAATGCATATGTGTTATTGTGACACAACCACTGTCCTAACAAATGGTGTGTTGGAGCAAGTCAGATACATGATTTACTCAATGATCTGGATTTGTATTTTTCAGAGTAAATGAGCACATTCAGACAGTCTCACATTCTCTGATCAATGAGAGCAACGCATCATGGATTCATCAAAAATACTTTTATAGATAAAAAAGGGCCATATGCATGAACACATTTTCCCATAGACATAGAATGGGCAAAAGCCTTTTATGCATCTGGCCCAAAGAGTGTCTGGTACTACCACAAGTGCTTATCGAATATGAGCCAAAAGACACTAATGTACATACAATCTACCTGGATGAAGTTAATGTCTTCTTGCTCCCCTGGTTCACAGTATAAAGGCATTCATATGCATCAAGCATAAGGAGAGAACGAGCCTCGAGAAATATGTATTTTTATGATGCAATGTGTTATTCCAGTTCTTCTAAATGATTCTAAATCTTAATCTGAACGAATGTATCAATATTGCTTTTTCATTTGAGGGAATCTAAAGGGACAATTGTCGGGATGAACAATACAGGTTAATTATGGCATTCACCTGTGAGAATCTTTTAATTAAAATATATATTTACTTTCCAATTACTTAGTTCTCACCGTTGCTGTTGAATCTGCTTTTGGCAGAGTAAGGCACACAGAGGTATTCTGCACACACTTGCATTCCAGTAGTATATGGCACTGTAAACATTTATTTTTTAGGTCAAGAGTATTACAATTAGATGCATGAAAGGTTTTTCTCGACAGGTGAACTTTTGTGAAGTTTCCGATTTTTGCCTTTTTGTGAAGGTTACGATATTTCTATTTAACTTAGTTTTCATCTAAGCAAAAAATAATTTTACATTGTGAGATATTATCTACTTTAATTGCACCAACTTTTATTAGAAACGATCTATGCGCAATGATAAATGGATTGTTTCTCTTCAAATTTACATTTGTGCGAAATTGGCAAGCTGCATCCAGCAAGAGAAGCATGATCACCTCCTGCAGTCCTCCTTGTGTTTCACCCTAGGGAACTGCTTTGCATGCTGGTGCTATCCTGCACATTTGATCCCCCAGGGCTCCTGACAGATTCATCATTGACCTGTGAGTGGGCTCTTATAACTGTGCGGGTGGTAGGTTCTCGCTGGTCCTGATTGCAGCCATGCCTACCAAGTGCCTGTGCTGACTGTGTCGCCACTAGTAGCACCAAGTGGGAAGGCAGAGTCGCATACACAGTACATCAGGCGAGGGCGTTGCAATGGGTTCCAGCTACAACAAGAAAAGTAAATCGAATACTGCCCCAGAGAAATGCAGGCTTAGGACTGAGACTGTGGGCTTAATATCTAACCACAGAGAAAGCGGGTATTATTGAGAGACTGACCTGCAGTTCATGGACACTGTAACCTGCTTGCACTTCCCACTGTGAGCCGTCACCTAGCATTTGCAATAATGCATTTGCCTCAATGCATTTCTTTTACCTTACCTGGAGCCCCTTGTTATAACCCTGCATTCCCTTGCAGAATCTATTTGTGCTTTATTAAGTTATTAGTGTACTAAAGCACTTTTCTGTTTTAAAAAAGGTCAATCACTGTGCGGACAATCATCATTAAGTTCTATTGTGTGAGTATCGAGTGCTGAGTTTCTACCTCTGTACTAGCTCCCTGGGAAGCCTTAGGGCCTTACTACGACTACTGTGATTCATCTGCCCTATTACGACTTGGGCGGTTGGACCGCCACAGGACAGCTGCAACTGCCAAGGACCAATGATCTCACGGCAGTTGCACAGTGGTCAGAGGTAGCAATATGCTGGCTGTGCTGGTGCGGCGCCACCAAGGATATTACGAGTTGCCTCACAGATTTAATTTCCGTGGCAGTGAGCCAGCCATGTAAAGAATCGCAGAGAGACAACTCAGGTTGCCTTTGGGTCTAGGAATGTATGCAGTGGACACATGATGTGCCCCCTGTAGTTTTGCATCCCTGGTCCTGCACAGAAAGAAATGCACAACATTGTGCATTTCTTTCCGTGCAGGAACAGGCTGCAGTGGTCTCATGGCGGTGCATGTCTACGCCACACCTATGTGCCTTAGATACATACCATCGTGGGTATGCCACAGAAGGACGGCCCAAACAGGATTAACTCCTAATTCATGGGATGGTTTGACTACAGGTGTGCCGGTCCTGCAGCATGTGCTGGCGTGACAGCCTAGTGCAAGACCAGCAAACTCGTAATAAGGCCCTAAGGGCAAGATGTACAACCTGCAAAATAGCGCATCGCAAATTGCGAGTCATTTGCGACTTGCAATTTGCAAGACGCTATTTTGCATGTACAACAGTGTGTTTAACACTGTTTGCGATTCTCAATGGGGTCGCAAATTGCGAGGCTCATGAATATTAATGAGCCTCTCTCAATTTGCGAGCCCATTGAGAATGACAGGCCCTCCCAGGTATGGTGGCCTGCTGGGCTCAGCAGAATGCCATGTCTGGGACTGCTTTTTTAGTAAAGCAGTGTTATTTTTTAAAATGCAGTCCGTTTTCCTTACAGGAAAACGGGATGCATTTAAAAAAGAAAAATTAAACTTTTCAGTTTCATTTATTAAGGGCAGGCAGTGGTATCTGGGACAACTCCCTGCTCTTAAAAACATTTTTTCCAACATACTTACAAATGGGAAGGGGTCCTCTGGGGACCCCATCCCCTTTGCGAGTGGTTTACCACCTACTTGAAGTAGGTGGCAAACTGCGAGAGTTTTGCGGCCACAAATGCGGTTGCAAAAACTGATACATAGCACGTTGACTCGCTATCAGGAAGGGACGCCCCTTCCTAATAGCGAGAGTCGCAAATGCTATTTTGCGAGTCAGTGACTTGCAAAATAGCATTTGTACATGCTATTACCATTTTTTGCAGCCGTAAACGGGAGATTCTCCCGTTTGCTGCCACAAAAATGAGTCATATATGTGGCCCTTAGACTGCTGATTTCACTGCGCTAAGAATCAGATGCTGAAATGCAGTACTTGGTGCACAGATTTTTAATACAGAGGAGAGCAGATCCAAGGGCATCAGTGGTAAATCGCCACAACTATATTGGTTATGGCCCATTGACCCATACGCACCTGTGGCCCCTAAAACAGTTCAAACAGCATAACATTTATTATTATAACTTCTTATTTGCTTACTGAATGTCTATAAATTGTGAATCTATCCCGCCGTTTTTGCTACTGCACGGTGTTTTACACATTAAAACAATATTTTTTCTAGATTTAAAAATTTATGTGCGTGAAATACCTTGAGAATTAGTTCTCTATCCCTCTCTGTCTACCATTTTGTTTTTGTTTTTTTGCTCACTGGTGTATAGACTGTTAGAAACAGACTTTATCCTGTAACAGAGTTTATCATATTCATTTTCACCTATTAATCAACCTATTTGATCTAATATATGAATTTGCGTGTCCGACTGGATTCTTTATACCTGAGCAAATGCAGTTTATAATATCAGGAATGTTAAAATTGTGAAAAGAAATCAGAAGAAGTACCTCATGGTATTTCTTAACCGTTTTTCCTGAGGTGCATGTGCAGGTTCGCCAGTTCACCGAGCCGCAGCCACAGTTTCCCCCACAGCGCTGGACGAGGAGACAGCGAGGGAAGAACACAGCAGTTGTCAATTTCAACTCCTCTCTTAAATTAACCGATTGATTCCTCGGAGTGCAGCTGTAGCGTTTGACGTCATCGTTCAGCCTGTCCAGGTCCACTACAATACAAAACAATTGTTGAGTTTTCACTGTGTAATTAGGAACTCTAATACAAATGAGAATAGATTACATTTTGTTATCTGTAGGATTAAAACATTTGCAATGGTTAAATGTATTTTCACTGAAGGCAGGAGGAGAGAGAACCCACCCTACCTCACTGAGGGGCATATTATCAAGAGCAAAAGCGGCGATTTTTACAACACACAATTTAAAAAGAGTCACGATCACGCTTTAGCGCGCGTTTCCTTGAGTCAGGTTCCTTTTTGACCCTACTTTGCATGTCAGCGATATACATCGCTAATGACATGCAAAGTAGGCGTTCCCAACCTAATCAGCATGGATTCCGTCCAAAACACATCATTGCCCTATTATCAAGGTGGGTCAGGGGATCACCAAAGCCGCGCTAAACGAGTTTTGCGCCAAATTTTAACTCCTGAAGAAAACCTGACTTAGCTATCCTGCAATGGAAGGTGGATTGTCAGGCTGAGTCCACCAGGGCAAATCAACAAGGATTTCGCCATTGGTGAGTTTATATCGCTGGATTTCCAGTGATATTCAAGCATTTTGCCGCTATCACTGAATTTTAAATCGCCAATAGGCAAAGCGTTGTTAATACAGCACTGTCATGGCGATGAAATCCAACGATAGCCGGCGATAGCAAAAAACGTGCTAAGCACATTCAGCGATAATTATCGCTACATGTTGATAATATGCCCCTGAGTTAGGAGCACAATTGCAATGCACAACAGGCAGTGCACGCTGATCCCTGCCCACAAATGCACACAGATGTCTTATGAATAGTCAATTCCAAGATCAGATCCATTAAAGGATGAGGTGGAAACAGAAGAGATGGTGACACCATGCATCTTGCTTCAGTTAAATATCTAACCATGAGATTTATTTCTGTGACTATTTGCATTAAATATTTCCTCCTTCTGCTGGTCATCTCACTGTATGATAACATTAGCAATTATGAGAATCGGTAGTGCGAGACAAATGCATTCAAATAGAAGTCCTATAAACTTTAAAGAATATCTGGAAATATCAACAGTGTCCTGTAAGGCAGTTTGGTGAACGGAACAAATCTTTCAACCCAGAAGATTTCAGCACCGTTGGCAGCCTCACAAAACCATAGGAATAATCCACATTTCTGATAAGGATTTGCGGGTGAATGGGTGAATGGGTGAATCAGTGAATGCATAGATGTATGAATGAATGAGTGCATCAAAATATAGATACACATATGGATGACTAGTTGAAATCATGAGTGCATTGATGAACGACTGCATAGATCCTTCCTCAGTGTTATGTGGTGTTCTTCAACAAATCATTCTGACTCTAACATTGTTGAATCTGCATTTGGAACCACTTAAAATTACATTCTAAGGCATGGAGAAGGCAAGTGTACGATACAACAATTTGCTGAATCTGCACTCTGATAAACTGTCTGATAAAAATCCATAAGTGGAAGTCCTGTATCTTTCTGGGACTAAACGCAGAAAAACTGAATTTATACTCCTTCACCAGCAAAATGATGAAAACATATATAAAGGCTGGTTGTCTGAATTGTAAATAGCAGGATTCACTCCCACATTCACCGCCATAAAATATTGCTTTGCTTTTGGTTCTACTATCGCTTAACAATGTCATATGGCATTGAACCTTTATTTTTCATGTGTTAGTCTTCTGTGTTATTGTACTTGCTTGCACTTGTTATCTCTCACACTGATTCACAATGATTATCAGGTGTGCAACCTTAATGGGAGTGACAAATGGCAATCTAAATCACTTCAAAGTGATTCTGTACTAAGGTAAAAGAAAATTTGCTCACATTATTCTTGTTTACGAAAATGAATTTGGTTCCCTCTAGAAATAAGAATCAAAGTCAAGATACATATATATATAGAGTATATATACCGTCGGAGCCACCCTGTCAGTCCCGGTGCCTCCCTATCAAGGAGAACTTTGTCATTGATGTTTATCATGGAAGCATGGTCAGTTCGCTTCCACCAGACATAAAGGTACTGAGATTTTACTCATTCATCATTGGAAATAGCAGCAGGCAAGGGTTCACAAAAAGGGATACAGAGAATTTAACTTGTGTATGCCGGTGTTTATGGGAGAATGAAGATAAACATGAATGTTTAAGAAAAAACTGCCAATTTAAACATAAGGATAGACCCGAGGTGCTCTGTGTGGAAGTGTAAAATTAAATTTGTTGTGATAACAGAAACAAAATGGGAACAAAGCATCACAACTGCAGTACTGTTTTAAAGGCACAACACTCTGATACAAGACTATTGGACAATTAAGAGTCCTTCATCTATGTTAAATTGAATGTGGTTACCTTTAAAAAGTGAAGGATGTGGATGAGCATGCCTTCCTGTGACAAGGCTCACTTGGAGCTGAAACACATCCGAGTTTGTGGTATTCTGCCAGTCTTAGAAAATATGAACAAAGCCGGTGTTGAAAATGACCGGTGGTGTATGGCGTTCTTTGTTGGTTAAAGTGACTGTTATACTTGGATATACTTAAAAACCTTAGAAATTCACTGGAAAAAACAAAGATTAAAAGTGACGTTATAGTTAGGTGATGATGTCAGTTACAACGTTGTGAACAAAAAAACGCTGACATTTACTAGTTACAGCTAACTGACGTAACTATAACTTATTACCTCAAAACTAACTATAACTTGAATCCATGCCATGCACAGTTTTGTCATAAATAATGTAATTTGTCATTAAACGTGTCATTAGTGATATAATATGGAAGGGTATGAGCAGTGCATGGTGAGGGCACAAGTTATAGTTACTTCAATGCTCTTGCTATAGTTATTTCAGTTAACTATCACTGGTGAAGTTCAGTGTTATTTTAGTCTAAAATGTTATGTTGCAATTGACACGGTTGTTGTCCAGTGTCAGCCTGCTGGAGAAGAGCAGCAGCCTGTGCAGTTATATTCATGTTCAGACCTCGCAGGAAGCAAGCCAGGCCCAAACCAGCCCCTCCAGCCCAAGGGGAGAGAGCCTGACATGTCTGCACAGGTGCTGGGCTGTTTACTAAGTGAATAAAATACAGAAAGAAAGAAAAAAGAAAGAAGTCTGTAAATCGAGTGCTGGATAGAAACTAATGTTATAGTACTGACAAGGAAATCCTTTCCAGTGGCAGCCAGGGACACAATAAAGTCTTCTGATGTTCCAGAGAATCCAACTTCAACCTAGTGATGCAACCAGACAGAGAAACAAAACCTGTAAGTATTAAGATAGGCTGGGAATGCTAGAATAGCTTCCAAAAACAGTCTTCCTATCCACACCAGGAACCACACACCAGAGACATGGGCAATATGTATTAAGGACTGTTTCGCCGTGCAACACCCAGTGGAAACACTCCGATATGCCGGGGCTGAGTGTGCGCTTGAATGAGGACACCTCAGGATGCTCACAGCTCAGTGAAAGGGCCGGTGACAGCTTCTTGGAGGCAGCGGCGAACAGTGTTGGCGAAACAAATGGCAGCGGCTCCCGGTGGCTGCTAGGGACCGGAGTGTGAGGCCTCCAGGTGGACGGAAGTGGTGGCATTGCGTTCCCTAGGAGGATGCTAGCTGCATGTCGGGACACCTCTGATCCCATCACGAAAGAGAAATAATCTGCCCTACAGATGAGAGGAGGAGCAGAGATGCGCCCAATGCGGTTCACTGGCTCGGTAAGGGCGGCCCTCCCTGCACTGCTTGAGTCTTGCTAGGGTGACTCCTAGGGGGAAGTCACAGATGACTCTGGCACGAGGAACCAATTGCTGTGCCCACCATAGGCCCCCAAGTTACAGCGCACTCTAACCCTAACTCATTATGATTGAGACCGGGGCCAGTGCCTGACTCCAAGATGGCACCAGTTGTGTCTGGATAGGGGTTCTTCTAAGAAGCACATTTTAACATTTAATGGTAGCAGTGGGGGCATTACTGGGAATCCCCCCTGATATAGCGTTCTGGCCTGTGGAATTTGTTGAGGCCGAAATATTAAATGCTGAGCCTTCTCAAAGCAGTGTCTGACCTCAAGATGGCGGCTGGGACCAGTCTTGATTACCGCCGCGGGGGACTCCTGAGGCTCCAGGGCACTCCCAAACTGAGCTGTTAGGGCATTCCATCGGTTCTCCCCTTATGAAGGCACTCTATTCTGGGGACATTTCAAGGCTGTGGTGTCCACTGTAAGGTCGAACCAGGACAATGCCTGACTTTAAGATGGTGCCTGCCCAATGACTTCATTCTGCCCGTTTTCTTCCCCGGTTCTTTGGCGGCTGCCTCTCCCAAACATCGAGCTTCCTGCTGATTGCGACTTGATAATCACTGAATCGGCACTGTGTAATTATAGTTAGAACCTAATTACCCTAGGAAGAGCATTATTTGGTTTGCTAATAACTTTAGCTCTCTTTGAGGAAACTTCTCGAAAACCTCCGAAGAAAAAAGATCATTCCTTCCTGGAAGGTTTTAGGGTCCTCTATCAAGCGGAGGTCGGTAAAAAAGGGGGATCCCAAAAGGCAATTTCCCCATGTGATTCTCCAAGGCAAAATTCAACAGGGATTCTGCAAATACTGCTAAACGGAGTTACACTGAACTTTGCCGAAAGCTACTTCATGGTCGCGAAAGCTTGCTTTTTTGATGTGTTGTAAGTCTGTTCTGTAATGTTTGAGAAATAAAGGTTCCCAAGCTCTGTATATACAGATGGATGGGTTTGTAGGAAGCTCGTGAGAGCACACAATCACACAACTTTAAATATGTGATTGGCCAAGGGGGCTTTTTTCTCCTTCCGCTGCATAGATCTTGCGGAGCAAAAGGCTCCCACAAACTCTGGTTGGAGCTTGCACTCTGATTGGCTGGCCACAACATGAAGATAAGTGTTGCAACCACCATTTCAGAACATGGGGTCTTGAAATGGACCAGTTTCACAAAGAATACGGACATTAGGACCATACTGAGGAATGATGTTAGAGGTTTCCAGTCTGTGTTTTGCTATGGATATGCAGTTGTTCCACCTACATTGTAAAGTAGAGTTAAGGTATAATAAATGGAGTTGCCAGAGATTCTAGATGAACTTGGAAAGGTTATTGTACTAATTTTTCTTGGTCGGCAATCCTTTGATGGAGACCTGCATTGTTTCACAATTGAACGGGGTAGTTCCCCGGTTATTGTAGTAACTGCAGAAGCAAGCGGAGGTCGGTAAAAAAGGGGGATCCCAAAAGGCAATTTCCCCATGTGATTCTCCAAGGCAAAATTCAACAGGGATTCTGCAAATACTGCTAAACGGAGTTACACTGAACTTTGCCGAAAGCTACTTCATGGTCGCGAAAGCTTGCTTTTTTGATGTGTTGTAAGTCTGTTCTGTAATGTTTGAGAAATAAAGGTTCCCAAGCTCTGTATATACAGATGGATGGGTTTGTAGGAAGCTCGTGAGAGCACACAATCACACAACTTTAAATATGTGATTGGCCAAGGGGGCTTTTTTCTCCTTCGGCTGCATAGATCTTGCGGAGCAAAAGGCTCCCACAAACTCTGGTTGGAGCTTGCACTCTGATTGGCTGGCCACAACATGAAGATAAGTGTTGCAACCACCATTTCAGAACATGGGGTCTTGAAATGGACCAGTTTCACAAAGAATACGGACATTAGGACCATACTGAGGAATGATGTTAGAGGTTTCCAGTCTGTGTTTTGCTATGGATATGCAGTTGTTCCACCTACATTGTAAAGTAGAGTTAAGGTATAATAAATGGAGTTGCCAGAGATTCTAGATGAACTTGGAAAGGTTATTGTACTAATTTTTCTTGGTCGGCAATCCTTTGATGGAGACCTGCATTGTTTCACAATTGAACGGGGTAGTTCCCCGGTTATTGTAGCAACTGCAGAAGCAAAGCATCTCAAGCTCTGACACATGAAGAGTTGAGTGAAACCTGAATAGCAGTTTCTCAAATGGAGTCAAAGAATTGGTAAGATTGCGAGTCTTGGTGGACAGGGCTGCAAGAGACAGAAGAATAGATACATTCAGAATCTTCATTAGTGAGGGAGCTTATTAATATATGGATTATTGACAAATTCTTTCCTTTACTGAAGGAGTTATGAAGAAGTCCTTCAGAAGACCTTAATGAGGAAATTAATGGATTAGGTCTAGTTGGAATTGAGAGGTTAGCTCCTCTATAGTTTAAAGAATGCTTGAGTGTATTCACATAGGGTGTAAATCTGCAAAAGCTTGATCTAACTATTTGGAATGGATCCAACTAGTAGAATACAGCAAAGGCAAAGGGTGAGATTCTGATGGAGGATCAGGAATTAAGGACTGTTGGAAAGGGATAAATGGATGTGCTGAGATGGTCCGAAACTTCATTTACAGGAGGAATGTGTTTGGAGGAGGCGAGATTAGTTAGGTGCCTGCTGGGAGACTGAGAATATAGTGAAAATGAGTTATTTTAGTAAAATGGAAGGGACTTTATTAGGTAAAGGAGAAGGGACCAGATTGAGAATTTCAGTATGTTTTCACAGGTGTTGGCAGGAAGGACAGAGGGAAGTCAACATGCATTCCCTAATGCAGGAGAGGATGAGGGAACTGTAGAAGCAAGGAGAATCAACTCAAACATAGAATGAAGGGTAATGCAGAGGCAGCGGTTGAGGGTGTGGTAGGTAAGGCAAATGTGGCAGCAGAAACAGGAGGCAACATGGCAGGATGAAAAAAAGAAGAGGTAAGATCCAGTGGAAGCCACTCACACATCCTGCTAGTCGGCTTGGAAGACCATTGCAAAAGCAAGAGGCCTTCAGTTCTTTGCATGGAGTAGTATTGGGGAAAGACAATCAAAAAATCTTATCATCAGATGACTGTAACCTAATATTCAAATTGTAGAATGAGATGAAGAGAAACCTCTTAAAGCAGGGTGAATGTGTTATAGACAATTTCCTTTCATACCAAATGCCCTTGATGTCATACACCTTAAACGCCTTTGGTAAAAAAAGCATCCTGCAGCACAGTGTTATTAGAGAAAAAAATAAGTGGCATACCCTTCTGAAATCCATGCATTGTGTTCCTTTGACAATAATATTGGAAACACCTTCAAATAATGAAAGCTCATTGAATCTGCCAAGGTGTATTCACAAACACTATATTAAACATTGTATGTATTATTATTAGTATCCCTCATTTATTGAAGCTATATAATGAAATACATTGCTACTACATTCGTACACTGTTTACCTTATACTGCCCCATGCCATTACTGGACAACTAAATACAGGCATGATTTAAATGCTTTCCATTCCGATATGTATAAAAGCCTTTCGCATTTCCATGTATGATTTATGATGGGGAAAAATTCAAAAACCTTTAAATATTTTGAGGTTTCTAGTTTTAGCTAGATAATAATTTATGGAAATTTTAGATCTGAGTTTGTAGCCGGATGTGCTAAGGACAATTGATCTCTATGTATTTAATGCCGGTTTCAAAGGATTTGGTACTAAATATATGAATTCAAGACACTCCAGCTCTCTAGCCTCATATAAAATATTTCCAAAATAGTTTGTACCAACTCATTTTGAAACTGCCGCTGCCAAAGAAGAATGAAAAAGATGAAGCTTACTTTTTGCAGTTAACATTCTTCTATTATACAAGCTTTCCAAAATCCAACAAAGTCATATATACAGCCAACAATATTCAGTAGAGACATACGTCTTGTAAGTAAAAAAGATTGATGCTGGACCAAACATCCCTTCATAAATAATAAAAGAAATGTATGGAATGTTTTTTGTCGAGGCAATAAGTTTAATTTAAATTTCAAATCCATCAATAATGTTTTCAACTCCCAGGACGCATGGGCAGCTACAGCTATGGAAAGCAAGTCAGATTGCATTTGCCTATCATTAAGGACTGTAAACTCCAACTTCAGCTACACCACCATCCAACCCTCTAATGTAGTAACCATTAGATTAAATCCTTGCAAAAATTTGTCACTCACAGGCCACTTCAGAGTGTAGAAAACAAACTATTATCTGGTCAGCACTAAGCTCTATTTCAGAGCCTTGCTCACATGGTCTTTGGGTCAAACGAGACTAGCACTGGTAGCAAAATACGGGCTACAATATATGACCAGTGTGATCATTTTCCAACCACCCTCAATACTAATAGGTCGGTTCATGAATTACCGATTCCCACTGGGTCCCCAATCAACCTATTTCATGAATATTAATTAGGCAGGTCACTAATTGGAACCCTCTAGGAATTGTAGTGATCACAGCGATGATGGCCTGCTCAGGTCAGCAAACCACCAATGTGTTTCACATTTTTTTTATGCATCCAGTTTTCCTTATAGGAAAATGGAATGAGTATACATTTTGTTTTTTAAAAGTGTATGCCTGGAGTTGTCCATGGGTCCAATGCCTTCTCATAAAACATGTTTTTGTAAACATTCACAAAGGGAAAGGGATTCCCTGGGGACCCATTTCCTGTTTGAGAAATGCTACCACTTTCTTTGAGTATTTAGTTGCAAACCTATATTGTGACTTTGAAACGTGTTACTGCATTGCAATTTAGTTTTGTATATGTATAAAATAAAAAGACTTTTGCAGTCACATACAGGCCATTTCTGCAAATCAAACCGTTTGTGATAACAAAAAGGCTACGTACATCTGTGCAAATTGTCCTTCGGTGAACCCAATATGCCAATAACCTACCTAAGGATATCATATCATTCACTAAACTGAATGTCCTTAACAGGAAATTAAAAGTGGACCTCTTCCAACAAGAGGAGGATCCATTTATCTAAGTGAAATTTGAAAAATACACAGCCAATTACAATCTGTTACAAGGAAGGATTTATGAAACTTATTTCTGCATTTACAGACATGTGCACCCTCAAATCTGTACACACACTGGTATGAAGCAGTGGCTGCACTTGATAGTTAGGGCATAAAGACCCACCCCTAATTCCAAAGAGTGAGCAAGTAACAAGTGGAGTTTGGAAAAGTTACCCAAATTACATTGAAAGCTAGATGAATTTGAGACGTTTCTGAATTGGCACTCCTACTGGCTTATTTATGAGAGCCCTGCGTCACTTTTCCACCACATAAAGTGGTACATGCATGGCACAGGGCTCTCAGTTCAGTTTGCGAAGCCACACATAGCCACCCTGTGTGGCTTTGAGTGATCTCATAAATCATGAGTAAGGCAAAACAGTGCAAATCGCTACATCACCTTACTCTGCTATTGGGAGGCATTTCATGGGTGTTGCTGTGGGTTTTGGGTTTTCCCACACAACAACTGTGGAATTTGATGCTGCCCTAAATTTACAAAGTCATGTAAACCTGGGGAAGTGCCAAATCTGTACGCCTCCTGAGGTGAGGCGTAATGAGGAGAAATATGGTTATTTTGCCTCATTTGTTTCTCTTTCTATATGCACTGCATTCTGTAGTACACATTGAAAGAGTAAAATGCCTCCTAGGAGTGTTTTTGTGCAAAAACAATCCTACAGGCAATGGAGGCACCCTTGCACCATGGTGCAAAGGGCTGCATTGGTGCTAGGCTGCCGAAATGGCACCAGCGCAGGATGAAAGGACAGGAATGCATCATATTGCTTAAATACAATGCATTCCTGCCCTTTCACTTTGGAGTAGGGCAGCGCAGCAAGGTGCCTTCGACACTCCCTTACACCACAATCCCTTAAATTATAGCCCTGCGTCATTTGTGCACCACGTAAAGTGGGATATGCATGATGCAGGACTCTCAGTTCAATTTGTGAAGCCACGCAAAGTGAGTAACAAAGCGCAAATCGCTGCATCACCTTACTCTGCACCCAGGAGGCATTCCATGGGTGTTGCAGTGGGTTTTCCCACGCAACACCCATGGCGTAACAAGGAAAAATATTTTTATTTCTCCTCGTTTTTTCCTCTTTCTATGTGTGCTGCATTTTACAGCATACATAGAAAGAGGAAAATAGTTCCTAGTATTGTGTTTTTGTACAGGAAAGTGCCCCTGCCTCCTCAAAAAATTATCCTGCATTCAATGGAGTCACCCTTGCACCATGGTGCAAGGGTTCTTACATTGCTGCTAGGCTGCCGAAACGGTGCAAGCACAGGGAGAAAGGACAGAAATGCACCGTATTGCTAAAATACGGTTCATTTCTGTCCTTTCCCTTTGGCGAAAGACAGCGCATTAAGGTGCCTTGCTGTGCTGCCCTACTCCAAAATACCATAAATGAGCCATATGGGGGCTTATTTGTGAAAGCCCCGCGCAATTTTTGCACCACATAAAGTGGTACACACGTGACACGCGGCTCTCAATTTGATTTACCTGACTCATAAATCATGAGTAAGGCAACGCAGAGCAAATTGCTGCGTCGCCTTACTCTGCACCTGGGAGGCGACACATGGGTGCCAAAAATTAAAAATGAGCCCCTTAGTATATATCATTACCTCATTTAAAAACAAACATAATACCAACAAAGTCCACCCTTGCATAAAGTAGTATGATAACCAACATGAAAAGCACAAATATTAGCTTAAATACATTTGAAACATATCATTTTCCCCTAGCAAATTCTTACCATTTTCATTAAATACAGGCCTTAAATACTCTCATATTGTATCAAAATGTAGTATTTTCTTTGTTACTAAGACTCATTTTGTCTTCCACAGTCAACTTCGAATTTGATGAAAATTGCCATATACCATTTTTAAATAAATACGCTAGTTTTGTCCCAAAAATCTCCTTGTTATTTTCAAACAATATATAAATCTTGTCCCTAATTTACAGCTTTTTCTTTCAAGAAAATACACTCATTGTTTCCCCAAGAACAAGCTTTATGTTTTTGTTGGAAGCATAATGTTGTCTTAACAGATCAGTGTTTCATTTTCTGAAAATGTATTGCTGTCTTCAAACACTAGTTTATTTAGTTTTGAATTTTCCCTAAAAACAATAATTTTTGCATGCAAGTGGGAGTTTTTTTCTGTTTTGAATAAACTACTGTGTTTATAAACATTAGGTTGTTATTATTGGAAAAATAATGCTGTCACCAGACAATTATACATTTGTATTTGTTTTATATCTTTTAATGTTATTGTTCCACAAATCCGTTCACCTTATAAAGAAGAAAATATAAACATTACAAGAAAAACACTGGACATTTTGTTAAAAACACTCAACTTGTGACACAATACTAAAGCTTCACATTGTATTGGATATCATCCATTTGGGCAATGTTTTTCCTCAATTTAAAGAAAACAAACCGTAGTGAAGTTTGAATGTGGATGCGTAAAAAAAAACAAAAGACGTTAGAATTCAGGTGAACTGACGATGACAAGAGTGCTAAAAAAATCTTATTGTCTGTAGAAAGCAAATGAAAGTCAAAAAACCCAAAGCAGAAGAAGAGAGTGAGGCAATCAATTTTTTTGTGGGTATCTGTACTGTCATTTGAGGGTGTGTTTTTCTATGTTTGATTATGCTATCAAGAATTGCAGACTTTTTGCTAACACTGCCCATGTCTGCATTGGACTGCACTGTAGGACTCAGAATTTAGTGTTTCTGCTGTATTTCGTGCAAGTTAAGGGAGAGCTTGTGCGTGAAAAAATGTGACACATCTTCTACTCATGTATCTTCACCTAGAAGAGGACTTTCTATTCTCTCATGAAAGTTTGTGGCAGTCATGGATGCAATAGGCTTCTGCAGATTGACCATTTACAGTTCTACGCACGTTTAAATATAAAGTTACAAAGGCTGTTGCTCCTAATATTTGTAGTGTTCAAAATATTTTATTGAATTTTATAATAAAGCAAAGACTATATAAAAACGGCACTGAAAAAAGTACCTAGAAGATTATTGTGATGAGGAAACACAAAATTAAATAATAAGGGAAGGGGAACAAATACATAGTAACGTCATTTCCAATATTGGTTGCTAGAGCTACTAACTGAACCGTAAATTGTTTTTATATCTATATTAGAAATACTTCTTTATAAATATAGTGCTATATAATTATCAACCGTTTTCCTAAATAAATGATCAGTAAAGTTGTTATGAACTACACCAGATGAAGACAGATATTATCCATGACTACCATGTATCGACTGATAATAATGAAGCATTTTTCCAATTAGCAGTAATAGTTTTTAAAGCTGCAGAGCTTAGGAAATGCAGAAGTTTGCAAATTTAACTTAGTCATATTTGTGGAAAGAACTACAGCTTCACAAATTAACATATTATATAAAAGGGTATGTGAGAAATTGAATATTTTCTTAATGATATCTTAAACCTACCTCCAAAACCTTGAAACAATACTACTACTGTAAAGCATATGTTTTAACAAGCCAGTATTCACATTACAAATCCAACAATTGGAGGAAGATCAAAAAAATTCCTGAAACAACTTTAACGGAGTCCATAGGCAATTAAAAAGTATGAAAGAGTTTCATGAGCTCACATGAAGGACAGTCCATTCTTCCAAAACGTAGATAAAAAGGTATTTCCTTGAAAACTGTTAAATTTTTATAAAGCTTTGAAATAGTATGAGGCTTACTAGCTGCAGTTTGAATACATATTTCTAAATCAGAGGAGACATTTGAAGTAAAATTGTACGGAAAAGAATCAAGCATAGAATTACATAAGAAAATGGGCACTACAAGGTGAACACCCCAAAACGTTCCTGCACAGCATGGACTTTAAAGTCCATGTCACGCAAAAACTGGGGTGCATGGACAAAGAGGTAACATGTTTTGCCCCCCAGCATGCACCCCATTGCCATGAGGAAACAGGGACCACCTTTGTTTCCTCTATGCTATAGTTTTCAAGGAGGAGGAACTGCCATGAAAATCACGGCGAGAGGAAATTCGTCATATGGTTGGCAAACCAAGGCTGGTCACGCCCAGCATATTGGTGCCACAAGACCGCCGCACCACAGCCAGGGAACCGCATTTCCCTGGCGGCTGCAGTGGTCCAACTGCCCTAGTTTTAATAAGACTGTTGGAGTGCTGGTGCGGTGGTGGTTGGACCACCACTGCCATGCTCCAGCAAATCTGGCAGTCCTCAGACCACCAGACTCGTAATCAGGTCCTCAATGATGGTGGTGCAAAACCTTAAAAATAATTTGTCGAGGTCTGTAATGGCATGGATTACGAAGAGAGGAAATTCTGCGTGCCTTGTCAATTTCGAATTTCTCAGGAAACTTTAAATGCAAAAGATCAGGTAATAATTTTTGAAAATACTGTCTGCTGTCATTGCCTTCTATCACTTCTGGCAGGTTAAAGATATGTAGGTTATATTGACGATTATGATTTTCTAATTCCAAGAGCAGATTACTCATTGGTACAATTTTTGCTGCAAAAGGCGTCAGACTGTCAATTTTTTACTTATTAAATTGAATTTTAATGGCATTATCAGAAACTTTTATAGAAAAATTAGCAATGTTTTTGCCGATTATTTTAATTTCTGATGCACTGGTGGAGGAGATGTTGATTGTTTATGATTGTTAATCCCAACATGCGCATTTTTTCCTTCCATTTTAGTTAAATAACTGTAGTAAAATCAAACCCAGTTTAAATATGCAAAATAAGCAAAACAAACTGCAAGGCACCACAGAAGAAGACAGTTTAGCAGATAAAATCAGCTGTGGGTGTCTTTTAGGCCTCAGCCATGCCTTTTCCTAAAGTTATATCTGCCTTCCTGACAGGTATTTCAGCAGAGCTGTGCAACAAAGTACTGTGGGGAATTCCTATCGAAACAACAGGCTCAAAATTTCCCAAAGTGCCACAAAATGGCACCACCACTAAGGACTGAATGTCCAATGCTGTAACAAACCAGAATAAAAAGGTAATACTAGCCTTGCCTCATTAAAAATATCGATGTAATTGCGGGCTTCTCTGAGGCCGCTTCTACTATTTCAAATAAAATCACTGTTTCTGCTTTATTTTGCAACTAGAGGTTCACTGGCACAATATATTTTTTCATGTATTTGATTTTTCGCATTGCGCCTTCTCAACCTAATAAAGGGTATCAAACCACTTGAAATAAGTGTTATAACTACACTTTACAAAAACGATACGTTTTCAACATGTAGACAAGAAGTTACAACACAGTATGTAGACTGTACACAAAAATATACTGTATGATATGCATTTTAGAAGCCCGGTTGGTTAATCCAAGGTTGGAGATATGTATGAGGGAAAAGGTAAATTAGAAAATTTGAGGGTTAAGGCACATGACAAGATTGTTCTCTAGAGGAGTGGAAAAGAAACAAAGCCATGAATTTTGAGAGCTAAAGTATAAGATCGAAATAGTCAGTAGGTGTCTAAAAGATTGTTCTTAAGGCCTGAACAATGCAAATTGGGATCCCTGGTTGGGAGTAAATTCCAGATTTGGGAGGAATTACTGGGGAAAGTTCTGTGCAAGTCAGCTTTCTTATTGGGCCAAGGGAGTTTGAGGAATATGAAGGCTTTCTCTTTTAGTTTTTCTTTCCTACAGTCATATTCAGTTTGTTCAACAGGTATGCAGTAGTGACTGAGTGTAAGGCTTTTACGTAATGTCTGCACTAAGTAGGTAAACAGCATTTAGAACACAGCATTTACCATGCAATGCCTTTACCACACATCTTGTCCTCGAAATGCATTTACCACACATTGCCTTTACCAGGCAGGTCTTTACTATGCATATGCTTTTACCACAGATGCCTTCACAACTATATGATAGGTATATATCAGGTAAGTTTATAAATGTGTGTGTGTGTGTGTGTGTACATATAAAAAACAAAGGTTGAAGTAACGTTATAGTCAGGTGAATTTGTCAGTGACAATATTAATTTTTTAAACTAAAATAACAGCAGATCTAACTATAACTTGTGCCCCGCTGTGCACTGCTTAGGACCTCACATATTACATCCCTCATGACATGTTCTATGGCATAATTTATGACATCTATGATGACATCCCAAATTATATAATTTGTGACTTTATGGTGTTTTTTAATTTAAAGTAATATTTTATTAACATATGTAAAGCCAACACTGCCAAATCCCCAGCAGGAAGCCAAACCCCAGACTGTGCACAACCTTTGCCGTGCACTGCATACAGTTGGCCTTCAGGCCCTGAAGACCCCAATCTGGGCCAAATACAAGAAAAAGGGTAGGGGTCCACGTAGCCTCTGTTCTCGACCCTTATTACTCCAGGGATCCCATTCCCTGGAGCGATACATATAAAAAAAGGGAGGGGACCAAGTGACCCTCCTCCTCGAGCCTCATTAAGCCCTGGGAACCTCATCCCCAAGGCCTTATGTATTTTAAAGGACCACACCTCCCTGAGACTTATTAGGCCCTGGGGACTCCATCCTTTAGGGACTTATTTTTTTTAGGGATAGGGCACGCTGGTCCCACCTCTCCATGCCTCTCCCTATTCCCCAGGGCCATATATAGTATACAGTTGAGAGGGTGTGCACATGCCCCATCCGTGAGCCTCTTTAGCCCCTTGGAACCCCAGGGCATTTTTTATTTTAAAGGGGAGCAGGGCCCCATCCCCACATTGATATATAATATTTAAATGGAAGAGGGCTGTGTGACCCTCTTCCCCTGGGGCCGACACTTACAGAAAGGGGAGGCCCCCTTCCCAGAGTCTCTTTAGGCCCTTAGGACCCCATCCCCCAGTACCTTTTTTAATAAATTGGAGGGATACCACATAAGGCCCCCTCCCCGAACCTTATTAATCTCTGAGGTTCACATACCCCGGGCCTTTTTTTTTAATAAAGGGGGGGAGGCTGCATGGTCCCCCTCTCCGAGTATTAAGGCACTGGGGTCCCCATCCCACAGGGTTATGATTTAAGTTTAAGGGGTGGAGCGCTGCACAGCCCCTACCCTGAGCCTTAAAAAGGCCCTGCTGAAACCACACCCAAAGCCGTGTTTTTGTAAAGGAGAGAGGGTCCATACAGTGACCCTCCCCAAGCCATCATACACTATTTGGGCACCACGGGGGAAGCCCTAGGGTCCCTGCAGCCCTACCGGCTCCCCGCATGCAGTGGGAGCCAACATTGCTCCACCTCACAGGGAGCAGCTACTTATGCTGCTCCCTCCAGGCGGGAGCTAGCTCTTGATCTGTTTCCCTGCCCAAATCAGTGCATGCAAGGAAACAGATCAAAATTCCGTGTTGCAAAACTCCTGCCAGTTGAGAGCAGACTTTGTGTTTGCTTCCATGTGGCAGGAGATTAAAAAATGCTCCCACAAGGAGGGAACAATCACAGGTTTCCATGCTGATGCAGGCAGAAAAGCTGTGGTGTCCCGGCGGTGGGCTCCCTGAGACACAGCTGGTGAGCTGACTGTGGATGGGGTACCCAGTGCCACAGAAAGTGTAGGGAGAGGGGCCACATAGCCCCTCCTTTTTTAAAAAGCAAATTGGCACCAGGGGATGGGGTTCCCAGGCCTATAGAGGTTCGGGGAGGGGGCCATGTGGCTCCCTCCCCTTCTTAAGCAATTTCAGCCCCAGGGGTGGGCTTCTTGGGGTCCGTGATGGCTGAGAGAGGGTGGCTGTGGCCACCTCACCTTTTATGTTAATTGTGGCTCTGGGAGAGGGCTCCCCAGAGCCTGTGATGGTCCGGGGAGTGTGGACCCCTCCCCACAGTGAATCATTTTAGCCCTAGTTGTGGGCTACCCAGGGTGTGTGATGGCTCAACAAAGAGGTCATGTGCCCCTTTCCCATTATTGAAAGTGGACCCATGGGTGGGTTCCTCAGGGCCTATAATCGAACAATGTTTCAGGAATCGTGGTTACAAGACACACCCTATCACTCACACTCTTGTACTTGTCCACAATAAGAGCTGACAGAGACACAAACATGTTTAAAATATTTATTTTAACTAAGGTGCTCTAATATGCAGTATGCATGCCACAGTAAGTATAACACAAATACGGTCAGCATAGCAAGTAGTCAGTAGATCATGAAAGAAGCTAACATTGTAAAAAAAGACAGTGTAGCCTAATGTCCCTCCCCTTGAATAGAAGCAGAATGATTATATATTAGAAGATCTCCGGGCGTTATCTGCAGACCTCATACATCAGTCTATAGATGATAGATCTACATCATAGGTGCTGTCTTGCTCTTCTCCCTGCAAATGCCCCTGTCCAAGTGTCCGCTACCTATTTGTGTATTCCAATAAGAGAAAAGTACGTATTCTCAAACAACAGCTGCTTCGGTATGTTTTGTCTAGGTGCTAGCGCCTGACCAGAACAGAATAACAAGGGGGATGGTTGATTGACCTTGTCACAATGTTCAGACTAAATCCCAGGAACTTGCAGAGTGTGAACACAGCAGTAGGTTCCCATGTGAAAACGGGAAAAGAGGCATTTGCTAAATAGACTCAAGTAGTAACGTGCGCAAAGCAGCAGACAGTCTGAAGCGTGCTCATGCTAACTTAGAGAAGACGACAATGTCCCTATGGACCATGTGACACTGCCCCCTTAAATTTGTATTCATTTACTACTGCAGGACAGGGGACTTCCGATGTTGCTGGTAGCCACTCAGAGCACTCGCTCCCGCAGGAGTCTGAATCATAGGTGCAAATTGGCATAAGGAAAAAAAAACTCCCTGGGCCAATCAGAACCCTCCATTTGAAACTGTCGCTCCCACAAGAATCTCTTGAGCCTCTGGCGGACCCAACCATCCAGATATCAATATTTATTTAACCTGAATTTCTCAAAAAGTACAGATTTGCACCAAGTCACAAAAATCAAAATCTCAGGACCAAGATCCAGCTTATTGCCAAATTTGGTGTAATTCCGTTCAGTAGTTTTTGCTGTAGTCCTTCTTAAAGGAGTCTATGGAAAATGCAAAGAGACTTTGTGTTTTGGAACTTCACATTTTTCTCGCCCCCCACTGGAAGGATCACCCTGAAACTTTCCATGAACCAACTAGTCAAAAAGCAGCACCTTTTTGGTAGGTTTTGTGGAGGTTCATAAAACGGAGTCAAAATTATTAGCACCACAAACATTGCTTTGACTACTGAACAGATGACTTAACTATAACTACCCATTACAGATAAATTTACTGAAAAAAAAGGTCACAGGGACGTTATAGTTCGGTTACGATTTAACATGCACAAAACCATAGAAATTTACCAGATATATTTATACTTATCTCAAGAAACTAGAACTCGTGCCCTAGGGTAACTAAAACTTGCACCCCACCATGTACAGTTTTCTTATCAACAATTCTATTGCAAATGTTGTGGTGATTTATCAATGATGTCATAGAAGCTGTAATGACTGAGGAAATATGTGGGGTAATTAGTAGTGCATGGCAAGAGTGTGAGTTATAGTTACCTTAGGTCACAAGTTTTAGTTAACTGGTGAATTTCTATGGTTTATACGTGTAAAATCTGAACTTAACTATAACGTCCCTGTAACCTTTGTTTTTTTCAGTCAATTTCTAGTTTTTTTTTTACGGTAAGTAATATTTTATTGCCTTTTGTTAATCCAACCCTCTCCTCACATGGCCTTTGGCCAGGCTCTGCAGCCACTCCCTCATAGGCATCCATAGGCATCCAATCCCAGGCCATGTACTGAGAATGGCAGTAATGTCTGTCTCCTCACAGAGCTCACTATAGTTTTCAGCTGCATTAGAGCACTAGTCTAACTTGTTTTTAGTGGGGGTAAACGTAACCGCTGTCATTAACTGAACTGAAGTAAACTCGCAGGCAGTGGGCACCAGGGCACGCCGGATCATCATTCACCAAATGCTAATAATGATCAATAAGTGACTCAGCTAAGTAAAAGTCTTTTTGAAATAACAAGACTGGTGCAACTGCAGTCACTGGTAACGGATGGTGCACCTAACCCTGGGCCGATGGGCACTCAATTATTAATGATTTTTATACTGTGAGCTGTGACTCTTTTTGAAATAATACAGCCGGTCTGGCTGCCACTACTATATGTGCCTCCTCACAGCCTCTACTGAGGCATGCCCAGCCATGCTGACAGCACTGGCCAAAGTCTGCGAGTCAGCTGACTTTATAACTAATTTATGATCTAGGCTGAGGCAGCTTAGATCGACTGACGCGTTGCAGCAGTTAACTTCTTAGAGTTTCTCATTGTCCAATGGGTTTAATTTCTGATTGTATATGTTTCCCTCGTCTTCTTTGCTTGAATTTGCTCGCAAGAAAGTGTCACTCATAGTCATTGCAAAGTCACTCACAATTACACTATGATGAAAATGTACAACATAGCAATCTGAAAGCTTGGCAGCTATGCCTCTCTTACTCTGTCATGGGGACTGTGGGGGCCTTAATGCCCCTGAAGTCCCTGTTGGCTTCCCGCTTCCAGCAGGAGTGACACTGTTCCTGCATGCAGGAAGTGGCGAGAAATGCTCCGCCCTGCATGCTGGAGCAATCCTTTCATCTGTTGCCTGCCCGCTTGACCGTGAAACAGATGAAACATCTGATACCAGCAGGCAGGAGCAGTTTTTCTGCTCCTGCCTTCTAGAAGCAGACTTAAGGTTTGTTCTCAGTACGCAGAAGCTGTCAAAGTTCCCGTCAAGCTAACGCTAACTGATATCTCCCATGGGTGGGCACTTCGGGAGATAGGGAGTGGGCCCTGAGGGGGTGGTGGTCCACAGAGCCATTAATAGCTCCAGGAGGGAAGCAGCATGCCCCCAACTTTTAGTTTGCACAAGCTGAGCCCGGGGAGGTGGTTGTCCCCATGGCCGAATATGGCCCAGGAGGGGGGCTCACACCCCTCACCCATTATTTGGATTTGTTGCCCCAGGGGATTGTGCTGGTTCCCAGTGCGCTTGAGGGCCAAGGAGGGGGTCCCATTGCCACCCCAATGTAGTTGAAAGCCCCAGGGTGGTGGTGGTCCCTGGGGCTCTCCAGAAATACAGGAGGAGGATCCTTACAGCCCCCCTTCAATTTTGGAAGTATGCCCCAGGGAGGTGGTGGTCCCCGGGGCTCTAACTAGCATGAGGAGGGAAGTCCACAGGCCCCGATCCAATGTATATATAATGCCCTCTGGGGTGATGGTCCCCAAAGCTTTCCATAGAGTCTGGAGGGGGGCCACCTGCGTGGTTTTTATCATATGGCATGCTCCTAGGACCTGGTCAATCCATGGGCTAATCTTTAAAGAAGCATGGGAGACCGCGCTTGTCTTTTTTCATTTATTTTTGCTGGGATTCATGGATTCTCGTGATTTTGCAGCAAAGGTTTACAAAAAAATGCTTTTTTCCCTACTGGGGACCTTGGGAGCACCAGGCATTGGGAGTAAGGGTATTTTTATCCTGCCTCTTTCTCTTTATTTGTAACTTTATTTTTGGGACTCGCTATGTATGTTTTACTTACCTGATATATACTTACCATTTCGCTATAAAGGTATGCATGGTAAAAGCATATGCATGGTAAAGACTAGCGTGGTAAAGGAACTGCATTGTAAAGGATGCACAGTAAAGGCATGCATAGTAAACCATTTGTTCTAATGTCATACAAACCAATAAGTACCGCATGCTAATCAGAAATTTCAGAATGCGAGTAACTTAGTCAAATTTTATTTTAGCAGAGATGAGGCAGGCAGAAGACTGGAGAATGTTTAGCAGGAGTGAGTAGAGATTTTTGGGAGGCCAGAGCCTACAGCACTATTGCATTCTATTCTGGATTTGACCATGGCTTGAACTAGATTCTTTAGGTCTGATCTTGGTAGGAAGTTTGTGATGTTTCTTACGGTTCTGAAATTACACTGGATAACTTAAGTGCTGCCTCTATATGGGAGTCAAGGCTATTATTTGAGTCAAGGACCACACAGACTTATCTGTGTTGATTATCTTGAGACATGTCATGCAGTTGTTCAATCCAATGACATGATTGTTTGTTACTAGAATTCAATGGGAGGAAGAGAAGTTCAGTTTTCCTGGCTACTTAGTTTCAGCGTTGTGTTTTTCATTCAGTTTTAAATGTGCAAAGCAGCTGGTTAGAGTTAGAATGCTTTTCAGGCAGTCTATTTCCATGAACATTTGGGTTTCATCAGTGTAGTGATGAAAACAAAATCCTGTTTATGCAGGAGTACACCTAAGTCTTCCATGTAATGGTTAAACAGACTGGGAGCCAATAAGAAGGGGTGAGAGTGGATGTTGACTTCCCTATTTTCACCTGTTGGAAGTGGTTTCATTGGCAGGAAGGGGACCAGCTCACAACAATCCCATCAAAAGCCCATGTGCTCTTGTACAGGAGTGAGAAACATACCTGGGGAAGTCATGATGATTACTATTTACAGGTTGAGTGGCGCTAGAAAATACCAATCTCCTTTTTCAAGAAATTGAATGAAGTATTGTGATTTGTTTTGGGGCAGCAATTAGCTCTGAACCCCACTTGTCCTGCCCCTAAAGCGAGTTTTTGAGTTAATGTGCTCACTGAGTTAGGCTGCTAGATAGTTTTGAGTAGTTCAGAATGCAAGGCCAGTAATTGTGATAGTACAGAGAGAGAGGGGGGCTGGTTACCACGGAGGATTCTATCAAACAAGAACCATATTTGAAGGCCTTCCACCTCACAGGTATGTGGTAGATATTACACAGCTCTGCAATACTACAAACGTTAATGATATGATGCTGTAAGGTGAAATGGAATTCCTTAAACAAAATGAATTAGAGATGTATGATGAACAATGTTTGGGATGTTTCTTGTCTTCACTCATATTAAACAATTTTTAGTCGCTGAATTATTCCGCATTAGGGTGATATTTCTCAGTAAACATTAAATAGTAATCATTGATTTTCTCCTGCAAGAGTGAGAAAGTCTTTAACAATTTTGCTTGATTATAAACCCTTCTGAAAATGCCCCAGCACACAATTCAAAATGTCGGGCTCACTGCTGAAGTCCGGCGCACCTGTCTTAACAATGACGTTTTTATGCTGGTTTAAAAGGACATTTTGGTTCCTGTAAGTTATAGCTCTTACCTACTTGTGATGGGGAGCTTTTTGGTAGTATTTATTGGCGCATGCTGATTTTGGGCTTCTCTGGCACCCAGCTTCTCTTCCACCGAGGCTAATTTCAGCTTCAACTTGGCAGTTCCTGTCAGCGAGTTGGAGTTTTCGTCTGGAAAGGGCACAGTTTCAGCCTTGAAATCCTCCCAAATCCTGGTTTTAGCTGCTGCACCTGGATATTTCCATCAATACTGCACTGGTTTGGATTTATGTATGTGCATTTCTGCTTTTATTTGCTATTACACATATATTTTTTAAATTATGTTGAAAATGGAAAGCAAGGCTTCAACTTCATCAACGCATAAATGTAAACAGACAGTATCTCCTCCACCTGTTAAGTCTAAAATGTCAGATTCATCGGAACCCTCCCTTATTACTATTTTGGAGGAACTGCAGGCTGTTAGGTCAAATACAGACATTATTACCATGGAAACTAAAAACATACATAAAGATATGGCTGGTCTTTCAATGAAGGTTAGGGATGGTGGGATTAAAATAAATGACGTTGTAGCAAAAACAGTTAAGCTAATGCTACTTGTCTCAAAAAATCCCTCTTTCAGTACTAGATTGCTTGAGTTAGAAACTAGAAATAGGCAATATAACTTGCACATTTTTATTTTGCCTGAAGATGACTGGAGACACTACCTTGAGAACCTATTGCCTAATTTATCAAACCTGTAGTTTTCTGAAAAAAATTGAGATTGATAAAGCACATCGTATTCCGTCTCATCGTGGACCTGGCCAAACCAAACCTCGTCAAGTCAGTTTCAAGGTTCTTCGTCATCACCATCTCATCCTTATTCGGAAAGCAGTTCAAGAAATTCCTTCTCTCCATGGCACTAAAATCTTTATTCACCAAGATTTTGCTAAGGAGACCGTCGCCATTCTACGAGATTGCATTTGGAAAGTAGGCATTTCTAAGTCCGTTCACCAAACGGAAGACCTTCAAGGTTTTCTAGATAACACTTTCCTCTCTCAATGGATACGTAGGACTCCTCAATTTGAAAATCCTTTGACCATATTATAGCTTAGTGTATTAACTATTCAAATAGGAGTTCATGTGTGCCACATATTATCGTTTTTTATTATTCCTATTATATTTGATATTCTTCTTAGTATGTGTGTCTCTCTGTCTCCTTGTCTTTCTTCTCACATGCACGTGTGTGTCTCATAAATTTCTATGTATGTTCTTTACAGTTTTATATGTATGTGTTCTTTTTTTTAATGTTTTTCTTTGTTTTTACAGATACTTCATTGGTCTCTCCTGCTTCTTCTTTCATATCTTATATATCTCTTCGTTCTGCTCTCTAACTTTCCTCTCTGTTTCATTTCTTAATCTATGTATACTGCTCACAGAATTAAAATTGGTTCCTTGAATGTTAAAGGTTTACAACATCCTGTTAAACATTTGAAGATTATAGATTACCTATTTGGGCAAAAAGCTGACATTTGTTTATTGCAAGAAATGCATGTTGATGATACAATTTTTCCATAAATGCAAAAGAAATGTGTAGGTCATATTATCTCCTCCTCGAGGATTAGGTAAAAAGAATGGTGTGGCTATTCAGTTTTCCAAAAATCTTCATTTGCACATTTTAGATAATCAATCTGACTCTGATGTCCGATTTCTCTTGGTTAAAGTGAAACTTGGTAATACAACTTTACACGTAATCAACATTTATGGTCCAAAGGCAGATTACCCTAATGTTTGGAATCCTATCACTACGGAAATTCTTCAGCTTGGGAATTTTTTTTAGATTGTGGATGGAGATTTTAATTTGATAAGTGACCCCTTTTTAGATAGGCTATCCTCTACTAAATTTACACCTCCAAAAGCGTTTTACTCCCTCTAAACTTTATTTAAAAACACTAAGCTTTTTTGACATCTGGAGACTGTATTTCCCTACTCAGAAAGACTTCACCTTTCTCTTCAATCACCATAACTATCACTCACACTTAGATTATTTGTTAGTATCTAGAGATTCAGTGAAATCTATAACTCATCCCTCTATTGGAAACATTGACATTTCTGACCATGCAATTATTTCACTACATCTACAAGTTAATAATGTTTCTGTTTCTCACCCCTCTGGAATATGAATGTAGATGTTGTCCTTCAAGATGTTCATAAGGATACAATTTTTGCAGCTATTCAAGAGTATTTTCCCCTCAATCCTGATAGTGTAACTTCCCATAACATAAAATGGAACACTTTTAAGGCATATTCAAGAGGGGTGGATATTTCTATAATGGCCCTTGAAAATAAGACATTGCTAAATTTGATCGACTATTTATCTCTTCCCAAAATATTACTTTTAAAACGACTTTGCAAAATCTCAGCTATGAATATAATGTAATGCTAAACAAAAGATCTGGAATATTATAGTTTTGCCTAAACCAGATAAAGATCACACTAAGCTTAACAATTATCGTCCTATCTCTCTAATTAATCAGGATTGCAAAATGTTTGCAAAAATCTTAGCTACTAGGTTTACTCATATTTTATCGTTCCTTATCCACATAGAACAATCTTGTTTTATGAGAAGAAGATCCCCTGTCAATAAAACACGACTCCTCTTTCATGTAATTGATAATGCCTCGACCTTTCCTTCTCCCGTTGGTCTTCTTCTTTTAGATGTTGAGAAAGCGTCTCATAAAGGTCATTGGCTATGTCTATTTCAAACTCTATCTTCTTTTAGTTTTGGTAATAATTTTATTAAATTGGTTTCAACATTATATGGCTCCCCTTAGGTGCATCTTCGTAATAATGGTCAATTCTCTAATTCATTTTCTCTCTATAGACAAACCCGACCAGGATGTCCATTATCACCTCTTCTTTTTTTATTAGCAATTGAGCCATTTCGCTCTCATATTCGTAATTCTGAGTACTATTGTGAGAGGTGCGTGTTTGCTGATGTCCTGAGGCGAAAAGCCGGGACTTATTTTGTGTGAGCTTCATTTTTAAAATTGTGCACTTATTTTTACTTTTGTGTAATACTGTTCTATTTCGCGCCGATTTGGTTTTAATTATTTTTTAAACCCACTTGTTGTCGGTCGCTTGACACAGCGTGTCTCCCCCTCTGCTGCAGACTCCGACCCGCCCACTGCACCGTGAGTCCTGCCTTGATTTTGCCTATTCCAGCCGAGTAAACGCTGGTTAGGGCCCCGCCATCTTGGGTGAGGAGGAAGGTGAGGGGAAGCAGATTAGTGCTAAGCCCCTCCCCACCTCACGACCTGACCTGTACAAAATGGAGCACTCATACCGGAAGCGCAGCGGACGGGCGCAGCGGGCGCGCCGGCGGCGTGCCGAAGGCGCGCCAAAGGCAAGCCCGTCTGTGCCCGTCCGTGACCGCACGGGACCAGGGGCCACAACCCCTGGAAAAAATGAAAGTCGCATACAGTGGAGTGCGCAACAACTCCATGACCTTTGTCCCGATTATGCCAAAGCCTGCCTCCATAGTCTGAACGTGGAAGGCTCCATGAGCTGCAAGGTATGTCACTTTAACTGGCACAGTAGATCTCCTGCCATGGCTGAACACACCAAACTTTGGTGCGGCCTACTTAACACCAGGTCCATGAGGAAACACTCTCAGGATATATATGATCTGTTATCTGACATGAAACTTGACCTACTGTTTCTTACGGAAACATGGCTCGACTCTAACTCTGAGCCGGATATAGTCGCCTCTCTTCCTGCCGACTACACTCTTGCTCATTTGGACAGACCCATAGGTAGAGGCTGGGGGATAGGGATAATATCGAACCTCTTGCGGTTATCGACAGTGAGGTTGGAGCTTTCTCAATTAAGGTTAATACGGGGAATACGATGAATGGCCTACTGATCTACCGTCCTCCTGGCCCCTCTACCCAATTTATCACCAGCTTGACTGAAGTTATGACTGAGACGGCCCTGCGCAGGGACAAGTTTTTGCTGTTGGGAGACCTTAACATCCACTTGGATAATCTAGCAGATAAAAATATCACTGATCTCTATCAGCAACTTCACTCCCTTCAACTTTCCATTGGATCTAAAGCCCCTACACATTTTAAGGGTCATTTGTTGGATCCTATTTTTTCCAACTGGGCTGGGGTAGAAGTCCAGTCCCCAGTCCCGGTCCCCTGATCCAACCACTTTTTAGTACCTTTTACAATTACAATTCCTGCCAGTAATGCCCAAAAATTCTCCAACATGAAGTATCTGAGTCGCAAATGGACGGCGTTCTCTAAGGCAGGGTTTGATTCTGCCCTCACTAGCGGTGGCAGACGTGGAGGGAAGGATGCTGTTATAGCATCCGATAGACTGGATGAGCGCATTACTAATGCCTTGGACAGCATAGCCCCCCTCTGCCATAAGAAACACTGGAGTAGACCTCATAAATCCGCCCCCTGGTTCAATGCGGAACTTCGCCTACTGAAAACTGAATGCAAGCAATTAGAAAGGCAATGGAGGATAGCTTATCTTGATCAAGACAGACTGAGTTATATAAGTAAACGCAGGGAATATCATAATCTAATCAGGCGCGCCAAAACAAACTATTTCTCAGACAGGATTGGAGATGCCCAGAACTCCACTAAGGAGTTATTTAAAATGTATAAAGAAATTTCCCTATGTGGCTCATCCGTTGATCCCTCCTTGGTTTCAGTGGAATCCTGTAAACGAATTGCTACCTACTTCTCGGATAAAGTGGCCACTATTTATTCTGCCTTCACAGGGGGAAAGGAGAAAGCAATTGAGTTCTGTGAAAATCCATCTTTAGCTAAGGGCACAAACAGTCTTGGCAACTTTATTACCCCTCCATCTAATGAGCTTCAGCAGATCTGTCGCTCGATCAAGTCAGGCTCCCCCCATGATCCGGCATCTCCTAAACTTCTTGGAGGAAGTCTGGAAATTCTTGAGCCCTACATCAGAGATGTTCTGGATCTTTCTTTTATGACTGGCACAGTACCCAAAAAGTGGAAACAAGCGATTGTGCTCCCGCTCCAAAAAAAACCTAACCTTAGCTGGGAGCGGTTAGACAATCTCCGGCCCATCTCCCTTCTTCCATACTTGGCCAAAGTGGCAGAGAAGGTGGCCAATCGCCAACTTATGACTTTTGTGGAGGAAGCCAACCTTCTACATCCCACCCAGTTTGGTTTTCGTGCACGTCACTCTACGGAGTCTGCGATGCTCCTGGCCACTGAAACCATTAGGCAAGGGGTAGATGAGGGGCATACTATGGCTCTTGTCTTACTCGACCTAAGTGCCGCATTCGACACTGTAGCACATTCCACCTTGCTACAGTGTCTCAACAATGGTGGAGTGAAGGGGATGGCACTCAGTTGGATGCAGTCCTTCCTGACTGAGAGGGGTTTTCAGGTTAGACAGGGAGAACACTACTCTTGTGTGTTCAATCTTGATCAAGGGGTCCCTCAGGGCTCAGCCCTCAGCCCCACCCTGTTTAACCTTTACGCCTCCCCTGTAGCCACCATTGTTGAAAGGTACGGCATCCAACTGGTATCTTATGCCGACGACACACAACTGGTCATCACCCTATCGCGGGCACCCGAAATTGCAGCCCTCAACTTCAGTGACTGCATGCAGGAGCTTGCCTCCAGGATGTCTAACAACTGCCTGAAGTTGAACGGCTCCAAAACGGAAGTGCTTGTGATGGGGGGGGGGCCCTCTGTGTGGACCTCGGCATGGTGGCCGGACTGCCTCGGCCCAATTCCCGTACCAAGTCAACAGGCTAAAAATCTTGGGGTTCTATTCGATTCTGACCTATCTTTCACCCCTCAAGTAAACAGGGTGGTTGGAATGTGTTTCGGGATACTTAAAAGCTTACGCAAAGTTCTCGATCTGCTTCCAGTTGGTGCCAGACAAACGCTGGTGCATGCCTTGGTCACATCGAGACTCGATTATGCCAACCTACTTTACCTGGGTAGCACGGCCAAAAGTCTCAATCGTCTCCAGGTACTGCAAAATGCCACAGCCCGCCTGGTGCTGAGGCTTCCCAGGAGAGCACCCTCCAAATCCGCGCTTAGGTCCCTTCACTGGCTTCCAATCCATGAAAGGATTACTTTTAAAGCGCTATGCATGTGCCATCGCATCTTTGGAGGTAGAGCACCCAGCCCTCTGAACAGCCTCATCACCCCCTACAGACCAGAGCGGATGCTCAGATCCTCTGGCACGGGTCTGGCCGTTGTCCCCAAGATACATAAAGCTCGGATGGGGGGCAGATCATTCAGGCTCCTTGCAGCCAAGAATTGGAATATGTTACCCTCCGAACTGCGGCTCGAACCCTCTGAGACCAAATTCCGTAGAGCCCTCAAAACCCATCTCTTCCGTCTAGCACTGCTGTAACCTCATGCCTCTCTCATCTGTCTACTCTCAGCGCGGGGACACGCCGGTGCGCGTAACCATGCGCTTTATAAATTTCCTAAATAAAATAAATAAATTCCAACAATAATACAGGACTAGATTTAGCTAAAATTAATCTTAAAACATCTGCTATTGCAGAAGATGACCTACTATATCTTAGTAATACAGCCACGTCTACATCTGCAGCTTTAAACATTATACATGAATATGCTATTATTACTGGTTATACCTTGAATACTAATATAAAATAATTATTTCCCCTAAATATCCATTGCACACGTACAATACTGGATAATACTGATATTATTTGGCAGAAGGAGAAATTTAAATATTTAGGTAGACACTTTTCACATTCTTTGAAATATTCCATAACACTCAATTGTGATATTTTAATTACTAAAACTATAGATAATATTCGCCAAAGGTCCCCGCTACATTTATCCTGGTGGGGGAAACTTGAGGCTGTCAAAATGTACTTGCCCCTATTATTTTTTACACTTTATCTAAGATCACCTTACAGTTACCTCACTTATTTTATAAATAAATTGATAAACATTTCCAAATTTCTTCAGAATCATAAACCACCTCCTATTTGTCATGCCCAAGCTTAAACTTTCCAAACTTAACAGAGAATTTGGTGTGCCTGATTTTGTCAAATATCATAAAGCATGTATCCTAAAACAAGGTTCACTTTGGTTTACTTGTACGGACCCTAGATATTCCCCTAAATGGCTATCGAAAGAACAAAACTTAGTTTCGCTAGTCCCTCTTTTATCACTCTTGTCTATGTCCAATTCAAATAAACTTCTTAAATCCTACCCAATCATAGCATCCCCTAAATTGATTATAATCTAACTTCAATCGTACTCAAATTTTGGAATTTAGAAAACTGCTGGTATTTTCTACCTTCAGGATAATTACAAAAGGGGGGCTTTTTTACCATTCCCTGAATTACAAACTAAATTCATGTTACCGGATGCTGAAGCTCTTAAATATTTAATTCTTTGTGATATTTTACTTAATTCCTTCCCAAATGTGTTACCCCACTTTACTACCCCTGATTCAGTATTCTGTATTAAGGCTTTTTCAGCTTCCCACGTGCAAGTAAATTGTATGAGCGCAATTAACCTAACTTTTTTGCCACTTTTTGGAATACGGGACTCTCGATGAACTTTTCCATAAATGAGTAGAGGCGAATATGGATTACTAATATTTCAGGGTAGTTCCTGGTATCATTAAATCAAACTAATGCTTTTATTTAATTTAATCATTTATGGACTCCATATAAATTATATAAGGCTAAACTTGTCGATTCCCCACAGTGTGTGCATAGTAAATGTTATTAGGGTACTCTAAAGCATGTTCTTTTTGAGTGTGCACTAATATTGAGTTTTGGAGGAATGTTTGGGATATGATGAAAGAACAACTCTCAGAATATATTGAAGAAAATTTCCTTTTGGATGACACACAACATGGTTTTAGAAAAAAACAGAGCACGGAATCTGCTTTGAAAGTAGCCATGGAAGAGATCCGAGAAACACTGGATAGTGGAGGAACAGCTGCGGCGTTTGACACGGTCAACCAGGAGATCTTGCTTGACCGTATGCGGAGCTTGGGGATAGAGGCAACAGCATTGAAGCTCCTTCAATCGTTCCTGGCTAATAGACAAAAATATGGGTTGTTGGGCAGTTTCACATCAAGGCCTTATTCTCTACCTTGAGTAGTTCTGCAGGGCTCAGCTCCAAGCCCAACATTATTAATCTTTAAGTTACACCACTGGCAACTCATTAAAAATTCTGGGTTCTCCCTGGCGTCTTACGCTGAGGATACTCAAATCGTAGTATCATTAACAAAAGCTGAAGTGAAGACAAGTTCAGCCTTTAGGACCTGTATGAGTAACGTGAGCAACCAGATGAACAAAACTGTCTAAAACTGAATGCCACAAAGACTGAGGTCATCATTTTCAGCAACATTTTGGACTAAGGCCTGGTGGCCACCAGAACTGGGCTCACTTCCCAAACCACCAACAAAGTGAAGTGTCTTGGTTTTATCTTAGATAACGAGATGGCGCTTAAGGAGCAGGTGAACAGAGTTACTTCTGTGTCCTTCTGCTCCCTGAAAATGCTAAGAAAGATTGATAAATTCCTACCTCATGATCTCCTAAAAACTGTGATCATCGCCCTGGTAATCTCAAAGATTGACTATTGCAACAGTCACTATCTCAATCTTGCAGTAGGTCCCATGAAGAAGCTCCAGACCTTGCAGAATGCAGCTGGATGCTTTCTTTTCAAACTACCCAAACATGAATGTGCCAAAGAAGCCGTTAAAAACTTTACTGGCTACCAGTCAGAAAACGATGCAAGTTCAAGGTCTTCTGGTGGGCCTACAAATCACTGAATGGATCAGGACCAAGTCTTTTTAAGGACAAGCTCACCGGGTATGTCCCAGGAAGGACTCTCCATTCTAGATCTGGGTAGAACTGTCTCCCCTTTTAGCAAGACCACCTGGGTAGAAAGAACTTATTTAGGATCACTGCGTTGCTCTGGAATAGTTTTCCACTGACACTAAAAACCGCCTCTCCCTATTTGCCTATAGAACATCTCTGAAGACGTGGCTCTTTTCCCAAGACTAAGAGGCAGTCGATTCCGTGTAAGAGAGCTTTCTTGCCAATTGATATGCACCTATACCTGTTTTCTATAGCGCCAAGACACCCTCTGGCATGAGTTTTGCGCTATATAAATTACATTGAAATTCACATTTAAATTAGTGTTGGAATACTTCCTATCACTGGGGCCCTCGCCTATAGAACGCTTAATTGCAAATCTTATGTATTATCTTATACCTTATCAGAGTCCCATTCTAAACTTTTTGATCTTCTTATTTCTATAACTATCACATCTATTACCTCCTCTAATTGCAAGTCAGCTGGGGCAGTATCAGTCCAATGAGAATGTTTTAGAGTTAAGTATTGATTTGTTATATGTACCAACATTGTATCATTCTTTGTTTTGTTTTTTGTTTTGAAAACCCCAATAAAATATGTTGAGCACTAGATTATAAACCCTTCTAAATCCAGTAAGTATGATTTAGCAGTTTTTCCCTATTACTTGGGAATTATACCTAGATGTGTACCTCAAAGTTAGTAGGCAATTGCTGAAATATGACTGCAAATGTGGCCAGGTATAAATAAGACTGTCTGTGTCATTTGCTATACTCCACCACTATTGGCCTATTTAACTTAGCTAGGTGGCTTTAAAGATGTCTACATACATGCAAGGCCAGTGTGACATGAATGCTTGGTGGAGTGTCATGATTGTAAAAGGTGTTCTGCAGTTTTTCTGGGGCCAGATGTACAACCATTTTTGGTGCGCAAACGGGTTTGCGAACCTGTTTGCGCATGCAAAAACAGCATGGGGTATGTACAAATCCTATTTTGCGAGTTTCAATTTTTTGTGACTCGCAAAATAGGGTTTTACTACCCGCTATTAGGAAGGGGCGTTCCCTTCCTAATAGCAAGCGCAACCCTATGTAAGAATGTTTAGTGTCCACAATTGCGGGCGCAAAACACTCGCAAATTACCACGCTCTTCAAGTGGGTGGTACTGGGGTAGCAGGAGGGAAGGGTCCCCAGGGGACCCCTTCTCCTTTGCAAACACAGGGGAAAATATTTTTTTGAGGAAAAAAAGGAGACGAAAATATTTCATTTTTGTTCTTTTTTTAAATACATCCCGTTTTAAGGAAAACAGGCTGCATTTAAAAAAACTGCTTTATTCAAAAGCAGTCCCAGACATGGTGGTCTGCTGAGCCCAGCAGGCCACCATACCTGGGAGGTCCAGCCATTCCCAATGGGGTCGCAAATTGTGAGAGGCTCATTAATATTCATGAGAATCGCTAACAGTGTGTTACATCCACAATTTCGGCCTCGAAAATTCCCAGTCGCAAAAGACTCGCAATTTGCGAGGCGCTATTTTGGCCATCGTACATCTGGCCCCAAGTCTCTACAAATTGCGATAATAAAAGTACTCCTGTGATTTTAGTTTGTATGAATGCTGACCTTACGTGAAAGAAGGCTTTCCTCTCACCACAGGTCTTCCTGCACTAGTCTTTCAGGACTAGGCTAACAGCTGGTGGTGACTGAGAAATCACTTCAGAGATTTGATTTTAACTTTTTAAGGATGCACTTGGAGTTCGCCACAATCTAGCATACCAATCTTTGTCCCTCTATGCTTAGGAAGCAATTTTTGTAGGTATGTGCACCCCAAACCAGGCTCACACTCCGTAACTCTAAATTAACTATTGGGATGAGCTCACGAGGCTCAAGATGTAGTTAATTAAAACTCTGCACTTTGCTCCCTTGCTTAGTTATAATATTCACCACATTTCTGTTAATTTTCATCTGCGGAACCTCCCTCTTATGAGTCCAATGAAGGTAGTGACTGCAGTCACAGACAGGGAGGATAATGAAGTGCCCATTTTTGTCAGTTGAGACGCATGGAAGACTGTGCCCTAAAAACAGGATGGGAAATCGTTTTCCAGGGGATCAATGTCAAAATGCATAATTTAGAAGCGTTAGGTTTTAGAGTGATTGAGGGTATTCTGTATATCAACCAAGAGCTTATTTGCTCTTGGGTTCTGGTAACCTGTTACTATCATCAGAAGGGAGACTAAATAATACACTTCTTTCCTTTAGGATGCAAAGATTAGCTAAGGCAGTGTGTGTGTGTGGGGGAGGGGAGGGGGGAGGAGTTGGCCCAAGGTAGACAAACTTCTTAAGGGAATGGTGGAATTTTCTAGGTCCGAAAAGGACGAATTGGGGATGACAATCATCAGCGTCATGGACAGGTATGTAGCACATTCACTTTGTAGGGCTCATCATTTTAACCAATACACCCCACCTATTCACGCCACCTATTCACCCCACCTATTCAAAACCTTTCTACCTCCAGCAATGGCTAGATGAAAAATATTAATATTATAAAATACAGATAAGTATAATAGATAAAAGTCACCCACATATTTGAAGGAAGAGCCCAACCAGAAAAAAACTGTCTACTTCCTCTGGCCTAGGAGATAACTACCAAGTAAAGGACATACTTTGTCAAGTTAACTTTAAACTCTGAAAACATGTTACAGGTATCAATCTCAAATGAGTGTTGAATTAAGGTCAGATACAAGAAATTGAATTGGAAAAACCAGTGGGTCATAACATGATGCCAATTGTCTGTATTCCTTTTTGGTGTTTTAAGTGCATTAATTAAAATCGAAATATCTTTGAGTCGGTGCATGTTTTCTGACAGTAGAAGTCGGAAACACGAAGAATGAATAACTGCTCCATGTTTCCAAGCATTGCTGAAATCAAAACATGCATGAAGTCAGAGTTAATTTGAAATATTGAATGCCGCAGTAAGTAAAAAGAGAGAAAGCTCTCTGATGGATTCAGGCTCAACCCTACAATATCAACAGCATGTCTACAGTGGAGAACAAAAAAAGCTCATCAGTTGTAGGTCATAATCACGCACTGATCTTTCTGCATTATGCCATACCGGACGATATCCCCAGCTATAGGAGGAAACTGGCCTTTGGGAACCAGCTGTTTAACCATAAACATGGATATACACCTGGAATCAAACTGGTAGGTTTCAATTAGATGACTTGGAAGCACCAACAGGAAGCAGACAAACTTAGACATGACCTTAGCAAAATAAACACATAACCAAAAGATCTTACGAGACCATCAGCCATCACATAAATAACCGTGAGCAGGAGTGTTCCCTAAGTCATATTGAATGAATTATGTCTAAGTGAAACCATTTTGCTATGAACCTTAATGCGCTGTTTTAACATGTACGATATATCCTTTATTTCCTCATGATCCAGTTTGTGGACCTCAATCACTGTAATGTTGTGGAACGCCCATCTCTGTTTTCAAGTTAATCAAGCTTGATTATATTTATGTGTCTCATTTTTTCACGTTACTTTGTGTCTGTGAAGTTCAACATCAGCCATCTTGCATCTGGTATGAGCACTTAGTTACATTAAATTTGAATTTAAATGCTGGCAGCTAGATCTCTGCATATTGCTGTAACCTAATTGATGACGTTTGTAATATCTCCTTGCAACTGTGTGTCATCTTCATGAATGGATGCCTCTAAACCATCTAGTTGAAGCAAGGTTAAAGGCACTTTTAAAAAATATATATTTTATTGAGTTTATATGGTACCATCTGGGCAGCAGTCCTGTATATACACATCAAAACATCGGATAAATCAAGAGTACCAAAGTTTGCATACAAAATGAGTGCCAATAACAGATATAACAATAAAAACTTTGCGCCGACCATTCCATCACCTGTAAAATTTGGTAAAATGTTGAAGTTTTTGTGTCGCCTGAGGTATGGTATTGAATGCGTCGTGTTGTGGCCTGAGGGTCAAAGGCACTATTTGATAAGTGAAGAGTGAGAAGTTGCCATGTAGAAGGGGAACTTCTCCTGTGCCTGCCATGTTTTACACTCCACTGGTCTGCATTTGTTGGACTAAGGTTGGTCACTAATGACAGATGACTTAGCAATCCCCCAAAGACAGTTTAGAGCAGTAGACGACAATGGTGAAAAACTCTATAAGGATAAAGAGTAAGTTAGATATTCTAGCTATAGACTGGGCAAAATATATAAGGCAATTGTGACCCTTAACCCATTTAAGTTATCCCAACCATGTAGCACTGCAAGTGAGCCAAACACACCCTTTGTTGAAAAGTAACTACTTGTGACATGAAGTGCCTGAAGAATGATTGGTAAACAGTATGAGATGAACACAGCATTTGGCTCTCTCTCTAAGCATCACCAAGAATTAAGTCACGCTGACACCTGCAGCGCCATTTTAATGAAGTTTCAGTACTGGCTCCAATCAAAGATGGTGAAGGATGTTCCAAAAACAAAAAAACAGTAAAAGACTTCTGCTTACGCACTGTGATTCCCACATGGTACCACATAATAGCATTCAAGTGCATGTGAGGACTGAAGATATGGCAGCACATCTGATGCTTGTGTTTTTGAGGCCACACAAGCATAACTTGGAGTCGGTGGATGTCTCTTCAGCTCAAGAGATGTGCCCACAGTGCATCCTCAAGCTACAGCCACACTTTTTCAGGTGCTTCACCCAGGAGAAGCATCACTCTGCACCACAAATGTACCCCTAGACCTTCACAGGTGAAGCACTGGAGCGTTAATTTGCTGCAGGTTAGGTTCTCAGGCGGTGCAAGGTCCCCTCTCTTATTAAACCAGTTGCACCCGTCAATATGATTGAGACGAGAGCCTGACATTGGAGATATTGTAACATCATTCTATCTGAGCCACACAATGCAGGCCCAATTCATTCTAGGTCACCACAGGCTGTGGATAACTGCTTCTGGCCCTTGATCTTGCATGTAGGTCTTGTAAGGGTCCCAAAGTTCACTATCATGGCACCTGTAAACAGAGGTAGTCCTCTCTTTGAGTGCTAGCCAAACTCCTCCACATTTCATTTCAATGAAATAATTCACCTTTGGCTAGATGTACTGACATTAGGAATACCGATTTCCTAATTGTGATTCTCTCCTAATGACCATTAGAAAATCGGTATTCCTAATGTATGAAACTCTTTTGAGATTCATGAATGATTCGTAGTGGATTTGAAAGAGACCTACTTCATGCATAGTAATGAGGTAGGTCGCAATTTGTGAACCATTTGGAATCGCAGCCATCCTATGAATGGTGGCCTACTGAGGTGAATGATTTTTGATGAAGCAATCTTTTTTTTTAAACGCATTCTGTTTTTCCTAAAGGAAAACAGGACGCATTTAAAAAGAAAAAATTAAACTTTACAGTTTTATTTTTTAAGAGTAGGCAGTGGTTGGTGGGAGCACTGCCTGCTCCTAAAAAATATTAGTATTTACATTCTCAAAGGGGAACCCCTTTGTGAATGGGTTAACACCAGTTATAAACTAACGGTAAAGTATTACTGTTTTATGACAGGATTTCAGTAGCAAAACAGTAATACATACCATACCGATTCGGTATTTAGAAGGGACGCCCTAAACAGGCCCCTTCCAAATACCGAATCGCAAATAGAAAATGCTTATTGGTTAACAAGTTACTGAATCGCATTTAGCATTTTGTACATTTAAAAAAGCATTTTTCGGGCTTTTTGCGACAGGGAAAATGCTTTGAACCTCTTGCTCTTTGTTACTGACACCTGCTTGTCACTCACCTAGTCATCAAAGAACAACTCAACAGCTGTATCGTCATCACTCAAACACTCTTCAGATGTCTCAAATTTAAAGGGAGATCCTTGGGAAAGAAAGGCCTTCGGCTGTGGTCCTTGCACCCAAGCCAGAAAACCGAATCAAGCTATATGCGGTTCAGGTTATAGTTGAAAACAAATGCGCATAACATAACATGAAAAACACCACACAATTGTGTTATGTCACCAATTTGACTCTACTGTTTCTCACTAGTGACTAAAGCTGACTTTGTAGCTTCAAAACTTTCAGCAACTTAAATGAGCTAGAACTCTCAAACTAATAAATACGCTATGCATACTCATTTCCTTGTACATCATTTCAGATGATGATGTTTCCAAGATAAATAAATACTAATAAATTTGCATTTTTAAAAAAATATTAATTTACTTCTGCCACTGTGGAATGGAAAGGTTACATTTTAAAATGCACACTATTTTGGAGTGATTCCAATATACTCTCCACTTAACCACAACTACATTTTACATGGGTCTTTAGAGATAAGGACATAGTAAATAATGTTAAAATAAGGTAGATTTAGCCAACCAGGCACTGAAAAGCCATTTTTTTTAAATGTCAACATTGCCAGTCAGATGCTATAACTGAGACAGCAAGCAGCTGGCTTTGAGCCCTCTTGCAATAGATTCTTCAAGGACATATTGAAGTCTTTGACAATTCCTTATTGTGTATTACTATCCAACCTACAATAGATTTTCAACCAACCAAGTTCTACGACTTCCTCCTCGATGACTAATTAAATGACATCTTACCCTGCCATTGACAGCTCTCATTTTATAGCTACTTTCCAGGCTCGAATTGAACGGGTTGTCATATATGGATGGCAATAGAATGAAAGGTATTTCAATAAAGCTGGCCATGAAACAGGATAAAACCACGCAGTGTACAGAAAATGAATTCGTTTTAAAAGCAAATTAGTTTCCATGACATATCTCCCAGTCCTGCTCTATGTCGATGACGCTGTGCTAATTTTCAAAACCTCTAATAGGCTAAATATTTTGTTCCAGGACTTTGTTATTTTTGTGGGGTCACTCAGCCTTCTCACGAACCGAACCAAAACGTTTATTATGTCTTGTGGTCCAAGCACCACAAGATGAAAGGAGTGCATTTGCAGGGTGACCCTGTTGCTATTACTCAGGAATTTTCATATTTGGGTATTGTTTGTGAAGCAAGGGGTAACTGGGGACCCTGTACTGTCAAAGTGCACCAGAGATTTGAGAGTTCGTTAGGATATATCTTTTATAAAGAAAGTGTCTCCCTATTCTCACCCATGGGTCCAGTATGTGGGTTATTCCAATCTCAATTGCCTCCAGGGAGAACAAAACCGAGTGCTCAGGCATTCCTGCCAAGCGTCACGCAACAGGTGTGACACTAACGCATTTCAGTGCGGTGATTCTCATCACCGCACTGAAATGCATTGTCACGCATTTTGCCACCACCTGCCAAGCTCGCCACTAACGGCGCCTTTGCCCGGGCTCTCTGCTGCTCGGACATGCTGCTTGCTAAGCCCGAGTTCCTAAATAGTTAACCAATGTTGTCTCAGCTTTGTGGAGTGGCTGAGAGCGCTACAGTGTATCTCTGCACTCTGACCAGGCTCAGCTGCCTGCTGTGTTGCCCTGGAAACAAATAAATGCGGCGACGGCGGCTCGGGGCTTACTCATCACACACTGCGGGGGGGGAGGGGCTGCCCTCTCAGCAGTCGATACTGCTGTCATTCACCGAGGCACCATGGGGGCCGGGATTAATAATCCGCATGTGCTGGTGGTACTGTGCCTTCACATCCAGAGGAAGTATGCAGAAGCTGCGGGGGAATCTGAGTGCAGGCACTCGGAGACTCGAGTCTCTCTCTCATGCGGCGTGGCACTCACTCCTCGGCCACGAGGCAGGCCTGGTGGAGTCAGGTGTTGTCTGCTTTTGTAATATTGCTTAGTTTTTAATAGCCCACGCTGACTGAGGTGCTGTGGTCTTCTTACCTCGCTGGGTCAAGGGAGAGGAACAATGTTAGAAAATAAAATAAAGTAACAACCGTACCAGCCTCCCTTGAAACCGATGCCCTTTGTGCTTGTGGCTGAACTAATAATTTTCATACTCTTTGCTCCACGTCTGAAATAAGCTGGGGGCCAACGAACTCTGTCTGTGCTAGTGGAGGGGCTCTGTAGCGAGTGCGCGCACTGAATGTTTTTGGTCTTTAGAGGGGTCGGAGCACCATCTCACATAGCGAGCTCTCCCCTCCATCCTGGGCCCCAGTCCCACTCACCCGGGAGACACTTTAAACTTGCAGATCAATTTACAATTGATGTTGTTGACACTGGAGGGTCAACAACATTCTAATTAGCTTTCCATCTCGGCATCACCTCGTGGAAAGTGTACAGTGTGACAGGGGTACCTGTACTCTTGGCACATTTGCATACTTAAAAGTGCCGGGCAGCGTGGTCTGCCAGTTCGGATGCACGACAAAGTGATAATCAGCGGCCATGTTCGGAGGCTGCCCAACGCCAAACACATCCCACATTGGCCCTCTTATAACCAAACAGTTCTGTCCGTGTCCCGGCATCCGCATAAACATACTGGCAATGGCAGCTCTACTCCGTGCATACTGCATTCATTCTGTTAAAATAATCCAGCGTGCAGAGGGCGCGCGACGCGCAAACAAGATGGCCGCTCCCGCCTGAGCTCCGCGATTTCGGCGGCACTTTCCACACGAAGGGACCGCTTCTGGGCAGAGTTTCCTGCCGAAAACGGCTGTTTTGTGCGTCAGAACTGCCCCTCCTCACATGGGTATGTTTCTGTACGCCTTCTTCGTTTTTTGAGGCTAGAATTTGCATAAATGCTTTCTCCTCGGAAACAGCCGCCATTTTGTTTTTTTTTCTTCATGGTTTTTCGATAATTTTTTTCCAATGCTCTATTTTTGTATCCTCCTGATGCTTTTTGTCCTCTGGCTGTGCTTCTTCAACTTTGTAGCGCTTCCACGGTTCTTTGGCATTTAATATGGCGCTTTGAGTCATTTTTACTTATCATTTGATCGCTGGACCTTTGCCTCAGTTTTTTCTCCTCAACCTTCGATTTGGCTGTGCGCTGTTGCTTTCCTGCCTCCTCCACACGCATCATTTCTTCATTTTTGCGCTCTGTTGACATCCAGTTCGACTTTTCATGACTGTGGTCTCCATTTTTCACAGTTTCTGTGTGTTTTTTTTAGGGTCTTTGCAGCCTTTCATCACGTTCCGTCGCTCTTTTTTTTGCTTCCCGCTGATCCCGTCTCAGGCTTTCACATCATGGAGCACGGGCATGTCTCTAAGGCCTCTAATGCTGCTTCCGCTTCACGCAAAGACCCTGTTCCTGTGGGCAAACGCCTCAAGACGAACCCACCGTCTCCCTCCAAATCTCCTTTTCCTGTTACCCTTGAGGATTTAATGGAGGAACTCAAATTAATCCGCCCTTTTATTGCGGACACCACTGCTACATTGCAAAGACTGGATGATAAGTGGTCCAACCTTGATAAACGAGTTACTGAAGTTGAGCAGAAAATCAGTGACGCACAAGATGTTGTTGCCAAAGTGGGTACCCTCACCAAGGAGATTCAAGTCCTCAAGAAGACGTCTGAGGATTTGGAAAATCGTAATAGACGCAACAACCTTCGTATTTATGGTGTTCCGGAAAATTCTGAAGGGTCGGACATCATCTTATTCCTGAAGACACAAGTTTTACCGATACTTGGCTTGCCGAAACATGTGGATGTCAACATTCAACGAGCGCACCGTCTTGGTCCCAAGACTTCTTCCACTTCATTGAAACCCTGTGGTATCATCGCTTACTTTCTCCTCTACTCCAACCTCATGACTATTCTTCATTCAGCCAAACAACACAAGCAACTGTTATGGTCTGGCCATAAACTTTTTTTCTCTCAGGATGTCTCCAAACAGACTGCAGCGCGTCGTAAAGAATTCCTGGATCTGCGGCCTACGCTTCGAACCATGAACGCTAGATACGGTTTGATTCATCCTTGCTTTTTCAAGGTCACATATAAGGAACGGTCCTACAGTTTCGAAGACCCGGCTGATCTCCGCAGATTCATCCACTCCCACAGAGAGGACTCCATGGAACAAAGCAGCTCTTAATTTTTTTTATTTTTTTTCATTTGTTTGTTTCCTCTCTGTGTTTCTTTACTTGTCTGTTATGATTTGTTGTTTCTCCTCACATCACCTCACTTTTTTGTTTCTATTACTTCTTAGGTGCGTTTCCTGATGTTTCGAAAGTCCTCCTCTGCATTGTATTGTTCTATCGTTCGTCTCCGTCATCCCAGTATGCTGTTTGTTTCCGCATATCCGTTTGGTAAGTCTCCTTCATTTGTTCTTTGTCGTGCTCGGTCCCAGGTTCTCCTTGCATTTTTTCTTCTCTCCTCTGTTTTTTTTCTCTGTTGTTCCTTGGACTGTGTTTTCGACTTACTCCTTTTTATTGGTCGTCTTTTATTGCTGCTCCCGTTCTCACCTCACTGTTTTTTTTTCTGTTACATGTTCTGTATGGCTAGAACCACCTTGGTTCTTTTTGCCGTCCTCCTTTTCGCTGTCTTCTTTTGGGTTGCTTTTGGCTCCCTCTTTTCTCCCTCTTGCTCTACTTTCTTCTTATTCCCCTTCCTTCTTTGCCTTTTTCGTTTTTTTCGACTCTACCTACCTTACTCTTGCTATTCTTTCCACCTTCCTTTTGGCACTGCGTTATTAGTCATTTCTTCTTTTTCTCCTCCATTTCTATCTCTTCACTTCTTCTCATCTCACCTTCCCATGATGGCATTGCTCCTTTTTCTTTCGCTTTCTCTACTTGGGTTTCTTTCCTATTTCCATCGTTCCTCTTTTTACTATATTTGGCTTGTCCCCATCTCTCCTTGCCAATCTCTCTATATATTCCCTCTTTTTACCTGTATTACTCTCTCTTTTTCCTTTTCCCTTAATCTCCTCCTATGAAAGGTTTTCGACTCATTTCCTGGAATGTTAAGGGTCTTCGCAACCCTATCAAGAAACAACGTGTTTTATCTCATCTTGCTTGTTTAAAATGTCAAATTGCCTTTTTACAAGAAACACATCTTTCTACACAGGAGTTATCGTTGTTACGTAGACAATGGGTTGGGGATGTTTTCTGCTCTCCTGCTATTAATCACAAAAATGGTGTTGTTATTTTATTTCATAAAGCATTGTCTGTTCAAATTCTAAATGAAACTGTTGAGACTAATGGTAGATGGTTGTTCCTTGATTGTACTGTTCATAATGTTCATCTCTCTCTTTGTAATGTCTATGGTCCGAATGGCATTGATTCTTCCTTTTGGAGTGATTTCTCCTCCCTTCTCTCTTCTAATGCTAATGAAGATTTGATTGTTGGGGGGGATTGTAATCAATTGATGGACCCCTTTTTGGACCGCAAATCACAAGCTCGTTACATTCCCAATAAAATGCAAAAGTCCTTCCATAGATCCATCTCCTCCACAGGCCTTATAGATTCATGGCGGTTGTCTCACCCTGACTCTCTGGAATTTTCCTTTTTTTCTCCTGTGCATAATTCCCTCTCCCGTATTGATTATATATTTCTCTCCCACCATGCTTTCCAATTTATGACCAACTCAGAAATAGGCTCTATCCTCATCTCAGATCATGCCCCGGTTATTTTAGATATGGACTACCCCTCTCCCTTGCCTCAGGCCCGCAGATGGCGCTTTAACAACTCCCTTTTACTTGATCCCACTTTCATTGAACATTTCACTCACTTCATGGATGACTTTTTCACTACTAACTCACACTCTTCCTCTGACTTTCATTTTCTCTGGGATGCTTTTAAGGCCACTGCTCGGGGTTGTATTATTGATTTTGTGTCACGTAAAAAAAAGAAAGCGCTTTCCCACGCTTCTTCCTATCTAAAACGCATCAAAGAACTTGAGCATCTTTATTACACTTCCAATTCTCCGGATTCTTTATCCTCTCTCATTACTGCTAAATGCAATTTAATAAACATTCTTGGGAATCGGCCTCCAATCAGCTTCTTCAATTTAATGCAAAGATATATGGTGGTCGCAATAAAGATGGTAGGGCTCTGGCAAATTACCTCAAAATTAAAAAACAGAAATCTAAAATAGTCTCGATTAAAGATTCACAAGGCTCGCCCCAAACTTCTGATGCCAAAATTCTGGATTGCTTTGTTCAATTTTATTCTTCTCTTTATACCCCTGAGTCTTCCCCTTCAGTAGAGCAATTAGATTCTTTCTTTAATTCTGTCCCTAAACCTCCTACTCCTTTGGTGGATTTCTCTTCTCTTGATGCCCCGATTTCAGAAAAAGAAATTCTTGCTGCCCTCTCTCTTCTCCCCAAAGATAAGACACCTGGCCCTGACGGCTTTACTGTTCGTTTCTTTCTACAATTTAAATCTGTACTGGTTCCTCATTTGCTCCAGCTAATTAATCACTTTCTCTCCTCTGGTGAATCCAAAGGCTCTTTCACGCAAGCTATGCTTGTTCTTCTCCCCCAAAAAGATAAGGACCCTTCCCTGTGTAAAAACTATCGACCCATCTCTCTAATTAATACTGATTGTAAATTATATGCGAAACTTCTGGCTCTACGGATTAGTTCCATCATCCCCGATTTGGTCAACATTCATCAATCCGGATTTGTTAAGGGAAGATCCATTACAGACAATTCTAGGACCCTTCTCAATATCATTCATCTCTCTGCTAAAATGGATAGTCCTTTGGCGGCCATTACTCTAGACGCCGAGAAGGCATTTGACCGTGTCCACTGGGATTTTATGTTTGGTGCCCTGTGCTGGCACGGTTTCAGTCCCACTTTTCTTAAATTAGTTCAATTGCTTTATTCTGCTCCTTCTACTTCTATATGGATTAATGGTATGCAATCTGATTATTTTCCCCTTCATAGAGGTACCAGACAAGGCTGTCCACTCTCCCCCCTCCTCTTTATTTTGGCTCTCGAACCTTTCCTTGAGAAAATTCGTCAATCCCCTTCCTATTCTGGCTTTCTTTATAAAGATGTGGAGATTAAGTTTACTGCTTACGCCGACGATATTCTGCTTTACATTTCCAACCCTGCTATTGCTCTTCCTGCTTTCTTTTCTTTACTACATGATTACTCCTCAGTTTCTGGTTATAAATTAAATATCGATAAAACAGAAGTCCTTCCCCTCAATAAATTTTGTCTTCCTCACATGTTTCAGGGCTCCGGTTTCCAATGGAATTCTGGCTCTATTAAATGCCTTGGTGTCTTATATGCTAACACCATTAGAGAAACTATCAGAATTAATCATTCCGATATACTTAAAAAGCTCTCTTCTCTTATAGAACGTTGGTCCCCTCTTTTTCTTTCCTGGTGGGGTCGTCTTTCCACTATTAAAATGATGCTCCTTCCTATCGTGAACTTCTGTCTTTCCATGCTTCCTATCTCTCTCCCCCATTTCTTTTTTAAGTCTATCAATAGTCTTTTTTCCAAATTCCTGTGGAATAAGCGTAAGGCCAGAGTCTCTCTTCTCCGTCTTCAACAACCTAAACATCTTGGTGGTGTTAACTTCCCCAACATCTCACACTTTCACTCTGCTTTTTCTCTCAAGCAAATTTGGCCTTTCCTTCTCGAAACCTCATCTCCTCCTACTACGGCTTGGAGCTCTCTGGAATTGGCTCAACTTCACCCCTTCTCCTTTCTTCTTGCCTCCAATCTCACTCAACCACCTCCTAAGCTGCTTTCACCTATTTTTAAACACTCCAAAGCTTTAACACTTGCCCTTTTTCGCTCATTCTCTGTCCCATCTACTCTTCATTTGAATACCCCACTTTGGTATAATAAATCTCTTAAACTACGCAATCGGGCGCTCTTTTGGAAGGAATGGATCGACAAAGGAATTCTCACTTATAGACAACTTATTTCTAACAATTCCTTATTAACCTTTTCAGCACTTCGTGACTCCTTTGGTATCTCTAACAAATACTGTGCACATTTTCACGAACTTCTACCTAAACTATCCACTATTATCTTGCAACACATCCCTTCTCCCTCTTCACCTCCCCTCCTTGCCTCTCCACCGAACTTTCAGGCTCCCCTTAAGGCCTCTGCTATTTATAAACTACTTTCTCCCTCACCTACTGATAGGCCTAAAACTAACCTCAAACTTATCTGGGAATCAGACCTTAATCAAACTTTTCCCTCACTTACCTGGGATTCTATTTGGTCCAAACTTCATTCCACCTCCCGGTCCGCTAGTACCACACAAACCCTTTACTTTTTTTTATATAATAGATTATTTTATACTCCCTGTGACTTGTTCAAATTTAAATTGTTAGATGCTAAGAAGTGTTGGTCTTGTTCATGCACTTCTGGTGATTTGGTTCACATGTTCTTTCTTTGTCCTAAGGTCCACCTTATGTGGTCCCACATTTGGTGTACACTTAACAAGATTTTGTCCACTAATGTTCCTTTTCTTCTTTCTTCTGTATTTCTGGGTGGTTTGGCCCCTGTTTGGGATGTCCCGCTTCATATTCGTAAATTTATTGATCTTTGTATTGCTATTGCTGTTCAAATCATAACAACTAACTGGAAAGATACCAAAAATGTGGTTTATAATGCTTGGTGGAATTTACTCTGCCATCATCACAGATTAGATCGTGCATGTGCTTCTTCTATTCCAATGTTGATTAAATGTGACTTACTTTGGTCCCCTTTAACAGACTATTTATCTAAAAGTGCCTCATGATCACCTGTTATTGTTATTATTAGTATTACTGTTATTAATATTATTATATACTTTTATTATCTTATACATCTTTACTCTGTTTATCATTTATTTTTCACTGCTGTTCCCCTTCTCTCCCCCTTTTTCCCTTCTTCTTTCCTTCTCTCTCTCTTTCTTCCCCCCACAAAATGAAAAGTTATAAAACCATTCTTTCATATGTATAGTGTTTTCCCCCTTGGGGCTTTTCTTGTTATGATGGCACATTATTCTACATAATTATTTTGTTTCCTGCTGCTCTTTATTTATGCTGTTGTACTGATGTTTTACATTGTTTTATTTAATTCAATAAAGCTTTTAAAACTTAAAAAAAAAAGAATCCAGCGTGCAACATGACGTGAACGTAGTGAAGGACTGGACTTTTTAACAGTACCAGCGGTGCCAGGGAACAACACCTATAACCTTCATGGGATACCTGTTTCGGCGCACAAACTACAGAGACACGGGACACTTCCTTCGGCGTCAAAGATTCAAGGTTTATTACTGCAGGGAACACAGAAGTCACGACAAGTACAACACGTGTAACTTGGGGAGACTGCTTCAAATTGGTTCTGTGGGTCGCTCCTTTTATACAAAATTAACTCATAGGACAACATGGTACACAACAGTTTATAACCTGGTTCCCATAATTATCCCTCAGAGGGGTCGCTTTGGTCACTTTGGTACACATAAGGTCCGGAACATAAGTGCGGAAACATTTGGCGGTTCCCAACTGTAAAAACCCATCTTCCCAACATTAGTGAATTCCAATCGGCAGTAAAACAGATCGAAATAGGGACAAAGACAGGTGCAGAGGGAGATGGAGACAGTGGGGAAATCGAAAAGGGTGTAAAAGGGGAGGTATCGGGAAACACGAGATACAGGCATCAAAGGGACGTGCCTAATGAGATGCACGGCTGAGACAATAAACCGGACGGCAAGATGAGCCTCGAGCGGGGACATCTGCCTTACAGTATCATCCCCCTCATCGTAAAAGATATTTACAAAGAACATGTGTCTTCCACTAATATCTTGAGAATCCCAGGGTAACGAAGCGGACAGTGTCCGTTCGCTGGCTACTTGAGGGCAAGAGACAAAATGGATGCCGTATCTAAGATGGAACCCGTGGGTAGAGATGAAAAACCCACATATCAAATGAACGGTTTAAGTTAGCACAGCGAAACTGCGTACACTTACTAAACTCGTCATTTACGGTTCTTAGATACCAGACTCGACCATATTCGTGCGAATCAAAAACATCACTTAAAATTGTCACGGAACCTCAGACGCTCCTTTTGCCCTCATGTAGGCAAGCACTAGTCGGAATCATATTCGATATTCATCAGACCCTCGAGATGTTGCTGTAGCATAGCTCTGTCCAACCAAGACCCTTTGGTAACAGGTGGCTGTCTCATACACGTTGTAGCACAGAGGCCACATAAGGCAGGACCGCACTGCACGCAAAGGCAACACGTGAACAGGAACACTACAACGACTCCAATGATCGTCAGAATTTTCCAACCCCAAGTCGACATCAGGCCCCAAAACCATCCAAGTAGCGTCCAATCCCCTACATCCACGTGTATGGATTCGGAGATCTTATGCAACTTCGAGATGGCTTGATAGACAGTCGGAGCGTTATCAGGAATGAAAATACAGCAGCTCGAATGGATCACCTTACATACCCCACCTCGATCTGCTAAGATCACATCTAAAACCATACGGTTTTGTAACGTCATAAGTCTATCCGCCTGAAGTTCTGTGGTGATATTACCAAGGGCACTGGCAGTAATATTAGCTGTCGATTCTACCACTCGAGTCAACTGTCTTAGGTTCCTACTATTAACCATAGGTCCCCAAAATGGGAGGAAACCCTTGAAAAAGTCTCCTGCCTCTTGACCGGCAGTATCCTCTTCGCTAATTACGCCTCTCACAACTCTAGTTTTGTGATAATCTGCATCTACAGTAAACGTCGGAGGCAACAAGTTTGCGATAAAACATGAGCCCATGAAGTCAGAGGGCAACCATGCATACGCACGATCATGACAAATAAAGTATGTACCCTTGGCAGCCAAAAACACAGGGGACGAGACCATTGGCAAAATATAATTTTCAGTGCAAGCACTCTCTCCAAGTCGGGCTTTCGATCTACGGCCGCGACCTATTAAACAAAAATTACCAATGTGGGGTACGACCCATATCGGAGGCGAGCTTTTAAGCTGTTTTTCACCAGTGAACACACTATATTCGCCTCTACTTAGGACCCTATAGGCTTGTACCTCTTCTTCAGGGATAAGCGAGGGATCATAGATATCGCTATCTAAATCCTCTATAGCTATAGACAAAGATTTTTGGTACGAGGTAGGACCAGAGTAAGGGGAACGTGGTTCTCGAATGGGGTGGAAACCCAGTGCGCTTCGAAACATTGTTTGAAATGCTCGAGCAGACCCTTGGGAGCTATACGGTAACACCAGATATGGAATTCCCTTATCCGTAGTATGTGGCATCAACTCACACACCCAACAATTAGTAGTGTTAACCACTAACTGATGCTGATGAAGGAGTTGAATAAAGGAATTGTTGCGGAATTCTGCACGTCTAGCCTGCTCGTGTTCAGGTAAGATGTGAAAAGAATGAGGAGAGTCAGTGGAGATGAGTTTAAGGTCAGGGGTAGGAGTAGGTATAGTGGAAGGCAAGAAGTAAGTCATTGTGTAATACACCCCACCCGCAAATAACGCAGAAACAGTCACAAACAGTACAAATATTTGGAACACAAAACATTTAGTACGACTGAGTTGCTGCAGCTTGAATCTTTGTGCTTGAGCTTTTTCCAAGTCCATCAGCTTCAAAAATGCCATTCCCTATGACCGTCCGCAACGTTTCTTGACGCACTTCGTTCTGTGTAGCAATAGTCAATTCCTAGGAGTTCCCAGGAATCGACGGTCTTTAACCTAGCGTCAAGACCTACTAACCAGGAGGAAGTACACGCGCGGCCCTACGGCCTTTATTTCACAAATATATATATATATCAAAAACAAATGTCTCTCAGCTGTGGAAACAAAAAGTGTAAGGAACGAAGCTCAATGAATATATACAAAATAATTACAATAGTATGAGTGTTCAAACTGATCATGGAAAACGGGATAATGCACTTGTCAAGGGACAGAACGGGGTTTTTTATTAGTCTTTAGTGCTGGATCTTAAAAAATATCGGGTTTTCCCAGGACGTGTCTGTTCGTTAAACAAAAGATCCGTTGAAGGGACAACGCCCTGTTGATCAGCTGAATGTTCTGGTCTTGAGTTTTCTGATGGCAAGTGTTCAATAATGCCTTTTTGCTGCACTGAGGATTCTCCGACAGGTTGTGCGTCGCTGAAAGGTACAAACGCCGGCAATCCTTCGGTTTCAGTTGATGCAATGCCTTTCCTTACCCACGAGTCTGCTGGCAAAGGAATGGGGACTTTCTTGGTATGGGTGGCATGCACCCAATTTTTCCGCCCCTCCAGACGAACTGCAGTTCTCGTGGCAAGGAGGACCTGATAGGGTCCAGTGAACCTGGGATCCAAGTTGTTCTTGCGCGAAAAATTGCGCGTTACCACCCAATCTCCGGGCTGGAGCTGGTGGCCTGGACCCTCCGTCTGTGTCGGCAATGCTTCGTGAACCTGTTGGTGAATTAACCTCAGTTTAGCAGTCAAGTCATAAAGATAATCGATTAACATTGGATACTCAAGTTCACAAAAGGCACCCGGTCTAGGGACCCCCCAAACATTGGCAGGACGACCGAACACTATTTCATAGGGACTGAGCCCTACTCGGGAGTGTACAGTTGCCCTTGTTGACAGCAATGCTAAGGGTAAAGCGTCAGGCCACGAAAGACCTGTCGTAGCCTGGATCTTTGCTAGTTTTAGTTTAAGGGTGCCATTGTACCCTTCAACCAAACCAGCTGACTGAGGATGATTGGCACTATGAAATTTCTGTACAATCCCTAACCCGCGACACACACTCTTCATCACGCTCCCAACAAACTCACTTCCGTTGTCTGACCACACAACCCGAGGCATTCCGTAGCGGGAAAAATACTCTTTGAGTAAAATTTTTGCCGTGGATAAAGCCGTATTATCCTTAAGGGGGTAGGCCTCAATCCACCTAGAAAATGCACACACCACAACCAGCACATACTTCAAATTATTACATCTCTCCATGTGGATAAAGTCTAACTGGATAACTTCGAAAGGGTACGCAGGAGGGGCAAAATGGCCAGGTGGAGTGGGAGTGCCCTTACCAGGATTGTGCATCAAACACACCATACAATTCTTAACCAAGCGTTCAGCACATTTCGTAATACCATCATTCTTCCACACAGGAAACAGCAATTTACAGATACCTTTCGCGCTAATATGAGCTAACCCATGTGCCATAGTCACAATAGCCAGCACATACGCATCAGGCAACATCCATCTTTTCTGTTCCGATAAGTCAATCCAACAACCATTCGCATCCAACTTTCCCGTACTTTCTTTCCACTTCGCCTTTTCAGTCTCGGTGGCCTCATTCTGAATTGCTTTCACACTTCCGATAGTGTTTTCACACATACTTGATTCTGCAGGCCACCTAACCGAACTCGTCACATACATTCGAGTGCTAAGGTTCCGGGCAGTCTCCTTAGCAGTCTCATCCGCAAACGCATTTCCACGACCAACGTCATCCGTTACTTTCTGATGTGCGCTACATTTGATTATGGCCACCTGTTTAGGCAATGTGAGTGCATCTAAAAGATCATTTACAAGCTGTCCATGTTGAATCTTCGTACCATGTGACGTAAGGAATCCTCTCTCTCTCCACAGTCGTCCAAAACTATGTGCCACACCAAACGCATACTGGCTATCTGTAAACACATTCACCCGTTTATCTTTAGACAACACACACGCTCTCGTCAAAGCAATTAACTCAGCAGCCTGAGCCGAATTTTGATTTAATCTTGCACTTTCCACAATCGTTCTCAATGTAACTACAGCATATGCAGTCGTCACATCACCATTCGGCAACTTGAAACAAGAACCATCCACATACAAAGTACCATCGGGATTTGTCAATGGAGTATCTTTTAGGTCAATACGACCCTTGGTTTCCTCTTCAGTTTTGAGATAGCAGTCATGTACTGCTTCATCACTTGATTCTGTGTTGATCGGCAGCAATGTTGCTGGATTCAACACATTACATCGTTTTATCCGTATATGACTGGCCAGCAACGTCAACTCATATCCGGACAATCTTGCACTTGTCAGATGTTGAGTTTTCGTTCGGTTCAATAGAGTGTCGACTGCATGCGGAACCATTACCGTGAGCATGTTATCCATGACTAGACCTGCGGACTGTCGAATGGACGCCGCAGCTGCCGCTGTTGCCCTTAAGCAACTTGGCAAGGCTCTTGCTACTGGGTCTAAAGTCGAAGAAAAGTAGGCACATGGGCGTTGCTTACCACCAAAAGGTTGTGTCAAAACACTCAACGCGCAACCATCCCTCTCGTGAACGTATAGTGTAAACGGCTTACTGTAGTCAGGGGTACCCAACACAGGAGCTGAACACAGCGCATCACGCAATTCAGAAAAACTTTTCTGACATTCTTCAGACCAAGGTACTGGGGATGAAACATCCTTGCACGTAAGGGCTATCAATGGTTTCGCCAACAATGAAAAATTTGGAATCCATTGTCTGCAGTAGGACGTAATACCTAAAAAGGCGCGAACATCTCTTTGGGTTTTTGGCACAGTCATTCGGGAAATCGCTGCAATTCTCTCTGGGGTCAACCTTCTCCCTTCTTTTGACAATAAGTGACCTAGATAGGTAACTTCTTGACAACAATACTGTAGCTTTGAAGGTGATACCTTGTGGTGCAATTCATATAGATAGTGTAACAATGATACTGTAGCCGTTTTGCAAATAACATCTGTATCAGCTGCCACTAGAAGATCGTCAACGTATTGAATCAAAGCTGCACCTTTAGGCAATACAAAGGCATCAAGCTGACCTTTAAGTGCTTGGCTGTAGATTGACGGACTCTCACAGTAGCCCTGTGGAGCGCGTTTTAGCCTAAAACTGCGGCCTCCTAATGAGAATCCGAACAGGTCTCTGCTTTCCTCTGCAATCGGGATGCTAAAGAAAGCATTCTTTAAATCGATCACTGTGAACCAGGAGGCAGATGCTGGAATCATTGTTAGTAAAGCCGTAATGTCGGGGACCACAGGAAATTGCGGAACCACTATTTTGTTTACCTCTCTCAAATCTATAACAAAACGATACACAGGAGGTTTAGTTGGGTCAGTTCGTTTCAGAATTGACAATACAGGGCTATTACATACATTTCCACGAGTTTCTTCAACAACACCCTTTCCAATGAGATCATGAATGATTGCTAATAGCGCTCGTTCACCTTCAAGAGAAATACGATATTGAGGTAAACGCGGTAATCGCTCATTTGGTTTCAATTGAATCACATAGGGTGGAATGTCTAACAGGCCCACGTCATTGGGACCTGTGGCCCATAAGGACGCAGGAAGGGAATTCAATTCCGGTGGGAATTTATCAACCGATAAATACATGGGAGAGACCACTCTCCTTCCCAATGTAAGCTCCACTCCTTCGGGGGAACAATACAATGTTGCATATAATCGTTTCAATAAATCCAGGCCCAAAAGATTTTCACCACAACCTGTAGATAGAATCAGTGGAGCCGTTAGCTCACGTGGTCCAATCATAAGAGGCAAAGGGTTAGAGACTGGGTTACTAACAGGGGCGCCAGAGAATCCAACGGAAACATTCGTTAAGCCAGACAAAGGTGCGCCAGGGAGTTTTGAATGCATGATGGAACTTTTCGTCGCACCAGTGTCTAACAGAAAAGGCTCAACTACACCCGATGTAGTCACTGCAATGTAAGGCCCACTCTGATCGACCGGAACTGACACTACTCCCTCTCTTTGTCGTTGGCTGTCCTAGTAGTGGTCATTTACAACAGTCTCGTGATCTATATAATAATCATCAACATTATACTGTGCAGATCGAACTGACCCCGCATTTCGCTGGTCAAAATAATTATTTGCATCCGATTGATTTTGATGACGATCAATCTGATTGTGGGATGAACCACGACCTCTACCACGTGGTGCCTGCTGAGGACCACTGCCACGATTTCCTCGTGTCGACACACCATTCAGACGGTCCCGTAAAGCAAGACAATCATATTTTAGATGTCCCTCTTTTCTACAATATGCGCACTGATTATACCCAAGTGAAGATCTGGGATCAAAGTTGTTAGAGCGCGGCTGTGTTCTATCAAGCTGTGCTCGTGGTCGATACTGCTGTTGCGAATCATTTTGGTTTGATCGTGGAGGGTATGCTTGCTGCAACAAAACCTTCGTTTTGAGCTCCTTAGTTTTCTTTTCTACACGATCACTTTCTTCCTTTTCCCTATTCTCATAATACTGGGCCGTTGCTAATATTTGCGCAGGGGTTGAAACTGCCCACGCACTTTCTGAATTCTTTAATTTGTTGCATAGCTCAGGCAGCAAATTTGACACAAATTTGTCAACGAATAACCGCTGACCTCCCTCAGCGCCCATGTCCTGGCCGCTGTGGTCAACAAACGCTTCCTCAAACCTAGTAAAGAAATGTGAGACACTCTCGTCTTTCTTTTGCTTACAAGCTGATAACTTATCCCAGTTCACCTTCATCGCTGGCATGAGAGTTTTCATGAGCGTAATGATTTTCTGAGGCAAATCCAAGATCAACTGTTCAGGTTTAGCCCCACCAACTTGTAATGCATCAGCTGCTAGCAGTGCAGCCCAATCACCCCCTAATTCAGCTGCGTGATTGGCTTGACGAATTTTAGCCCAAACTGGTTGCGGTACAACATTGCCAAACAACATGTCGATGTCGGCAATATTCATAATAGAAGCTTCTATCAGTTGTGATAACTCCTTATAATAACCAGCCGGATTTTTACGCGGATCGGGTAAGGATTGCTTCACTTGCAAAACTTCCGATCGTTTCCATGGAAGATGTATCCACACCCTTCGAAAATGCGGTAGCACCACAGGGTTCGCATTAGGATCACCAGGCACCCACAGTGGCGGAACTTCTCTCATGGGATACTGACCAGGAACCGCTTTCCAGTTCTCAGTGGTATCATCTAATGTCACCCGAGAATGTGCTGTGGGTCTGAATGCTAATAAGCGTTCCACGGCACGTCGTACATCGTCTCCTATAATCATACCGTTCGAAAAGTGACTCTGGAGTTCAATTATGTCGGACGGTACATCATCTACATCATTATTGTACCATTCTTCTCTCAAAAAGTTACACATCTCCTCAAATACGAATCTCTGCGTAGGCTCATTAAACTGAGAAAACGTATCAAATACTACACGCGGAGTGTAATTAGCAGGATGTCTTATCCACCTATGTGCCATTGTTACTAACGTCTCTTTCTCCCTACCACTAGGGATCTGACTCCGTCTCTGAGGAGTTTCAGATGAATCAGACGAAAATAACGGACCAGAAAGAGGTGAATAAAGGGTAGCAACAGAGTTAGGAACACGCTTACGAACAGAAGGAGAAAGAAAAACAGGAGCAACAACACTAGAGGTGAAGGAAGGCATAGTAGGAACGGACAAGATAGTCGGAGTAGCAGAAACAACAGTCTGCAAAGGTACAGGTACAGGAGCAGTAGGAACGAGGACAGGTGGTGTAACAAACGTAGGGTTAACAGCGGGCTGGCCCGCAGCCGCTGGAGCAACAAGAGGAACAACAGGAGGAGCTATAGGAGGAACTACAGGAGCAGTAGCACCCTGTACATAAGGAGGTGGTGATTTCATCAAGTATGATAACAAGGAATCCTCCTTTAAATCTTCTTCTTTCTTTTCTAGATTATTCGGCAAAACTGGGTAACATTTATCTATTTTCATGTGATGCAATCTAGTAGCGATTTCCATATCTTTTTCTTCTTTGTCTTGTCTACATTCTTTTATAGCTTGCATTATCGGAACAAACTCTTGCTTTTTATCCTTTTAAGTTGTTTGATTTCTTTCTGTTTGGCCTCTTTACGCCATATCCGAAAGGAATCAAACATAGCTGGCCTAGCTTTCTTTAAAAATAATTTAGCCTCAAGATTATCTAAAATCGAAAGTTCAAAAGTTCCGTGTGGTGGCCATCTAAGGTCACCGTCTTTCTTTGTATAGCGGATCCAGTAATCATTATAAATTATAGGACCCACCCCATGTCGACTATATAGATCATGTATCGGAGTTCCAACTGGAGGTATCGGACACGAGTCCTCCAACCGGGAATCCATTGCGCAACATTTGAAAATACGAAACAAATCACTATGGCTAGGCATCGTGCACACTAACCTAGTATCAAACTTCAAGGATTACCGAAGCAATGAAACCTCGTGTAAGTCAAAACCCTTGGTTTTTGGCAATTGCAACTGTCAAATAATACTAAGAACCAATACTAAGAACCACAAATGCAATGGAACCATGCAATACAACAAAGCCTTAAGGCTATTACAAAGCTCGGAGAGCTATTACCACAAAGCCTTAAAGGCTAACCACAAAGCTTTCAAAAAGCTAGAACAACCACTAAGGACTGGGAGCGACCCACAAATACTTAACTCAGAACTTCAATGGCGTCACCAGGAAGGCCCGTCTATCGTCTCGCTTGTACATAAGGTCTACGCCGGGCGTCGAAGACAGGTCGACAGTCAGGGCATCGGTCCGTCGCAGCCGTCAGGAGGCGGGAATCTTCGCAGGGAAAAACTTCGGGCCACTTATTTCGACAACAGGATCGATGAAGCGGGGTGCACCTTCCCTCGGAGATTTCACACGAAGTTCCTCACGATCATCAGGCTTTGGACCGGACCGGTACCGCTGAAGTCGCCCCACGTTGGGCGCCAACTGAAGGACTGGACTTTTTAACAGTACCAGCGGTGCCAGGGAACAACACCTATAACCTTCATGGGATACCTGTTTCGGCGCACAAACTACAGAGACACGGGACACTTCCAGGTTTATTACTGCAGGGAACACAGAAGTCACGACAAGTACAACACGTGTAACTTGGGGAGACTGCTTCAAATTGGTTCTGTGGGTCGCTCCTTTTATACAAAATTAACTCATAGGACAACATGGTACACAACAGTTTATAACCTGGTTCCCATAATTATCCCTCAGAGGGGTCGCTTTGGTCACTTTGGTACACATAAGGTCCGGAACATAAGTGCGGAAACATTTGGCGGTTCCCAACTGTAAAAACCCATCTTCCCAACATTAGTGAATTCCAATCGGCAGTAAAACAGATCGAAATAGGGACAAAGACAGGTGCAGAGGGAGATGGAGACAGTGGGGAAATCGAAAAGGGTGTAAAAGGGGAGGTATCGGGAAACACGAGATACAGGCATCAAAGGGACGTGCCTAATGAGATGCACGGCTGAGACAATAAACCGGACGGCAAGATGAGCCTCGAGCGGGGACATCTGCCTTACAGTATCATCCCCCTCATCGTAAAAGATATTTACAAAGAACATGTGTCTTCCACTAATATCTTGAGAATCCCAGGGTAACGAAGCGGACAGTGTCCGTTCGCTGGCTACTTGAGGGCAAGAGACAAAATGGATGCCGTATCTAAGATGGAACCCGTGGGTAGAGATGAAAAACCCACATATCAAATGAACGGTTTAAGTTAGCACAGCGAAACTGCGTACACTTACTAAACTCGTCATTTACGGTTCTTAGATACCAGACTCGACCATATTCGTGCGAATCAAAAACATCACTTAAAATTGTCACGGAACCTCAGTAGGGAGCCTTCCGAGGCGATGGTGTCCGAGATAGCCAGTGTCAAAGGAAGCATAGTTCACACTGCAGTGCAAGGAAAGTAGCCAAGTCAGGCCCAGAATCGTGGCCAAGCCGACGCGTGCTACACACTGAGGCTGCAAAACCAAGTAAGTTAGTGACTGTGATTCACTTAACATTTATTAACCATAGCGCCAGCGCGCAGCTTTTCTAATCCTAACGTCTGTATTAACACTACGCACGGCTCTTTGCGGAGACAGCCAAGAGCCCGGGGTTCAGCTTAGAACGACCTTGTGAGTGTGACCCGCAGCCCGCCAGCGCGATCCGTCACCGCGGGCCTGGACAGCAGGCAGTGATGCACTCCCCATCTAGGCGAACACATCCTGCCAGGCAAAAAAAAACGTTGTCACAATCTTCCGAGACACAGTGGGCAGCACCTAGATTCCTAATGAATTGGCCTGAAATATCTCCTTCCAGGACCAAGATAGCACTGGAGGCCCAGGCCGCCCTAATCAGTGCAGAAGGCGCCAGCGTGCAGTGACCACACTGGTGCCTGTCAACTTCAGCACTTAGTTTAAGTCAAGAGCCTGGTATATATTAGTAACTCTGGGACTGCCGTACTCCCAGCCTACTAGTATAAGTAGATCTGGTGCTGCGGGGCTGGGCGGCAGGCAGTGTGCTCCAACTGGGGCGGACACCACTAGCAGAGCTGGTAATCACTTTTATTAGGGTTGAACAATCAGTAGTATAGTCAAGGCTAATACAGTGTCCCGGTTGGCTGTAATGTGTGCCTCACACTTCTTATTTCTGGTGCTTTCCAGCAGTTTTAAGATCCTAGAGTTTCTCGTTGCTCAAATGGGTGTATTTTCTGATATTTATGTTTAGTCTCATCACTTGATTTCGCTCGCGATAAAGTGTCACTCATAGACTTTGAAATGTCACTCATAATTTCAGTAACATTTTGAAAATGTCACACATTGCAATCTGAAACCTTGGCAGCTATGCTCAGGCAGCTCCTAGGTGTCCCACTTGCATGCTCAATCTTTATATTTATCAAGATGGAACTGCCGAACCTAGGGAGGCAGCCCTCTTTTCCAGTCCCACTGCCATTACAGTGATTTTGGGGGTTTCAATTTCCTCCCTTTGATAGCCCCTCATCACATTAGTGTTTTTCACCCATACCATATCAGTTTTTGTTATGGCAGTGGGACTGGAAAAGAGGGCTGCCTCCCTAGGTTCAGCAGTTCCGTCTTGATATATTTAAACCAAGGAATTCTCAGTTCTCTATCACCAGATAGACAATTAGTGATGATATCCCCATGAAATGAGGCATAGGGGGTCTCCCAGATTGGGCACAACAAAACCAGGAGAGCCATTTTAATATCATCCTGGTCTTCAATTCCAATCTCCCGGTGCTTAACAAAGATTGAGCATGCAAGTGGGACACCTGAGCACCCTGTTTTGTTCTCCCTGGAGGCAATTGACATTGGAATAACCCAATACTGTTTTAATTAGTGGGGATTTGTATGTTGGGCAGTAATTAGTACATCAGCACTTTAGGGACATCCTGTGGCTTTTTTTTTAATTTATGAAATTATTTTGTGTAGGTTTTATGGATTTTATGTTTTTGTTTTACATATATTTATAAGTGTTCATTGGGTCTTGTAAAACTCATTGCTACTTTTTATTTCGCACTTTACTTGTTAGCTACCAGCTGGAAGTAGTAAGGACCTGATAGGGACTGACCTGGCTTCATACAGATATGACGGTGGGCTTGAGAGGTTTTTCATACTTTGTCTGGCATAAAGCCAATACTTTGTACGTTCTCTTAGGTTGGCTGCAGGGTGGATATATTGGTGTTCTTTTTTTGAGTGTTGTGATGCATTTTACAGCAACTTGAATCTTGGCTAATTAACAGTGGAATTGATTGGCTTGTTTCATTCAAGTCTGTATCAAATGGGTAAGTAGCAATGTAGAAATGACACATTGCAAGTCAGAAAGGACTTTCTGACTCACAAATGCCCATCCCCTTCCACCTGGAGAACTGGGGAGGACATATGGCCTTGTAGCTGTAGCTGCCAACTTTGGCTCAACATCCTGTGATTCTGGGAAAAATTACTCACATTCTCTGGACTCATGCACAAAGTGTTTTTAACAGTTGCAAACCCTCAGATTAAATAAATCTGAGGGTTGTCAATGGCTAAAACACTTTCTGAAATGTACTAACCCCAATAAAGGATTCCGAAAGGGTTTTCTGAATATGTTTTTTGCGACCAAAAACTGGTAACTGGTTTTACCACCAACTCAAATGCAATGATAGTCCATTCCCAAATGGGAATGTTCACACATGAATGCAAACGTGAATGTTGACAAAAACTGTTTTTAGGTATAGGCAGTAGTCCTTGAGACCAGGGTGCATTTAAAAAAATATATATGCTTTATGTAAAAGCAATGAAAATAGAAAAAAGTGATGGATAGAATGTTTGAATTAATCTCAGGCCCTGATAATTACTTGAGCTGCATTCCTATCAATAATTAGTTTGCCCACCATGCCATATCAGTTTGAACCCATCCATATGGAAATCAGTCTAGACCCTGCTCCAATACGAACAGAACATCCCTAAATACAAGGTCACATCCTCTATGAACCAGAACACAATGACCCCAAGGTTGATTTTGCCCTAGTTGGGGCACTTCAGGTGGGGTGTAGATTATTTCCAGTGGTACAATGAGCACAGAACCCACGTCTGAGCATCCCTGTTGTCACAATAAAAATATAAATGAAAGATGGGTGGAATTTAAATGCAATCCACCTATTTAATGAATATTGTTGGACAGATTGAATTGCAACTCACTACGATTCTGGATTTTGTGAACCAGCTTATTAGTACATAGGTCAGTTTGCAAAGTCTAAAACAATTCTAAAGGTCTTTGGTGCATGTGAGCACTGTTGTGACTTTGAGTCGTACTTTACCATCACCTTCCCATGCTGCCAGAGGTCTCTTCCTGGACTCCTTGATTTACTAAACCTGTTTAGCAGCTGTGTGCTACCCTTTCCTTTTAACCTAAGGGGAACTATTGAATGATCCAGAGGGTAAGCTCTTTTGCTCTCACCTGAGGACAACTCACCATTCATTATATTCTATATGTCTTAATACGAGCTAGACTTTAATTTGTACCATGTTTGTCCACTTGCCTGACCTGTTTTCGGTGTACACCCCTTCACAGTGCAGCTATTTGTCGGCGCCAATAAAGCATGAGCATATCAACCATCAGGAACCACCATAAAATATTGTGCAAAGCTTGAGAAGCACTTGACTATGTAATATGACAACTGGTGTGCCTAATGTCTTCTTATATTTCTTGTTTTATTTAGGTTGGATGATCAGTTTATTAAGGTTTTTCCTATAGGGGAGTACCCAACACTATATATCATTCTTAGGTGTGGGGTAGGGATTTCTTCTAGGTTCTAAAAAGAGCCAAGGATCTGGCTGGGCCGTAAGGTGCGAAACATGTTGACCTGACCATACCCATTTAATTAGGCTGGGAACCACCACATTAAAACGGATGTTGGTATCCCTTAGACAGTTTAAGCCTTATTTCACACACTCACTACCCCACATGTTCTGCGCGCTTACACATTGTTAGATTTGGGGGTCTCTAGTTGGCACAGGTAGGTACTTGTGTCAAATAGGGACCCTTTCCTCTAGTCAGGAAAAGGGGATTACACTCCTAGAATAAACCCTGCTCACCCCATTGGCAGCTTGGCACGAGCAGACCGGCTTATCGCATGGGCAGTGTGTAAAGCATTTGTGACCACATACAGTAACCCAGTGACAACGCTACAAATGTACACCACACAGATTGTATATCAAAAATTAGTATACTTTATATAGAGTTACCACAAGACCAATAACGACAAAAACACACAATACTGTTACTTTAAGATGGTAGTTTTCGGTGATTTTAGTTCAGTTCTTAAGATGTGACACTTTGCAACAATGTACGATGCGTTGCGCTTCCACAACGAATAATGTTGCAGCAATGGAAATGCGGCAAAGTTCTGCTGCAAAGAAATAAAGACGACGCTCTCTCCTTGATGCGACACGCTTCCCGGTGATGCAGCGGTGTCTGCGGCGACGTCGATCCTCTTCTCCAGCGATGCGAGATACCTTACAAGATGCTAGCCGCGACCGGCCCTGTGACAAGCTTCCCAGCGATGCGGTGGCGCCTGCGGCGACGTCGATCCTCTTTACTGGTGATGCAAGTTGCTTCCACAATGATACGAGCCGCGACCGGCCATGTGACACTCCTCCCAGAGATGCGTCTGCGGCGACGTCGATACTCTTCTCCGGCAATGAGCCGCGAGAGGCCCTGAGACATGCTTCTCAGAGATACGGCGGCGTCTGATGCATTGTCGATCCTTTTCTTCTGCGACACGCTTCCCGGCGATGCGTTAGCGTCTGCTGCAACATCGACTCTCTTCTCCGGTGATGCGGGGAGCTTCGTGTTGTGAAGCGGCAGCTCTGCGAGGCGCCTCTCGATCTTGAGTCCCGCTTCCAGCTCCTTGCGACACGCAAATCCCCCACAAAGTCCAGCACAGCTGCAGGCACTTCAGGAAGTCTTTTGGGGAGCTGGTGGGTGAAGTATGTTGTCCCTGAGACTTCAGCAGGAGGCAAGCACTTTTCCAAGCCCTTGGAGATCCTTCACAAGTTGAAAGCAAAGTACACCAAGTTCCTTTCTCCTTCCTTTGGCAATAAGGCAACTACTGCAGGCCAATCCCCCAAGCAGCACTTCAGCTTGGGAATAGTCTCTCCTCAGTTTCTCCAGGTTGCTCTCCTCGGTAAAGGTTTCTTCTTGTAGTCCAAAAGTGATCTAATTTCATGGGATCAGGGTTCCCAATATTTATACCCCAAAATCCTTTGTTCTCGAAGGGGAGAGGGGCCCTTGCCCAGTCCAAACCAGTGCTGAAACACTCTGTTTACCAGACTTCTCCTTTCCTTTCACAGTGCAGGGCAGAAACATCAGACGCCCCAGAGGGGGTGGAGCCAGCATTGTGGAAGGTAAGTACAGCCCTGGAGCACTTTGTTGACAGGACTCCTTCTCTTCTTTCAGTGTGCAGGGCAGAGACATCAGCCGATCCACAGGAGGTGGAGCCAGCATCGTAGAGGGAAGGCCCAGCCCTATTCAGGTCCCAGGTGCAACTCCTCCCTCCCATCTAGATGCAGATCTCTCTATTCACCACTGGGCTGACTCATCCTGTATCTTGGAATCCCCCAGCGGCCTCCCTGTCATCTCTTCCTGGTACAGCATTTCCGGAAATGCTGTACCAGGAAGAGATGACAGGGAGGCCGCTGGTTCTTAACAAGATAATCCGACATAAGGAAGCATAAAGCAAGCCGCTTTCAGCCGGCATAAGGAGAACGGATATATAGCTCCTCCAGACCCCACGAGGGGACCCAGAGAAATTTGTTCTAAGTAAGATTGTATGCGAATACACTATCCATACGGTGGTCATCCCTGGTACAGCGAACCTATCCAGTTTATATAAACACTTGGATCCAGGTGAAATTATGTGTAATAATCAACAAAGCAGAAAATATGCAACAAATGGATTAAGAAATTGTTGGTATTAGAGGTAGCTCGCAACTACCAGATTCACTTACAATTTGAGTGATTTAAAAAACCGTCCTGAAGAAGGTGTACCTATCCTTTCAAGACACCGAAACGCCGCCTCGACCTTTGGTTTTTAATGTATTTTTTGTATGATTTTACAATATTAAATTTTCTGTATTGTTATTAAAATCTTTTTAATAAACTGTTATTTTTATCACATATGCACATAGGATTGTTTTTATAATGCCACATGACTTGTATATGACTTTGAGTACCCTACAAAACTGATGCTCAGTTATTGGTTAGCTGAGTTTTATTGCTGTCTTTAGACCATAGGGTTGTTCTTTGAGTCTTGGTGTGTCTTACTGGTGTAGTTGTTACAAGGGACACCTCGACATAAGGGATATCCTTAAATTTAGGGACTGTTTTTCCTTTTTTAAGTACCAGACTGCACGCAGGCTCTGCAATGGCAGACCTTAGGCATATCCTACAAGGCTGCTTATGTGGGTGGCACAACCAGTGCTGCAAGCCCACCAGCAGCATTTGGATTTACACGCCCTGGGCACACTCAGTGCACTGTACGAGGGTCTGACAAGTAAACCAAATAGCCAAGCATGGAACCACTGATTAATACATCAATTTACAATAGGGAGCACTTGCACTGTGGCACTGGCTAGCAGTGGCACAGTGCCCAAAGCAGCTAACACCAGCAAAAATATATGAGGCAACAGCAAAAATTGAAGGGAGACCCACACCAATGGTGCCAGGTCTAACACACATAAATACTTCATAATGGCTTAAAATAAAAAGATCTTGATAAAGCGACCCTTCGCAGGGCCCATAGGGCATTGCAGACCCGGCCCAACAAGGAACAAGTCATCCCACAAGGAGCATGACATCTTTTAAGATGTGTGAGGGCACCAAGAAGTAATCCTAAGGACCTCTATGAATTCATCCACCACTTCTTCTTCTTACTTCTTCTTTCTGTACCTCCATACATTAGTGTCTTCGTCTTTTCGGAGAGCGTGGGTACTGGACATTTATTTGCTCCCAGTCCCCCCTTCTTTTTTATATAGTTCAAATACATCAGCTTGTTTGGGACCCCACCACTGTACGTCAGAAAATAGATTCCAGGCCTGACAATTAAAAAACAAAATGATCACAGTGTGCCAGGAAGGATTGAGCCCTTGGGGGGTAGAGGCTTCAAGCCACATACTGACTAAGAGGTATTTCTACACCACTGCCCTACCAACTTCTCTCCCACCCCAAAATAACCCACACAAGCTTGCGGAGGCTGCTGCTAATGTCCTTTTTGTTTTTAAAATTGTAAGACCGTAACAGACATCGGCCAACGAAGGGCTCAGGGCACCCACTCAGTGCAGGGGCTTGCAGCTCACCTTCTCTTCCATAATGTGATATCTCTTCACCGATTATGAGCGTGAAGGGAGCCAATATTGTGTGAATTTCGGTGGCACCATGTGAGCTGCCAGATCTGAGATTCTCTGTTTAGGCCCATTGTTTGGAAGAAAGATGCTGAGAACACAGCTGTCAGGTCCTTTTTACACAAAGTAACATTTTGGTTCTTGCTGTTATTCTCTGCTCTAAATACAGAAATATGCACTCTGAAAGAGATATATGGTTCCATAACATGCCCAGCAATGACAACGCAGCACAGCATAACTATAGCACAGACGCATTAGAAATTCCAGAGAGGCAGGCGACAGACTGGATCAGCCTTGCAGTCCTTATCTGCCATCACCTTCTATGCTTCTGCAATTCTAATTAAATGTTTCGATCATATAGTGGTATTCATGCACATCATGGATTATCTAACCCTGGGGAATTTCCCTATGTGAATACAGATCAGCTCTCCGTTTATGCAGCTTTAACACTTTTCTCAAATGCACTTGTTTACATTTGCAAATTTCCCTCTGCATCACAGGAGTGAAATCCTTATGCAAATGCAGACAGGGTTTTCTTGTTTTGAATCTTTACTAAGACGCGTGTGCTCCAGTCGGCTATCCTCAAAGAATGCCAAACAGAGGCACTATTTGATCCCTTATCATCAGATGCTCGACTTTGGAGCCGCATTTTGTTAAATATTTATGACGCGGTTTAAGTATATTATTAGGATTACATTTTGCAGTTGTCAATTGATTCTTTGGTCGGTCTTCTGGTACCACATGCATGCTGAAAATTAGCTGCCATCAAAAATATAGGATCGGTGGAGTAATGCAAAATTCCCCCTCGGGCAGAATGTGAATCTCACACAATGGGCTAAATGGGGCCCTTCTGAAGGACTGTGGGACCCCCGAAGTGATTCGGGCAACCTGCGATCAAGGGGCCTGTGTTATGTCCCTGTTTAAAATTCAGTTTTCTGACAACAGCAATAATCGAAATCACGGCATTCAATATATTTTTACCAGAATGTTGTGTTTAGGATAATGGCAACATTATTTATTCCGTTTTTGTCTACCACAACAGAAAGGAATTAAAAAATACTGAATTATGAAAGCAGAAACTCTTGTATATATGTGAGCCTTTATTTAGCAATTAAGTATTTCTGATAGAAACTATGTTTACTGCATGCAGGTGTGCAGTAGATTATAGTCTGTGAGACTTAATTTATCAGTGATGAAGGTGGCTAATGAGAAATGGGACAATTCAATTACAGTACATAACATAAAATATCACAAAAATGGTCACCTCTCATTGCATACTGCTGAATGCCATCCTCAGCCAGCTTTGGCCACCCACAGCGGGTTGTCAATCCACTGTATATTGACCACACAGCTTGGCTGATGTTCAGGGCCTGTGGCAAACCCCTGCTGAACCCCTGACGCCTTTGCCCAGCAGGGTTGGCCATCTGTTACAGGTGGGTAGTAGGGCCATAAACCAACCAGTGTAGTCTTAAGCAAAACAACACACATGCCAAATACAATGCTTCTAACCTCACATTATTTATACTAATAAGTAACATCACCTAAAAACACATCATTAAATAACAACCCATATTCGAGTCAATAAATAATGCAGTATTCATTGTTTCCTTATTAACAGTGTTAATAGTAATTTGATACATAATTCACCTAAAGATCACTTATGTCTTTTGCAATTGCATCTATCACATCAAGGATGCGGTCATTAGCATTGTATCTGGTGTCCGAGTAATGGTTTGCATGGCTGTCTTGCGATTTTCAAGGAAAGCAAGTCTACTCCCAGCTGTGGCTAGTCAGCTACCTGTCTTTTTATCCCTTAAAATAAGACTTCGATCATTTACTCCTAGCAATTTTTGCTATTTTCAGTATGTGACCATCACTAAATGTCGGCACTATCAACAGATCAAGAAATAATAACTTGCTCATACCCAGTTCTTCAAACTTGGTTCCCTCATATATGAGGTCCAGCTCCAACAAAGCAGCAAAATATATTTGTACTACACAACGTTGAATCAGCTGTTTTCCATCACCATGATCTATCTGATGAATTTAATTTAGACACGTGGGGGCTTATTTATCAAAAGGTTGCATTGTGTTGGCGCCACACAACGCAGCCCTTAAGTTTGATTTATCAAGCCGTGCAAGACCTTTCTGCGTGGCCGAGTGGCTTGATAAATCCAGAGTAACGCAACGCAGCCAAATTGTTGTATTGCATTACTTTGCCCCAGGGAGGCGTCCATGGGTGTTCCCACACAACATGCACATTCAAAGATTTACCATTAGTGGTAGACCTGGGAAGGCGTCACAACTGCTAGGCATCCCCAGGGAAGGCGTAATAAGGAGAAATATAATTATTTCTCCTCATTCTTTCCTCTTTCTATGCCTGCTGCAATCTACAGCAGTGCAAGAAGGTTTCCTTTCCAGCACAAAAACAATCCGGCTTACATTGTGAGCATCATTGCACCATGGTGCAAGGGTGGCTACATTGGTGCTAGGCAGCACATTGTGAGCCAGCGCTAGAAGACAAGAAAGACCATGTTTCCATGAGGAGCAGGGTCAAGACTGATTTGCATGTGGCTGTTCCATACTGGGGTGGCCTAGCGAGCAAGAGAAAAATGGATTTAACCCAGATCTCTTGCCTGGTTGTGAATGTTTGAATCATTCAGCATTCCGGCCATCATTTGTAGCTGCAGCACTTTATGACCTAAGTAGGATGGGTATGCCCAGACTTGGGTCCCTTGCTCGCTGTGTCACTGAATTCAAGCTAGCCTGGCTGATGAAGGTTGTTACGCTGAAACTGATCCCAGGATGCTTGTTTCTGGTCCAGGGAGAACCTGGCATGGCAGTTCAGGCTGGACTGTTCACATGAGGAGCAGGGATTAAGACTGATTTACAAATTACTGTGTCTAAACTGGGGTGGCGTATCGAGTAAAAAAACGGTGGATTTAACCCAGCTCCCTTGATTAGGGGTGAATGTTTGATTCAGCATTCCGTCCATCATTTGATGCAGCAGCATTTTCCCTGTCACTCAGACGAGCGCCCCAAGGTGATTTGCTGTGCTGTTCAGTATGATTTGTTGGTAAATATTGCCCGTTATTTATGACAGAAACCAGATTGTCTGAACACTATAACCCCGAAAACTGATGATTTTGACCCAAACAGCGGTAAAATCCACAGGACTGGTTGCTTAAAAAAAACATAGTGCAAGGGTCGCTACTAAAACCCAACCCCACTTGACCAATCTTTAAATTTCGATCTACACTGTGTTGACGCTTAGCATTTCTATCCGAGGTAATCAATGCTCTCCAACACTTTATTTTTTATGCTAAAATGGTTCTCCCTGAGCACTCAAAACCATTTTTTTTAAAACAAATTATCATCCAAAAACATCAAATTCTTCAAATGCAGGAAGACAAATATATTCCAGTCCTTATATTGATCCAGTCAATACAGTCCTTGTATTCCAGTTAGATTTTATTCATCCACTGTTATCTTCAAAACACAGCCAACACGTGTTTCATCGTGCTATGTAAAGCACACTGACTTTCTCAGGGCTGCAACCCAAACAAATAATGTATAAATGCTACGCTCATTACATAAGGGTAACCAAAATTCAATTAATACAACATAGATCTTCCATAAACAATTTAATACAAGTGGAATCCCGTGCAAGAAAAGAACAGACAAAGGATAGGGTCAAATCCAATAGTCACCCAAGTGTGTAAAAGCACTCATAAATAGAAAAAGCCTCCACCACTCCTATCACAAGAGTACTTATTAGGGCAAAATAGTAAATTGAATTGAAGTATTAGATAAAATAGTCACCTGTTCTACACAATCGCAACAGAATTAATCTGTTACTCCACAAGAGGTCATCACAATCAATATCCTGTAATATTAATACATCAATATTACTAAAAGAATATGTCTCCCCCTCAAAACCACTCATAATGTACTGGCTCCATCAGCTGGAACCCTGCAGCTAACTAAACAGAATCATGAAGCAGTAAAACCGCTGAACAGGCCGAGTGAACTACTGACTCCTACCACAGCGTGGAAAATGGGGGCAGATTGGCGATCATAGCAGAACGGCTCCTAGGAGTATGGAAGGAGACTGCCTGCCAGCCGATCTCCTGGGGACCCCCCATGGCAAGACCGCTGTGCGAGACCCCAAGCTGCGAGGGCGGAGTGCAGTGCTACATACCGATTGCTATCGCTGCGTGAGATGCCACCCGCAGCGGCACTGAATGTGAGGAAGACCACCAGGCCTGTCTCCACTAATAGCTGTGAGTAGACTTCTTGTGCAGCGTGAGGGGGCGGAGAGGCTGCACTAGCTCGGATCCGGCCCTGCTCCCCAGCGCGACCTACTTGGTGACTGCCATGTGGAGCTGCTGAAATGGAGATCTGCACAGCCAGTACTGCTGATAGCAGTATTCACAAAGTCAGCGGCCCGCCGGGACTGGGTGAGAGTCTGGCGGCAGGGAGTACATCAAAGAGAGGTCCACAGGCTGTGCGCATGCAAGTACACCTGCGGCAGTGGAGGCTCAAAGAGGGGAAGGCCGGCGTGCTGCATCAGGAGAGGCAGAGAACCAGTGCCTCTTATAGAGCCCTGTGTGATCCTTGGACTTTACCCTACTCCGAACACTGATGAGTGCGAGCTGGGCTGCGGAATGCTACTGCAGGGATGGGGCCACAATTACATGAGATGCAGGGCACACTCGGCTGCGGTGCTCTAAGCACAGGTTCCACCAGCAGAGGCGACAGGGGCCACATCAGGACTCATTAACGGAGCGGGCCGCACTGTGAACTCCGATACTCAGAAGGGCTGTGGAGAGCTGCTCAAGTGTAGGTGCCAGAAGCGTGCCAACAAGAGCGGTGCTCGCTGGAGAGGGCATCATAAGCTGGCACTGCTGTATCCTAGTCTGAAGGTGTATTTGGCAAGTTCCCTGTCAGATGTGATATACCAGAATAACTCAGCCCGTTCCCCTGGGTGGCACAGCGCAGCGCAGCGCAAGGAAGCATACCAGGCAGGGAGAAAGCTATGGGCAAAACAGATGGCAGGCAATCCAAACTACCTTTTGAGGCACGCAAATCCACCAGAGCTGTGAGTGATCCCGAACAAGCAATGACCGAGGACCCCAGCTCCAGCTCCCAGACCTCCAATGATGACCTTAAGGAATCGCTCCTTACAAGATCTCCTGCTAAAGGTTATAGCGGCGAAAAATTAAGATTTGGGGTCGAGATCGTGCTGCAACAATGTAAGAATTCTTGCCTTCCGGAATCCACCAACACTGGTCAGATGGAGGAATTTGTGGAACGCTTACTCAAGACGATATTTGAAAGAAGAGCCTTCTCCACAATGTTCATAACGGAAAGAGCCAATCCCTCCCTGGACACTCGATCACCACCTGGGGCTCCCGCAAGACCCAGTATCGCTCGAATGTTGAATTATCGGGACCGTGACACTGCCCTGAGGCTAGCACGAGAAAGCAAACCGCTTTCCTTTGAGGGCTCTGAAATTGCCATCTTCATGGATTTCACATTGGCAGTCCAGTCAAGAAGAAACTACAGCAGGCCAATATCACCTATGTCATGCATTTCCCTGCGAAGCTCCGAGTGACACTCCAGGGCAAACAGCATTACTTCACCAACCCGCAACATGTCACGGATTTCCTGAAACCATTCTCCGAAGATCCCCTCGAAACAAACCATCTCTGAGTCCTACCCACTTGAAAACAGTCCTATCTGACATAGAAGGATGTTGGCAGGACTGAGATGATGTCCCCAAGAGCCTGCGCTTTTGCTTTGGGCCTCATCCCGGCGGTCTGTTTAACGGAAGAGGCAGCAGAGCCACACGAGGCTCACCTGATCAACGAACACTGGCATCGAAGACCTCGTCTGCTTTTGATGCCATTGGGCACTGTGGCTGCATTCTCTGCTCATTACATGGACATGCATTCAGGAACTAGAGACACTGAATTAGACCCTGTGCACCCTCTTGCCCACGAGGGGAGACTGTTGTGCACTCAAGCACTGATTCCCAAAGGGTCGTCCCCATAATGTTACAAGCTTATGGCTTTCTTCTACTTTTCTTAACTTTTCCTTGGTTTGCAAGGGCTGTTTTTTCCCTGTATTTCAAACGGGGTGGGAGGGCAAGGACTGTACGGCACTGCAGGATTGGGCTGCTGATGTGGGAGGGAGGCAGGAATTGGCTGCCGAACGGGGAGGTGGGGGGGAGGGATTGTTGGAAACACTCAACATCACTTTATGCACAGACACTAACACAGACCACTGTCCCATCCGCACAGAGTTTTTTAAGCTACTTTACTCTGCAATGCAATTCCATTACTCTATACCTGACTCAACCAAGTCCCCCGAGCTATAACTTCCTCACTTGGAATGTGAGGGACCTGGGGAACCCCAGGAAATGGCAACACCTAGTAGCTTCCCTGGATAGACACAGCATACACTGAGCTATGCTCCAGGAGACTCATATGGGAACCAACCCCCCCGTCCGCCTTCGCTGCCCGGTGGGCTTCATACAGATGCTTTTTGACATATGCCACCTATGCCCGTGAGGCGGTAATCCTGATTTAAAAAAAAATCCCAAATGTACCCATTGGGGCGTTCTCCAACCCTCAAGGGTGTTATTGCCTAACATGGGGACAGATGGCATCTCAATCCATAACTATCGGATGCTGGTACGGGCCTAACCATGATGATCCTGAGTTTTTCAATGTCCTTTGGGGTAAAATTTTAGACCCAGGCTCCACCCACTTGGCTTGTGGAGGGGACTTCCACGTCACTCTAGATCCAACTATAGATCTGCAATGACCGCTACCATATCACTACACAGGGGCCCAACGCCAGCTTTCAATGATTGTTAGCGCACACGGTCTGATAGACGCATGGAGGAATCTACACCCCACTGTCAGAGAGGGCACATGTTACTCTTCAACACACTCAACATGGTCACGCAGAGATGGTTAGTTATTGACCAGGGAACTAAAATTATGGCTCACAGGAGTGAGACATCTCCCACGCACTTACTCTGATTACGCTCTTGTAGTGATATCCCTTACTCTGCCTTGCTCATCGACATCTTACCAGTCTTGGAGACAACTTGTATATGCTCTGCTCGATCCCTTGTTCCGCTCAGAATTAGAACAAGAGATCACAGACTTCTTCCCATGCAACATAGACACGGTGCCTCCGATTTTTATGGTCTGGAAGGCATTAAAAGTGACAATTAGAGGGGTCTGCATCGCAAAAGGGGGAGGCATCTTAAAAGACATCTGGAACACTCTTGGTTCCTTAGAAACCGACCTCAAAAAGTTGGAGGAGCAAATGAGCTCCCATCCCAGCGCTGCTTTCCAAGGACAGATGGGAGATAAACTAACAGATTATCAAGAGACTGCAGAACGAGAAGGCAAATTTAGAGGGAAGTACCAGAGCGCCTGACAATATGGGGAAGGTTAGCGCCCTAGGAAGGCTCTGGCAGAGCTAACCAGGAAACCCCGTTTTTCTGGTACTGTACTGGATATTACTGACCCAACGGGTAGGGTGCACAGGGACACTCCAGATATCTTAGACACCTTCCTTGATTTGAGGAGGCTCAGGAGATGGGCACGCTCCCAGAAACAATGCGAGAAGCACTCATTATCTCTCTGTTGAAGACTGCGAAACTAGGAGATAAGCTAAGCTCCGGCAACACCACCGTGAACATGCCCTCATATACCCTGAAAGACAAATCCTCAAATCCTCATATCCTTGTATAAGACGACCTTACCTTATATCTGCAGGATCCCGAGGTGAGTCTGAACCCTATATTTTGGGTGTTCTTGCAGTTTGGCACGCTCACAGGGATCAATAATAATTGGAGCAAGTTACAAATATTCCCCCTTACAGACGCGGTAAAGAAATACACCACAGACTTTCCTTTAACCTGGTGTGAGGGCGAGATAAAATACCTAGGAATAGTCATTCCTAGAGACCAGGAACACCTCATGAGGGCCAACTATGGCACTGCGCTGGATGCGCTAACGGATTCCATCACAAGATAGACAGCAATGCCTCTCTCGATGGCTGGTCGGATACCTCTAATAAAAATGATTATCCTCCCTAAGATGCTCTATTACTTCACTAATACCCCCTATGCACCCAGTAAACCCTTCTTCAAAGCCCTCAAAACGCAGCTCACTCGATTGATGTGGGGGGGCCAAACAACCCCGGCTGAAGTGGGAGACACTAACCCTACCCTTCGATCAAGGAGGTTTTGAAGTGCCTGACATGGAGTTATATTATTGGTGCACCCAGGAACACTTTGTGGTTTTCTGGATGCATCCACCACTATACATGCCACATCTCACAATAGAGCATTGGCCTATGGGGCAGACCGCATACTCTGCTTACATAAGCGCTCCTATCAATACCAAAGACACGGATCCCACCACTGTGGAATGCACAAATAGAGATTTGAGGGCAATAGCTAAGTGCATGAATTTAGACATGTTATACTCTCCGTTACTGCCGCTACCAGGCAGACTAGACATCCCAGTTACGAGTGAGGGATGGTGCCGGCAAATGCTTCGCAAATTTGATATTCAAACCTGGAGTTTTTTAGCGGCAGGAAACTGCCGCTAAAACGGCGATAATGCACCTGCTAATATGCGGTATAGATTTCCAATAGAAGCCCAGGTTAGATGTGCAGGACATTTTTTCTAAACCCTTCTCCAGCCAGTCACATCTGTCAAAAAGTTAAAATGCATTGACAGCAGCCACAAATATACACACGATTAAATACTGTCAAGTTCACTCTGTAACATTTTTAGATGCTTACATCTAAAACACTGCTGAACAGGTTTACACTAAACTAACAAAGGCATGCTTTCTGAGTAAAATGTTACTTTTATGCCACGTTTGGTGTAAATCTGTTCAGAGGTTTGGGTTGCAGGCACGAGCAAATTTTTTCATGGGAGCCATAATAGGAAAAAACATCTTTTTTTTGCCCCTCTTAACTTTTTCCCCTGGCACTGATTTGCACAAAAATTGGCAAGCTGGACCATAATCTACTAAGCCAATCAGTTGCCACGTTTAATGAAAATGTATCCACAGGGTGAAAACTTGCGGGCACATCAAAAATACCTTTTCAATGGAAGGTGCAGCTGAACCAATACTCTGAACCGCTATTGCCAATAAGTAATGTGTATGTTTCTTTCTGCATATTTGTGTGTGTGTTCACATTAAAAAGAGATCTAATATGACATTATTGTTACAAAAGGAAGCCTAAAAGCCACTGAATTTTCCACTTATGATTAGCTGAGCAAATAACAGCTCATCCTCAATGCACAGATCATGACCTCACATATGATATCGCACATGATATAACAAATAACATCAACCATCGCTTTGCTGGAGACATCACACAACCCCTCACAGACTAAAACCCCAAATGATGATGCAGGGAAAATCCTTGATACTTATAAGGTACAGATTTTACAAATGTCCCAGGATGATTAAACCTTTGGTGCCCACTTGGGCCATTTTGTAACCCAAACCAAAAAAAGGCAGTAGTTTGAACAAAATTCTAGTTTCTTGTCAGGTTTGTGGCAATTTAACAATCTCAGGATAATTTCTGTAAAAAATATTGTTAAGAGACAGTATTTAAAACACAACTTAAGTTTCCTTAAAGCATGTGGAGGTCCCCAAATCTTTACATTTCAGAAGTTAGCCCATTGTGCAGTTTGATTGGAAGTATTGGTACAGCTTTGTAAAAGGGCATTAAGGCTATTTTTTAATTGAAAGTGAGATTTAACCAAAACTATACAGTCAGCCTTGGAGCCTAGTAAGCATGTCCTGCGCGTATGAGGGATGGTGGAACAACCTGCGCTCGCCGCGGGCATTGCGATCTACAACAAATGCCGGCAGGCGTTTCCTACATGCCTAAGTATGGTGGAGCACAGCTCGCGCTACACCACAAACAAATGCCCGTATGCGTGTCCTGCGTACCTAATTATGGTTTAGGACCAGCACAGCACGCGCTACACAACAAACAAATGCTGGTATGCCTGCCTGTGTACTTACGTTTGGTGGAGGGCACCAGCACAGCTCACGCTACGCGACAAACAAAATGCCGGTATGCCTGTTCTGCGTACCTAAGTATGGTGGAGGACACCCGCACAGCACGCGCTACACAACAAACAAATGCCGGTATGCGTGTCCTGCGTACCTAATTATGGTGTAGGACCAGCACAGCACGCGCTACACAACAACAAAATGCCGGTATGCCTGTCCTGCGGACCTAAGTATGGTGGAGGACACCAGCACAGCACGCGCTACACGACCAACAAATGCCGGTATGCCTGTCCTGCGTACCTAAGTATGGTGGAGGACACACAGCACGCGCTCACCACGGGCCTTGCGAGCGCCGACAAGTCAAGGGGCAGCGCCAACAATTCGAGGGGCTAGCTAGATACGCCTCTTACACGGGCATTAGCACCAACACATCAAGGGGCTAGATGCGCCTCTTACACGGGACTGCGAAGGCCACACATCAAGGGGCTAGATGCGCCTCTTACAAACCCCTTGCACACAATTGCAACATCGCGGCTGGCCCCACCGTTTTGTCCCCGCTCGTGCTGCCCAGTGAATAAATCATCAGCTGCCTGAACCACAATCGCGGCTGGGCGCGCTTCATGATCCCGCCGCGTGGCTGTAAGCCGGCCGGAATATTACAGCCTAAAACAACCCCCGCACCGGCTGTCCGTCGACATCCATGGTGCCCCAGCCTGTCCTCAGACCATGCACGACACAAATCATTGTTCGACAACCCACGGATCTCGAGACTCCTCCGTGGCATGGCCACGGAGCCCTGTCAACTCGGGTTGCACCCATGGACGGGGCCCAGGAGGAGGCCTTTTTGATCCGCTTGCCTCGATCGAGCTGGAAAGCGCGGGCCTCGCATCCGTCGGAAGGGGGATTGGGGTGAGAGAGGGGGGGCTGGGGGGGCCTAAAGGACCTAGGCTGGCGAGGAGCAGCCTGGCCGACCGACTAGTGAGTTGGGCAGCAGCAAAGAGGGCACGAGGAGGGAGGGGCGCACCTATATCCTGTCCCAAGGGGGGGGGGGACTTCTCCTCAATTGGCCCGCCCCCCCTCCTTCCCCTGCACTGGGCGATCGGCTCCCCACGCCCTACTACGGGGTCTGCCCTCCTATGGGGTCCCCTGCAGGGACCGCGTGCATCCTGCATTGCAGGTTCTAGAGGGATTCGTAGCGCAATTAATGTAATTACGTACTGCTGATTGGCTGCTCAGCTCAATATGACAGGGTCTCCGATTGTTTTAATCCAGAGTCCTCCACTGATTAGAGGGGGACTGAAACATGATTTCAATAAAACCCATTCATTCCTATCTGACTTCACTCCCTGCCGTAGTACCATGATCCGGAGCGCGCTTCATGATTAACCTGGCACCGCCTCTTCACAATGGTACCCGCACCTTCCGGCAGTAGCCCGTATTAGACACTCTAGTTACGGCCCGTGGTGCAGAATGGCAACATTCTTTTTCGTAACATCGCTCGCACTCCAGCAACCCAATGAGTCACTGGGATGCTGGAGTGCCAGCATTACATAAAAGAATGGCACCTGCAACACGGTACTACGACCCGTACTGGTGATCGGGGGGTGCGGGGGGCAAGTGCCCCCTTGCCCCTCCCTGCAGACACCTATGATGTCTAGTACTGTGGTGTTTATGTTTACAATTTGACTGCTTTGTTTTGTTGTGCCGTCTGCCCATAACACCTTAACTGCGGCGGTTTTTCCGCCGCGGTGCGTGCGTTCTAAAGGCTGGCCTGGGCTCCGCGGCCGTTGGCTGACGGCAGCACAAGGGAGGTAGTGCTCCCGTCGCCCAACGGCCTACGGGAGCACGCAAGGGGTTAAGTGCCTGAGACCCTTATGGGTGAGTAGCCGTGCTATATGAACCCCTGATTGATTGATTGTGATCTGTCATGTTTTAACCCTGTTGTTATGATGCTTTGTGTAAATTATTACGTTTTGTTCCATTGTTTACTTTATATGCTAACAAATGCTGCCAAATTCCCAGAAAAGCGTAGAATGTCTATAAAGTTCTCATGACAGGCATACGTTTACCACTGTCTAATTTGGAAAAATAGCGCTTCTTCAACTACTTAAGGAACAGTTAGCCTCAAACTTTGGCGGAAACCTGCAGAAATCAGCGTTTACGTTTTTTATTTCATGTGGTACACACAGTGTTCTAATTCGTGATGCTGTGCTCCTACACTCAATCAGGCATGTTCTGTTCTCTTTCCAAAGGTAATGAATGTCAAGGACAAGACTTACAATGAAACACATTGAGTAAACCCGTCGCTGCTGACTTTAGCAGTGATCTGAAGAACAGAAGTTTGAATCCAGGCAAGCCAGACTTAGCGTTCCATCGTTCAGAGATTTGTAAAATGTGTGCCATCGAATTTATTAATACTACCATCTACATTAAAATCTCTTGAAAATCACAAACCTATGTGTGTGGAAAGTAGCAACATTTATTTTTTTTAAATTAGTTTTATTAGCAGCATTACCATACCAGTGTATGCAGACGTTTTTACCTTTCATGGATTTTTGAAGCACACTCGAGTGGACAGACCTGCCTTTGAACTATTCATGTGGTGGCCTCAAGGCTGCCTTAAAGTGAATGTTGCTTTGCTACATGTTTCTCTCACTTCAGTCTGTCATACCTGTGTTTCTGAGTTTGTCTAGCTTAGTCATAGATCAAAGGATTTCTGGTTCTCTTAAAATCTTACATTTTGATTTTAAGATTATCTGAGATTTTTAGCAAATGATACATTTGGCGAGTCAGGTACACTTATTTTAAAAAGGGCAGAAGTAGCGGTGAGATTTACGATGAGATAGAAGCTATGAAGAGACGGCATCACTCAGTCGCTTAATTTCACTGACAGGACAGTGCAAAGTGCCAGGGTTACTGTAATTGAGAGGAACCACACCTTGGGGAGGTTTTTGTTGTCTATAACATTCATGCAAAATTGACGACATTTGAATAGCTAACACATCTGTTTAGGTGTATGCATTATTCGCTGTAAAGCTCGCATGATTTTGTATAGTATGAATGCACTAATAGAAAACAAACATGCCAGTATCTGTAGGCAATACCAGTGGTGGTTTTGTCCGCTTTGGCGGAGGAGCGTCGTCCCACTGTTTTTGAGCAGTGAAGTAAAGTAAATATAAAATGATACTAACTTTAAGTTATTATAATTTTATGTTTCCTTTGCAGGCGTGTAGGCGGGACTGCTCTGCTCTCGAAGCAGGGCAGAAGAGGAGTGGTTTGTCTTCTCCTAAGTGCGCAATGACTGTTTGGTTGGCCCTCTTGGACCTCACAAACCAGTCATGTAATCTTTCCCCGTTCTCTGAAAACATGCCCAGGCCCTCATTCTCTGGGTAAGTGTCAAACCAGGACACTCAAAATTAAGCCTAGGCAGAGTTTGCGCTATGTGGAACTCCGCGAAGTGGAAAAAAAACTCCACAGAGTTAGATAAATGCCATTTGCAGTGATTTTCAGCGTTGTGTATTTGTCTGCACTGTGCAATCATCGCGAACGACACCATGCACAACGCAAGCAGGCGCTGTTTCCTTTCTGCCGCTCTAGAATATTTTTACCTGAGCAGCAGCTTTCTCAACGTGAATGGATGGAATGCGAGCTGCCGCGAGCATACGTGACCACTCGTAATGAGAAATCCGTCCGCCCCGTAGAGAAATCTCGCCGGGAGGTTGATTTTCCCTGCTCGAGCATGCCAACTTGACATTAAGCATTTTTCGGAAGTCTGCGAGCTCCATGTAACGAGAAGTGCGGAAAACTCGGCAAACTACGCAAGCGGAGTTCACTGCCCTGGCTTACTCAAAACCAATCACGACGCTGCATTAGTTTTGCAATGGTCAGGGGAGCCTGGGTGCCTACCAATCACAATGCTGCATTGAAGCGTTGCGATTGGTCAGGGGAGCCTGGCTGTTCTTCTTGGATTCCTGTTCCTCGAGTCCCACAAGGAGAGCAGAAGAAGATGCGGGTCCCGGCAGCTAGGTAAGTGTATATTTTATTTTTAATATTGTATTTCGCAACCCCATGCCCTCTCAACCCCATGCCCTCTTACCCCCCTCCCCCACCCCCGCCCTCCACCTGGAAGTCATGCCGGCCACCACTGGGCAATACCCTGAAGTATGTGACGGCATGCGTGCACACACACACACACACACGCAAACATGCAGGTGCTTGCAGACACAGGTGACAGCAATGATGGACTCATGACAGTGTGTCCAAATATCGGCGGAAGGCTTAATGGTTTAATTGCTGTGGGTGCATACAGTGGTTAGATAAATGGGTCTAGTTACTGAGCTGTATGGATGAATGGTTGTGGATTGATCGATCAGTGCTTGAGATATAGTTGATGATGGATGCATTGACAAGGCTATATGAATACACATAGTAGTAAGTAGAAGTACACAGAAGAATAGGAGGAAATAGGAGAGAATAGGGCGAGGGTCAAGAGCAGGAGCAGGTATACACAAGCAAGAATTAGTAAAAGTAGCAATAAATAAAAGTAGTTGTAGATAGAAGCAATAGCAGGAGTAAGTGGAATAAACGTTTTTATGGAAGTAGAGGAAAGAATAGGAGCAAAAGTTACATTAAGTTGGAGTAAGAGTAACTAGGAGTAAAAATTAGTAGGAGTGAGAGTAAGTAGTAAGAACAGCAGACATAGAGGAAGCATTTTACAGCAGTTGTTTGAGATCAAATGTCTAACTGATCATCTGGATGCTTTCAGAAGGACATTATGCAGTGTAAATGCATTCTTACTCTGCACAAATCCATCATTTTTCAGGGTAATCAAAAATGGGAGCAAAGTAAAAGAACACTATATTGAGAAAAGACTGAGCATCTTCTTCCCCTACTTACCAATACGGAGACACACTGGATCGTGTGTGTCCTTCCTAACTACTAATTGAACATTATTTGTTCTTTTATGCAAACAATAAAATGCTGTGTGCATTTTTGGTCATTTCCCACCATTATAATTTCATTAAAATCATACATTTGGAATCGCAGGAGAAACATTGGCCACTACCAAGAAAAGACACATGACAATGCACTAGTAGTGGGAATGAACATTAGAAAGACAGATTGGTTGAAGGTGCCTGACTCAAGGCATGTTTCTGTGTAATGATTGTTGATTAATGACAAAAGGTCTGGTTTCACCAGACCTAAGATCCAGAGAAAGTGGCCTGGTGTGTCTTTGGAAATAATACTGTTAAATATTATTGTGACTGGACACTTTCAGTTAAATGACACAGAGGGAGCTGTACTAATGGGAAATACTGTCATTTTACAGAGAAAGTGGTGAGGTTTGTTTGAGGGTACTTGTAAGAAATTAGGTTACTGTTTGGGGGTTAAAACTCTACTCATACAGTAACCATAATCCTTGTCAGGATGTAGTCACAAGCAAACCCCCAAATTAACCTGTGCTCAACCCTCTTATAGCTTGGCACAGAGCTTTAAAGCTTAAATTAGAGGCAACGTGTAATTTATGAAGCACTTCAAACAGTAATAAAATGAAAACACATCACCAGAAATATCTTACACAAATCTAGAAAAATAGAGTACATTTAAAAAAAATCGGGACACAAATCCAATTAGTAGAACTGGAGATCTGCAATTTTAAGTTTTTTAGTCAAAATAGTGCCAAAAATCACATACTGCCATCTGTGGTTAGCTGGTCACTCTGGACTGGGACAAAGACACAAGTTCAGGTCAACCATGCTGGAGTGCAGGCTGGGAACTGGGACCAAGTTAGGTCTGCTGAACAAGTATCTTAAATTCTGGTTGCAAGGTCCTGTGATGAGGATGCGTCACTCAGTTGAGGCAATGAAAGTTCCTGGTCGGAGAAGTGTCAGGCAGTGTTTGTTCCAAGGGGCTGTGAGGCTGAGATGCAAGGTCCTGCATCGGCGTCAAGGAGGCACACGGTGAGGAGGCTTATGATGTGAAGTCATGTGTCACTGTTGAGGATGCCATCGAGGGAGGCTTGCAAACGCGAGGGTCTGCATTGGGGATACGTTGCGCAATGCCATTTCCAATTAGGCTTCCTTCTTAGAGCCATTTGCTAATTACCACCATCAGGGTTGCATTAGTAAACAAACTTGTGAAATGTCCATTATTTTGTTACCAATCATTTACATTAACATATGACTACAGAGCCATCTGGAAGAGAGTGGGAAGGTTGCATGAACAAAAAACAAACCTGGAAGTCCTCTAGTTTAAACCATTTCAAATACTAGAATCTTGGGATACCCGTTGAAGACTCTGGTTCGCAACAGGTATACACTCTGTTTTGGAGTGAGCTCTGGCAGCCTCATTTATTTAAGGATGCAGGTTATGTCCTCTGTCGGAGTGTGACTAACACACAGTAGCATCGGGAACCTGGCAATGTGGAAAGTCAGGGAAGAGGACACACGACATCAGGCAATCTCCTATAAAAAATTAGGATCTGGAGCACAGTCCAGATCTGAATAGCTCATGGCTTTTTCCACTTCTATGAGAATGTAAAAACTAATTTCTTCAAATAACACTTCATCACATGGTAAAAGCCTGGATGTCTGACCACCCTTGAAGAGTTTCAACTCTGTAGACCCTCAACATCATGCAACTTTTTTCAGCACTCTATTCCCATTTCACAGTGCCTCTTTGGTCCACTTTGCTAACGCCTTCCCTACTTGCATTTCCCTATCTCTACACTACTCACTGTAAACCCCACGGTAGAGAAACAAAATATCGAAATTAAAATATCAATACAATAATATCGATGTTTTAATTTCGATGGTATAGAATATCGATGTGCAATAATATCGATAGACAGAATATCGATATTAAGGTATGTATGTTACTAATATCGAAATTTTGTTTAGTGTTATGTATTTTATTTTATTATGTTGTTTATATGTTTGTTTAAACATGTTTTTTAATGTATGTTTAGAATTAGTAATTTTGTTTACATTTTGCGTTTTAGTATCAGAGCGGGTTGTGGGTTTATAGGGGAATAGGGTGGGAAGTAATTTAATTTTAATTACTTGAGTAATATGTTTTTAAAATATTTATGATTAATAAATAATTATTAATTAATAATTAATTGGTAATTAATTATTATTAATTAGTTAATTAAATTAATTAGAGTTAATGTAGTATTGTTTATTATTTTTGGTTATTGTTAATTAATAATTAATTGGTAATTAATTATTATTAATTAGTTAATTAAATTAATTAGAGTTAATGTACTAATATTTTTAATGTTTTGTTATTGCTAATTAATAATTATTTGGTAATTAATTATTATTAAGTGATTAAATGACAATTACATTTTTTATGTGATTTATTTATGTGTAGTGGGTTGTGTGTTTTTAGGGGAATAGGGTGTGACAATCAAATTAAATTAATTAAAGAGATTGTATGTATTTATCGGTATTTATTGTTAATTAATTGTTAATTAATTATTTGGTAATTTTTTTAATTATTTCATAATATTATTTATAAATAATTTATTAATAAATATTGTTTAATCTTGTAAATATCTTGTCAATTAATTGGTAATTAATTATTAATTGGCAATATGTGTTAATTAGCTAATTTATAATTACATCAATTTAATATTAATTGTTATTAATTTATTAATTGATATTTATATTAATTATGTTTTTTTGTATGTGTAGTGTGTTGTTTGTTAAAGGGGGAGTAGTGTGGGAAGTAATTTTTACCCCCATGCTATCCAACGCTTTCCCTACTGTTGCACCATCTGGAGTGGGAATAGTAATTTTTACCCCTACACTATCCAACGCTTTCCCTACTGTTGCACCCTTTGGAGTGGGAATAGCAATTTTTACCCCTACGCTATCCAACGCTTTCCCTACTGTTGCATCCTTTGGAGTGGGAATAGTAATTTTTTCCCCTACGCTATCCAACGCTTTCCCTACTGTTGCACCCTCTGGAGTGGGAACAGTAATTTTTACCCCTACGCTATCCAACGCTTTCCCTACTGTTGCACCCTCTGGAGTGGGAATAGTAATTTTCACCCCTACGTTATCCAACGCTTTCCCTACTGTTGCACCCTCTGGAGTAGGAATAGTAATTTTTACTCCTACGCTATCCAACGCTTTCCCTACTGTTGCACCCTTTGGAGTGGGAATAGTAATTTTTACCCCTACGCTATCCAACGCTTTCCCTACTGTTGCACCCTTTGGAGTGGGAATAGTAATTTTTACCCCTACGCTATCCAACGCTTTCCCTACTGTTGCACTCTCTGGAGTGGGAATAGTAATTTTTACCCCTACTGTTGCAATATGTAGAGTAAGTAAATATAATATTTATATGTAGTTTTTAATTTATTTTAAATGTGTATGTATTAGTTATTTTTTGTAAATATGTTTTAATGTTTATATTTATAATTTGCTAAATTATATGTATTTTTTAATTATTTTTACATTATTATTAATAGATTTAAAAAAACGATATTTTTAACTTCGATATTTTTGTACTACTATATATTTTTTTCGATATTTTTGTACTTACCTTTATGTAGATAGAACTCCGATATTTTTGATTTCGATATTTTTGTGTCGATATTTTTGTATGTCTATATTCTGTCTGTCGATATTATGTCATAGATTCAAACTCCACATTGCCTAATGCCCTCCATTACTTTGTAGGTAGGCCCAATTTATAAATCACAAATAAAAAGACATACATAGAAAAGATCATTGCCATCAACATTTCAATGGTGTTATCCACACGTTAAGAAAAGAGAAGCTGTTGTTAAGAGAGGAAAGAGAAGCTTTCTATCTTTCACTTCCCACTATCACTGTCATGGAGGGACAGTAGGACCCATAGAAGGAGGAAGAGAGAGGCCTCTAGAATTCCTGCCACTTCATCTGTCATGGCAAGTTAAATGAGCAAAGCAGCTTGGCAGGGAAAATGAACAGATATGCTATGGCCTCGCCACCCTCCTTCCATAGTAGTCATTGCAATGAATGCCATTTGCTGGTGTGGCAATGCATGCCAGCAAGCACAGCTCCTGTATCAAATGTCAATCAATGATTCTGTAGTGAAGCCAATCATTACCGTTTTATAACTTTGATATAGACTTTGTGTCGGGGAAGAATAAACTATGGATCCCTCTGCATTCAGAAGAAGTAGGGAATTTAACCACCAATTTTGCTGGAACTTAATGAGGCCCTTGTCAGAATTAATCTGGGGGCTATCTTCTTGACTTTGGCATTGGCTCAGAAGTACACAGTTTACAAGTAGATATTTGTAACCAAGGCCCCATTTTGTAATTGGTCAAGAGTCCAAAAAGATTGAAAGTTTCTTAGCTCTTTTTGGTTCCATGGACAAACTGATAGTGACCCGTCTGCTGGGCCATTAGGATCAAGCATCCCAAATGTTGATCCAGGGAGTAAAGTTGCTAGTTAAATTCCGAATCAATTTTCAGCTGTATATTTGAACTGGCTTGGACCACTGCATGGATTTCAGATAAACATTGCTTGCCCTCAGTGAATACAGTACATGATATTCTTGCATGACATTACAGACAGTTATGTAAGCATAAAGCGAACCCTATGTTTGTCAATTCAACAATGCTTTGTTATTTACATTTGCTTGTGTCACTGGTTCAATTAATAGATGTTGTTTTTCTGAGTTGACAAAGTCCTGCATTGGTTATAGGTCCATTGTTTGTGTGATGTGTGATACTCTAGAGTAGCTGTTTATGTCTTTGATCTGGTTGCACCATAATCTCGGCCAGAAAGTTCATTATGAATGTATATGTTCTACCTGTTATTTGCATTAATGTCCATACGCTGCATCCACAATCACATTGTTCTGTGTAAGCTTGCTATTGTATACTTCATGATAGATTTACTTCAGGCTGCTTCTTTAATTTTAATCTGTGTACTTTATTTGGTTAGACCATTTTTTAACTGTCTCTCTGACTCTTTCTCTATTACAAACCTTTCATAACAATGTGTTTGGGGTTTCTGGTGAGTGTTTTGAAGGTATGCCTTTGCGTTACCATTATACGTTGCGATCTGTGATTTCAAGCACTACCCCCTTTCAGAAGGCTACAAGACACTCAGACTACTGGGCCCACCCATGGGGACTGAGGCATTTTACTCCTGATATTCCGGGGCCTGTCTACAATGGATTGTGAGCAACTAGGCCAACTATCCCTTCTGCACTAACTCACAGGGTATGCGTTGTCAGAGTAGTCCAAAATTTACCTCGGGGGGGAATTGGAAATTGTGGATACCAATTAGTGAACATACGCACACAAGCAATATCCCTTGAGGTCTAGACTCTAGTTCTTCAATGGCAATTTCCTGTCTTACTCCCACCTTGCGTTAGCAATAGTAAATGTTCCCCATTCACTGTTGGCAACTTCCACGAAATACCCTACTAGCAGTCTGTGTTTCAAGAGACCACTTAGGCTCTTAATTTCTATTAAAAAGTATCCAAATGCTGCAGCGCTATCAGCAGCAAATTGATAGGGCGATGGGCCCCAAACACATCTTACCCACTCCGAGAGGAGATAATCATGCAGAGTCTTGGAATGCACCCATCCGCTGACGCTTGCAGCAGTTCAGGTGCCAATCAGGTGAGTGAGCTGCATGTGGACCTTGCCTCTATACTTGACAGGCACAGGCTAGCTTTCCGTTGCAGTTGTGCTCTGTCTGAGTTTTCCAGCACTCCTCCGGGAGGTAAAGTGTCTCTATGCTCCCAATGGGGGTAAGGGATGATTACAATGCTCCGGTCCTTGATCCTGAACTTGGGTGCTGATGCTCCTAAGATGTTGTCACTTTTTCAACAGGCTCAGACCAGTTGCAGGCCTTGTTGCTCCCAGTGACCTACAAGTCACCACTGCTTGCATTCTACATGCTACTGCTAAATCAACACAGCACCAGTGGTCCCTGCATGCCCCCAGCATACAGGGTCGCTGCAACAATACCGGGCTGCTTCACCCCTGCTTCATGGCAGTCTTTACCATGGCGGCCACTCCTGGCATACTGGGTCTTCGCAATGCTACCGCACAAGGCCTTACTGTTCAACAGTCTTTTCCACTGCTATTTTCAAAGAGACCCTCTCCTGGCACACGAGTGTTGCCAAAACAGTCCTGCATATGGGAAACAGCCTGATTGATGCAGCATCTGTTTTCTCACCCTTTGCACAGTGAGTCCACTTGAGAGGGCTTCCCACTGGACCTTTCTCCCTCCAGCACTCTCATCTTCCTCACAGAGAACACTGGTCTGGACAAAGTGATAGGAACTGGTGCTCCAGGCACCAGGGATGGTGGTCTTGGAGTCCCTGGGTGACATCCCCTCACCCAACAAGGAGACTAGCAGGGCTTGGCCCTCAGTACTGATCACACACAGAAGTCTTGTAGAGCTTTGCCTCCTCACACAGGCCATCTGACTGTTGGCAGAGGACAATTGTTAGAAATAGGGGTCTCTAGTTGGCAGAGGTAGGTACCTTTGCCAAGTGGGGACCCTTCTTCCTAGTCAGGATAATGGGGATACACTTCGAAAATAGACCCCTGCTCACCCCCTTGGTAGCTTGGAATGAGCAGACAGGCTTATCTCAGAGGCAGCGTGTAAAGCATTTGTGAACACATACAGTAATACAGTGAAAACACTACAAATGGACACCACACCAGTTTAGAAAAATAAGTAATCTTTATCTGAACCAAACAGGACCCAAAACGACACAAATCCACCATAGAGTAATAAAAATATGACTTTCAGATGGGAGAAATAGTTCAGTTCAAAGCAATTTACAGATGCAACACTTTTCGCACAAAGTACCTTGGACGTGTCACGCACAAAGTAAAAAGGGCCACGCGGAAGGTGATGCGTCAGTTCCTTACACGCAGGGAAGATGATGCATTGGTTCCTTGCTATGGGGGAGGTGATGCGTCGGTTCTTACTGCTGAGCAGGGGAGGTGATGCATCAGTTCCTTACCGGAGAGGAGGTGATGCGTTGGTTTCTTACTGCTTGGGGAGGCGATGCATTGGTTTCTCACTGCGTCCCCCAACAAAGCGACAGACTTGGCACCGCGATGCAATGCGACGATCCAGGACGATGTGTGGATTCTTGCAGGCACACAGTGGGGTTTGTGTTGGCAACGATGTGGTGATCTCGGACCTCGGAGATCATTGTACTTGATCCGGCGTGCGTCGATTTCTCGGTTTCTTTGGCGATGCGTAGAAAACAGGTACAGGTGCATTACGCTTCTCGGTGTTGCGTTGGTTTTCCAGATCCCAGCGGAAAACAGTCTCCAGAGGTCCAAAACAACAGCAGCACCTCTTTGCAGATCAGAACTCCCAGCATGGAAGTTTAGGGGAGCTGGTTGTGAAGTCTTTGTGTCCCAGAGACTTCAGAACAGGAGGCAAGATCAGTTTCAAGCCCTTGTAGATCTTCCTCAAGCAGGGGACACAGCAAACAGCAAAGTCCTTTCTTCTTTTCTAGGCAGCAAGTAGCCACTGCAGCCCAACATCAGACAGCAAACAGCACTTTCTAAAAGTGGTATTTTCAAACACAGAATGTAAAAATCACCCTCACTAAAAGATGCATTTTAACATTCTGAGTTTAGGCATACTAAACTCAATTTTCTTACCTTGTTCCCAGGGATAGTTATGTTTATGAGATGTTATAAGCAAACTCCCATTCTATCCCGTGGTAACAGGTAGCCTTGCAATAGTGAAAAACGAATTTGGCAGTATTTCACTATCAGGACATGTCCTACCTTTCACATACACTGCACCCTTCCCACAGGGGTACCTTGGACTACCTTAGGGGTGACTAACATATAAGAAAAGGGAAGGGTAGGGCCTGGCAAGTGGGTGCACTTGCCAAGTCGACATGGCAGTACCAGACTGCACACAGGCTCTGCAATGGCAGGCCTGAGTTACATTTACAGGCTGCTTATGTTGGTGGCACAATCAGTGCTGCAGCCCACTAGCAGCATTTGAATTACAGGCCCTGGGCATACACAGTGAACTGTACTAGGGACGTACTAGTAAATCAAATCAGCCATTCATGGAAACACCAATCAATAACAACAATTTAAAATAACGGAAAACATTGCCCTAGTTGTCATGCCCCAGTGGAAAGCATTGCACACATCCTGTTTGCCTGTCCAGCGTACAAAGTGCCGCGGGAAAAATGGTTGAGCCCGCTTTGCCGGCAGTTTGGAACACGGGATCACCATGCTGCACTTCGTATTCTTAAAACTGACGCCAGTCCTCTTATAGCTTGTTGTATGACAAAGTATTTGGGCCAAGCGTGGCTGATACGAAGAAAAGCACTTGTAAAGATGTAGTAGTTTTAACCCCTCAGCCAGCAGCCAAATCTATAAACTTTTAACATCACTGCTGGAAACACTATCACGCACAAGCAAATGTATTACTTCTTTTTAAACATTGGCAACCTCCCAAGTATCTTGAAACTTTTTCTATGCATTTTAAAGCTATGAATTATTATTAGTTTTAACTCGATTTTATGATGACCAATTGTATATATGTTACTGCAATTTCGTGTGTTATTCTTGTTTTTATGTTACTTTTATGACTCTTGTATCGAAATAAAGCTTGTGATGATGATGACAATTTGCAAAGGGTGCACTTACACTTTGGCACTGAACAGCAGTGGCAAAGTGCCCAAAGCATCTAGTCCATCAAAACAGAGTCCAACACACAGCAAAACACAGGAGATCAAGGCAAAAAATACAGGGGAACCCCACGCCAATGATGCCAGGTCTAACAACAATGTTGGGGTCTCAACCACCCCTTCTTACAGTCCATTTTCAGACAACAAATGTGATTAAGGGTCTGACTCTTTGAAGTTTTATGTTGGGGTTCTACTTCTTTTGAAGTGTATTCTCCTCTGCTCACTATTCCTCTTGAAAATTAGTCTGTCACATCAGGAGTGTCTCCAAAGCTGATAGTCCTAGAGCACAGGCCGTAGGAGTGACTAGAGTTCGCACCTGGATGTCAGTCACAATGATATGTGCAACAAAAGGTTTGTGCAGGACTTCCAGCCCCACACTTATGATTCTCTTATCAGCCCCTTCTCCTTCTTGAAATTGCCCAGGCCCCCTCGACACTGAATCAAATAGCATCCTTTGAAGTGTATAGGGAAAGCCTAGCTCTCCCCTCTCCAGTGTGTATCTCACCAACCTTAAAGGAACGCAGTAATCCACAAATCGGGTTGATTTCTTTACCCCCACTACATGCTTCACCATGCATGCATGGGTCTCACAAAATGGAACCTAGGCCTGTAAATGTACTTTACTATCCAGCGGCATAGATACACCCAGTGCATGGCTACCACATACATGTACTGCACAGGAATGTATCCTCCATGAACTGTACCAATCACAGGCACACAGCATATGCATTAACATGTACATAATGCTCAGCACTGTATCCTTTATGTACTGTACCACACACAGGCACTCGTACAACCAGCATGTGCATTTAACATACCCACACTGCACTCTTCATGTATAGCACCACTCACAGATAGACATACATCCAGCATGTGCATCTAATATGCATGCACTGTATCCCTTCTATATTCTACCACTCAAAAGCACACATACTACCAGCACGTGCTCCCACTACATCTTCCAGGTACTGTCCCACTCAGAGGCATATGGACCTCCAGCACAGAAATATACCATTCCACTGCTTTATGCCTGTATGGTACCCTCCCCAGGCACACATAAGCCCAGTGCAGTTCCACCATTTCTGTGCTGCGCAGCACTTCACACCATTCTGATGTAGGCCAAGGGTGAGCTAATTACACAGCATCTGAACCTTTAAAAAGCGAGTGAAGCTGTAGGCCCCACTCCAGTGACACAGGTTAAAAATGGCCTGTTCACTCCTACTGATCACTACATGGTCTGCAACCACTAACATGCCTGCGCTGCTTAACTCCTGGCCAAGGTAATAATCTTCCACCACTATGAGGGTAGCATTATGGGACGCCCTCCCCGTCCAATTAGACTGCAAATCGTGACACAGACCTATGTAAAGGCGCACACACAAATGATCCATGTTTGCTTATGACAACAAAAAAGGCATTACGGATCCAGACTTCAGTGCAGTTGGGCACTTGGGGCAGGAGTACACACCCATTACCATGAAGAGGACTTTTCCGTCCCAACAGTCACCTAGAAAAAATGGTGCTAGCACATCATAGTTTATGTAGCATACATACATCGCTGCAAGACCTTTCTGCTCCAATCAAATCGCGCATCTGAAAAACTGCATGGAAAGAGCGAGCGGATTAAGTTCATGCAATGATTTTTACACATTGCCATACTTTAAAGATCACGGCAATGTTTTGATTTGTTTCCGTCCCCATAGGATATTTCTATGCAAAATGCATTCACTTGAGTTTGCTTGGCAGCCCCCATGACGTGGTGAAGAAAAAATATAGGATGCAATATTTTTGTAACTGAAGACATGAAAATTCGTGAATCAATTTTGATTGATTAGAAATAAATGCGGCTACCGTAGGTAAAATTTCACAAAAAGAAAATAAAGCTGATATTGATAGAAGACTAAAGCTACTAGTTTATAATTTTTCTTTCTGTTTTGTTGCTCTGGTGTCTCAAACTGGCAAGCGTCCCAGAACCTTTCAAGAGTTGCAGCCTTCCATTAATTTGCGAGCTGTTCTGCAATCCATCGAGGAAAGAGGTTCTTCACTCTTTCCTAATCATATCAGTTGTACTGAATAAAAGTTCTCATTTGGGACATTGGCTTTGGCCTCCGGAGTAAAAAGAAATGCGCAGCTTTCTCATTTTTACAAAAAAAAAGAAAAACGTAAATAATGGTTTTCCCACCACAGGTATTTCTGAGCTATTACTTTTTTTCTTAATTGCTTAAGGGAGTAGAGACAGGTACTGCTGACTCGTACGTGATTATTTAGCTAACACAGCTGCTGGTAAAGGAAAATGTTATCTCACGATATTTCATCTGATTTATAATTTAACTTTGAAGACTCCGTCACTTTGTACAAGAAGACATTTAGCACGCACTTTTGACTCTTAAGGTTGTTTGCACAGTCTCTCACTGTAGAATAATCTATACTATATTTTGTGTGTGACATATAGATATGTGTATTCATATGCCATACCAGTCTGTTCGAACATATATATGATCGTAAAGCTCCTACTAAATATGCAAAGTAAGCATCAGCAGAAACTGTCCATCTAATGATTTGTCCTGGTGCTAGCAGAACAATGCAGGTTTTGAAACCATGGTCTAAAATGTCTGTTGAAACTTGAGGAAAGATGGAAGAGTGAACTGTCTATGGGACTATAAATGTTTCTAAAAGAGTTAAATATGATAACATACACACACTAAAGCCACTGGCAGCTGGTGAGATGTGAAACTGGTGAGGTGTAAAAGTTGTCCACAGGTACCCAGAGGCGAGTGAAGCGAGCTCGACTGTCATAAGAGGGTTTCTGGGGGGGCTCTACCCTACCAAAAGTTTGAAAAAAGAGCACACAGAACGGAGGGGTGATGGGTGCTTAATACACTCAGCTCGCCACCATCCTTTGGTAGGGAGATACCTTTTACACTCTAACCAGGGAATGCAGGAATAACATTGTTATGAGGATATCCCTTAGTTAGTGTTAGACTTACTATCTGCACTTATTATTTTCTTGATCAGTTTCCTTTTCTGTGTTTTTGTATTGTCTTCCTCACCCTATTGCTCCACCTCTAGCGTTGGTCTGCACAGAGGTGTCAAAGCAGCCCTATGATGAAGCATGACACAATTCGTTGTGGGTGAGGGCAGTTTTTTTAAAGCATTGCACTTTGCTACACTTTGTACTTTATTTTTCCTAACAAAAATGTGACTCTAATGTCCTTACTTCTTTATGTGTGATAAGGTTTACCCCGAGGAGACTGAAGTAAGATCATATCCTCCTCCCCCTTTTTCTTGTGTTAAGTTCACGCCCCTTTGCCTGCAAATTCAGAAACTCCTGAATCGATACCCTCATACACTGGTTTACTGAATGGTTCTCCATTGGATCAAATTTGTCATAGACCTCTGGAACGTGCTCCTTCCTCTTAAAGGCAAATCTCCCAGCACACGTTCTTCGGGAAAGTCTTGAATAACTACTATGGAGACTTCAGGGAAGAACTGAAACATGCAGAAAACTCTGTTCCGAAAGAGACACCTCCAGCAAAGACGGCTGGGGAAGAGGGAGATGGACGGCAGGGACTGCTGAGGAAGGGCAGTGGGAGAGAGAAACCAGGGAGAGCAGGAACTGCCAGACAGATAGAAGGGAGTTCAAAGAAGGGAAAGAAAACCGGGACTGCAAGAATTACTGTTGTGATGGGAGTGAATCATGGAGCACAAAAACATTTGAGAGAAGAAGGCTGCCCGAAAGGGCAAGCATTGTTGAATAAAACTGAAAAAGCAAGCAGTAAATAACTGCTCCGAAGAGAAATCATGGACTGCAAGCATTGCCTAAAAAATAGTAGGCAGGGAGTGTGAGATAGAGGGAGAGACCGAGAGAGACAATAAGGACTTTCATCATAAACAAGCAATGGCAGACCTATGTCTCACCTTGAAAAAACGGTGGAAGAGTTTAAATGATATCTTATTTTTGTTGCACGCAAATGTATCACAAATAAATAGAGAAAGAGAGAAATCATATTTTTATGCTTACAATACAAATATGACACTTTTAAATTAGTCATCACATATAAGAGAACAATATGGATGTTTCTTAGCAGGTAGGAATACTTAAAACCAGTACAAAAACCGTTTTTATTTTTAAGGCACAAAAGAAGTAAATATGATCTCTCTTCGTAAATAAAAAAGTACTGTTGGCTTTCATTTACTCTAACCTGATGACAGTTTGAACACACAAGGATGACTAAATAATTAAGACATGATAAAGAATGGAGAAAATGCATTAGGAACGAAAAATATAATATTGGTCAATCAGCAATGTAGTGCACTTCTTTTTAAGCGGATGTGCACATGCTGTCAGGTGAATTCCATTCCTATTAGGACATGAAAGCCAGTGGCTGCAAAGGACAAACCTTTCTCACCATGCTGTAGTGGCAAAATGAGAATCAAACTCAGCATCTTTTTCCACCACAAAATCAAGAGCATCTACGACAACTTCGTCGAAGACAACCAACACACTGAACCCTCACCAACCACCCCCGACACCCGGAAACCAGCGATTGATGACTGGACAGCACTCACCACCGAAGACACACTGAAGACAATGAAGTCAATCCACTCAGGGGCCCCCACGGACCCCTGCCCCCACCACATCTTCAACAGAGCCGCCAACACCATCGCACCCATGCTCCGCCAAACCATCAACCGCTCCCTGGCAACCGCCTCATTCCCCGACGACTGGAAACACGCCGAGGTCAACCCACTCCTAAAGAAACCCTCAGCGGACCCCACCGACCTCAAAAACTACAGACCCATCTCCCTGCTCCCGTTCCCAGCGAAAGTCATCGAGAAAGCCATCAACAGCCAACTCGCCACATTCATCGAAGAACACAACATCCTCGACTCCTCCCAATCCGGCTTCAGAAAAAACCACAGTACGGAAACCGCCCTCCTCGCCGCAACAGACGACATCCGCACCTTACTGGACAAAGGAGAAACAGTAGCCCTCATCCTCCTCGACCTATCAGCGGCGTTCGACACAGTCTCCCACCGCACCCTAATACGCAGACTCTACGATGCAGGAATCCAGGACAAGGCCCTCGACTGGATCTGCTCCTTCCTCTCCAGCAGGACGCAGCGGGTCAGACTCCCCCCTTTTCTCTCGGACCCCACACCTATCACCTGCGGAGTCCCCCAGGGCTCCTCCCTCAGCCCGACGCTCTTCAACGTTTACATGGCTCCACTTGCCCCCATCGTCAGAACCTACGGACTCAACATCGTGTCATATGCAGACGACACCCAGCTCATCCTCTCCCTATCCAACGAGCCCAACACCGCCAGACGCAACTTTCGAGAAGGCATGGAAGCCGTCGCCAAATGGATGAAAAACAGCTGCCTACAACTAAACACCAACAAAACAGAAGTACTCATCATGGGCCCAAACCCCGATGCCTGGAGTGACACCTGGTGGCCCACCGCCCTCGGAAGCCCGCCAACCCCCACAGACCACGCACGCAACCTGGGAATCATCCTGGACTCCGAGCTCAAAATGGACCGCCAGATCAACTCTGTCTCATCTTCCTGCTTCCACGCCCTCCGCCTCCTTCGTAAGACCTTCAAACGGATCCCCCTCGAACACCGAAAGACAGTCACTCATGCCCTGGTCACCAGCAGACTCGACTACGGCAACGCACTCTACGCCAGAATAAACAAAAACCTCATCCGCAAGCTACAGAACATCCAGAACGCCGCCGCAAGACTGGTCGTCAACCTGCCAAAACACTGCCACATCTCCCAGCACCTGCGCACACTCCACTGGCTCCCCGTTGAGGCGAGAATCACCTTTAAGATGCTCACCCACGCACACAAGCCCCTCCACGGCACCGGACCAGCATACCTGAACAGCCGACTCAAATTCCACGCACCCCAAAGGACCCTACGATCAGCCCAGCTTTCCTACGCTGTGGTCCCCCACACCAGAAAGACCAGATCGGGAGGCCGCTCCTTCTCCTTCCTCGCGGCCAAAGCATGGAACGCCCTTCCGCTCCACCTCAGACAGACAACATCGCTCCCCATCTTCGCAAGAAACCTCAAAACCTGGCTCTTCGACAGACCCCCTCCTTGATGGAATGGAACCTGCATCCCCCCACCCCCACCCCCCACACCTAGCGCCTTGAGACCCTTACGGGTGAGTAGTCGCGCTTTAACAAACTCCTGATTGATTGATTGATTGAGAATGTCTGTTGAATGGATCAATACTGGAGGGTGTTGTTTGTTTTTCCTTTCGATTACATGGGGCAAGCAAGACAGCAAAAGCTGGATTGCTAGAGTAATGTGGTCCTACTGAATAAGGAGACCAGATGGAGAGAGTGAAAGCCAGTGATTCATTTGTGCTCAGAAACATTTTTCAGCATTATAATTTGACATAGAGCAAGAGTGATAAAGGCATGAAAGGGGAAAAGGAGCAGAAAATAGATACAAAATAAAAAGATAAAGGGTAAGCAGGGATGAAAAATCACCTGTAAGAAGGAAATACAGAGACAAGTAGGGTAAGGTGGTGGAAGAAAGAGACATGTGGTGGAATGAATCTAGACTAGAAAACTTTGCCATTTAGCAACCAGAGCAGTGGATAGCACGGAAGGTGGGCTCCTTAGAAATACTTTTGGCCCCTGCACGTTTTACTCAAATTAAGCAGTGACCTCAGCAAGAACTGGTGATACATATGTACGAACTGCGGATGTAAGAGACAGCGAGCTACCAAGTGTTCCCTGGTCAAACTTAAAGAATAGGCCCCTTTGCTGCCAGCACCCCATTTTTCCAGTAGTAATAGATAACTACGGTGTAGACTGGAATCTGTTGGCACTGCACCATTGAAATATATGTCTGTAGGAGGAGCAGAACTTTTGAGAGACAGAAGGGAAATGTTTAATGTTCATAGCAAACTTTAAGGATCATATGGAGAGACAGATAACAAGGTGCTCTCATGCCACATGCTCCGGGACATACTACTGGATCGTTGCCCGCTTTGTATGAGCGGCTGCAACAAAATACATTCTTTCAAGCCACCAACATACCTTACCACCTTCTGCCTCACCCCGTGCTCTCGCCGGAGCAGCTCAGACCCCCGCCATACTCGGATCAGACCAAAGATAGTCGCATTTTTTTAAAATCTCTTCTCCTCATTTACGTTGTTTCCACCTGGAATGTCTGCCACCAGGCCTAGAATGCAGAGCAGTTAAAAGATGTGGCAGGGCGGAAGGCATAGCTACCAAGGTTTCAGATTGCTGTGTGTGACATTTTCATAATTCCATTGAAATTATGAGTGACATTTCAACAACTATGAGTGACACTTTCTCACGAGCAAAATCACGCAGTGAACATGAGGGAAACTACATATAAATATCAGTAATTACACTCATTTGAGTTAAGAGAACCTCTTAAAAGATCTTCAAACTACTACAAAGCACCAGAAATGGAAGGGCACTAACAGACTGTGTGCCTGCAGTTTCAGTAGCAAAAGGCAGGCAGGCACTGATTTTTCTCCGAAGATGACATTGATTTGATCATTCATTAGCGGGCAATAGCCTAAAAAACAAAGCTCATAGCATAGCAAGTGCATCTAAATCTAAGAGATTATACCCTAATTCGGAATTCTCTGAGATTGGTCAAACTGAAAGAGAAACTAACTTTATTTTTCATTTCTGTTTGAGAACTCACTGACTAGAGAAAATGCTGAACATTTAACACAGGAGACACTATTGTAAATGCATATATCTGCTAAGGCGCCACTTTCAATACTGGGAGCCAGGAACCCAGTCGCACTCCGAGGGTAGCGGAGGTGTAGTTATGCCCCTACCAAACACTAAATAGTCCCTGGGTATTAGTGCACGTGTTATTACAGCCTTTCTTTCACCTTTTGTTATGCCCCTCCGCCCATTAGGAGAAATTGCCCCTGACTAAAGCAAAGGGTTAGCAAAACCTATGCACGCCAGAAAAAATCATAAAGCAGTAGCATATGAACACTATACAGTAGTATAGTGTTCATATGCTATTTCATCCTGCATATAGCCCACAGAAAAGACTGCCAGTGTAGCGATGCAGAGAGTGGAGAACCACTTAACAGTCAAATATAGTGCGCTACTACTCATTTGCAGATATCGGGCAGCAAACGTCATGAATGCTACAGTAATACATAGGAGGTTGTCTATCACTTCTGAGAATACATCTTAGGCACCCTATAGAAATTATTACCACTGAGAGTGACAGTACTAAGGATGCCACTACATTGAATTTTGTAACTACAAAAGTAACTGCACTAAATCTAATGTTATCCCTAAAAATGTACCCTAAAATGTAGGGTCTTAGAGTGGACTGAGGTACTCCATTCTGATGGCATAGGACAATATCTCTGCCATACCGAGGGACATCTACACACCAAATTTTAAGTTTTCAGCTAGACCTGAAGACAATTCTCTACATTGACAGAAACAGCATTTATGGTGATTTCTGTCAATATAGGAAAGGTTTTATGGAAGGTGCTGTTAGTCATCATTGCCAGCCTTCAAACTTTTCAAAAGTGTTTTCTTTTACAAAAACAAACTCCCAAAGTGGGTGTTGGTTTTTGAAAAAGAAAAGAAAACGAATAGCCCCCAAACCCTGGGCATTTTCTCCCAGGATGTGGGGTCATTATTGTTTTTCCAGTCCCTTACTGACAGGTTTTTCCAGGCGATGATGGACAGGATAGTAAAGACTTAAGAACATTCACCCTAAACAGGGTGGATGGTGTGAAGTCCTTCCTTCCATGGCCCGGACCCTGTTGGGCAGTTGGAAGACGTATCCCATTAACTGAACCAACGGGGGCTCTTTCAATGGAATATTTAGGATCTCCCCAAATCTAACTGAGGCAGGTGGACTGAGGGTTTGATGGGCAGGGAACTCTATTGTGTTTACGATGGAGTACCTAGTCCTCTAAACTCTAAATCAAGTTCTTAATCCTAACATAAAGCTAATCCAACCCTATGGCGGAGAGAGAACACAATCTCAGTGTTAGATGCAACTGAGCTCACACACCATTTTTGGAGCTAGTCTTTCCTAATGATAGTCTTTGGCTCACCTTTCTTACCTTGGCCTGTTTAGAAAGGTGAATCTGCAGAGAGAGGTTTTACTTTCAATGAGCTGGAATACGGCCTGGAAAGCTTTCTTGACTATAGTCATGTCTTACCTGCTTTTTCCTAAATTGGTCTGAGATCACATTGAACAAATGTGGACATGTAGGAGACTGCTGCATGTTGGTTCATGGGTATTCCCAATGAAATCCTAGCCTGATATCTTTGTAATCTCATGCTAGACCCACAAACACGTGAGTATAATCACTGTTTGCATGAGTGTTGTGTGAGGTTTGTACAATAGAACCAATCATAATGCACAAATGTTAGTGATTTAATGGCTTTAGTTCGTAACCATAAATGTACTTTAACTGTCTTTTATGTATGAATTTGTTTTTTAAACATACATTAAAAGGTATAACTACATCTAACCATAACTCCATGGTAATTTGGATTTTTACAAGAAGATTGTAGGGTTTTGTTCATATGTACCACATCCAACAGTTAAATATACAGTATGGCGCCACAATCCTGTGACAGGCCAGCCACTGTGCATGTGACCTTTTTTCATGCGCACTGGAGTTAACCGCAAAGCTTGGCCTATGGTCTGGCCCTTTGCCCAACCCCTATAGGCAGTCTTCCTTAGGGATCCATGGACCCAGTGCTGGGTTTGTGAATACTGTAACAAGTCCACAGGGGACCGCAAGTCTGTGTGGTTACACTAACCTTGAGACATGGTTCATGAACCTGAGAGGGGCATTTACCACAGATCAAGATTCCCGCGCCAGGGGATCACTGACCATGAGGTAGGGTTGACGGACCTTGGAGCCATGCTAAAGTCTGCAAACCCTTCCTCAGGTCCCCAAAATAACATGGCAAAATGTACTTTCTTTTTTTTATTTTAAACTATAGGGGTGTCCCTTATGGGCCCATGACCTGAGGCAGTGGTCAGGGTATTTTCCTCCTGTTCCCTCTGTTGGACTTTTGTTGGGTCTAGGAACCTTGTGGGAGTTCTAACAGTGGTCCAAGGGCCTTTGTTGTAAACCCCAAGGCAGGCAACCTCAATTTATTGGCCTCGCTTTGGTCTTTGAAACCTACCTCTGGGTCCAAGAAACTTTGTATCTCCTTGGGGTTCTATTTGAGCCATTCACACTTGAGTCATGGGGTCAGAGGAAGATCCCCATGCTACCTTATGCCCCATAGAGCTCCTGTATTTATTAGCTGGAGCAAACAAATGTTTTAGGTTTCAACCAGCCATGCAGATTGCACATAGTGAGTTTGGGTCAGCAAACCTGAAATGGAGGATGGGAAAGGATACCTAGTCCAATCAGATTTGTCTATTTTTTTAAATGAAATCTACAGATGATCTGCAAACCCAGATTCATGCAACACTCATGGATTCAAGGTTCAGATATCTTTACCTTTTTATCCCTTTCAAGCCCCTCAAAAGATTCTTTAAATATAATTTCACAAAAACTAGTCAGTAGAACTATGCCATTCCAAGCAATTGCTCTTCCTTGTGTAAATTCGGTGAAATTCTATTCAGTATTATCTTATGTACCAAGGAATAAAATTCCCAATGGAGTTAATATGCAAAATATCACTGAACAAACTTCCACCCCACGGTACTGAGGTCCAAGCTTCCCAGAGGTAATAAAATGTAGTGAAAGGCTATTCAAGAGGTTAATAAAAAGGAGCACAAGGGTGATAACAAATTTCAGTAATAATATGTTAGGGTCATTTACAATATTTTGATGCACAGCAGTGAATGAAGAAAGCCTTTCCTACTGCACTGCTGTGCGTCAAAATAAAAGGGCAGGAATGGACCTCATCTACAAGATATGGCACATTCCTGTCCTTCTCCACTGCACCAGCTCACTAACAGCTGCAGTGCACTTGCGCAGACACCCGTGTGCCATTTTTCAAGGGTTTTTGCGCTAGTGGGAAGATTGTTTTTATGCAGAATGGGACACCTTCCTGCACAAAAACAATAATTAAAGGCATTTTCCTCTTTATAGGCGTCCTGCAAAATGGAGCACACATAGAATGAGGAAAAAATGAGGAGAAATAAACAGTATTTCTTCTTGTTGCGCCCGTTTACGCCTCAGGATTCTGATGCATTCCCAGGTTTACAAAATGCCGTAAATCTGGGAACGTGTCAAGTTTCATGGCTGTTGTGTGGGAACACCCACAGCAACACCCATGGAATTCCCCTTTCACGTAGAGTTATGCGTGAAAGGGAAACATATTTACAAGGCCATGAAAGGTCATGCAGTGTGACTTTACATGGCCTTGGAAATATGGGGATGCCCATTGTACTGCTGGTGCGTCAATAAAAGTGATGCATTGGCGGTACAAAGGGCTTGTAAATAAGCCCCTTCATTTGTTGGTGGTACAATACTCATTTTAAGAATTGTGGCATGCTCTAAGTTGGTTTTGCGCTGTGAAACCTTCAGATCTGCTGTCTTCTAATGAACCCTTTTTGAGAGGAAACTGTTTTTTCCTCAAGCTTTTCTTATAGTGGTTACGGAAGGTGCTCCAGAAGGGATGTATGACGTTACAACGCAGGCTATTACAACGCCTGCCTTTACAACGTGGTTTTTACATCGCATACCATTACAACGCATAGCGCTTTTGGGTGTTGGATAGTGAATAGTTTAATTTACTATTCCAACTCCAGTCCCCGTGGACACTAGGGAAGGTTATTGGATAGTAAATTAACCTATTCCCTATCCTAGAGCGCCCCCAGCGCAATGTGTTGTAATAGTTTGTGTTTTAATGACCGCGTTGTAATGGTAGTGCGTTGTAAAAGTTTCGTTGTAAGTGATGTTTATCTCCGGAAGTTAAAATGAGAGCACATTTTCTATAAATTCACACTATCTTCCTATGCCATGTAAGAATAAAGTCAGGTATTCTAAGGGCTTACATCATCAGCAGCAGTCTGTGAGTTGATTAACCAGCTTCTCAAAGTGTTCTAATCAACAGCTAGAGCGCTAACATTTTGTTTTTATGACAAATCCGTTACACACTTGAAGCCACTTTGATGGAATCATGGCAGTACAATTTAAAGAATTTTCTTTAAAAATGAACAAAAAAAGGAGGTTCATTGTGTCACAGAAATGATGGTCGGTGGGTAATTTCTGGCAGCACTGGCCCTGATTCTATATAATAGGGGAGACAATTTTGGCTGTGAGCTGGTATGCAGTATCGGAGTTATTAAAAGAAGGGTGCCTACGTTTCTCCTTGAGATTAATTATTTGATGTCGCTGTGCAACTATAAAAAATAGAATGGCATAATGCAAAATAATGCCCTCTATACTGCAGCTTTTATTTGGAACAAAATAAATTTTTCATATCAGCAGGTTGACTTTGCTCTGGCAGAGCTTGGATCCCTAAAGAGGAGCAGGTCCCACCGCACTACAAAGGGTGCAGTGGCCTATTACTGCACTACAGAGGATGCTGAAGCAAACCGTAGGCAGCTGACCTGAGCGAGAACAGTGCTTGTTTTATCTAGACGTGCTTTATTTTTACAAAGTATTCGTACTTAGAGTTTAATCTTCATTCTGCAGAGTGCAGCATGAATGACAAGCCACAATATTTGTCATTTAGCTTGTAGAGCAAAGACTACTTACACGGAATTGACTTTGTAAATTAGAGTGCAAGCCTGCTTTGCCATGAAAGCCATCTGGTCCTTTTGAAAAGATGAAAACAATCTTTTGTCTTTAAAGCCTGAAGAATTAGGTGAGAGTAAGTGTTGTCTCTGACCTTGCCTAAGGATGTTTTGTGGAGCTGGCAGTTCTACAAAGAGATGAATTCCCTGCAGGTTTTCTATATTTCACAATAAAAGAATTGAAAAATAATAGTTAGGTTGACCATTCCCGAAACAAAAAATACATTTATGAGAAATAGCCAACTGTATGGAAAATTAAAACATATATTTTGAGATATAAATCATCATTTTAGCCCAAATCCGAGCCTATGTATACAGCATGGCCCAGCTGCACTGAATTCACTAGCTTGTGGTGATCAGCCACAATTAATGTGTAGTGGACTTGGAGTACAGCAGAATTCCCCACCCAAATATCTTCTCAGTAGCGCTAAATCACCAGAGGGTGCATATCAGGTAGCAGTCCTATAATGCTAATTTAGTATCCTGAAATGTATTTGTGCATGAGCCCCAAAAAATGAGAATATTAATTCATTTAGGTCAAGCCTCCCGTTTGCATTTTGAGTAATAGGGAACTGGACACTTTGGGGCAGATTCACAATGAGTGCGTAAAGTGGTACTTTGTGAATACCTCTGTGACTTGGCTCCTTTACAAGCGTTGCAGTGTTGACCCCTACTGAAGTGTGAGCTGCTGAGATCAAAACAGGTCTGCCCCAAATAAGGCTCAATTGCGATAGCCTAGTTTATGCTTTCCAATTAAATATGCAACCACAATACGTAAGGCAAATTAGTCAACAGAAAACGACTTAATTGCTGTCATTAAGACTGGGATAGTGACAATGAACAAAGAGAATTTGAACCACCACACAGTTATCTCATCTTATGTTTTTTATTTGAACAATGTTATCTGTAGTTTTAGAAATAACATTCTTTTTGGTTTTGCAAATGAGGAAATATGTTTTGTAAATAATGAGGCCAGCAAGGGGTAGCCAAAGAAGTTTTGATTGGTTAAAGAAAATATTTACAATGCCTTTCCTTCCACAATTAAGGAAGCAGCAGAAGGGAGCAGACATTTCGGGACTAGAAAACAGTTGTGTTGTATGGTAGACACTGGTATTGAAATAAAAATCAGATCTCTAAAAAATGATAAGACGTATAAATGATCACCCAACAAGGGCAGTCACTTCAAGTGGGATCTCAATTCAAATAGGGCTTTCGGGGAGCGGGCGACCAGCAGGGAGGCTTGCTCCCCTGGGGTTTTTGGGCCCATTTAGTGCAGCCCGAGCCCAATCGGCTCATTTCGGGCTTGGTTTTTGGGCTAGCGGGAGGGGGGCTATTTAACCGACATTTTCTGGGCAGTAACGTAACACAGCAGCCAGTAGGGGCAGAGGTATAGTTTTTCTTATATTAAAACCAATCCCCAGCATGAGCAAAGTTACCTGCTGGATGGCGAGCTGTGATCCTAGGGTCGTGGAAGCCATGAGGCTGCTAGGTGAAGCCAGCCGCATGGATCTGTTTGGGACGGCAGGGAGTTGGTCCGCTCACCACTGTGGCCCAGGCAGAGCGAAAATACACAGGTACGTGGCAGGGTCGAGGACAGGAGGAGGTGGGGCCCCAGAAGAGAAAAAAGCTCCCTGGGCAGACAGGGGAGGCCAGGTCCCGTGTGGGGGTCTCCCAGCAAGATGTGGAGCAGGGAGCTGAGGGGTGAAAGGGTAGAAGAGGGCCTGGAGACAGGGGGAAAAAACCTGAACCCCAAAGGGAAGCAGCATCACCACTGGTGTTGGGGAGGGTGGTTAGGCAGGGCCCCATGGGGACCAGGACGAGGTGGTCTGAAAAAGGGGGGTGGAAGCAGGAGACGTCGTCAGGGAGGGGACAGCGGTCAGGGAGGAGGAAGGGTGAATGTCAAAAGAAAAAGGAAAGGGGTCAGGGCCTGGCATCAGCGGTAGTGGTGGCTATGCTCGAATGGAGTGCTGGGGAGGAGTTGGGCGAGGGTGATGGGGTGGGTGAGAAATTGTGAATGGGTGCACCGGTCAAGGTCTACACATGCAGGGGGACGGGATCAGGTGAGGGACAGAGAGCAGGGCGGGGCACTCTGCGGGAAGGGGGTATTGTTTCAGTCGAAGTTGGGGGAGGTCACGGGGCAGACGTGCACGGAGACCGCCCCCCCCCCCCAGGGATGTCAAAGGTAGCCGGTGGTATTGGCAGTGGTGCCCGAACCTGATGCAGGAGGGGACCGGTAGGGATACTAACCTCGGTTTGCCGGATCTTGCTATTTCATTGCAGGAACAGCAAGATCGGGAGGAAGCTGCCTTGGGCGAGTCACATGTGGCTCCAAGATACCGAGGGGAAGGAAAAGCAGGGCCTAAGGCGGCCAGCTGGACCTCAGCGGGGGACCTCAGGAACATTACAGCGCAAAGGTCAGAGATGGCCTAGGCGGTACAGCAGCCCAGTTAGGACAATGCGGCCTCTGGGGCAGCAGCGACATGGACAGGACAGGCCTGTGAAACTATTGCTGAGGGGTGGCGAGAGCTACTGCAGTGCCCAGTGATTGATTTGGAGAAACTCATACGCAGTGTGAGGAATCACACATGGGAGAGCGCATGGATCCGAAGGGGGGCATTGGAGGTCAGACAACTGGACTACAGCGAAGAAAGCATAACGGAAGGTGAGATTGTGGAGGAGGAAGAAGGGGGACGCACGGAGGATGGGGGTCTCAGTAATGATATGTCTAGTATGTTACAGGTAAAAGACACAGGATGTGTTTACTCGGCCCAGGTGCACGTGACCCAACCCTCTGCACGACTTGCACCAGTTAAGAACCAGGGGGGATCATGGTCTGCATGTTGGTACAAAGCGTAAAGTGTCCACAGGAACCAACGCAGGCAGGGAAGAGGCAGACGGGTAGGTCTGGCTGCGGAAAGGGTGATGTGTACGGGACACGGGTGTGGGTACAGAAGGGCAGAAGACCGAAGGGGAGGAGGCGACAAGCGGGGCCAAAGGGAAGTCAGGCGACAAGACACAGATACGGAAGACGCAGAAGAAGGTAAGAAAAATGAGCAGGTAGAGAGGACTAAAGAGAGCAAGGAGGCAAAGTTGCCCAAACTGTCCTACATGAGGGGGATGAAGCCATTGGGGGCACACCTCATGTTGGCCACAAAGGAGATAATATGGAAGAAGGAGTATATAGAGATGCTAAAGCTTCCACATAGGGAATTGAGGTCCAAAGAGGGATCGAAAGAAGAAGAGTTGGAGTTGTCAAGGAAACCCAAGGTGCCCATGAGCATAGAAAATTGGACAGCTCCGTGTTCGACATTCGCAAGGGTATATTGTGAACAGTACCCCAACAGGTGTTTGTCCTTGTCTAAATACATGGACGGCATTAGGAGCATGCAGGTGAGTTATGGGGGTTATGCGTAGTCACTTTACAATGATGAGTTAAGAGCCAGATTAGCAAGGGACCCAGAGGGGAAATGAGGAGAGATGGATACTGATTTATACCAGCAGATAATGGGGTCAGTCAAATTTGGGAAGACAACATACACAGACAGTGGACTTCCTTTAGTGTACCGCCACCTTCAGAATCGCCCCTCCCGGGGGAGTGGGGGTGATGGGGTAAACACCAAAGAGCACCTATAATGGACAAGGGGCCTGTTGAGACTACAACAAGGGAACATGCACACGGAAATTGCAGATTTAGGTACAAGGGCTCAAAATGTGGTGCAATGTTTTGGGACAGGACATAACACCCATGGACACCAGTAGGGTCAGGGCTTTCAACAAGTTGGTGGGTACAATGGACAGCAGGGACAACAAGGGGCTGAGGTAGGGGTAGAAGGGGTTACATGGGAAAAGGCTTTAACACCCATTAAAGCAGGACTGCCTGGATGCGTGGCTGACTCACTTCCCACAGAAGCAGGATGCATTGCTATTGAGTTAGGGCTTCAAAGAAGGGTTTAGGATGGGATATGAAGGGACTCAGTCAGCGAGATGGGGTGAAAACCTGAGGTCAGTGGCTTTTCATAAAGCAGTGGTGTGGGACAAATTGCTAAAAGAGGTTGATAAGGGGCGCATGGAGGGCCTTCCTGGAGTGCCTGATTAAGGGCTTGATAATTTTGCTTATTGGGCTGGTGCCAAAGAGGATCCAGGACAATATAGGTTGATCCAGCACTTGTCGTGGTGACAGGTTGTGTCAGTGAATGATTTCATATCAGAGGAGCTAACATCCGTTTCCTATTCTTCAGTGGAAGTAGCAAGCGGATTGGTGGGAAGACTGGGCAGAGGTGCAGAAATGGCAAAATGTGACATTGAATCAGCCTTTAGGCTCCTGCAAGTACACCCCGATTATTTTCAGCTGCTGGGTCTTCAATTTGATGGGAAAATCTTTGAAGAAAAGGCTTTGCCCATGGGATGTTCTATATAATATGCTTTGTTTGAGCCATTTAGTTCCTTCCTACAATGAGTGTAGTCTTGAAAAACCTGTAGAGAGACAGTGACGCACTACCTTGATGACTTCTTCCTGGTGGGTCGGCCTGGCTCGAAGGACTGTCAGCAGCAGCTGAGAAGTTTCCAGGAGCTCGTGGGGGTACTTGGAGTGCCCCTGGCCCCAGAGAAGACACAAGGTCCAACTACGGTGTTGTCATTTTTATGTATTGAATTGGATTCTGTGGCTATTGAGGCATGCCTACTGAAGGATAAAATATTGCATATGAGAATGTTGATTGACGACATGCTGGCCAGACAGAAGGTGACAGTAAGGTCAGTGCAGGTGCCACTAGGACACCTAAATTTTGCATGACGGGTGATCAGGTCAGGAAGGATATTTTGTAGGAGATTGAGCAGGACATTAGCGGGGCTCATGTTGCCACATCATTACATGAGATTGTCAGCAGGGATGGAAGAGGTTTTAAGCATGCGGTGCAGGTTCTTGAAAGAATTGAATGGGATTCCCATGTCCGCACCAAAAGATTGGGAATGGGATGTCCCGATATTTTCAGTGGTTTCAGGCTGCATTGGCAGGGCAGGTAGTGCGCGGAATAGTGGTCACGACACTGGAAGAATGGGGTCAGGATTATCGCCTTTTTGGGGTTGTTTCCCCTAGTCGTAGCAGTCAGAGTGTGGGGTCAGAGCTTGGTGCTCAAGATGGTCACTTTCAGAGTAGACAACATGGCTGTGGTACATGTGGTGAATAGCCACTCCATGAGGAATGAGCAGGTCCCTAAGTTACTGAAAGTATTCATTCTTAGTTGTTTGAAGCATGATATTCAGTTCCCTGTTCCTGGGGTGGAGGGAAACAACCATTACAACACAGTCATCACAACCCACTACCATTAGAACGCAGCTGTTACAACACAACTGCATTTACATCGCATACCATTACAACGCACGCCATTACAAAGCATGTCACTACAACACATGCCATTAGAATGCGTATCATTACAACGCATGCCATTACAAAGCATTATAAATAATGGGGATTTTTTTGTTTTAGGGTGGGAATAGATTTTGGGGTACATGGGGATAGCTTTTTTACCCCTACACTATCTACCACTTACTCTACTGTAGCTTACTAAGTGGGGGGTCAGAAAAGTCTTAAATGACTATTTCTGAGTGGTGTCTGGTAGCTAGTTTTTTTACATGTGTACAGTTTACTTTATGGTTGAGAACAAGTTACTCAGGGAGCAGCCAATAGTTTTAAGTAGGAAATACTTAGTTAGGTAGATCTTTAGAGAAGTAGAGAAGAGGTTACAGGGTTAAAGGTCAACAGTTAATGACCGAGTTAGGGTTTATAAATAGTTGCAAAGAAAGGAGAAGGGTGGGGAAACCTCTGGGTTGGGGGGGAGGATATGCAGGTGAATTAATACATACTGAGGTGTAGTTTTGTGAGGCAAAGGCCAAGGTAAATGTTTTGTGAGGTGCAACTGTCTTCAATAAAGCGACCTTTTTCACACATTAGGAGACTATGGGTGAGCTGTGCTGCTACTTTGTGGCCCAATGGGCTCAGTAACAGTAGTTAGCGGACCGACTAAAATTATGAGATCTGTAGAAACAGTGCAGGCTTCTCTTGTTTCCCCTCGAAGTTTAATCCTGGAGAAACTGCAGGGAGTATAAATATTCTGCAAAATAACAAAGGTTAAAGTGACGTTATAGTTTGGTGAAGATTTTCAGGGACAATGTAACATTTAAAACTAAGAAAAAACCACAGAAAGTTAACATTTATAGATGTCTCTAGTAACTATAACTCACGCCTTTAGGCAACTATAACTTGCGTCTTCACCATGCTTAGTCTTTACATCAGTGATGTCATTATATATGTTGCAGTGATATGATCAATGATATCATGAATGGTGTAATATGTGGGGTAACTAGCTGTGCATGGCAAGGGCGCAGGTATAGTTACATATCCTCTGGGCCTTTTTTTAGGAATAAGGAGAGGAGTGTGTGTGTGTATGCTATTCCCCAGGGCCTACTTTAGGAAAAAAAGGGAAGGGGGCTTGCATCCACCTCCCACAGCCTTAAGAGCCCCAGGGACCCCAATACCCAAGGCCTTTTTTTAAAGTTAGGGGAGGGAGTTGCTCAGACCTCCTCCCTGAACCACCAAGGGAGCAGGGGACCCCATCCATGTGGGCCTTTTTAGTTTAAAGTAAGGGGAGGTATGTGGCCCTGTGGACCCCATGGGGCTTCTAGCGGATGCCACAGTGCCCACATGGAGCACCCTACAACTACTATATTGGATACCACGGGGGAGCCCAGGTCCCCCGTGGCTCCTCAGCCAGCACCATACAAAGAGCTGGTGGGAGCCAGCACTTTGTCTTTGCTCCTGCGGGAGGAAGTAGCTGTTTTTTAGTGCTCCCATGGATCGGGAGCAAAGTGGAGTTTTCTGCCAGGCATGTTGCACAGGCAAGGTATGCCCAGACTCTCCCAGGCAGGGGACTACAGTGTCCCAGGTGGTCTGCTTCCTGGGACACTGTGTTGTATCTTGTCGCAGGGGTGGGGGTCCCTGGGGTGGATCCCACAATAGGGAGAGAGGGTGCTGGATTGCTGCTTTATTTAAACCATGTTTTTCATTTTGGCCCAAGGGGAGTCCCTCTGGAACCCTTCCACATAGCTTAGGGTAAAGGGTATCCCTACACTGCCCCATTATATTTTTAAAAATAAACTCAGGACAGGGCTCCAAGTCCTTGAGTCATGTAATGGCTACCTGAAACATTTTTCTCCATGCTAAAGGTAGTCAATCAGAGTGCTTGCTCCTGAGGGATCATGTCTTTCGTGGGAGCAAATTGGCCCAAGAAAAAAAAAGCCCATATCGAGGCCCCCATACCCTGGTGCTGAAGTTTAATCATAAGCAAGGAGGCATGTGGCCACCAACACTAGCCCAATTAGGCCCCCAGGAGCTCCATCTACCAGGGCCATTTCTTCTTCTTAATAGAAGTAGGGATTGCACTGCCCCCCCCCTTCAAGAGCCACCAATGGGCCCTGGGCACCCCATCCCCTGATGCTAACTTGTAAATATAGTGGAGAGGGGCAGGCTATCTCCTCCCTGAGCCTAAACAGGCCCCAGGAACCCCATCCCATTGGGATGGCTCATACACTGTGTCTTTGATAATCCACTCCAGGACACAGTAGTTTACCTGCTCAGAGGAGTGCAGGCATGGAAAGCAACAGTGCACCCCCCACCAGGTGGGAGCTTTGAAAATGCTCCAGCTGTGTAAGAGCAGGCTTTTGATTCCCTGCCGTGCGTTTGCAGGCAGGGAAACTCAGTTGTCTCCCCCTTGACAGGAGCAAGCAAAAACAGTTGTTTCCACTTGGCAAAAGCCAGCTACTATAGCATCTAGGATTGGTGCATGCTGGGAGCCACCAGGGCCATAATAATGATTTGGATACAGAACCAACTTAAACTAAACAAACCTTAGAAATTCCTAAGTTATAGTTATAACTCAAAGTTATAAGTTGAGCCCTGGCAAAAACATACTATAACTCACGCACCTCTGTACATAGTTTTATCAACTCTTTAGCCACACTAAAATAACTTTAACTTGAGCCTTTCCCATTTACAGTTTTATACCCGTTCATATTATATCGCTTAGAACAAGTTAAATGACGCCATTCAAAACAAGACTCATAGCATCTAAAATTACATCATTTATAAGAATACTGTGCATGGTGGCTACAGTTAATATAGTGTAGCTACCACCAACACTGTGTATGGAGGTGAGCAAGCTATAATAAATATAAGGTAGGGTGCAAATTATAACTTTAAGTTATAACTTTAACTTTAACATTTTTAAGGTTTGTGTGGTTTAAGTTGGTTGTGTTTACAAATAGGCTAAGAGTGATGTAGAGTGGAGTGGTGCAGAATGGAGTAGTGAAGTAGAGTGGAGTATGTGTCATGGAGTCGGGTGGAGTAAAGTGGGGTGGAGTGACACAGCGGGAGTTGAGTAGAGTGATGTAGAATGGAGTAGAGTGTCTTAGATTGGCATAGAGTGGACTGTCGTAGCATGGAGGGGCGTAGAGTGTCGTAGAGTGGAGCAGAGTATTGTACCATGGAGTATAGCGGAGAGGCATAATAAAAAGTGGCATAGAATGAAGGGGCATTGAGTGGAATGGAGAATAGTATTGTCAAGTAGAGTGGGGTGGTGCAGAGTTGGGTGGCATAGAGTGGAGCAGGGTGTCAGAGTTGAATGGAGTGCATAGAGTGGAGTAACATGTTGTAGAGTAGAATGGAGTAGTGTGTCAGAGTGGCGTGTCGTAAACTATCTTAGAATGGAGGGGCATAGAGTGGAGTGGAATGTTGAAGAGCAGAGTGGCATGTTGTAGAATAGAGTGGGGTGTCGTAGAGTGGAGTGGTATGTTGTAGAGTGGGGTCTCATGTTGTACAGTGTCATAAAGTGCAGTAGAGTGACATTGAGCGAAGGAACATAGAGTGGATCCTAGACCTGTCATCCTTAGGGGGTTCTTCCCCTAACTTTTTGCCTGCTTACCTCCACCTTTTGCTGTATCTTTTTGTTGGCCTTAGGAATCGGAGCACGTTACCACTGCTGACCGTTTAGTTTACTTATAAGTCCCTTATAAAGTGGTATACCATATACCATATACTCAGGGCATGTAATCTAAATGCTACTTGTGGGCCTGCAGCACTAGTTGTGTCACCCACACAAGAAGCCCGTCAACCCTGTCTCCGGCCTGCCATTGCAAGGCCTGAAAAGTCAGTTTACTGCCACTTCGACTTCGCATTTAAAACCACTTGCCAAGCTTTAAACACCCCTATTATTACACATAGGTTATCCCTAAGGTAGGCCCTGGGTAGCCCTATGGGCAGGGTGTGGTGTAACTAAGAATTAGGATATGTACTATTAAGTTTATATGTTCTGTAAGTGACAAACTGCTACATTTGTTTTTCACTTCTGTGAGGCCTACTCCTCTCATAGGCTAGCATTGGGAATTCCTTAAAGAACTTTGAAGCTGAAATTTTGTGATTAGAAAGGAATAGCTTAATCATGTTTCATATCTTTTAAATGGTAATGATAAAACCTCTCTAGTGGTACAGATGGATTTGACATTACTATTTTAGAAATGCCTCTTTTAGAAAGTGGACATTTCTCTGCTCTTAACTTTGCTCTGTGTGCCTGCAGCCTGTCCCAAATGCAGGTCTGGGCTGGGTGACAGCTACATATTTTTCATTTGCTCTAGACAGCCACAAGCACAGGAAGGTGAGGCTCATACGCATTCTGAGCACTCCTCTGCATTCATCTTCTTTCTGATGGGTCTTCCTGGGCAGGGAGTAATGGGAGGGATTGACACACTTCAATAAGTAGTGTCTTATCCACACACAAAGCATCGATTCACTCCCCCCCAGATAGCCTGGCAGACAGGGCTGGGTTGAAAGGGATTCTTGTGCAATTCAGAGAGCTGCTTTGAATTCGCCCACTACATGAAAGGCACTTTTGGGTATAAGTACTGGGGCTCTGACCCTACCAAATCAATACACTACTGTACCTGGGAAGAACTCTGCTGGATCAAAGACTGCTGTACTGTAAGGATTGCCACTTTTCCTTGACTGACTGTTGTGAGGAACTACTTCTCTGCTTTGCTGAGGACAAGGATGGAGCCATCTCACTTGACCCCAGAGTGACTCTAATAGCTTACTGACTTGTCTCCTCTTTTCTGAAGTCTCAGAGACACAAAATAATCCCTGCAATGCTGCTGGACACTGCCATCTGAGAGTCCTAACAATGGCCAAGGTGCCCCTTCCAGTCCTGGGCCTCAGATGTGGGATCTACAAAAACCAAAGCATCATCACCACTGCGCAGATCGGAACCGACGCATTGCTCTTCGATACCAATGCAGAGGCTGTTTGACGACTGCGATATCAGAACCTGTACGGCTTGACGACGATGCTCTGTGCGGCTCGACAATCATGCAGTGCCTTCACCTCTACGGAGTTCAATGATGACACAGTACCCCACTGCATTAACCGGAACCGACACATCATGCTCTTAACTTCGACACTTGCTGCATCCAAAGTAGTTTTTTCAGAGGAACATGTGTGTAATCTTTTTGTGGTTTTTTCATTGTGTTACTGTATGTGGTGCACAAATGCCTTACACATTGCCTCTTAAGTTAGGCCTTCCTGCTCAATGCCAAGCTACCAGAGGGTGAGCAAAGGGTAGTTTAAAGGGTGTATCTATCTTACCCTGACTAGGGTTGTTGTCCCTACTTGGACAGGGTGCAAACCTCTGCCAGCTAGAAATTCAATTTTAACATTGGTGATCAGCGGTTAGGATAGGACTTGTGCTTGTGCAATACCATATAGTAATTTAGTGTTCACTACAACACTGTACCTTACTAATTCAAGCCTATTTCAATTCTTGATCTTTTTGATTTTTCCACTTAATTATGCCTCTCTCTGGAGAAGCCACACCTGTACCTGCACTTGTAGGAATTGAGTATGTTAGCAGCAGCTGAAAGATTTCTGCAAGGACTTTCAAGTTTCTACAAGGAGCTTCACCAGGAAGGTGTATCTACAGAAAGCTTTGAGGACCTGGGAAAAGACCCAGGATGCAGGGGAAGACATCCCAGGGGAGTACAATATCCCGTGGAGGTGGGTGACCTGAATATAGAGTCTGAAGTGGCTCTGGAACTACCTGTTAAAGGGGTCAACAACGTACCCGGAGCAGCAGTGATTTCCAGAGCAGGGAGCAGTGTCTTCTCAAAGAGTCAGTCCCAAGAGGAGTTGGCAGACAGGAGGGAGTAAAGAAAATTAAAGTTATAGCTTGCCAAGCTTGAACAGGTTGGTGATGAGAGAAGGCTAGCCATGGAGGAGAGGAAACGTACCCATGAGATCAACCTCACAGAATGGACAGATCCCTACAAGTGGGGTCAAGGAACAGCAATGGTATCAGCATACTTGCAGTGGCTGCTCGTGAATCCAGAGCCAAAGGATCTGTTGCCCAGTTATGTGCTGGGAGATGACATAGCTAAATGATTGGCAACCTATTTCGGATGTCTGAGATTGCACAAGGTCCCAGAGGAGTTCTGGGGTGGTAGCATGTGGAGGTATAGGCCCACAGTGGGGAGAAACAGAGTCTTTACACTAGAGAAGAGCATCAGACATGATACACTGCAATGAAAGCCAGTTTGGACTGACCCCTGAGAGGTATAGGATCAGGTTCAGAGGCATCTGGGGCGACTGTCAAAAGTTTGGTCAGGCTTCTCAACAGAAGAAATAAGGGGGGGATAAAAAGAAAGGTCCCCAAAACACCTCAAAGGGGGAAGGGTTTGGCTCTCATTCTCAATCTGGCCACCAGAAGAAAACGCACCCTGGCAAAGGTCAGCAGCCTAAGCCCATTAAGTGCTATGAGCGCTACGAGCATGGTCACTACAAGGGAGATCCCAAGTGTACATAAATAGCACCACCTCCCACTGGAAGAAAGAATCCAGGGGTAGCTAGTGTAGTGCTGGGGGAGGGATTAGGGCAAAGTGTCGAGGCTCGAGGGATACAGGAGCCAGTATGACTATGGTAAGGAGTCAGCTGATTTCCCCAGAGCAGGTAATGCTTAATGCATTCCTCCAGGTTGTGGTGGCTGACAACAGAGAGGGTCTCTATCCTGTGGCCCTAGTTCCATTTGAGTGGGAGAGGGGTTACAGGTCTTTTGAAAATTGCTGTGATCCCTGCCATCCTGTAGACTGTTTGTTGGGTAATGACCTTGAGCACACTATCTGGAAAAAGGTGGAGCTCAAGGCTGATGTGGAGAATTTGGAGTTACCTGATTGGGTCTGGGCAACAAGGTCCATGGCTGACTAGGATGAGAGTCAAAAAGGGCTGGGGCTTGGAACAATGGCTCATCCAGCTGCTAAAAAGTAGGGCTGGGCGTAGTTTGCGAAGTAGCGCTACGCGTAGCTACTTGAAGTGCACTTCGCACTACGGGAGCTACGCTTAGCACTACGCGAACTGCGTAGTACCCTGTTCGCACTGTTCAAGATGCAGTTTTCAATGATTGCACAGTGCGGACAAGCATCTGGCACTGTGCAATCATTGAAAACGGCATCTTGCACAGTGTGAGCTATAGTTTTCTGCCGCTCGAGTAGAGTTTTCTCAACGCAAACTGGTAGTTTTCTCATCGCGAGCGATTGCGAGCATACGCCACCACTCGCAATGAGAAACCTGACCTCACCCCGTAGAGAATATCGCCGGCAGTTTTATTTTCCACGCTCGCGATCGGCAACTTGATGTTGATGATAGCGAACGAGGAAAAAGTCTTGCCAGGATGTAATTTTGCTTGCTCGCGGTCGCCAACTTGATGTTGAGGACCGCGAGCAAGCAAAAAATGACCGCTGCACTAGGCTACGCTACGCGTGTTTGCACTGTGCCACGTGCAGTTCGCGTAGTGCAAAGTAGTGCAAACTTCGCAAACTACGTGAGCGTAGCGTAGTGCTTTGTCCAGGGTTACTAAAAAGGGGGAAGACAAAGGGAGTAGCAAACCGTCCCCTGAGTGTTTTCCGAGTGAGGTGGAGCTGGACTGCTTCTCCTGGTGTTCTGCCTACACTTGCCGGGTGGCATTTGGAACCCACCGAGGAGATGTTCTGTAGGGCACAAAGCGAGTGACCAACCCCTGAGGGCCTGAAGTAACAGGCTAAAGTCTAAGCAGCAGGTGATGTGTCTGGGAATTATCATATTTACTGGAAGGACAATCTGCTTTACAGTGAGCGTAAGGCTTCTGTGCATGGGACAGCAATGGCCCTGGTGGTCCCTCAATGCTACAGGGCCTTCTTGCTGGAGCTTTCTCTTGAGATACCCCTGGCAGGCTACTTGGTCCAAGACAAGACCTTTGCAAGGCTTGTCCCACATTTGTTTGGGCCCGAAATCAGCACATCCTAAGATGCATTCTGTAGGACCTGTGTAACCTGCCAGGCTAATGGGAAGACAGGGCAGAGGCTTATAGCTCCCCTTAACCCACTGCCAGTCATTGGCACGCCCTATGAGAGGATGGGTAGTGACATTGTAGGGTCTATGGATCCCCAAACTGCTTCAGGCATCAGGTTGATCCTGGCTCTGGTAGCTCATGCTACCAGGTACCAAAAGGCAATCCCTCTGAGGACCATGACTGCACCTATAGTGGCAAAGGCCCTGATGGGGATTTTTACCGAGTGGGTTTCCACAAGGAAGTTGTGTCTTAACAGGGGCACAAACTTGATGTCTGCTTATATGCAGTCAATGTGGAAGGAATGTGGAGTAACTTAGATACTCTCCACTCCTTATTATCCAAAAACGAATGTACTTGATAGGAAATTCAACAAAACTCTGAAAGGCATGATTAGGGCCCTACCTGACGCCCTGAGGAATAAGTAGGACATCCTCTTACCATGCCTCTTGTTTACGTACAGGGAGGTACCACAGAAAGGAGTTGGCTTGAGCCCCCTTGAGCTTTTGTCAGGCATCCTTTTAGAGGGACTATGAGTATGGGAAACAGCCATAACAACGCAGGCATTACCCCGCGCTGCTATTACAACGCTGCTTTTACAACGCAAGTCGTTACAACGGCTTGCGCTGGAGGTCGCTGTTGGATAGGGAATAGTTTAATTATCTATTCCAACACCTTCCCTACTGTAACGTGGGCTGGAGTTGGAATAGAAAATGTAACTATTCCACTATCCAGCGCAAGTCGTTGTAACGACTTGCGTTGTAAAAACAGCGTTTTAATGGCACGTGGGGTAAAAGTCCGCATTGTAATGCCATACAACCATGAGTATGGTGAAGGAAAGGTGGGAGCAAGTTCACAGGACAATTCTCCAGGATGCAGTGAGCTACATGCTGCCCTTCAGAAGCCAGATGGCTATGTTGTGGAAGCAAGCTTCTGACAACTTAGAAGTTGGCAGCCTGTGATAAAAGAGTGGTGCAGCCAAATTTCTACCACTGTGGAGTTACATTCTGGGTAGAAAGTGTGGGTTTTGAAGCCTGTAGAGCCAAGGGCCCTCTAGGAAATTTGGACTGGCCTTATGAGGTGATTGAGAAGAAGGGTAAGACTACCTACCTTGTGGAACTTAAGATCTCCAGGCAACCCCACAGGGTGCTTCACATCAATTGTCTCAAAACTCCCCTTTGGTCGGAGCTCACCATGCTATTGGTGACAGTTAGAGAGGAGGACGAGTAGAGCGAACCTCTCCCTGACCTCTTGGATTCCAAGGAGAAGGATGAGTCTGTGGAAGAGTGATCCTCTCCCCCACTCTAACTTCTGAACAGCAGAGCGACTGCCGCTAAGTTTTGGGGCATTACTCTTCTCTTGCCCACCTGTGTACCCATGATGTTGACACAGAGGACAACCTCCCTGTTAAAAATAACCCCTACAGGTTGGTGGATAAGGTGAGGGCTTGCATCAAGAGTGAAGTTTCTAAGATGTTAGAGATGGTGGTGATAGAACACTGCAGTAACCCCAGGTCCAGTCCTGTGGTTCTGGTACCAAAATCTGTCCCAACGGGCACCACACCTAACAGTGAGATGGCTCCTTAGATCCATGTGCAAGCAAATACTACAAAGTACAGGCAATGGGTCACCATTCTGTGAATTTTAGTGGGCTCAATTCTAAATTTTGGAAGAATGACTGGTGCTCATCCAAACCTTAGGGCGGATAAGCTGATAGACAGGTTACGGGCTACCCAGTACTTAAGAACCTTTGATTACATCAGTGTACTGGCAAATTACCCAACAGGGGAGGACAGCCTTCCCCACTCTAGAGAGAAACAATCCATTTAGAGTGATGCCCTTTGGACTCAGTAATGCCCCTGCCTCATTCCAGAGGCTTGTGAACCAGGTACTTGCTGGTATGGAGGCCTTCTCAATTGTCTATCTGGATGACGTAACTGTCTTCAGTAGTAGTTGGAAGGACCACCTTTTCACCTCCAGGAAGTGCTTCAGGCTCTACAACAGGTAAGTCTGATTGTCAAGGCCAGTAAGTGTCAGATAGGGCAGAGGTCTATGGCTTACTTGGGATGCCTGGTGGGCAGGGGGATAGAAACTATCCTGACCTGGGAGCTCCCCAAAACCCAGACTGAGGTCAGAATATTCTTGGGCCTCACTGGGTACTACAGGAGGTTTGTTAAGGGATATGGCACCATTGTTGCCCCCTTGACAGAGCTGACATCTAAGAAGCAGCCCAGGAATGTGATTTGGAAGGAGTCATGCCAAACTGCATTTGACTCCATGAAGCATGTCATGTGCAGAGCCCTTGTACTCGGGCCCCTGGCTTCTCCGAGGAGTCTATCATTCAGACAGATTCCTCAGAACATGGCATAGGGGCAGTGTTATATCAGCTAAATTAAGATGGCCTGGACCAACCTACAGCCTACATCTCTAGGTGGTTACTCCCCAGGGAACAGAGGTGAGGTGCTATAAAAAAAGAAGCTTTTGCAGTGGTCTGGGCACTGTGCAAGTTGAGGCGATACCTGTCTGGCACTCACTTCCTGATTCAGACTGAACAAGAACAATTTGTATCTCTCTGGGGCAGCAAAAAGGGCAGGGGGGCTTCATATTTGGTTTAGACCACCTTATTCTACTCAACAGACAATAATATCCTTCTCCCTTTTTGTAGGGTTCAACGGGATTGAATACTATCACATTATTTGAACATACCTTCAAGTTTCACTTATTATATCATGTTTTAAATATTATTAATATATGTATGTTGTAATTTTCCTGGTGCTTTTATGGTCTATATTGACCAAATAAAGAAATGCTGACGGATTGACTATATCATTTAAAAACCTCACTCACAGGATTTTAAGGTTTAACACCTGAATGCCTTGTTCCCGTCTGGGAGCATGGCATATGTCTCTACTATAGACTGGCCACTGTCACATAAACCACAATTCTCAAAATAAACGTATTTTCATTCCAGGATAATCTTTCATATTGCTCGGTATTTTGGATAACTAAACAGTTTAGTTCCATATATAAATGTTGGACCAAATGCTGGAAATCAGTTGCGTTTTGCACTTTGCAGTCATTACAGAATTCCCGTAAATTGTGCTCTCGTCTGAGTTTTGCAGGACCAATGTTGCCTAGGCACTATGTGGGAGAAACTGTGCAAGTAAATCATTGTGTTAGGGGTAATACGGTGTAGAAAAAGGTTGAGAACCCAGTCAACACCATGGGCCATATTATCAAGAAAGGGCGATACATTATCGCCGCTTTTATCAACAGGAAACTGCCGCGAAAGCGGCGATAATGGGCTTGATAATATCCCCTTGTGAATTCCCATAGAAGCCCAGGTTCTGGTGTTAACCTGGGCTTCTACAGGAATTCACGAGCGCCTATTATCAAGGCCATTATCGCCGCTTTAGCTGCAGTTTCCTGCTGATAAAAGCGCCGTTAATGTATCGCCCTTTCTTGATAATATGGCCCCTTATTCGCTATTAGAAACTGCAACAAGTCATGGTTTTGTCCAGTACTACGGCGTCAGTCTCAACTTTCTTCGCATAAAATAAAGTACTGTGACGCAATGAAGATGGCAATTTCATTGCCAAATTTAATGCTCGCAAAAGTGACTTCTAAGCGCCTAACCATTGAACTATTCTATGACCCACAATTGAAGCAGTCGGCAGTCTGATATTAGAGAGATCGATAATTATGCCCCAGGGGGTAATTGAGGAATAGAAAACCTGGACACTGAGGGCACTCCCTAAAGCACCACCAAATGTAACATAACATAACTAAAGGTAACACCCTTTCGGAGGCAGGCATAAGTCCAATCACAAAGGTCATTTTTGACAACAATAAATGCAAGCAAGTGCGTTCTCTTAGGAGAAACGTCATAGACAATCCTTTGTATTACAGGAATAATGTGCATGCATACGAGTCCCACAGGGTATACGTTTCGCTCACTACCAAACGTGCTTAAAATGATATATGCAACCTCAAACTATGTATTCGGAACAAATACAAGCATTTTGGTTTTTAATGGTAGTATTAGTTCAGCTGCCATTAAGCTGATAGTTTCATATATTGCGATTTGATTCCTGGTTGCACGTTAGGCCCTCTTTCCTAGGAATTGTGGAGCTAAATGCATGGAAAATTGCCCAGGGACCGAAAGATAACACTCAGATCTGATTTATTTTGGTGCAGTATTTCCTCTGCACAAAATTGGCAATAATGTGATGACACAACATATTTATTTGCATTCCAAACGACAAAAGTCTAAATATTGTTTTTTCTCGAATACAAATGACAAAAGTTGTACCGAATGAAATTTACATAAATAAAGAAAGCCAGTTCAGTGAGGACATCCGTTTGACCCTGATTATATCAGGAGGAGTGCCTATTCCTTTGGCTGGAAAAGAGCCTCTGTCTTCGTCATATGTTGAATGGAAACCTATGCTCTCTAACAACATCCAGGGAGATATAAATAAGCATCATGTGCATGACAAATGCAGGTCGCCACCCTCTCAAACTTAAAGCCCTCCATCAGCTGTGAAAACCAACAAGGGTTGCTGCCTCCTTTAAGCCCGACTCATGGGGCTCTCTGTTCAATAATATAAACCCTGCACGTGGAGGTTTGATCCACTTTCCTGGAGGAGAACGTGCTACATTGTCATACTATACCATAATACATTGCATGTGGGATTTGTCCATGCGGAAACTTGAATCAAATGCTATTATAATTCAACAGACCCACAATACATGCTGAAAAGCAGAGGGGATACTGCTTGTCGCATGTAAAGGTGTGAACCTTAGAAAGTGCATACTGCAGATAGGATGCCAGACTCACTCTGTCCAGCAGGGTACCCATAAGTGGGTGCACCAGGTGCTGACCCCATTACAGTGACTGTGCTGTTCAGAACACCTAATTTTCTCCCCTGAACCGTAAACCGGCCATTGTGGTGAACACCAACATCGCTGGGTTTTGACCTTTACAGCCATCTTTACCTTCAGAGGCAAATCTCAGACACTGCCAAGGGTGTTCAGCACAAGCTCAGACTCGTCTGGGGTGTCAGGCAGTTCGTTTCTGAGCAGAACATAAAGTTGTAGTCCAGGTGCTGGAATCTCCAAACTGGATTATGGGCATTCACTCCTCTCCAGTCTCCTTAAAGGTCACCTGGCACCTAGAGAGCAGTACTTCACACAGCTCCCTACTTTGTCAGCGATCACAAGAAATGCAACCTTTCCACCAATCTTTCATACGCTACAATGACTCGCCATCAAAGCAAGATATCGATTAAAGTCTGCTTGCATCACCTATGACAATACACTCACCCCCAGTCAACTGATCTGGGTTTAATCCATCACCATTCTTTAGCTAACTCCGCCACCCTAACTCCGCCACCCCAGTTCAGACATGGCCATATGTAAATCAGTCTGACCCTGTGCCTCATGGGAACAGTCCAGCCCGAACTGCCAAGTCATGTCTTCCCTGGACCAGAATCAAGCTTCCCAGGACCGGTTTCTGGCATTACAGCCGTCTTCAGCCGGGCTTGCTTGACTCCAGTGGCAAAGTGAGCAAGGGACTCACGTCTGAGCATACCCTGCCAACTTAGGGCGAACAAAGAAAAACCAAAGGTGGTGATGGAGGGAGCGTTGACAATACAAACACTCACCCCCAGTCAACTGATCTGGGTTTAATCCATCACCGTTCTTTAGCTCACTCCGCCATCCCAGTTCAGACATAGCCATATGCAAATCAGTCTGACCCTGTGCCTCATGGGAACAGTCCAGCCCGAACTGCCAAGCCATGTCTTCCCTGGACCGGAATCAAGCTTCCCAGGACCGGTTTCTGGCATTAGAGCCGTCTTCAGCCGGGCTTGCTTGACTCCAGTGACAAAGTGAGCAAAGGACTCAAGTCTGAGCATACCCTGCCAACTTAGGGCGAACAAAGAAAAACCAAAGGTGGTGATGGACGGAGTATTGACAATACAAACACTCACCCCCAGTCAACTGATCTGGGTTTACTTGCTCACTTTGCCACTGGATTCAAGCAAGGTGCGCTGAAGACGGCTGTAATGCCAGAAACCGGTCCACGGAAGCTTGTTTCCGGTCCAGGGAAGGCATGGCTTGGCAGTTTGGGCTGGACTGTTCCCATGAGGCACAGGGTCAGACTGATTTGCATATAGCCATGTCTGAACTGTGATGGCAGAGAGGGCTAAAGAACGGTGATGGATCAAACCCAGATCTTTTGACTTGGTGTGAGTGTTTGATTGGTTCAGATGCTCCGTCCATCACCATCCCCTTTTGTACCGCTTTTGGCCGCCATAAGTGTGGCAGGGTATGCTCAGACGTGAGTCCCTTGCTCACTTTGCCACTGGATTCAAGCAAGCCGGGCTGAAGAGGGCTGTAATGCCAGAAACCGGTCCTCGGAAGCTTGTTTCCGGTCCAGGGAAGGCATGGCTTGGCAGTTCAGGCTGGACTGTTCCCATGAGGCACAGGGTCAGACTGATTTGCATATAGCCATGTCTGAACTGGGGTGACAGAGTGGGATAAAGTACGGTGATGGATCAAACCCAGATCTTTTGACTGGGTGTGAGTGTTTGATTGGTTCAGATGCTCCGTCCATCACCACCCCCTTTTTTACCGCTTTTGGCCGCCATAAGTGTGGCAGGGTATGCTCAGACGTGAGTCCCTTGCTCACTTTGCCACTGGATTCAAGCAAGCCGAGCTGAAGACAGCTGTAATGCCAGAAACCGGTCCTCGGAAGCTTGTTTCCGGTCCAGGGAAGGCATGGCTTGGCAGTTCGGGCTGGACTGTTCCCATGAGGCACAGGGGCAGACTGATTTGCATATAGCCATGTCTCAACTGGGGTGGCAGAGTGGGCTAAAGAACGGTGATGGATCAAACCCAGATCTTTTGACTGGGTGTGAGTGTTTGATTGATTCAGATGCTCCGTCCATCACCACCCTCTTTTGTCCCCCCCCCTATAAAGCCCCGAGTGGCATCTCTGGAAGGCATTTATTATCAGGGGAAGTCACACAAGGGCATACACATAAAACTAGTGGAGCCACCTACAATGGGCCGTTGTGGCCGGATTATATTACATCACATTGTATTTTAGGTATTGTATTTTGTATTCTTGCAGTTATATGTTTGTATGTTTGTGCTTTACTTTCATGGTTTTAATTTAACCGAATAAACTGGTTTGATGATGATGATGATGGGTAGTTGTGAAGATTGTGTTCATTTGTGTGTGTTTGCGTGTGTGTAGATAAGGACCACGAGATATAAACATTTTTTTTTTTAAAAGAACGTTGCGTAGGGTGGACTAATCAACACAGATTCTCAAACTACTCAATGTAAAATTGTAGATGTTATTCCTTTGAGAATTTGAACAATAATAGATACATAAGGACACACATGAAGAAAACAACTGCTTTCTGTAATGTACTGCAAATGAGTACATTGGACGTGCTCAGTCGTAAATGGTAATAACTTGAAAAGATCCACACAGAAAACAAATGTGTAAGAAACTAGGTTATTGCTGAGAGGGGGAAAAGCCCCACTCATATCATATACGTATCCTTGTCAGGGTGAATCATAACAACACTAAATTAGTCTGTGCTTAATCCTCTGGTAGAATGGCAAAAAGCAACCTCACTTAACATAAAGGCAATGTTTGAAGATTGTATGCATCACTCGCACAGTTATAAAGTGAAAAAACAACATAAGAAAAATACCAATTTAGTAAAACAGAGTATCATTTAATAAATGAGAACTAAATGACAACAGTCCAGTCAGTAGAACCAGTGATATGAGCCTTTAGAGCCTACCTTAGGTATAATAATAGAACAATTTGGTAGTGGTGTTTCCCAAATAGGAGTAACCGCACCTTCACTTGTTATTATTCAAAGAAATTCTAATGGGCTTAGAATATGATGTGACACATCATGTTCAGACGGAGTGCTACGCAGACCACTGTCACTCACTACCAAGGGTGACTGTTACCAATCTAAAAGGTTGGTAAATCCACACATACAAACAAAGGGGTCAAGAGGAGCACAATCCTAAGTACATGTAAAGCGAATGACATATTAATCTAAAAATGTATATATAAGAAATAGCAAAATCCAGTTCATAACATCAATGAATCTTATCTTTTGGACAGGATAGAAAAGCAAAAAAAGTCCATGTATGCTTATTTTTCCGTTTATTCAAAAGGCTTCATGGAAGATAATCAAAGCATCAACAGAAGCAGCCAACATGTGTTTCGTCAGTACAACAAATCCATACCATGACTTTTTCAAGGCTAGATGAATGATTGAAATCGTGATAAATCGAGGCCTTGCCTATGGAACCGAGTTCGACATATCTTGTCTTGGACCTATATTGTGTTTGTATATGAGCACTGAAAAGTAGTCTTCAAACTAAAAATTTCTAGAAGTTGATAATATAGCTCTCATGCAGGAGGACAGTTCCAACCCAGCCAATGAGAGCCACTAGGCTGTCATTCTGTAGTTGTCGTGATCCACAAACATATCTAGTGAACAAATTTTAATGGGCGGTAAATGGTAAAACAAGACGATATATGTAGTTTATGTCCCGATAAGTAAGTAATGCGACAGTCCCCAGTAGCCGAATGGCGTCAGATAAAAGTCCTGGAGTCGCTAATAGATGGCCAAGCCTCAAGATATCTAAGGGCTTGGTACGAGCATGGAGGTCCGCATGATAACGCGACCAAAAACCTTAGGTATGACTCATAAATATTAAAAAGGAAGGTTTAGGCCTGGCAAAAGGTTTATTTGGACAGGTCGAAATGAACGTTTAAAACTGCAGAATAGGCTGCAGTGGAAAGCCTGAGACATGCTTTAAAAGGCTACTCAAGTGGGTGGCTCAATAAGTGCTACTGCCACTAGTAGCATTTATTTCACGGGCCATAGGTATAATTTGTACAATATATTCGGGACTTACAATTAAATGTACCAATCAGGTGTAAGCCAATTTTACAATGTTTTCAAGGTGTAGAACAAGCACTCTACCACTGGTGAGCAGGGACAAATGTGTCCTAGGAGCCAACCAAAAGGGGTTCAGCAAACAGAAGGTAGAATAAGTCTAAAATCTCGGATGACCCTGCAGAAACGGCCAGGTCCAAATAAAAGTACATTTGCATTAATTATGTTCTGATTCAGTGCACTGAAGGTATGATTAATAGTTAATTAATGGCAGCACATCAATATATACAAAAACATACATTACATTTGAAATCCTTTGATTACGTTAAGAGGGCCACCAGGCAATATTCTACTGATGTAGCTGATATTTTCTTGTTAAGGCTGGTAAGAACATAGGGGAAACTCATAAGAAGTTCGTATGTACACCTGTGAAATGCATAATGAAACAAAAAATGCAAAAAGAAACACTCCAAAGTATTTAGAGCTTTCTAAACTATTTCTACATTATTTTGCAGAAGAGGCAGAGTTGCCAAGTTAAATAAAATATAGGACTTTGAATACATTTCCAGCATTCTGGCACCGTACAGTGGACAAGCCACTGACTGCCCGAAACGTATGTCCCGCTCTGGCTCACCCTGTGTTCCTTTTGGACTCTTGAGCAAAGCCCTCATGTGCATTCAGCCCAGTTCCCACACTTGCACCTCATTCTAACAGCCCCAGCTCTGCCTCCTCTTCCCAAGACACAGCAGATGAACCATTAACACGAGGGGTGAACCACTGACTTTTTACATTTTTGATTACTCTCTCTGAGAGAGGATGTGTTCAGACAAGCTGAGAGTGAAAATGCACGGAGGGCCGTGAAAATGCTCAGAGATTGATGTTCTGCAGCTGATTTTTCAAACAGACTTTTAAGTGATTGGACAGTATAAAAAGTCACTTATATTAAATCCTGGTTTCATCACTTTCACAGCACACCAGCGCCATTACAATCAGCCCATCTGAACCTCTGCCTCCTCCCCTCCGGAGGCTCATCAAAAAGCAAAAAGAAGCCTGTAGTCAAATGGGTGAAAGTCAGTGCACATTTGTTTTTAGAAAAACTTGTAATTTCCTTAACCAAGAAGTTGAGCTGTTCCAAAATTAAACGTCTTTTCTAAGGCAGAGGAAGCGAAACAGAATAAAAATGGTGGCCCCTGACTTCCCTTGCCTTTTCTTTTTTCTAGGAAGACTTCTTGTGTCAGCTTGATTTAACATCTGGTACTACATATGTGTATTCATTTAGGTCCTCAACAAATTAAACACAAAGCATTGTCTCTTAGTGTTAAAGGAGGGATAGGAAGAAGTCCCCACACCTCCAGTGTAGAAATTGCACAATGTAAAAGCAAGAAACTAAGGTTCATGTCCAGCTTTCCTTCCTGACAAAACTGTGAGATGCTAGGTGTAAGAAATTGAGTGGAGTTACGGGTTGATGGGGGTGAGAGCCCTCTTCAAGGAGCAACCACAAGCCTTGTCAGGGTACAAGCAAACCTCAAATTAAGCTGTGCTCACCCCCTTGGTTGCTTGGCACACAGCAGTCAGGCTTAACACAGGCAATGTGTAGAGTATTTGTGTGACACTTCAAACAGTAACACACCCCAAAAGGAGCCAACAAAGAGACAAAAAATAGGGCAATTTTTCATAAATTAAACAAGACCAAATAAACGAGTCCAAAATGACAAAATTAGAACTGGAAATATTTAATTGAAAAGATTTTAGCGCATATAGCTCCAAAAAGCACAAAGCACCAACTATGGTACCGGAACAAACTCATAAGTCCTGGCCAACCTGCAGGGACCTATTTAGGCCCTTTAATCCTGGGTTGCGGACCATTGCATAGATCAGTGTGAAAGATGCATCACACAGCCAAAGTGATGTGTTGGGTCCGAGATGCGTTAAGACTGTGGTGTAAGTTCCTGTTGCATCAACGTCGAGGATCCTGTCGACAGGGCTTGTGCTGAGAAGTTCAGCATTGGGGATGTGGCGCAAAGGCAGGGCGATGCCTCTCTTCTGAAGAGCCGCGAGGCTGCGATGCGGAGTCCGGCATCATCATCAAGGCTGCCGTAGACAAGAGATGTGAGTGACTGTGCTGGAGATGTGACATGCAGTGGCGGTTCTAAAGGCGATACGGGCTGCAGCAGTGGCACAAGTCTTTGTGACAGGTCAAATCCAAGCAGCAATGCGCCGGATCTGCTCAGGGACATGCCGCACAGCAGGGGAGAGGCGTTTGTTCTGTTCCAGGATGCACCACACACCATAGAATCACCTACGGTCCACCTCCAAGTGTCCAGGACTAGTGTGGCAGCACTTGGCAGACCAGACTCACAGACTGCATAGTCCAGGTGCAGATACAGAGTTGTTGAATGAAAGTGAAGTTACTTATCCTGAGCAATAGTCCAGTTCATTATCAAAAACCCCAAATGTAATTTCCTAGAAATGTTCTTAGTTTTCAATCTCGCCAAACTCAGCTTTAATACAGTAAGTCCAGGAAACAAAGATGCTGCTAACACGTGTTTCATCTCGTGGAGAATATCCCACCGTCTTCCTCAAGGCTACAAATAAACAGGAATACCCAGCATTATCTTGGGCACTACCTCTCCTTAACATTAGTTAATGTTACTTCAAACGTGGCAGAAGAAGAAAAGTGTAATGCCAAGGTTAAAGATCGTAAGTAAAATTATTTTAAAAGAATTGCTAAGGGAATATTTTAAAAGAATTGCCAAGGGAAGTGAATTAACGTCATAGAGGAGTAAGACCCAAAACGACCCCTCAAGTCTCATTCCTTATACATAACCCAATCATCATGAAAGGATATAACTCCAATTACAAAAATGTAGTATCAATTTTAACCCTATTAAGGTAATGTTATTAGCTCATAGATTAATAATATACCAGGCTGTAAAGTAAAAGAATTCATTAAAACAATGACAGTTAAGAAACATAACTTTACTTGTAATAATAATGTCAACAAATTTGACAGAATCACATATAAAGGTACGCTATTCAAATCAGCCCAATACGGAAAACACAATACGGAAAACACAACAATCACTATCATGCTACGATATAATACTGCAATCAATTTATACCTCAGAAAATCCGGGAGAGTGCTCCTCGTAACTTTGAAGTCGTTTCGCAAATGTGCCATCTTTGAATGTCTATTTAATGCCCAAGTCACTGATTGATAAAAGTAAAAAATTAACTAGCAGGAATGATCAAGACACTCACTGTTCCTTCCCACGTCATTGAATGGCCGGTATGCGATGACGGACTAAAAATAGCTGCCACCAACATGCGCTCCATCTTAAAATAGGAAGCTGTGCATATTATAATGTATGTACCACCAGTAGCCTGTTATGTCCCTGAGGCTTCAGATCAAGAGGTCAGCTAACTAGCCCTTGGAGTCACTAAGGGTTCTGGGATCAAGAGATGCAGATCCAGTCCTTCTCACCCAGACAAGAGGGCAGCAGACAGCAGGTCAGCACAACAGGGCAGCAGTTCCTTCAGAGGAGCATTCCAGCAGAGCAGCCGTCCTTCATCAGCACAGCAGTTCTTCTTCTAGGGGTGGGCTGTAAAATCCACTCCTCCTCGAGTTCTGCCCACCCCTAACTTCTTTCTGGTAGATTATCCACGGGTCCAGAAGAATACTGAAGAGTTGGTGTCTGAGTTACCCTTTTTATACTTTGATGCCCTTGTTTGTGGAAGGTGTAAAGCTTCTAGACAATGTCTTTGAAGTGAAAGAGATGCCCTACCTGCCCTGCCCTGGATCCAAGCTGGCTGAAGTGACAATGTAGGGTCATTAGGCACTTTTGTATGAGGCCATGACACAGGCTATTCAAGTGTAAGTGAGGCTTGGATCAGCTCCTCCCTCCCATCCTGCCTGTGATGGCCCTATCAGTAACACCTACGCTCCTGCTGTGTGTGACTGTCTAAGAGGAATACAAAAAGCCCAACTGACAACTACACCCAGTCATGTGGCCAGAGACAGGCTATAGTCACCAAATGCCTGGTTAAGGCAGGAAAACAACAACATTCTAAAACTGAAATTTTCAGAATTGTAATTTAAAATCAGACTTCATCATAAGTTCGGATTTTAAGTTAGGACTCCAGAGACATCAAAGATGAACCGGTTATCGCTTCCCATTTGGAAATTACACTTATATAGAATGTAGTGATGCAACTCTGATGTTATCCTATGGGAGATATAGGCCTTGCAGTAGTGAAAAAGGAATTTATGATTTTTTCACTAATATGACATGTAAAATGTAAAAGTACATGTCCTACATTTTAAACACATTGCACATTGCCCTCTGGGCTGTCCAGGACCTATCATGGGGGTGAATTATATGTATTAAAAAAGAAGGTTTGGGCCTGGAAAATGGTTTATTTAGCTAAGTCGACATTAAACCCTCTTTACCGAACTTGCTCTGTGTACCTGTTAAAGAAGGCCGCCGTTTTAGATAGGATACCTGCCTATTATTAAAGGGGGCCTTTGCTGGCTCCTGGTTATATATAAACTTTCTGGTTTGGTTAAAAAAAATGTTTTATCTGGTTTCATATAAGTATATATAGTTGGAAATATATATATACTGTCTAAAGCTGTTAAATGGTCATGAAACCCGTCACAGTAGGCGGTTATATTTATATATCTACTATTCTAAGTATTCTTTTTTTCCATAATCATTTTAAAATGGCGGGCAGGCACGCATTGTTATTCTCTTGACGTAATTTCCTGTAATCAGTATATGTCGAATATACTAAGGCCGTTTTTAGGATGTGTCATGGGTTCGAGTAACTATTAATATATATGTATGATTCTGTGTGGCATTATGGTCCCGAATTTTGCTTTAACAGTTGATAAAATTGAAATAACTTTTGTCATCGTTATTCTTAACCACTTCAAGATGGCGGATACGAATACACCGCACTTAGTTCCTGATGTCATTTCCGGCAGTAAGCAGACGCCGATTGCAGCTGTGCCGCGTTTAGACTATCTCACGGGTTATTTAAACAGCGCTACGAATGGCTGTTTCCTTCACCAGGTGGCTTCGCCAGGCCGTTTCTCGACCCTGGCAAAGGTAAAGAGGCATCACGTTTCTCACGGCTAGGATTCATACCCTCCGGGTTAATCTCCAGGTTTATTGCCAGTAAAGGCATGGTATAGGTGATAAAGGGCTTTGAAAGCACATTGGTTAATTTGGAACTTTACTCTGTCGGGGAGGGGCTGGAATCTGCGCCCTTGCACATTTCCCTTGGGAGCCAGGCACATAAGGGTGCAGGACGATCGCAAAATTTGTCTTAACCTGTCCTATATATTAGTTCTGGGAGTTAAGTGCCATCCCACTACGCCGTTGGGTCTCTCCTGGCTATTGGGGCATTATTAATTACTGGGCACAAAGGCCCTCATTCCTTTAAGAAGGGCCGGGAGGAATACATTTTTTACCTCTGTTTAGAATAAACTCCCGGGTGGGTGGAGATACTGTCTTTAACACCTTGGCTGCTAAGGCAATTCCCGCTGGGTGCTGAAATTTCCAAGATCCCATTCTACATGACGAGTTGACCTTGTCATGAGAACAGCTCCAGTGTGCCTCATGATGAGTTAACCTAGTCATTAGCATGGAAAAAGGTTAAAAATCTTGTCTCCCCCTTGGGGATAAACCTTATATCTATGTCTTATCTGAGTGCTTGACGAGGTCAACTTCTAGAAAGTCTTTCAGAAGTTATGTTTTATATCTCGCTACATGTATCTCACATGACAAATGAGGGGGTATTTTGGTTACAAATGGAACTTTGTAAAATCTTTGTCTACCTCTGTGGGGCATAGTGGAGTTATCTTTTTAAACTAAAATGTTTTTGGACCCGCAGGTGTCTAAATATGGTGGGATTTAATAACTGCATAATTTTTATACTGGTGGCCATGATTAAAGTTAGCGCTTTAACGCACACTTACTATGCTCTCCTATCACAGGTCAGAGTCAGTGATTATTGTCTATACTTCCAGTCCACCTTACCTCCGTGAGACTGTTGTTTCATCCTATGTTGGTTATTATACCGTTCACTTCTCTATACTTTTGGAAGAAGCACACATCACGGTTATAAAAGTGAGTAAATAAATATGCCCTATGTACATCAGTTATTGACGCCTGTTTGGTTGGCTGATACCATTGAAGTCATATGGTCATTTATAAACACTTTCTGACCTTGTACAGATCCTGGCGAAATAACTTTCGCAATCCTGCTTGAAACTTTTACTTATCACTGGAACTCTGATGAAGTTATTTGTCTAGGAGTGCCTATATTTGTCTGATTGGTGGGTATAATTCATATTATTATTATATAAATTTATGTCCCTTTCCAGGTTTAATATTAGTCACAAACTTCCTTCCCTTCTTCTACTGGATATAGGCTTTTTGGTCTTTTTTGTCAAAAATATTTTTTTTAGGATAAGTATACGTGTCTTTGTGTTCTTTTTCCAAGCCTTAGAACACAGGGATAGGTTTTCTCCTCTCTTTTATTTATATACTTTTTATCCACCCTTCCTCTCTAGCACTTTTTTTCTATCACTTTTTCTACTGTTTCTATGTCCTTTCTTCTCTGTCATAAATTATTGTTGTTAATATTCTTGTTTCTTTGGAATAGTACACATTTATGTGGGTTATATATGAAATGAAATTAAATGAAATGAAAAGAGCATTTGTATAGCGCGGTAGCTACCCTCAGGCGTCCTAGCGCTCCAGACGTCACACTTGGTTAGCAGCAGTCATAAGCTAGTCAGGTTTATTAAACAGCCAGGTTTTCAGAGGTTTGCGAAAAACAAGCAATTTAGGTTCCTATCTAAGTTGGAGGGGAAGGGAGTTCCAGAGCCCGGCCACGTTGTAAGAGAAGGAGCGGCCTCCACATCTGGCCCTCTTTATCTTGGGTATTAGGGTCAGAAAGGCAGAACTTGATCTGAGCTGTCTAGTTGGATGGTAGGCGATCATCAGGGGTTGGTTGATGGTGGCACCTGTCCCCCAAAAGGATCGGTGCGCAATGCACATTGCTTTGAACTGGATCCTTTCCCTGATTGGGAGCCAGTGTAGGTCCCTGAGGCAGGTTTTGACAGAGGAACGACGGGGGATTTGAAGGAGGGTTCTTGCGGCACAGTTTTGGATGATTTGCAATTTGTTTAGGATAGTCTGGGTTGAACCCAGATACAGGGCGTTTCCAAAATCCAAGCGGGACTGGATTAGGCCCTGGACCATAGTCTGTCTTGTGTGAAAAGGTAGAAGGGGGAGGATTTTACGCAAGAGCCTTAATAGGTCAAAACAGGTGGCGGACAGCTTGGCCACCTGACAGTTAAAATGTAGGGGCTTATCAAGGCAAATGCCTAGGCTTTTGATTTTATCCTTCGGAACGGGGGCAGCTCCTAGGCATGGGGGCCAGAGTGGATCGATGGTGTTATTCGTGGGAGTGCCCAGGAGCATCAGCTCTGTTTTTTCCCCGTTCGGTTTGAGGCAGGAGAAAGTCATCCAGCTGTGGACTGCTTCCAGACATTCCTTGAGTGTGTTATGTGCGTCTTGTGAGGGGTTGAGAGCCACCACTAGCTGAGTATCGTCTGCGTAAGTGATGATTTGTACGTCAAAAGGGTGGACGATCTCAGCTAGGGGGCTCATGTAAATATTAAATAACGTAGGGCTCAGGGAAGATCCCTGCAATACGCCACAACCAAGGGGTTTGCTGGATGATGTATTATTACCCTCAAAAACCCGGAAAGAGCGTTTGGACAGGAAGGCTTTAATCCAGGTTAGTGCCAGGCCCATAATTCCCCTGCTGCTGAGTCTGTGCAATAAGATGTTGTGATTCACTGTGACGAAGGGGGCGCTTAAGTCAAGGAGGATAATGGCGGCGGAGCCTCCATTATCCAAGATCTTCCTAGCCTCCTCTGTTACAGCAACCAGGGCAGTCTCGGTCCCATTAATGGGGTGGAGGCCAGTCTGGGTGGGGTCCAGAATGTTATTAGTCTCCAGATAGTTCGTTATCACAGTGTTTATGTGTTTTTCAAGGATTTTGCTCATTCACGGCAGCAGGGAGATTGGCCGGTAGTTGGCCGGGTTATCTTGGTCCAAATTTGTTTTTTTAAGAGGGCTTTCACCATGGCTTGCTTCCATGGGAGAGGGACAATGTCCAAGGAGAGGGAATTATTCAGTAATTCCAAGATGGTAGGTATGATATGGGTGTCGCCTGAGAGAAAGACTCGAGGAGGTGCTGGATCGTTAGGGGGGGCCAGACTTCACCTGATGCATAATAAGTTCTAGAGTGCTCGCATCCAAGGGAGGAAAGTGGTCAAGTGTGGTGTGAGGTTGGGACTCTGGTTGTGAAGGACTTTTAGTATCAATCAGAGGTTGGTGGAAAGATGTGTAGATTTTTTCTATTTTTGATCGAAAAAGTCAGCCAGGTTGTCACAGTGGGTTTGAAGATCTGTGACGTTCTGCTGTTTTTCTGGTAGTAGCGTTTTTGCAATGCGGTATATTTCTTTTGGTTTGCACGCGGCTTCAGTGATTTTGCCCTCATAGAAGGATGCCTGTGTTCATTTAATGCTGGCTTTATAAGCTTTGATTGCTGCTCTATATTCGGTTTTTCTAGAGGGGGACTAGTCAAGGCGCCATTTCCTTTCCAATTTTTTACAGGTGCGTTTCAGGTCTCTCAGTTCAGGGGAGTACCAGGGCGCTGTCTTGTAACTGCGTTTGGGTATGATAGGTTTGATGGGGAGCACAGAGTAGAGTGATGCAGAAATCCAATTATTGAATCTCTCATTGGCCAGGAGGGGGTCGGAGGAACTGGGGGTCTGGTGGTTTCAAGGTAGTGTCCTCCACTCAGCTAGGGGGAGTTTTGACCAATTGCGTCCTCTGCGGGCTTCTGGAGTGGTAAGGAGGTGTGGTTCGGGAATGCTCCAGGATATTGGAATGAGGAAGTGGTCTGTCCATGGCAAGGGGGAGGGTACATCTATATGCAAGTCTGGACAATTGGAAAATATGGGGTCGAAGAGATGGCCCTTATTATGGGTAGGGTAGAGCACTCGTTGTTTTAACTGCAGTGCCGCGAGACTGCTAGTCATTTCTCGGGCAGTGACATCTGAGGGGTCGTCAAAATGAATATTGAGATCCCCTAGGAGGGTAAAGTTAAACTAAAGGCCTGGTTCGCAATAGTTGATGGAAGGGCACTAGGGAACTGTCCTGGCGGACCCGGCGGGCGGTAGATAAGGATCCCTGAGAAAGTGCTGGTGTGTGAAAATTCTTTGGTAAAAGCCAGGCTCTCGCAATCTGGGATTGAGAGAGGGGGGCTCGGGCATCTAATACCTTTTTTATAGATGACTGCTAGTCCCCCTCCCCTTACCCCTTTGCGGTCGCCGCGGAGAATTTGAAAGCCTTGGGGAAGGGCTTGAATAAGGTCAGGTTCTGACTGATCATGCAGCCATGTCTCGGTTAAAAACAGAATGTCGGGCTTAAGCTCTTCCAACAGCATTGAAATTTCTATGGAATGTTTACCAGCACCTCCTCATCCAATTTTATATTCACATTCTCTTCATTTACACTTTTGTTCTTTTTTGCACTGCAACATCAGTCTCCTTTAATTTTCTCTAGTTTTCTCTCAAATGAGAAATAAGACCACGGAAGATCTGCCAGATCAGGCCAAGGCTTTTACCATCTATACCTTCCCTGTGAACGGCATGTGGCATCCTTAAACGGTGGTCTTGACAGTAAACCCAAATGATGAAGGGCGGTTCCGTGTGGTGACTGATGAGCATCCTTTTAAAACCACACTGAGGTTTGGTTTTGTAGGGGTGACCCTATCCAGAACATACACTAGATATGGGTCTGTGATTTTCTTTGGTTTCTTTTAGGCGTTCACATTTAGTGTTGACCCTCTGATATTTTCTGTTGTTGATTATGTATAGGGAGGGACATGCAGTTCAACAGATACATGTTCTGCTGTACCGCCTTAGGTGGGGCCGTGGGACGGAGGCAGAAGCCGCATTTGGGGCAGCTGGTGGTATCTTGAGCTGCTGGGTCCCAAGAGCAATGGCAGGAGGCAAGGGTACTTCTTCTTAGTTGGTGTAAATGCCTTGGGCTATATCTCCTCGTGATGGAGGGTGGGCAGGCAGGTGTTGTGGCCCCTTGCCCCGGCCGGTCGCGGATGGGCGCAGACGGGCTTGCCTTTGGCGTACCGCCGGCGTGCCTGCTGCACACGGAGAGAAGCATATGTCTTTGAAGGCGGTGCAGGGGGCGGTGCAAGTGGGGTCAGCCAATGGCGCTGCACCCTCCTCCCCTCTAGCCCGGAGATCTAATTACTATACCGCGCCTCCCTCCACAACAATCAGGAAGAATCCCGTGGTGGACCGGGGAAGTGCAGGTTGCCGAGCTTCAAAGGGTGCAGGAGTGCAGGTAAGTGCTATCGAGCTTGTGAGTTAAAAATGTGGCGACAAATTTGTACAATTTTTAAACAAACAAAGTTTTTAAAATACTTCTGAGGAGCGGAGACTGCTGGGCTGCGGGATTTGTTAGATGTAATGTCTTGGTGAGTTATTGATTATGTATTTATTTGTGTGATATACACAGGTTTTCTGTCTTAATGTCTGTATTATGTTGTATTATTGTTGTTGTTATTTTAATTGTGCATATCTTTGTTGTATTAAGAGCTGTATATTTATATTTGTATATATATTTATTAAACTTACAGCCCTGAAGAAGTCCATCTACTGGACAAAACACGTCGGCTGTTTTTCTCAATCATGAATGGTTTTTAACACAATTTGAACAAAAGAAGATACATGAAGAACAAATGCTACGGACACAGACTTGATACTTTGTTATGTGTCTGTTTTCTGTTGTGTTTAGTGGTGCACCTTTGCGACTGTTTCAAAATGGTAGTTTAAACTACACACACAGACTCTGCTGTGGCAGGCCTGAGATGTGTTCAAAGGGCTACATAAGTGGGTGGGAAAATCAGTGCTGGATACCCACTAGTAGCATTTAATTTACAGGCCCTGGGCCCATACAGTGCCACTTTACTAGAGATTTATAAATACTTTAAATACGCCAATTCAGTATATATGCCAATGTTACCAAGTTTTTGAGGAGAGAGCATGTTAGCACAAAAAAGTTTGTGGAGGACCATGCAGGGAGGGCCAAGCCCAACACGTTACTTCTTTCTGCTTCACTTACCTGGATCATCACATTTGAGAGAATTGTGTAATAATTCAGATCACAGTGTACATTTTCAAAAACCTTTCTTGTATATGAGCTAATAGACAAGGTTGATCCTTCTATAATAGCAATGTAAGCCTTGTACACAAGACAACTGACTTGCCTTAAGAATTCTTTAGGGCATCATTTCTTAGGGCAGAATGTGGTGGATTTTTTCATGAAAGTTTTTAAGACCATGTTTAGAAACTATCACATTGAATAAAAAACACAAACAAAGTGATATAATCGAATACACTAAAGTGAAATGTTTCCGAATGTTGAAGAAATATATACTAATTCAACTTTGAAGTGTCATATTTTTAAATGAAGGGGCATAGTTATAAAAGAAGTGATGGGCCGCGGCTTTAGCCTTGTTGGCTTAACGCCCGGCACCACCACTTCTGTAAATCAGGACTGCAACATATGTACAAGAATACGGTGAGGCCTTGCTTTTCTCCCTGCACTTGCGCTAAATTTAGCAGCCTAGCGTCAATGCAGGCACCCTTGCACGTTAGTGCAAGGGTGTCTGCGTTGGGGGAAAGAATTGTTTATGTGCAGGAAGGTGTTCCTTCCTGCACATAAACAATCTGAAATGGCTGTAATGGAGCCTGTGTGGAGAATAGGGGAAGTGAAGATGACTGTTTGGCTGGCCCTATCGGGCCAGCCAATCAGTCATGTGCACTTAGGAGTGAGCAAAGCACTCCTCCTCTACCTTGTGCTTTCATCGTAACAGTCCCGCCTGCCCCAGCTGGAGGAACAAATAAAATGCTAACAACATTCAGTTATTATCATTTAATTTTTCCTTTGTTACACTGCTTTAAAGCAGTGGGAGGACGCTCCTTCGCCGTAGCGTAGGAGCCGCCACCAAATGGTAAAATAAATCATAAGCTATGGACTACTTTGTTGGTAGTGGCTCCTCCTGTTATGTTTCTTCAGGGTCTTCTGGCTGACTTTCTTTCCCAGAAGCTATTGAAGATGGTGTCCAATTGCAATAAAAAAAACAAATCTGTTGCTTCTGATGAAGAGGTGTGATGAGGTCGCTGACACACCCAATGATAAAGAAATGGGTGACTAATTCCTCCAGAACAGGGTGGTCAACTCTTACATCCAGGTAGTATGTTCTTAGCTTGTGGCATCAGATTCTTGAAGCCACCGCCGTATCACCAAGAATCTGGAAAAATGTATTTAAAAATGTTTCTAACCATAAAATGCGTTGTGAAACAATAGTTTCTATGGTTTTAATTAAAACCTCTAGGGTCAATGCTCACTAATGTAATTTGCTATTTATGTTATTAACTTTTTTTTAAATCACGTCAGACCCACGGTGGCACTGCAAATCCTTGAAGCAGAACTATGAGCTACTGGAGTTCACATTGTTAGGCATTGATGCTCGCGGTGGATCTGCAAATCCAAATAACCTTAAAAAAATAATATAACTTACACAAATCTTCTACATATATATTGATATATAACTAAACTATATTTTAAAAGTGAAAAAAATTACAATTACAACAACAGTAATGAAAAAACTACTAAAACTAAGCATGCAGACATTGGTAAGTTGGATGTGTACACATTTAGACAGAGATATTGCTAATGGCATGCTCTTGCTCATATATGTTTATTTTTAAATAAAAACATTCACTGAAAAAACTAGGGAGCACAATAGGAATTAAAAATACATATTACCATACATTTAAAACAACTTTACAAATTCACTGAGAAAAAACAAAGATTAACATGATGTTAAGGTAAGGTTACAATTTAAGTTACAAATTGTAGTTTTAACCAAAGAAAACCTCAGAAGTTCACAATTTATTGTCATCAATGCTAATTAGCTGCATCCCACTAGAATCCTTTCCTCAAATTGTTGTAGTCTAATTATTTATCTAATCAGTCTGTCCCGGAAAACCACAGCTATGTCTGCACAACATAATTATACTAAGTCTAAAATAGATTCCCTTTGGGATACCTCATTAGCATACCAAAGTCTTCACTCACCACATTCAAAAACAACTGATCACTTAGAGAGTATAACAGTAGCCAAAAAGCCCAATATGAACATTTATATTTAATAAACGTATACAGTAGTTTAAAAACACTTTAAAAAATTTTAAATTACAATTTCATCAGTTTTTTCATAATGCAAAACAAAATATAAAACAACATATAAGAAAGTGCAAGTCAATTTATATGGCTCCAAGACTAACAATAATGATCAATTGAACATTTGATAATATTCTTCTCTAAATATATCCAAAAAGAAACCATGTGGTTTACACAAAATTATTTTTTAGAATACAAATAAGAGACACGTTTCGGTGGTATAAGCAGGTCCAACCACCTTCTTCAAGCTTAAGTAAAAAAGTATTCCACCACTTTTATCGCAATCTGTATGTATAGGATGTCTAACAGGGAATAATGTTCTCCAGATATCTATTCTCCACAGGCATAAAATCAAAGAGTTGAAAGGGGAATCTCACCACTCTTCTAAAATTGTGACAATAAATATCTGTCACAGTATATTGCTGCTCATCCCTTCAAATCATAAATCCGGTAAGGGATATGCTCCACGTGCTATATTCGAAAATATAGCAAAAACCATCCCAACAATAATGTACTTTGTTGATGATCACATCATCTTGTTTTGTTTGGATGGTCTGCTTGATTAGGAAGGTAGGCTTGTTCCTGTACTGCGCTACTATAGCAGCTTTTATTGCCGTTTTTGCCACTACAATCGATTATGGGGCCCAGATGCCGGGACTCAAAAATCTCCTTACATGATCCGCACAGCCGATCCCCCTAGGCAATGAGCATTTCCCTTTTTTCCTAGAATGTGTGACTACAAGCGCTCCTCCCCTCCCGTGTTTCAGGTCATGGGGCCTTAGTTAAGCATCAAAAGTGTACCTTACCTCATTGTGTTGTTCTTATATATCTCACATAGTGTTTTGACCTTTTGGTGGGTGAGGGTTATTTTAATACAACATGTTGTTTTCCTATTCATCCTTAGGAAAACCAATTGTTTTCTTACACTTACTTTAGAACAATTACAGGAAGGACAGCATTTTCTCTGAATGAAGGGTGGGCTTTCTTTGTTTTTTCGAAAAAGTAAGTGTGTCACAGTGCAAAGACCAAATCATTCCAGAGGCAACATTTGATGCACCCCAATAAGGCCAAGTGGTGACATCAATGGAGGCAAATTGACACCTCAATATCAAGTGAAAGTGAGAAAGACGGTTACGCCATGTCGATGTTCACCTCACAGAAATGTGCACATTTTGGACTGGCTGCATGCAAAGAAAAATGTAATTCCAAGAAAAGTCAACTTGCCAAAGCACCAAAGTGATACAAATATTGCACGAAAATGACTTTGAAAATAAATGATTACTGGATACATTTCATCATCGACAGTGGTGCATAAATAAACATAATACTAGAAGGGGGGGAGTGGCCAAGTCAGAGACTATGATGGCCGCATGATTCAGAAGCTCCGGAGCCATCGCCAACAAAATTCCACCTGCCGGTGCCCCAATAGTGTGAATCGGGCATCCTCCTTGTGGCAGTAACATCTGGTCCGCGAGGGGATTGTTCGCTCCAAGAACGGCTGCTGAAGGTGCCCAAACTGCAGAGATTTGAGCGGATGTGTTCCGAGCCTAATGCAGCCCTCGGAGGCCCCGAAATGACAGGGGACTCGGTGAGGCTGCGGGGGGAACGTGGAACGCATCAACGGGACGGGCAGTGCCGGGTGAAAAACAATCCCCTCAACGTTGGAATCGACTGGTGTGGAACTCCGTCAGCCTCGATGCCGATGCTGGTGCTTTCGTCTCACCAAAAGCGGAGGTAGACACTGGCAACTGGGGTGGAATGCGACCCTTGACCCTGTCTCCAGGAAGGTTGCTCCCAACGCTGCGCAGCTCCACCTGACTTCGCCCGTGTCCCTGCCCAGCTGCCGCTGCTGCTGCTGAGTGAGTTCGAGGCCCGCCTCCACCTGCAGGCTACCACCCGCGTCTCATCCCAGGTGGCCAGTGGTAGGCCATAGATTTGCTTTTGTAGTATTTTGTATTGTGCTCTATTTTGCTCTGTGACCATTGTATTGTATTGTATTTGCTTCGGTGACCGTTTTTTGGTATTTTGTACTGTGCTCTATTTTGCTTCTGTGACCGTTTTGATTTTATTGTCTCTTGCCTTTCTGGTTCCTGTTTCCTCCTTCCTGCTATTTACTGCCCTTTTGCCTTCTCTCCCCTTCGCCGTCCCATCCTCCTGCTTTTCCCGTCGCTGCATCCCCTGCGGCCTGCCCCTCCCGCTCACCCATTTGTTGTTCTCCCCTCCCACCTCCCCTTGCTTTTGTGGTATTTTGTATTGTGCTCTATTTTGCTCTGTGACCATTTGCATTGTATTGTATTTGCTTCTAAGACCGTTTTTTGGTATTTTGTACTGTGCTCTATTTTTCTTCTGTGACCGTTTTGATTGTATTGTATCTTGCCTTTCTGTTTTCTGTTTCCTCCTTCGTGTTACTTACTTCCCTTTTGCCTTCTCTCCCCTTCGCCGTCCCTTCCTCCCGCTTTTCCCACTGCTGCGTCTCTGCGGCCCCGCCCCCTGCTTGCCCATTCGTCGTTCACCCTTCCACCTCCCCTTCTTATGGCTGCCGCTGCGCGGCAGTGAGAGCGAACCTTGACCCTGTCTCCAGGCAGTTCTCTCCCCACTCTGCGCAGCTCCACCTGACTGCACCAATGTCTCTGCTCTGCTGCCACTGCTGAGGGAGTTCGAGGCCCGCCTCCACCCGCAGGCTACCACCTGCGCCTCATACCTGGCGGCCAGTGGTAGTCCGTAGGTTTGCTGTTGTGGTATTTTGTATCGTGCTCTTTTTTTCTCTGTGACCATTGTATTGTATTGTATTTGCTTCTGTGACCCTTTTTTTGGTATTTTGTTCTGTGCTCTATTTTGCTTCTGTCACCGTTTTGATTGTATTGTATCTTGCCTTTTTACGCAGCGCTGCTGGCTCGCCCAAGCCGCGCCTAAGGCAAGCCCTTCTGCATCCGTCCGCACCTGGACCGCGCCAGAACCCCTGGCCCCCGTGAACACCACAACGACCGACTCCGCTACCATGCCAGCACCCTCCACGCACTCAACCCCGGACGGAACACACCTGCTACCGGGCCACCCCGAAGCGCACCCAAGGACCCTTCACCTGCCGGAACTGCAGCTTCACCAGCACCGGGCCCGCCAAACTGCCAACCAAAGAACCCAACTACCTCAGATGTATCCTCCACAACACCCGCTCCTCCCGCAAACACGCCATCGAACTCTGGGACCTTCTCGACCCCACCTCCCCAGACGTCGCCATCCTGACGGAGATCTGGCTGAACCCCACCTCAGCTGCCGACATCGCCATAGCCATACCGGAAGGTTATAAGATCACCCACAGGGACCGTACCAACGACACAGGAGGAGGAATCGCCATCGTCCACAGGAACACCCTCAGAATCTCGACCAACACCGACGGCACCCTCAGCACAGCTGAACGTATGCAATTCCAGATCCACACTGATCCCAACACCAACCTCAGAGGGACTACAGACCCCCCGAACCCTGACCACAGTTCAGCGACTCCATCGCCGACTTCATCAGCACACACGCCCTCGCTTCCACGGACTATATCCTCCTTGGGGACCTGAACTTCCACCTCGAGAACAACAACGACACCAACTCCACCACCCTGATCGACAACCTCGCCAACCTTGGACTCAGACAGCTTGTGACAACACCCACCCACGCCGCCGGCCACACACTCAACCCCATCTTCACCGCAAGCCCCCACATCTCCTTCAACCACACCACCGAGCCACCACTGCATCCACTTCACCTTCAGGAAGCCCACCACGCACCACTGCACCCATCAGATGCCTGGATGCTGCTGGAGCAAAGTCACAGAACACCAGCTAACCACCACCCTCGCCCGGAGCCCACCAGCCGACTCCACCAACCCTGACACTGCCACCCGAAACTTCAGACAATGGATTGACAACTGCACCAACACCCTCGCCCCACTCAAGACACCCTCCAACAGCCACACCAGCAAGAAAGCCACCTGGTTCACCGAAGACCTCCAGGCCTCCAAACGAACATGCCGAAAACTGGAGAAGAACTGGCTCCGTGAACGAACACCGGACAGCTTGCAGCCTACAAGAGTGCCACCCGCAGACACCATCAACTCATCAGAGCTGCCAAGAGGGCCTCCTTCAAAGACCACCTAGATAACAACGCACACAACAGCAAAGAGCTCTTCAACATTGTGAAGGAACTCTCCAACCCCAGCTCTAACACCGACGACATCCCGCCCTCACAAGATCTGTGCGACTCGCTGGCCACCTTCTTCCACCGCAAAATCGCCGACATCCACGATAGCTTCAAGCCACGACCGCCCGGACAACTACCGCCCCCATGACCTCCAACTGCACCAACTGCCTGCTCTCCTGGGCCAGCGTCAATGACGAGGACACCAACGTGATCATGAACACCATCCATTCCGGATCTCCGTTAGACCAATGCCCTCGCCACATCTTCAACAAAGCCTGCACAGCCATCTCACCCTATCTACGGAAAGTAATCAACATCTCCTTCGAGACAGCAACCTTCCCGGAAAGCAGGAAGCACGCCGAGATCAATGCCTTACTCAAGAAACCCAAGGCGGACCCCAAGGACCTCAAGAACTACCGGCTCATCTCCCTGCTCCCGATCCAGGCGAAGGTCACCGAGAAAATCATCAACAAACAACTGACCCGCTACTTCTAGGAAAACAGCATCCTGGACCTGTCCCAGTCCGGATTCCGCAGCAACCACACCACCGAAACCGCCCTCATTGCCGCCACTGATGACATCAGGACCCTGCTTGACAATGGAGAAACAGCGGCCCACATCCTCCGGGATCTGTCAACCGCCTTCGCCACGATCTGCCACCACACACTACGAACATGCATACATGACGCCGACATCCAAGAGAAGGCCCTGGAATGGACCACATCCTTTCTCTCCGGCAGAACTCAGAGCGTCCGCCTCCCCCCTTCCGCTCCAATGCCACCAAAATCATCTGCGGCGTACCCAGGGCTCTTTCCTCAGCCCGATGCTGTTCAACATCTACATGGCACCCCTCGTCCGCGTCGCCCGACAGCACAACCTCACAAAGACCCTCACACTGCCAAAACCAACCTCCAAAAAGGAATGAAGGCCGTCGCGGAATGGATGAGGAACAGCCGACTGAAGCCGAACTCGGACAAGACGGAGGTCCTCATCCTTGGCTCCACCCCTTCAGCCTGGAATGACTCCTGGTGGCCGACAACACTAGGAACAGCCCAGACACCCACCGACCACGCACGAAACTTAGGGGTGATCCTCAACTCCACCCTCTCCATGACTAAGCAGGTCAATGCCGTCTCTTCATCCTGCTTCAACACCCTCCGAATGCTCCGCAGGATCTTCAAGTGGCCCTCGTCACCAGCAGGCTGGACTACGGAAACGCCCTCTGCGCAGGAACGTCGGCGAAGCTCCTGAGATGACTGCAACTCATCCAGAACACATCGGCATATCTGATCCTCAGCATCTCCTGCCGCAGCCACATCTCACCCGGCCTGAGAGACCTGCACTGGCTCCCCATCAACAAGAGGATAACCTTCAAGCTCCTCACCATGCACACAAAGCTCTCCACAACACCGGCCCAAGATACCTCAACAGACGACTCAGCTTCTACACCCCCACCCGCAAGCTCTGCTCCACCGGCCTCTCCCTCTCCACAGTCCCCCGCATCCGAAGAACGACCGCATGCAACAGATCTTTCTCCCACCTCGCTGCCAAGACCTGGAACACCCTGCCCACCACCCTACGGCAGACCCAAGACCTACTGGCCTTCAGAAGACTCCTTAAGACCTGGCTCTTCGATCAGTAGCAGCACCACCCCCCCAGCGCCTTTAGACCCTCACGGGTATGTGGTGCGCTCTACAAGTGTATTGATTTATTGATTGATTGAATGCAGAGAACGGACCCAATGATGGTAAGAGGTGAAGTGCGGGGGTTGAGCTGCAATGCGGCAGACGTCGCATTGCTCACCCTGCTATGAACATCAGCTATTGACCGCGCCCCATAACACAAACGGCGTATCTATTCAATGAATCGTTCTGCACCCTAGAATACTGGACTACAATAAGTTAACGGGCACTTACACTGACTCCAGAAGCACACGGCCGCCTCAAAATCCTTACACCTAACGGCCTGAGAATGTGTGGTGGACTGTGCCACTTTACATAATTTGCCACTAATAACCATGACCTATGTATTCACTTTGCGCTAAACTGGAACATTGTAGAGATCTGGACCTGGGGCCTGAATCCTAGTCTCCATACACAGCGTGCACTGTCGATCTCGAGTGGGGGCTATTTCCAGACAGCTTATTGCACATCTCTCATGATCTACAATGGGCCGCACTGACCCTAAACAGCGGAAGCTAAACTTTGAGGGTGGGAAGACCCCTGGTGTGAGGAGACTGATGGCGCCACCGACCCAGAGCAGAGTCAGCTTAAAGGCGCGGCTGCCTTCATGGCCGAACTCAGAGCTGGATTCCAATCCATCGATGCCCAATTGGACACTCTTGCCAGTCGACTTGATGATATTAATGGCCGATTAGAGGCACAGGACACCCGGATTGAAAAAACTGATCATCGAATCTCAAATCTGGAAGATGCACAACTCTCCGTCCTGAAATGAAGAGATAGGATGGAAGGCCTACTCAAACAACTCGCTATGAAAGCGGAGGATTTAGAGGCGCGTTCGGGCAGAAATGACCTACGCGTCGCTGGTATTGCAGAAACCACAAACACGGGTCCTATGTCCAGATTCATTGAATCTGTCCTGGTGGAGTTATTTGGTAGGGAGTCCTTCTCTGCCCCTTTGCTGTGGGACGGGCACACCGATCACTGACCCACTCTGCCACCTGGAGCGTCCCCTAGGATAATGATCACTAAACTTACCAATTATAATGACGGGATGCTGCGCTCCGACTGTCCAGAGAGCGTGGTTCACTCACCTATCACGGCTCAAACATTTAGTTATTTCCAAACTTTATGCCTTTAGTACAAGAAGCCAGCCGCAAATATACCGACGTTAAGTGCTCACTTCAGAAGGCGAATGTCAGATATGCAATGTTATACCCGGCCAGACTTCGTATGCAGATCAGAAACAAATCTCACATCTTTGACACTCCAGATACTGCAGCAAGCGATGCAGTGGCATGAAAAAGATGGAGGACCTGGTCCAGACGCTTGATGCCTTTCGTAATCTGTCATGACACCACACGTGTACAAATAACAAAACTAGAAGAACACACGTGTACAACATTGCATGGGATGGAAAAGCGAAGGTGTATTCATTAACTCCTGAGTGATGGGACTGATAGTTGATTTACACATTACATAAATAGGGCTGCTGTTCTTCCCCTCTATTTAGCGACACGGACCTTAGCTCAAGATAAGAAACCGGGCTGAGTGGGCATATTTCCAGCATTGACTATCCGGAAATAAGATCGCTCAGTTGGGGTGTTGCTACCCCCCTCAGGATAACTTCCTGCACTTTCCTCCCCACCTCCCACCCTTCTTTCCCTCCTTTCCCTTTATTTCTTGTTTCTTTCTTGGGATTCACCGGGTGCCTTGTATCCAATGGGGGTGGGTGGTGCGATTGGGATGGGCTTTAGCATGACTATTATTAGGTTCTCAGTTAGTTTGGAGCACATTATCTTGTTCAGTATGAACGTTTGCAGCTCATTATCATCAGTTTGTAATAACTGGACCGTTAGTGGTTAAGTGACTTCAGATGATTTAAACATTACTGGTTTGCGCCTTAGATGTATATCTTGGAATGTAAGAGGGCTGTTGTGCCCAATAAAGAGCAGGCAGGTGTTGGCATATTTAGCGAGACATTCCATCCAGATCGCCTTTCTCCAGGAGACACATTATGCACCACTCCCTACACATGGGTTTGCAGCAACATCGGGTTAGTATCAGTTCTTTTCCTGTTACAGTACCTATTCGCACAGTGTATGCATTTTAGTACACCGCCCTCTCCCTTTCCAGAACATAGCAGTGGTGACAGACCCAGAAGGCAGTTATATTCTTGTGCAGGGATCTCTTGGGGGGTGCCGGTGCTTTTAACTAACATATACGCTCCAAAGACAACTCAGATTTTTCCCCTGCAATAGCTATGCATATTGACCGATTAAACCCAGACACTATATTATTGAGCGAGGACTTCAACCTCACATTAGACCCTTCTACCGACACTACCGGATCTGGGCGTACTGCAAAGCCACTAGCCACGAAGGGCCTTCGTACACTATTACAGGCAGCATTGCTGGCAGACCCCAGGTGTATTAACTATCCGGAATTTCGTAACTACTCCTTCTATTCAGCCCCTCATTGCACATGGCCCCGAATCGACAATTGGTATCTCACAACACATTTTCTCCTGGAGGTATGAAAGGTTGAATACCTATCCCACACTATATCTGATCATTCCCCAGTACTGCTGGAGATGGTTTTCCCTTCGGTCCCCAAGCAGCGTCCCTTATGGAGATTTCCTGCAAATGCTCTGCTTGATCTAGTATTTCGCAGTTTAGTGGGAGACGCTATTAAATAATTCTTTGTATTGAATGAAGTAACCATAGAACCACAGCTTGTACTTTGGGATGCTTTTAAGGCTTTCATTAGGGGAGTCAGCATCTCGAAGCATGCCGGAGTGTTGCTCTCCATACGGGGGAAATTGGAACAAAATCAAGCGGAAACTAAAAGATATTGATGCTGCCATGCAGGGTACCCCGTCACAAGCAATGCTCTGTGATCATTCTGGTTTCATGGCTGAATTCCCTGACGCTGCTGTCCGAGAAGTTAAATATCTTCGGAAATATGCTAAGGCGTGAGTGTACGGGGAGGAAGAGAGACCCAGCAGGACACTTGCTCGCCTCCTCGGACCACAGGACCAATCGACATTTATTACTCAATTAGATACTGACGCAGGTGATTCACTAACAAAGGGATCTGACATCACTACGGCTTTTCTTGAATACTATACTCAGTTTTAGCAGACGCGATGCCCACTTGCTTGGTAGGCCCTTAATGATTATTTGCAAGAGATAGCTATGGTGTGGCTTGAGGATGGGCAGCGTGATTTTTAGCCTCCCCGATAGATGTGGAAAAAATTAAACAGGCAGTAAAGGATCTGGCCAGCAGCCATGCCCCGGGCTCCGTCGGCCTCTTTGAAGGCTTTTATAAAGCTTATCAACACAAACTTGCTCCACGCCTCTTGGAGGTATATGATGAGGCACTACAGAGCGGATCACTCTCTCCAACAATGCACGAGGCCATTGTCACGCTATTACTTAAACCAGGCAAGTCGCCACTTAAATGTGAGTCCTATAGGCCACTAGCACTACTTAATCATGACTACAAAATTCTCACCAAAATACTTGCTACTCGACTGGCACTGTTAGTTGATACCATAATATGCCCCTTTCAGGCCAGATTTATTCCAGTTAAATCCACAACATTAAACCTATGTGCAGTTTTTTCAGTGATGAATCAAATGGAACCTACTTTGCCAGCGGCAGAGGTGATGCTTGATGCCGAAAAGGCCTCTGATTCCTTAGAGTGGTCCTTTCTATATGCTGTAATGCAGAAATTGCGTATCCCTGTCGGTTTTTTAAATCAAGTTTGCCTGCTGTATTCTAACCCGATGGCACTGCTGCGAGTAAATGGAATGATCACATCACAGTTCCCTTTAACACGTGGCACCAGACAGGGGTGCTCATTTCACCCCTGCTATTCATAATAGCTATGGATCCGCTTGCCTGTCATATACAGGAACAACATCTACACTGTGGATTGCAGCTACATCCAGGCCCACTCACTGCCTCGTTCTACGCAGATGATGTGATGCTGTTTGTGCGCAACCTGCTGAGAATCTGTCCCCTCTTCTCAGGGAGGTGGTCCGATAAGTAGTGCATTTGGGCCTGGTCATAAACTGGACCAAATCTGAAATATTTCTGTTAACCCCCGCCACTATTCAGGGAGACCTCGAGTTTCCCCTGAGATGGTGCATTGACCCCCCCTAAGTACCTGGGCATCTACTTACATTGTAGCACTCCTGAGGTTATCCGTTAAAATTATGGTCCCGTGATTGACCGACTTGGGACACAAATCGATAAATGGATGAGACTCCCTCTCTTCATTGCTGGTAGGATTGCCATAATAAAAATGGTGGTATTGGCAGGTTTTTTATATCTCTTTGTAAACATCCCCACTACTCTGATGGCGACATTTTTTAATACACTTCGGTCACTTCTGATATGACTGGTCTGGGCGGGTAAACAACTGCGAGTGAAATGGGCAACCCTGACTATGCCATTTGAACGTGGGGGCTTTGGTGTCCCTGACTTTTACCTATACTACTTGGTGGCCCAAGTCCACTTTACCTATTACTGGTACTGGTATCACCCAATAACTCAAACCTGACAGATCACAGATATTTCCTAACTTGTTCTCTAACGTACTGCCTCGAGGTCTGCCATAATGACCTACAGAAATCCAAACAGTGCCTACTACATGTTGGACATGGACCAAGTTGCAGAGGTATCTGCAATACAAGTCCCCATACTCTCCACAATTACCATTAGCAGATAATTCATGGATACCCCCTACCATGGATACGCTCACTAAAAAAACACTTCTTATGCACAGACTTCTCAAAATGGGTGACCGGTTTCACGACTACAGGCCATGTACAACTGTTGAGCTAGCAGCCGTGGAACTGCCCAATACATGGACAATTTTTTACTCAATAGAATTTGCGGTTCCCTACTTGAAGTCATACCAGAATCCTCGTCTGTACCGGATGACTTTCCTCTACTTACACTTGGTATAAACTCACCAGATAGCACTCATCTAGTGTCACGCATATACCACTTACCGCTGTCTCTCCGCCCACTTGTGGGCACTAAAGTGCAAGCATACTGGGAGCAGGACTGTGATATTACTATTACTGACGACATATGGAAATATTGCTGTGCACAGACACACTATGTCTCAAGCAATTATAGACACAAATTACTACATTTTAAATATCTTCATAGAATGTACGTTACTCCAAAACTATTATCCAAAATGAATTCAACAGTGTTGAATGCTTGTATGAGATGTGGAGCTTCAGAGGCAGATTATTCACACCTTGCATGGCATTGTACACCATATAACCCAAGCCGATGACGGCCCTTTTGGGATATGTCAAACCACTTAAAAGAAGCATTAGAAGGTTCTCTGCGATAGCTTTATTGATAGCTAAACAGCAAGTTTAATTGCACTGGGGCAGAGCGCACACACCATCAGTACGGACATGGCTTCGAGACCTCACTTACTGTGATACAATGAGTGATATTTATGCCACACTTCTGCCCATTACTTCACGCCCATGCGATTTTGGGCAACTGCTCTACAAGTCTACTCCATTGACAGCAACTGAGAAGGATACACATGCACATATGTAGAATATAACTATCAAATAGACTGAAAATAGGCACAGACTGAATGGCTCCAGAACAAATATCCACTACGAGAAAACTGAAATATGCAAAAATGTAATGACATCATGATTAATACTGTGACATTACTGTACTGTGATTATTACTAGACTACTTCCTGATTGATGCTCCAATGTAATTTGTTTTTTGTGTTAGATGATAGAGAGTGCTTTACATTTGTCATAATGATACAGCAGGACCTACATTTGCAGTCCAATGCTTTGCACTCCCTGTTTGGTTATAATATTTCTGAAAAATGCTAATAAAAAAAAAAAATAAATAAAAACATGATGCCGGAAGAGAAATACAATAAATTATCTCCATTGCCTCAACTTACACCATCAAAAACTAAAGTGTATATCTGGGTTGCATTGATGCCCATAAAAAGTCATTGTTCATTTGTAGCGACACTGAAACACGAAAACAAAAGTACAAGTGCCCATCCATGTGCTTCAGGGTACAGTGGCAAGTTTCGGTCTGCTCAGTTTCAGTATCACTGCTGATATGGGACTGTGATTTTCAATATGAGTGCTCACCATGAAATAGTGAGTAAATTTTTTTAATTGTTTCATGGTTGAAGAAAGCTTTAGACTATGATAGTAAAGTTACATATTAATGAAGATGTCTGCAGTGTTGCTTAGAGACAAAGGCTAGTTACTTTTCATTTACAAGAAGCTGTTGAAAAATAACTGAATCATTTCTTGAGGATGACATTATTGAGCGTTCAACTTGTCCGACACCATGGGTTTCTCCCATAGTGGTAGTGCACAAAAAGGACACTGAAGTAGCTGTACCCATATGCATTGATATGTGCCAAATAAACAAGACAATTGAACCAGAACGACATCCAGGTCCACACATTGGTGACATGATAATACAATGAAATTAATTAAATAGTGGAAAGGTCTTCTATCACCTTGATTTAAATAAAGGTTATCATTAGTTGGAACTCGAAGAAGATTGCAGGTATATTACTACCTTTTCTACACATGTCGGTCTGTTTCAATATAAGAGACTCAGCTTTGGTGTGTCATCGGCTGCAGACTTTTCCAAGACAACATTCGACATGTCACACAGCCGGTTGTAAAGGCATTCAATTATAGCTATGACATATTGATTTTCAGAGCTTAACAGAAGTAGCATGATAAAGCTCTCATCCAAGTATGTTGTTTACTGACTGATACAGGACACAGATGGGGGTTAGAACCTGATCTTGCCAAAGTGCAAGTCCTGTAAAATGATGATCCCTCATAAGATGTTTCTATGTTACGTTCATTTCTTGGCATGACCAGTTACTGTTCCATATACATATGAGACTTTGCTACCATAAGTTTTCCCTTATGAGAGTTAATGAAGAAAAATGATTCATTCATGTGTTCACAAGAATGTGAGACAACTGAAATGGCCTATATTAATCCAAAGCTTCATACCGAGGTTGTTGTTGATGCTAGCCCAGTTGGGCTAGGCATGATCCTGGCACAGCACAGGGACACACCCATGCTTGAAAGGCATATTGTGGCATATGCCCTTAGAAATTGTCTCAGACAGAACTTGCTTAGTCACAAAATAAGAAAGAATGTTTGGCCATGGTATGGGCTTGTGAAAATGTCCATGTATTCCTGTATGAAGAGCCTTTTATGCTGGTAACTAATCATCAAGCTTTATTGACTATCTTTGGCAATCCAAAAGCCAAGATGCCTCCACACATTGAACTGTGGGGATTACAATCACAAGAGTATGATTATACCATTGTGAATCGTCCATGGAAGGATCAAAACCCTGCTAACTATTTTTCCAGTGAGCTTATACAAGGTCAAGGTACTAAATCCAAGATGGCAGATGCCTACAATAATTTCATTATGAAGTTGAAAACGCGAGCTGCTATATTGTAAGCCCAGGTCATCACTGCCACCAGCCATTAAGGGACATGCTGAAGTTGAAAGATATAATTACACATCAGTCGGGGAACTGACACGCTTGACATCTCACCAGTGATGGTGAGTTCCAAAAGTACAAAACGTTAAAGATGAACTGTCTGCAGGGCAGGACCGGGAACCGAAACCGGTGCTGGCAAACTGCTCGGCCGGCCCCCCTGGAGGGAGGGGAGGTGCAGCCAAGCTGTTTGCGAGGGCCGGTTTTGGCCGATTTTGTTACAGGGGGCCGATTTTGCCAACCCTGATAACAAAAACGGCCCCCCCAGGGGACCAAAAACTGGCCCCCACCCTGGCGGTCCACTTGGGAAACGCTCAGTGCCCGCTACGGCCAGTCCGGCCCTAACTGTCTGTAAATCAGGAAGGAGCTATACTGTGAGGGTCGAGAATCCTAATTCCAGAGAGTTTTAGACAGAAAATAATTGAACTGGCTCATGAAGGACTTTGCATTATTGTTGCCATCAAGAGAGCTGTCCGAGTAGTCTGTTTTACATATTTAGATGAGAGCGTTGAAAAGGAACCCAAGGTCTGTCATCTATTCAGCTGCCTCTCTACAAACATTACTCAACATACTCTTACCATGTCAAAACTCCCTAAGCTTTCATGGGAGAAAGTAGTAATCAATTTCTTTTGTCCACTCGATAATGGACATTATCTGATGTAATTGTGGATGAGTACTCCCATATTCCATTAATAGGGGACATTTCATCCACAATGCGTGAGCGAGTCATTGAGAGACTCAATAGCATTTTCGCAACATGGGGCATTCCAGCCATTTTGAAGTCTGCCAATGGCCTGCCGTGCAGTTGAGAATTCAAGGATTTCCTGGAGCGGCTGAACATAAAGCATCAGAAGAGTACACTATTGTGGGCAAAGGCCAAAGGACTCTTTGAGAGGTTTATGATTACGCTAAAGAAAGCAGTACAGACAACGACTCTTGAGAGGCTCCGTTGAAAAACAGTTTAGAATGCCATCCTACGAGCGTATCATTCAACACCTCACTCAACCATAGGCGACAGTCTTTTTTGGGGCATACTGAATGTACCTGGTGGGCTAGTTGACCTCCAGGGACCCTCAGGATTGAAGAGCAATTAATTCCCCAACTTAAAACGCGCCACAGGGCGTGTTTGCAGACATGTCATCTCAGACCCCACCCCCTTGCTTTACCATTGTGCAACACAGCTCTGTGGCGGTTACTGGAGGTACCTGGTAGGCTACTTTGACTCTAAGGACCCTCAGGATTCAAGGGGACTTAATCTCCCAACTTAAAACGGCCACAGGGCGTGTTTACACAGTGGTGAAGGGAGGGGATGGGACCTGAGGTGACGTGTGCAAATACGCCTTGTGGTGTGTTTTAAGTTGGGGAAACAATTCCCCTTCAATCCTGAGGGCTCCTGGGGGCTAACTAGCCCACAAGGTGCTTCCAGTGAGCGATACTGTGCTGCGTTGCAGAGAGGTGTTCCAGGCGGTGCCTCGTTTTACACTTCTCTGCAACGCAGCTCTGTGGAGATTACTGGAGGTGCCTAGTGGGCTAGTTGGAGCCTAGGGACCCTCAGGATTCAAGGGGACTTAATCTCCCAATTTAAAATGGCCACAGGGCACGTTTACACAGTGGTGAAGGGAAGGGGTGGGCCTGTGGTGACGTGTTCAAACACGCCCTGTGGTGCGTTTTAAGTTAGGGAAATAATTCCCCTTGAATCCTGAGGGCCCCTGGGGGCAAACTAGCCCACCAGGTGCTTCCAGTAAGCACCAATGTGCTGCGTTGCAGAGAGGTGGTCCAGGATGTGCCCCTTTTTACACCTCTCTGCAACGTCGCTTACTGGAGGTACCTAGTGGGCTAGTTTGACCCAAGGGACCCTCAGGATTCAAGGAGACTTAATCTCTCAACTTAAAACGGCCACAGGATGCGTTTACACAGAGGTGAAGGGGGGGGGAGGAGCCTGAGGTGACGTGTGCAAACTCGCCCTGTGGCGCGTTTTAAGTTGGGGAAATAATTCTCCTTCAATCCTGAGGGCCCCTGGGGGCCAACTAGCCCACTAGGTGCTTCCAGTAAGCGCCACTGCACTGCGTTGCAGAGAGGTGGTCCAGGACGTGCCCCTTTTTACACCTCTCTGCAACGGCGCTTACTGTTGATATCTGGTGGGCTACTTGGACCCAAGGGAGACTCAGGATTCAAGGGGACTTTATCCACCAAATTAAAACGGCCACAGGGCGTGCTTGCGCATGTCAGTTCAGCCCCCCTCCCTTCACCATTGTGTAAACGCACCCAGTGGCGCATTTTAAGAGGTAGTTTCAATCCCCCTGCCCTATTATGTACTAGGGTCTTACAGAGGAGGCCATGGTAATCACCGGGGTACCCCAACGCATAGTGTTCCCTAGTATATGCAGGTGTTTTAACTGTATTCTAAGTGTCTTTTAGTATAGCACCGGCTCTAGGACTAGTTAGTCAAAATCAGTTAACATCAGTACCCATCTGAAAAAGCTGAGGGTACAGGATAATTTTGCAACAAGGCCTCTTTCTGCTTCTCTGTTTGTTCTTTCTGCACATCTTCCTTCTTCCTGCACTTTTCTTCGTCTTTGAGGACTTCAGTTGCTTCTTTCTGCATTTCTTTTTCTTTGTTCTGTGTGTTTTCTTCTTTCTTCACATGTCCTACCTTTGTAGACATAGATTTCAGGCATGTTATAGTTAGAAATTAGCATTTAAAAAACCTTTGAAATTTAATGAAAGAACCATAGGTTTCAGGGGCATTATAGTTAGTCGGACATTTCACTCGCACAAACCATTGAAATTCCCCCGTTATAGTTAGTTCAGCTAACTATAACTCACGCGCCCGCAATGTACTGCTGATGACATCGCATATTACATCCCTCATGACATGGTCAGTGACATCACTCATGACTTCACTGATGACATATCAAATGATGTCACTGATGACATCATCCTTGTTATCGAGTGGCAGACCTCCTCTCACCCTAATATAACCTTTGATACACACACTCAAAAATAGAAACTAACATTTTCAAAACAATGGACATACCAATACCACTTACAACACACCTATTTAGTAATTCCAAGATCTACACACACATCCATTCATTCACCAACAGTCCTATACAGTCACTCATACATGTACACACTCATCATATGTACTCATACACCTATACATCCTGTTACACAATGACCCTCATCCATAGAGTTCTCACACACATAGTCACACATTTAAACAAAGTATCAAACATCCAATAAATTGCATATACAGTTATACACACACCACCGCACTTACTGCTACAAAAACTTACACATACTTACTCTCTTAAGCAATCACTTATAGAAACACATACTAATTTATACAGGAACTCTTCCAATCTCTCACTCTCACATATACTCACTTATATACACCAATACTCACATATACTAGTTTAAAACGTATGTAGTTACTCATAAAGACACTATTGAGATAGTCATTCATTCACTAACACACCCATACACACACTCATCCACCCATACAGTCCTGCACACATGCTGTCTTCAACATATACAAGCAGTGAGTCACTCATTCATGCATCTATGCACTACGTAATACCCCCACCGAACTATACGGACACTCATACTGATGCTCAAAAAACCAACTAATAACCTATATAGACACTTATGTAGCTTCACCAACTCATGCAGCCACTTATACACAAAGTGAGAGACTGATACAGATATTTATATATTTAAACATTACTCACTAACCCATTTATTCACTAAGATACACTTAATCAGTCAGTTAGACAATCAATTGTTTTTTAAAAAAGCATCCATTTAGACACTTATATACCCATTTATTCTTCCATAGACCTTGAGATATACATCTATAAAACATAATTCATTTTCAGAAAAATCACACATTCACTGGATGATGCATCAGTGATGTCATCAGTGATGTCATTTGAGATGTCATGAGTGATGTCATGAGTGATGTCACTGACCATGTCATGAGTGATGTAATATGTGACGTCATCAGCAGTGCATTGCGGGTATGCGAGTTATAGTTAGCTGAACTAACTATAATGGGGGAATTTCAATGGTTTTGTACAAGTGAAATATCTAACTAACTATAACACCTCTGAAACCTATAGTTTTTTCATTGATTTCTAAGTTTTTTTTAAAATACTTATTCCTAACTATAACATGCCTGAAACCTATGTTTTTTTCAGTGAATAGCTATATATATACACACATACATATGTATCTGTTGATTTGTAAAAATATATATATTTCATTTAACAGAGGTAGAGATGTAGTGTTTTGCAATACTTTATGACAGAACCCTTTTGTCTCTCAACAGACTCCATAGAGCAGTAACAAAGGTATCAGAGCGCAATGCCATGAACGTTTGTTTTTGAATGTTGAATTTGAAGTTACATATACCAGAATAAAGGTGTGTAATACTAAGGCTTGTGTGTGGAGCAGTAATTGGCTGGTACCCAGGCAGGGAAGACGCTACAGTCATCATTTCAAAATGTAGCCAAAGATACTATTTATCAAAATATGATGGCAGAACAATATGCGCACAAATGCATGTTATTGAACATGAAAGTAATACTAATAGTAGCTGAGCTGCATAGTAAAATTTGTTTCCTTAAGGGGTAGCTGTTTGGCGAATACAGTAGTCATATTAAAGTTGTGTAAAAATATTAATAGACTAGATGTTGTGGTATAAAATACTTAGCGAATGTGCATCCAGATCTCAACATTTTGCTGTATTATTGATTAAATATTCATACAATCAATGTGCCGTAAAAGCTTCAATTGTGTACTTGAATGTTTAGAAATACTTGACTTCCAAGAAATATAAAGTTTAAATCATCATGATCTCAAATTGAGCAAATACCATACACGAAAATGCACATTTATTGCAGAAGATTTGTTTGTGCTTTGACTTGATTTGCTTCTTTCTTACCTTTTGATTTCTTCTCGTAGTAAGCCCTGCCTCTATAGTTTGAGGTATCAGTATAAAGATTCTCTAAGTCTTCTTTCCATGTCTCTGGGTTGACGTGCTTGAGCACCTCCTCCACTGTATCGAATATCGCAATAGTTTGGTCAAGCATCTCAGCGGTGAGCGTGGGATCTGCCACAGATGTTGAGTCATATGATACTCCCTAAGAAGGACACATTCATCATTGTATTTTAACAAAGTATACACTATCATTTCACTTACAAATATAATCTGGAGCAGTTCCATTAATTCAGACAACAGCATCACTTTTGAAAGGTATTTTATAAAAGGGATAAAATACTGCTTGTTTTACATTATAAGGATATTGTGAGTGACCGAGGAGTTTCATATAGAGGATCGAGGATACATGTTGATTACCTTACTAAGTTATGGAACTCCGAGGTGACTTCTAATATCCTTATCTTGTATGGTAAGAGACATGTTATCCCATACAATACATGATCACACCTTCCCCTTTCCCAAATGAAAGAGAGCATGTTTGCAAACGTGAAGAATTAAAATAGAACCTTTAGTGCAAAGTTAAACACATCAAAAACCTGTTAGATATTGGTTGCAAAAACATAATTAGAAACAATTCAATACAGGCCAGCTTTTTATATTTTTATCTAAGGAGTGCAAAAAAAATGTCCTTTCTGCTTGTGGCTCTAGCACCAGGCATTGTGACTTCAGAACTTGACAGCTATAACTTATTGCAATTGTCACAACACACCAATTGTAAAGAAATTAGAGACAAGAGTTTATGCAGGGATTACAGAGTCCCATTTATTATATAGATATGAACTTCATGTTCTCTTTGCAATAATAAAAACCAAGTCTATATAATTGATGGAAACTATCTTACAAAAATTCAGCATACATATTTCTTAGTATTTACTTTCATTGTATTTTTTTATTATTGTTTTTTTAATGCTTTGCTTTATACAAACTAAAGGTAATGAAGAATATGAAACATCTTCAAAATGATTTGTAAGGGCAGAGTAGCATTGAACATCTCGTTGCATGGCTCCCTTACATTCTTTATTGGGTTTACTGACATTTTTTACTTTAAGCACTTTGAGTCTGCTAAACACCTCTCAGTGAATGTGGTATGAGTCCTAGACATGGCAAATAAGTTGGCCGACTCCAAGTGAGACATCGAAATCTTAGATAGTGCATAATAGGTTGGAGCATTTACAGGAGCCAAGAGTAAACATAGGAGAAAAACAGTGATTACACAATAACAAGAGATATTAACGCATAGCATAGCCAAGACACACGACAGATGGGGAATAGAAGGTAGAGATGGAATAGTAAAAGGGGTAAGGAATGCAGATAGTGTCAGGCAGACCAGCAAAGGGGAAACTACTTTAGAGGGACAAACACAGCCAAAAAGAGAGACAGACAAACCAGCTTGGGACCAATGATCCAAAACACATGGGGCTGGCAAAGGGGAGGTAGACACAGGTTCACGGAGGGAGGAGGACGGGGAGGGAAAGGAAACACAGCGGGGAAACGAGGAAAAGAAAACTATGTCCAATGTCTAGCTGGGTAGGTGATGGCTGAAGAGGTGAACCAGAGCCGAACTCCTCTATAGCTGCCTGAACAGCTCCACCGGGCATCGCCCATGTTGCTCGGAATCCACGTTAAGTACAACATTCATGGTATCTGCCCTGGGGGCATCGTCATCGTTCCATCAGCAGCAGCAGTCCTGGTGTTACTGGGAAACCCTGAGTGTAGTACAAACATTAGGACAGTGCTTGATCCATGGCGTTTGTCCAGCTGGTTCCTCAGACCATGCTGCATGCATTCCGTGCCTCCCTCAATAGTTCTAGAACTCCAGTGCGGTCTGTCGGGTGACTAGCACTAGCACCCTGAGTCTATCTATCCCGCAAGGGAAGAGGCCTGGGTCTGATCAGGCCCCTGGGCTGAGCATCACAGCTCCCAGCCACAATGCCCCCCAAGTGAGTTAGAGAGGGCCCAAGATGTAAGGTATGTGGTGGTGGGGGGGCCAGGGATAGGGGAGATCCGTATGCAGAAGATGAGATACTAAGGCGGTGTATTCAGCTCCAACCCGGCATGTGAGCGGTAGTCCAGCGAGGTTCTCATTAAGGGCAAGGGTGGGGCTAAGTCTAATGTGATCCTCAGGCCCTGCCGTGCACCTAAACCTCTGGGGCCCCTCGTTGGATATTCAAACTTGGCAGATTAGTGGGAAGGTTTTACAGCCAGGGCAGGCCCAAGTCCAGCACAGTTCCCAAGCCCCGGGGCGATCTCCATTTTTTGTCCCTCAGCAGACCCCAAGCAGCAGCCACAGCTAAGCATCGCAAACCGGCGCAGACCTGGGCCTGACGGCTTGATGACTCCACCTCTCTATGCCCCTCCCACGGGACACTTGAAGGACCACAGGAGGAGCCCAAAGCTTTGTACAGGCAGTGAGACAGAACCGCGGTGCAGGCCAGCAGGAGCGGGCAGACAGATCCCCTGGATCTCCGACGCAGATGTGATGTGATGTGAAAGGCATTTGTAAAGCGCAGCATACACTTTGCAGTTTCTTGGCGCTGAGGCAGAAGGACAGTAGGCAGCCACCTGAGGCAGAAGCAGGGGTGAAGACAGAGAGGAGTGAGAGGGACCGGAGAAGAGGAGGAGAATTTTCGGTTTTAATTATAAGCTAAGCGAAACAGGTGAGTCTTAAGGAGGGATCTGAAGTGAGTGTAGAGCGAAGCCGACCTTATGTCCAGGGGGAGGGCGTTCCAGAGAGATGGAGCTAGGAACGAGAATCTTAAGCCTCCCCATTTCTTGCACTTGACTCTGGGGACTTTGAGAGGGGCCAAGTGAGCGGAGCGCAGATTACGGGAGGGGACATAAGGATGAATAAGCGAGGAGATGAACGTAGGGCCTAAGCCGGACAGAGATTTGAAGATGAGGCAGCCTAACTTGAATTTGCAGCGTTCAGAAACAAGGAGTCAGTGTAGGGACTTTAGCAAAGGGCTGGTGTGATGGTGCCTCGGTTGATGGAAAATGAGGCGGGCCGCCTGATTCTGAACAAGCTGCAGACGTTTGAGTTGGTAGTCAGGGATGCCAACGTACAAGGAATTGGCGTAGTCAATTCTGGAGATGACTAACGCCAAGAGAGCCAAGATAAGGGCTTCGGTGGTAAGGAAACGCGCGATTTTACGGATTTTGCGCAGTTGGAAGAAGCAAGAGGAGACAGTGGTGTTTATCTGGGGTTTCATCGAGAGATCTTTAGTGATAATGACCCCCAGACTTTTGGCCGAGTCAGTTGGGCGGGGGGGAAGGCCCAAGCTAGCGGGCCAGAAGTTGGAATTCCAAGGATTGGAGGGCCCTCCGACAAGAACCAATTCGGTCTTGTCGGGATTGAGTTTCAAATGGTTTGCCCCCATCCAGTTGCTGATGTGGCAAAGGGTGGCTTGGAAGTCGGATACTGACTGGGCCGAGGAGTCGATGTTAAAGATGAGCTGGATGTCATCCGCGTAGTTGAACGCGGTGACATTCTTGTCTCGGAGGGAACTGATCAGAGGGGTGAGGTATAGGTTAAAAAGGAGTGGGAATAGAGAGGAGCCCTGTGGCACGCCGCAGGTCAACCCTACCCTATCCGCAGAAAACTGAGATAGCCTGACCGCTTGTTGGCGTCTGGTGAGGAACGAGCGGACCCAATGAAGGGCAGAGCCCCCTATCCCAGCCTGCCTGACACGGTCGACCAGGATGACATGGTCGACCGTGTCGAAGGCGGCCAACAGATCTAGGAGCACCAAAGCCTGACTGATGTTAGAGTCGGCTCCCCTGCGCAGTTCTTCCATGACAGAGAGAATGACCATCTCTGTGGAGTGGGCCGGTCTGAACCCGGCCTGTTGGGAGTCGAGAAAGTGAGACTGCTCAACAAACAAGCTCAGGGTGTTAGTGACATGGGTTTTGAGCACCTTACTGAGTTAAGGGAGGAGGGAGATGGGGCGAAATTTGCTCATGATCGTGGGGTCAGCTGTCGTTTTTTTTAAAATAGGCACTACCTCGGCTGTCTTGAAGGTGCTAGGGACTAGGCCGAGAGTAAGGGAGTTATTGGAGTGCCAAGGGGGGGGTAGAGCAGGCAGTAAAGACCTTGCGTAGGATCTTGGGGGGACAACAGTCGGTGGGAGAGCCTGAGGTGACTTTGCTAAGGAGAGCGGGGAAGTCTGCCTCCGAAATGAGGGGGATTTGAGTGAAGGAGTGGGGGTTAAGGGGGTCAACGTGGGGGTTAGTGGGGGACCCTGAGGAGTCAGGAGGGGGCAGCACCAGGATGCTGTTTTTAATTTTTGCGATCTTCTCAACGAAGGAGTGATTGAGAGAATCACAGAGCCCCTGGGAAGGAAGAGGTTTGATACAGACCCCGTCGGGGTGAGCTAGCTCCTCCAAAATCGAAAAGATGTTTTTAGCTTTATTGGCTGACTCCACAATTTTATTGGAAAAGTACGTGGTCTTGGCTAGCGCTATGGAGGATTTGTACCCTTTAAGTAGGGTTAAGAGCTCTAGCCTAGCTTCGGGGGCATAATTTTTGCGCCAGCGACGCTCGGCCTGTTTGAGACCGAGTTTTAAGATTTTAAGGTCCTCGGTGAACCATTTCTGAGCGTCATGTGGGCGTTTGATTTTGACCCGTTTGAGGGGGGCGACCACATCACTGGCGGACTCAAGCCAGTGACTTAGATTTGAGGCTTGAGTGTCTATTGAGTTGGATTCAGGGGGAAGGGAGGAACTGAGTAGGTCGATGAATTGGCTGATGTCAGCTTTATTCCAGTTTTGGGCTGAGAAATTGGTTTCCAGGGGCCTGAAGGGTCAGGTAGGAGCTTTGAGGGAGAAGGAGATAAGGGAGTGGTCGGACCATACACACGCCAGTATGAGGGGGGCCAAGATCTCTAGGTTGGAGGTCCAGACCTGGTCCAGTATTTGGCCTTTCGAATGCGTGGCAGTGTTAACATGTTGGTGGCAGTTCAAACTGCGAAGTAGATCGGAGAAGGCCTCCGAACAGACGCTTTCCTTCTCATCCTGGGGCCAGTAGTTGAAGTCTCCGAGGACTAGAGTTTTAGAGTTGTTAATGACTACCTGAGATAAGAGATCTCCGAACATAGATGGAAATTCGGGCATGGACTGATGAGGGCGGTAGACTAAAACACAGGTAAGGGGTGATACTGAGGATTCCAGTCTAAGTGCTAGACAATCTACCTGGGTAATAGAGGGTACGGTGAGGATGGAAAATCTAATAGGGAGCTTGATGATCGCTGCCACTCCCCCCCGGGTTTGCCGGAGTCCCTGTTGGCTTGAAGGATGTAGTAGCCCGGCGGGATGGCAACCAGGATGTCGGGGGAGGATCCGTCATGCAACCAGGTTTCAGTTAAAAACAGTATGTCGGGCCTGTCGGTCTCTAAGAGGTGATAGATTTCCGTCTGATGTTTTGCTAGTGAGCGGGTGTTGAGGTAGCTCACTTTAAGCTCGAGACTGGGGGGTAGTGAACGGGGGGGGAGTGAGAGGCGGATTGAAGAGGGGTAGAGGCCGTGGCAGCGTTAAGCTCGGGAAAGTTGTCTCGAGCGTGTCCCAGGCCCAGATGCTCAAGCTGCGTGCAGATGGTCAGGGCTAGGGGCCAGGGGGCATGCAGGTCGAGCAAGTCAGCAGGGGAGTATTGGGTGACATGGGCAGAGTGACGTGCCCCATGCCCCGGTCGGTCGCGGATGGGCGCAGACGGGCTTGCTCTAGGCGCGCCCGCTGCGCTCGTCCGCTGCGCGTCCGGGGAATGCACATTGATGAATGGAGTGGGAAGGCGTGGCCACACTGGAGTGGGCGTGGCCAAGGTTTGGCGCGAAATGGCGCCGAAGAGTTCCTCTGCCCCCGGCAGCGCTAAAATCCGCAGCACGGGGTTTTTGTGAGGACTACTGAGGGGAGAAGTGCCCAGAATGAATGACAGTGCAGATTAAAAAACAAGTAAATACAGTGAGTACATTTTTTCTTTTAAGAACAATTGCGAGCGTTTTCCTCCCGGCTGTGCCTCAGGAGTAACGGAGTCCTAGTGCGTGGCTTGTGGATCAGCGCGCCTTTTAAAGGAACTGGGTCGAGGTGGGCGTGGCCTCACGGGAGTGGGCGTGGCCAAGGTTTGGCGCTAAATGGCGCCGAAGAGTTCCTCTGCCCCCGGCAGCGCTAAAATCCACAGCACGGGGTTTTTGTGAGGACTACTGAGGGGAGAAGTGCCCAGAATGAATGACAGTGCAGATTAAAAAACAAGTAAATACAGTGAGTACATTTTTTCTTTTAAGAACAATTGCGAGCGTTTTCCTCCCGGCTGTGCCTCAGGAGTAACGGAGCAGCAGACCCCAGGCAGCAGCCACAGCTAAGCATCGCAAACCGGCGCAGACCTGGGCCTGACGGCCCGATGACTCCACCTCTCTATGCCCCTCCCACGGGACACTTGAAGGACCACAGGAGGAGCCCAAAGCTTTGTACAGGCAGTGAGACAGACCCGTGGTGCAGGCCAGCAGGAGCGGGCAGACAGATCCCCTGGATCTCCGACGCAGGATAGGTAGGACAGAGGCTGCCAAGGCAGTCCTATGCCTGTGTTTTGGGCATTGGCCCAATAGGGCCCTCATGCCCGCCAGCATCTTCCAGCCACAAGGGCCGTGACCACCCACCAGTTGTAAAGGGGTTTGACCTACTGCTTGGTCTGTCATAGGTTGGGCCGCAAGGCAGCATGGTTCTGTGGCTCTCGCATGTAATCAGCTGCAGTCAGGTACGGTGGAGAGGAGACCGCTGCAGCCACAATGCTCAGGGTCCGGCAACGTTCAGGGCCTCGCTCCAAGATGGCGCTGGTGTGGTCCGGTCAGACTGGTGATCTTCGTTCACAGCTGCTGCATGGAAGGCTCAGCAAATTCACCCCCGGGCGGAGCTTGCTGTTCAGTGGCTCCATAGGGGTTCAGCTCCTGGAGGCCCTTAGGCAAAAGGCAGTCGCCCGTCATGGTTTTGGATTCAGTCCCACAGGCTGTTGACATGGCCACATGTAACTAACATCAACCCATAGAACCCAGGGCCAGGTGTACAAAGCATTTTTAAGGTGGCAAACGGCCTGATTATTTTGCGACTGAAGAAATGCTTTTTTAATGTATAAACCACAAATATTCATTTGGTAACAAGTTACTGCATCACAATTTGAATTTCAAACAAAAAAGAGAATCGCTATTTGGAAGAGATGTGTTCAGGGCATTCATTCCAAACAGGGCATCTGGATGGTATGACTGATGTTTTGTGACTGAAATGCAGTCGCAAAACATTTGTACTTAACCACCAACTCAGTTGGTTGAGTTGGTTGTAACCCATACGAACATGAGAAGAGGCCCCCTTGAAATGCTTTCTCCTCTGAGAAATCCCATGTGCAAGGAGGTATATATTACTACACAGATATTGATAGCTCCTTTAGCACTCCAAAGAGATAGGAAAACGTTGTGTCAAAGGTTTGCCAGTTGAAAATTCTCTAGACTAACATTAAACATTGTAATTAAGGTTTAAGGTGTAATTAAGGTCAAAGTGCATACATTGGTAAATATGTTTTATAACGTAGAGCTCTGCTTCTTCTTGCAATAGCAAGTTTGTTCGCCAGGCATTTGGAGTGCCAATAAATAACGTAATTGATGTGATAAAAACTGTATTGTATGTGTTGGTGTAGATATACTTGCAAGGATTTTTTGGAGATGATACATATTCTCGAGAGCTCTACAATGACCCATATCTCACTTAAAAAGTGTCAACTGTAGCAATAGGAACATTATTAAAATACATTTTGAAAATTAGCTAGCATGTATTTAATGCTCCAACCTTTACTGCTAGGGTGATTAGACAGGTCACTTGTACCATATAATTACCTATAGTAGTTTCTAAAAGTCTGACGTTAAAAAAAAGTAGGACAATATGTTATGTATGATGAATGCCTACGTGTAGTTGGAATTTCTAAATGGCCAACTTTAATTTGTAACGTTTGGATAAAACCTAAACATAGCAGGACATGATATTCACTTGCATTCTTGGCACAGGGGGTTTCACCCAGCTAACGAACAAGTATAGCTTCTACATGCTTCTTCGTCTCTTTCCTTTACGGTAAATATGTTTCCTGAAATGTCTTTTGCAGCCTGACTTGAGCATTGTCCCTCCTAGTAAGTGCCTGTTGATAACCATTAGAAGGTAGAAAGCCTGCTATTATGAATGGCAGAATACAGCAATTACATACCTGATGCCAAGGACAAGCCGCGCTCAGATAGAACATACTACTGTCTGTAAAAGGATGTGAGCCATAAACCTCCCTTGAACGGATGAACACCCTCTCTGGTTAAGACAGAGTGTCCTATTTTTAACACTTTTGTACGAGGACCATGAGAACGCAGCTGATGCTGACTTTTCAAAACACGCTGGTACTTAGGTGTATATGTATACGAAAGGAAGGCACAATTTTATAATATGAAAAACATAGTAATTCTATATGCAGTTCCACAAAAGCAATAAGGCACCAAAGATCATAGGTCATACCTAAGAGACTATTGGTTAGTGGTACCGTAATTCCAAATTAATATTGTGCAGACGCATGACGCTAATACACAGGCCCTTTGGATTCCACTTGAGTTACTTCATACAGCTGTCTATATCTATCTATCTATGGGGCATCTTATCAAGACAGGCGATAAAATTATCACCGTTTTAGCGGCAGAAAACTGCCGCTAAAACGGCAATAATGGGCTTGATAATATGCTCTATGGAATTCCAATTGAAGCCCATGTTAAATGTGAAGGACATCTAACATGGGCTTCAATTGGAATTCCATAGAGCATATTATAAAGCCCATTATCGCCGTTTTAGCGGCAGTTTTCTGCTGCTAAAACGGCGATAATTTCATCGCCTGTCTTGAAAATATGCCCCTATACTTTTTAAAGTTAAATATCTCTGAAACCTCTGAATGGACTTACACCAAATCACAAAAAGCATGCCTTCTGTACCTACATTTAGCTTTCTGCAAAATGTGTTGTAATTTCGTTTAGCGGTTCGGTCTGAACGATGATGGTCTATGTATTAAATGTTTCGCTAACAGTGGCCTCATTTATGCAAATTAATACAGATTGCACTATATGTGTACAAGGGTTGTGGAAGAAAGATAAACACACTAGTATTCACTAGGAACTTAAGGATTATCATTTTTTCAGTAGAAAGATGTACTAATGTACTATAAGATGCACCAAGGGCATGTTTGCACACCTTAAATATAAATGTCTCGCATAATTTAAAAGCAAACATTGTTTTAGTTATTTTATTATATACGCTGTTGAATGAGAGGAATATAGAACCGCAGGCAGTATTTTTATTACTTTTGCGATGACTTGAAAGAACATATAAGTCATGTTGGTGATTCTCTTGACAACTCAGTTTTATGTTTCCTGCCCTTTTTTTTGTGAACCTGTGTATTGACTTGCGGCACTTTTTATGCTTTTTAATAACCTTTTCTAAGAAACTGTAATCATGTTATACATTCGGGAGTTCCTATAGCATGGTCGCTCTGTTTTTCGAAGGGCTATGATTCAAATATATATTCCAATGTTGATTTTTCTTTTTTAACTATAATCGCTTAATTTGACCTGGTGGTGGGAGGTGGGGCCCACTGGGACTCATTTTTGGGGACCGCCATTTATATTCAAAAAGACTAAAAGAGGTAAGAAATATGAAGAAAAGACGGAAAACAGTGACAATGTGACAGTGACAAAGGGAGTAAGCCAAAAAAAGAACCTACAAGATTGAGAACACGCGTTTGCAATGCAATCGGACTTGCATTTGTGAAAGTTAGAACTGTCAGCCAGCCGAGGTCAGTAGTAGGAGTTTCTGCAGGGTGGTGATGTGGGGAGGGGGAGGGGCAGCGTGGGGGGAAGTAATGCATGGATTTCGGAGTTTAATAGGTAAGTAAACATATAAATAAATAAAACGAATTTCGTTGCGTGCACTGCATCACCAAATGCGATGCAGTGCGCGCAACAAAATTCGTTTTATTTATTTATATGTTTACTTACCTGTTAAACTCCATAATCCATACATTACTACCCCCCACCCTGCCCCTCCCCCTCCCCACGTCACCGCCCTGCAGAACTACCGACCGCGGCTGCTGTCAGCGTTGAAATTTTTGTATGTGGCAAAGTGATGATATTTTCAATTGCCATTCGTATGACGTGGCAGCACTGGAGAACTAGAAAATAGGACAATGATTATGAGGGAGGGGAGATAAAAGTAATATGCTGGCTGAAAAAAAAGTAACAACATCCTGGACAAATCAAACATTCATAATGAATGCAAGATTAAGTAAAGCATGTGAAATGCAAGCAGGAACAACATGGTTACCTTAATGCTTTTACACTTATTATTCAAAAATCAATGAGCATTTTTACCTGAAAAAGTTAAGGACGACATGACAACAGGGCCAGAAGAGACCCGTTTCAATGTGCAATGCTTAAATCCTTACAAAACGTAAGCAGTATAGTTTTAAAGACCACATCCCTGAACACAGGTACACATTTTATAAATTAAAATTAGAAAAACAGCTGATAAGGATCACATTAAACGTTTTCCACTCTATGCATCACCCAGGTATTGCAATGCCTGCAGGAATGGTGCACTTCCCCATTGGGGAGGTGGGGGGGGGGCCGGGGGGCAAGGTTGTTCAAAGAAAGATGAGAAAACGAAAGTGGTGCTTCACTGTCAAGTGGCGCTAATGTGTGTGGTTGTGAATAAAATCAATCTGGCCACTTTGCGACCACCCTGTCTTGCTTTATTATTATTATTTGTCCCTATTTTAAAACTTTTTTTCTCTCTGTCCCGAGACTGCACTTTGAAATGGAAAAATGTCAGAAAAAGACATTTGCAGCAATAGTGTTTCTTTTTTGATTACATTTTTACACAGTAACAAATAAATGAAAGCAGAGGAAAGAGAGGGTAAGAGCCATTTATTGAAGTCACGATTTTCAGCAAGTGAGGGGGAGCAAGACAAAAGAGGGAAAAAGAGGAGGAAGAAAGAGAAAGGGGAGGAGCAGCTGCCAGCGACAGAGCAGCAGAAGTAAACACTGTAGGGCATGGGCGTCCGCAGAAATTTTTCCAGGGGGGGGCAACATTTTTACTTCATTAACATCCTCCGACATGATTGTGCACAAGTATTAAATAAACAAATAATAAAATCTAATTAGACAAAGAGCTTAAATAAACAAAGAAACCCATGGGGTGGGAGAAAAATCATGTGAGGCTTCACAGCAGATTACCTGGCAACCACAATGAAACAGAGGAAAAAACAAACAAGCATTGGCATAGCCAATAGGTCTCGCCTTTGGGACCTCATAAGTGTTTAGCCATGCAACACTTGAAGTTGTTGCACCAAGGATATTGTACTAGACAACTAAACACTTATAAGGTTCCAAAGGGGAGACCTATTTGCTATGTCAATGCTGTTTTTTTTTTAAATGACAAGCAGTGCTATATGGCTTCGGCTGCCACTTAGTCCACCACATCCCACGTAGATGCTGCAGCCATCTTTGAATGGTTTTAAAGCCAATTCAAAAGCTGTCACCAGTGTATGTTAATCCCTATCTCAACTGTGAGACTGCTCTCCTGCTTCCCAATTCTATTAAATACAAATTATGTAAAAAGAACATCCCTTTCTGAGCTGCACGGCTCATCCTACCCACGTTTCATGCGCAGATTTGAAATACTGGTGGTTTGGGCTTCCCGGAATTCAACTGGTTGAGAGGTAGACAGGTGTAGAGAGGTGTAGAGAGGTAGAGAGAGAGAGAGGTGTAGAGAGGTAGAGAGACAGAGGTAGAGAGAAGTAGAGAGAGAGGTAGAGAGAGAGAGGTAGAGAGAGAGAGAGAGGTAGAGGGAGAGGGAGAGAGGTAGAGGTAGAGGGAGAGGGAGAGAGGTAGAGGGAGAGGTAGAGAGAGAGAGGTAGAGAGAGAGAGGTAGAGGGAGAGAGGTAGAGAGAGAGGGGTAGAGGTAGAGAGGTAGAGGTAGAGAGAGAGTGGGAGAGGTAGAGAGGGTGAGAGAGGTAAAGAAATAAAGAGGTAGAGAGAGGTAGAGAGAGAGTTAGAGAGAGAGAGGTAGAGAGAGAAGTAGAGAGAGAGGTAGAGAAAGAGGTAGAGAAAGAGAGGTAGAGAGAGAGGTAGAGAGGGGTAGAGGGGGTAGAGTGAGAGGTAGAGAGCGGTAGAGAGAGAGGTAGAGAGAGAGAGGTAGAGAGAGAGAGGTAGAGAGAAAGAGAGGTAGAGGTAGAGAGAGAGGTAGAGGCAGTGGGAGAAAGAGGGGTAGAGAGAGAGAGAGGTAGAGAGAGAGAGGTAGAGAGAGAGAGAGTGCAGTAGAGAGAGAGAGAGAGGTAGAGAGAGACGTACAGGTAGAGCGAGAGAGAGAGAGAGTGGTAGAGAGAGAGGTAGAGAGAGAGAGAGAGAGGTAGAGTAATAGAGGTAGAGAGAGAGGTAGAGAGAGAGAGATGTAGAGGTAGAGGTAGGGAGAGAGAGGTAGAGGGAGAGAGGGAGAGAGGTAGAGGTAGAGGTAGATGTAGAGAGGTAGAGGTAGAGGTAAAGAGATAGAGGCGGAGAGAGTGGTAGAGGGAGAGAGAGAGAGAGGTAGAGAGGGAGAGGAAGAGGGAGAGGAATAGAGAGGGGTAGAGAGTTAGAGAGAGGGTTAGCGAGAGCGGTAGAGAGAGCGGTAGAGAGAGAGAGGTAGAGTGAGAGAGGTAGAGGTAGAGGTAGGGAGGTAGAGAGAGAGGGGTAGAGAGAGAGAGGTAGATAGAGGTAGCGAGAGAGGCAGAGAGAGGTAGAGAGAGAGAGCAGTAGAGAGAGAGAGAGAGGTAGAGAGAGAGAGAGGTAGAGAGGTAGAGGTCGAGAGAGAGAGAGAGAGAGAGGTAGAGAGAGAGGTAGAGGTAGAGAGAGAGAGGTAGAGAGAAGCAGAGAGAGAGAGGTAGAGGTAGGGAGAGAGAGGTAGAGGTAGGGAGAGAGAGAGGTAGGGAGAGAGAGGTAGGGAGAGGTAGAGAGAGAGGTAGAGAGAGAGAGGTAGAGAGGTAGAGAGAGAGGTAGAGAGAAAGGTAGAGAGGTAGAGAGAGGTTGAGAGAGAGGTAAAGAGAGAGAGGTAGAGGGGGAGAGAGAGAGAGGTAGAGAGACAGAGGTAGAGGTAGAGAGGTAGAGGTAGAGAGAGAGAGGTAGAGGGGGAGCGAGAGAGAGGTAGAGAGACAGAGGTAGAGGTAGAGAGGTAGAGGTAGAGAGAGAGAGGTAGAGGGGGAGCGAGAGAGAGGTAGAGAGAGAGGTAGAGGTAGAGAGGTAGAGGTAGAGAGAGAGAGGTAGGGGTAGAGAGGGAGAGGTAGAGAGAGAGAGGTAGAGATAGAGAGAGAGAGGTAGAGAGAGAGAGATAGAGAGGGAGAGGTAGAGAGAGAAAGGTAGAGAGAGAGAGGTAGAGAGAGAGGTATAGAGAGAGGTAGAGAGAGATAGCGAGAGGTAGAGAGGTGTAGAGAGAGGTGAAGAGAGAGCTAGAGGCAAAGAGAGACATAGAGAGAGAGACGTAGAGAGAGGTAGAGAGAGAGAGGTAGAGAGAGAGGTAGAGAGAGAGGTAGTGGTAGAGAGGTAGAGAGAGAGAGGTGGAGAGAGAGAGGTAGAGAGAGAGGTAGAGAGAGAGGTAGAGAGAGAGGTAGAGAGAGAGGTAGAGAGAGAGGTAGAGAGAGAGGTAGGGAGAGAGGTAGAGAGAGAGATAGAGAGAGAGGTAGAGGTAGAGAGGTAGAGGTAGAGAGAGAGGTAGAGAGAGAGAGGTAGAGAGAGACAGAGAGGTGTAGAGAGAGGTGTAGAGAGAGAGGTAGAGGTAAAGAGAGACATAGAGAGAGAGACGTAGAGAGAGAGGTAGAGAGAGGTAGAGAGAGGTAGAGAGTGAGGTAGAAAGGTAGAGGTAGAGAGAGAGGAAGAGAGAGAGAGAGTGAGAGATAGCGTGAGGTAGAGAGGTGTAGAGAGAGGTGTAGAGAGAGAGGTAGAGGTAAAGAGAGACATAGAGAGAGAGACGTAGAGAGAGAGGTAGAGAGAGAGAGGTAGAGAGGTAGAGAGAGAGGTAGAGAGAAAGGTAGAGACAGGTAGAGAGAGAGAGAGAGAGAGAGAGGTAGATTGGCGATCCTAGCATTTCCAGAGCATTAAAGGCACTACTCATTTGTAACGTCATTCCTTTCACTGCACATCCTGCTTTATCTAAATAACTAGGGCCCTCAAATACAAAAGGATGTTGTGGTCATAAAGCTTACAATTTGCAGCATCACAGTGGTTGCTACTGCAAAACCCCTTTTTAGAGTTGTGTATAACCTTCACGATTGACAAAAGGAGTTCTGCATCTTACTTCATATTGGAATTTGGAGGGGCAGTGGACAGGTTGCTATCTTCAAATTGCAATTTACAATGACATATATCAATGGTTTTCAAATGCAATGGCAGTCGCAAACCGTTGCTCTGATACCAACACTGAGCTGCAGTTGGTACATGATTCAGAAAAGAAAAGTTGTCCCTGTGGGACAGCTTTCCCTTCGTGAATCATGGCAGGCGACAGTGAGTACAGACAGTGGTCCAGGGGCTACACTGGATACTGCAATGAACATGAGGGACTGCCCCTTTGGAGCTCAAGGCGTAAACTCTTTAATTCATCTCATATGCAGACCCTTCTGTAATACTAGTGCTTATGGTGCAAAAAACAGGCATATCGTGTGTGGTGCAGACACTTCTGTTCAGTTTTAACTCTTTTTCAGTTGTCATCAAAATATTTTATTTCATATTTTGGTTTCCATTGTTAACTGTTTTTTAATATATCCATTATTTTATTTTAGAAATAATGGATATATTAAAAAACTTATAACAACAGTTAACAATGGAAACCAAAATATGAATTAAAATATTTTGTTGACAACTGAAAAAGAGTTAAAACTGATAATTACCATGGAAAAGAAATTGATGAAACGTTAATGTTCGCTGAAAAGTGCACACATCCATCGGAACAGAAGTGTCTGCACCACACACGATATGGTATATGAAAGGGCACCTCAAGAGGAGGTACCAGGATGTAGTAGCACCAACAAAAGAAAGGAATAATGCTTGAGTACGAATAAATCACAAGTGCACAGAAGGACTTTCCAATTGATCTCGCAAAAAACAGGCAGACACACCCATTGCATCTCTGGGCGAATTGTGTAATTCGGTGCCAGCGTTAATGAGGCTTTGATGGTTTTCACCTCTTCCTAGGGCCCCTGGCTGCAGCTCCACTCTTCCTTAGCTTGAAAAATGTGCCCCCCCCCCGAAATTTGACTCTAGGTGCGCCTCTGCTTCAAGCTGTGGGAGACGCCAGGCCGGACCTTCTCTCTTGCCCATCAGCAGCAGTTTTCCCGCTCATCATGCAGGACCGTCATTGCAAGCGCTTTCTCACGCTTTTAAAATTGACGGCCCTGCAGACAAACATCACTGTGGGGGCTGTCAATAGTGACGGACCGGTGTTCCAGGGGGGGGCAAGTGCCCCCCCTTGCCCTCCCCTGCGGACACCCATGCTGTAGGGAGGTGGCAGTGTGAGATGGGTGTGGTGAGGGGGTTTATAATATTCAGAAGGGGGCCCCTATACAATGGTGAGGCAGATACATCCATGCGATCGGTTGGATTGCGCATTATTCAGAGAATGGCAAAGTTTTGTTCGCGCATCTACAGGAGCTTGAATCTGCTTGAAGGTAAACTTAAAATAAACTAGTGTAATGGAGACTAGCATAAGATATGCAGAGTTTTAAAATTGCTGACTTTCAGTCAATCTTTCCTCAGGCAGACATCATGGTCTACAAGCAGAGCATCACATTAATCTACAGTAATATCTCTTTTTAGCAGGCTCTGCTGGTGTGTGTGGAAGAAAGGTATCATAACCCTATATTGCCACATCACCACAGAAGACCAAACATATATATATATATATATATATATATATATATATATATATATATATATATATATATATATATATATATATATATATATATGTTCACTGAAAAAACCATAGGTTTCAGGCCTTATATAGTTAGGAATCAGCATTTAAAAAACCTTTGAAATTCACTGAAAAAACCATAGGTTTCAGGAGTTATATAGTTAGGAATTCGTTTTTAAAAAACCTTTGAAATTCACTCAAAAAACTATAAGTTTTAGTGGTGTTATAGTTAGCTGGACATTTTACTCATACAAAACCAATGAAATAGCTCCTATATAGTTAGTTGTACTAACTATATTTCGCGCACCCGCAATCCACTGCTGATGATGTCACATATTAGATCATTCATGACATGGTCAGTGACATCACTGATGACATCTCAAATGACATCACTGATGACATCACTGATGACATCATCCAGTGAATGTGGTTTGCTTCGTTATTTAAATATGCATTATATATATAGCAATTTACATTGAAGAATGAGTGGATATATATAAATAAATATTTGGATGGAGGATTTAGTAGCAGTGTAATTGACTGTTTACTTGACCAATTTATAATGTCTCACTAAACATAGTGGATAGTGACTAAACTGTGTGAATATCTGTATTACTTTGTCAGTTGTTGTGTAAACTGATTCTACAGTTGGTTACTAGCTATGTGAAAGTCTATATTAGTTATTGATTAGTTAACTGAGTATTTGTATGGGAGTGTGAAAGTGTGTGTGGTTCGGTGGGGGGTGTGTGACTGTCCAAAGATGTGTGAATAGTTGATTCAGTAGATATATGAAGTTAAAACTACATGTTCTAACAGTTTGGGTGAGGGAATCTCTTTATGGGTGTGGTGATGAGCAAATATATTTCTCCAAGGTACAGGTCCAACAAAGTAGAAAAATAAAAGGCAGTGTATGTGTCAGTTGTTGTATATAAATAAGTATACATAAGACACAATGATTGTGTGAGTGACTGTATGGATAACTGTATACTTGTAATAATGATTTTATAATTCACTAAGTATGACTTACTATCTAAATGAATAGAAGAAGTGGTGTTTGTATAAGTGTTTTGCTAAGTAAATATGTAAGTATGATCCATTGTTTGCATAAGTGAGTAGGATGACTTCATATGTGAATAGGATGCGTGCTGTTGTTTAATGTCGATATAGATGTATAAGTATTTTTGATAGTGTTCTATTGTTCATTGACAGCATGTATGAGTGAATCCATAGGTAAGTGATTAGATGTGTGTATACATCTATGAATCACTGAGTGGATTTTTAGATACTTGTATTGCTGTGACAATGGATTTAAATATGATACTCTGTATTTTACAAACAGTGATGAAAAATTGTATTAGTGTATGAAAAGGTGTATGTGATTGTCACGTGGATGATGTCATCAGTGATGTCATCAGTGATGTCATTTGAGATGTCATCAGTGATGTCACTGACCATGTCATGAATGATCTAATATGTGACATCATCAGCAGTGGATTGCGGGTGCGCGAAATATAGTTAGTACAACTAACTATATAGGAGCAATTTTCATTGGTTTTGTATGAGTAAAATGTCCAGCTAACTATAACACCACTAAAACTTATAGTTTTTTGAGTGAATTTCAAAGGTTTTTTAAAAACTAATTCCTAACTATATAACTCCTGAAACCTATCGTTTTTTCAGTGAATTTCAAAGATTTTTTAAATGCTGATTCCTAACTATAATAAGGCCTGAAACCTATGTTTTTTTCAGTGAATTTCAAAGGTTTTTTAAATGCTAATTCCTAACTATATAAGGCCTGAAACCTATGGGTTTTTCAGTGAATTTCAAAGGTTTTTTAAAGGCTAATTCCTAAGTATATAAGACCTGAAACCTATGGTTTTTTCAGTGTTTTTAAAAAAAAATTGATTGGTTAACTGGCTTATTAAGTTATCTTAGTGAATACATATATTAGCGAGTAATGTTTAAATATTTAAATATATGCATGAGTGATGTAATATGTGACGTCATCAGCAGTGCATTGCAGACGTGCAAGTTATAGTGAGTCCAACTAACTATAACGTGGGAATTTCAATGGTTTTATGCGAGTAAAATTTCCAGCTAACTATAACTGGTGTGAAACCTATGGTTTTTTCAGTGAATTTCAAAGGTTTTTTAAATGCTAATTCCTAACTATAACTGGTGTGTAACCTATGTTTTTTTTTCAGTGAATATATATATATATATATAAAATTTCTATGGCAAGATGAAACCCCTCATTTTGTTCCTTTTCAAATTAAATGTATTAAGTGTTACCACTTTATTCCAATCAAGATGACTTTAGGTGTGCCATACTTTTGTCATAAGTAAGACTGTTAGCGTTCTAGTTGTTCTTTAGAACACTCTGGGACATTCTGGCATTGGGCTATAGTTGGGCTACATCTGGCTGATATTTGGGCTACATTTGGGCTCTTTTGTCTCTAGTGGCCATCTTGGGAGACTGCATATCAGAATTTTTTTATGAAATATAAGAGGATTTGAGAAGTCACTCAAAATGTGCCCTAATTTTTCTTTCTTCAGCACTAATCATAATTTCTATGGCAAAATGAACCCCCTCATTTTGTTCCTTTGCAAATTAAGTGTTTTAAGTGTTAACACTTTATTGCAATCAAGATGACTTCAGGTGTGCCATACTTTTGTCATAAGTAAGACTGTTAGCGCTCTAGTTGTTCTTTAGAACACTCTGGGACATTCTGTCATTGGGCTATAGTTGGGCTACATCTGGCTCATATTTGGGCTACATTTGGTTTTTTATGTCTCTGGTGGCCATCTTTGGGCTACATTGGGCTACATTGGGCTACATTTGGGCTCTAACATATATATAGCCCAATGTAGCCCAATATATATTTTTTCAAAGTTAATTTTCGTAAAAAACCACTGGAACACATATCTTGAGACATAGCAAAGGCACATCGGGCTACCAGTCCCTACAATTTTGACAAGTTTGGTGGAAAACCATTCAGCCGTTCGGGCTAAAAGTGAGTCCAACCGCCCTATGGAAATTAACATGGGGAAAACACGTTTTGGGACCCCCCTTTTATCTCAGCCCCCGCTTGACGAATATCCCCCAAACTTTCAGGGAAGGAGCGGAGCGCCGCGAGGCAAAGTTAAGGAAGATTTCAGGAAGATTCCTCAACCGGTGCCAAAGTTATTCCCAATAGAATATTGCGATTTCCCTATGGAAAATAATCCTAACTATATATACCTACTGGCTATCGCCAGTAGGTAATATATATATATATATATATATATATATATATATATATATATATATATATATATATATCAAGCTCCTCCATTCGCCATCAGCGGGGCACTTTGTGGTCGGGTGCAAAAACGCGGTGGCGTACCGCGGTAAATATCAGGCTCAAAATTTCCCTTAATTTCAGCAAGGAGAGGAATAGCACTCACGAGGATTCTTTGGCTCAGCAGTAGTTTATTTTTCGACTTTTCTTTGGCTCAGCAGTAGTTTATTTTTCGACAAATGCGTTTCGGATTTACATCCTTCGTCAGTGTCGCAGTTTCTAAACTTTTTTACTGGCGGCCATTTTTTATTAAAACAAACCATGTCACGTGATACGTTTGGTAAAAAACGGACTATATGTGCCCTCAACATAAACGGGCGCCATCTTGAAACAGTAAATACTTGATTAGAATTTCATCTTTTTTGTCAAAACAAAGGTTACTCATACCGATATATTGACTAATTATAAACATCTTTTATAACGTTCATCAAAGCAATAATATGAATACAATATAATTCATATTATCTAAATATCGCCGTGGATCGGCAATGCAGCCTCATATATCCCGAGGCTGCCTATCCTTAGTTACCAACTGTTATTACGCCGTGTATCGGCAAAAGAAACATTGTGACATTTACACAGATACTCATTAAAAAGATCACATTTCATTGCATTGTTCTTGGTCACTGTATGTACTTATTTATTAAGATGAACAGCCAACTCCTCCCCCCCATTTAATCCGTTAGGTATCTTAGTACCAAGATCAATGATGTAACGGATTTCAAGTCTTCTTAACCTCAACACTCGATCCCCACCCCTAATGTGAACCGGTAGGTAATCCAAACAATAATGTTGCAGCAGGTCCCTGTTGCTATTATGTTTAACTGCAAAATGACGTGCTACAGGATAACTAAAATCTTTATTTTTGATAGCACGCATGTGCTTTAGTACCCTAAGTTTCACCATATTAATGGTGCTACCCACGTACTTTAGTCCGCAGGGGCACACAAGGCAATAGATGGCAAAAGTCGTCTGACAAGTCATAAACTTGTTAATTTGTTTCTTATTTTTCATGCCATCTATCTGGTATGAAAGGACTCTTTTGCTTGCAATGCAAGCTTTACATTTTCCACAAGGGAAAAACCCTTTCATTTCTTTTAGGGTACCTTGAGTAGAAGGTGTGAGTTTGTTAAGATGACTGGAAACCAAGTTGTCCTTAAGGGAGCGGGCTTTCCTAAAAGTCACAAGTGGGTTGGCAGGAATGTCAGTAGCTATAACGGCATCCATTTTTAAAATATGCCAGTTTTTTCTTAAAATATTTCTTATTTTGTTCGATTCCTTAGAATAGGTGCTAATCATTCTGAATTTACCTGCATCTTTTTTAGAGTTACCCTTTTTGATCAATAAGTCTTTTCGACTTAGCTTCTTGACTTTTGTTAAAGTATTTTCCAGGAGGACGGTGTTATATCCCCTGGCCTGAAAACGTTCTACACTTCCTTTAATTGCTTCATCAAAGTCCTTATCATCAGTACAATTCCTTTTGATCCTCAGAAATTCCCCGTAGGGGATGCTGTCTTTAAGTTTCTGAGGATGTCCACTGTCGGCGTGTAGGATACTATTTCCGGCAGTGGGTTTTCTATATAGGGAGGTGACAATTTTCTCGTCCTTAACTGATAACTTCAAGTCGAAAAATAAACTACTGCTGAGCCAAAGAATCCTCGTGAGTGCTATTCCTTTCCTTGCTGAAATTAAGGGAAATTTTGAGCCTGATATATATATATATATATATATATATATATATATATATATATATATATATATATATATGTGTATATGTGTGTGTGTATATACATATATATATTCTCTGTGCTATTGGGTCGGAGGAGGCTCAATGAAATAAATGCCTTTTAACCCAGCACTCTTCGCGTGCGTGCCCTTTTCTGTGAGGAGTAGGGTTGGATTATATATATATATATATATATATATATATATATATATATATATATATATATATATATTTATATATATATATAAAATATATATATATATATATATATATATAATATATATATATATATATATATATATATATATAGTTATATATATATAGTTATGGTTGTGCGGCTGCCAGTTTTAATTTGCTCTGGGTCTTCTAGCATGGTTGTATTTGTTAGACTTTCTCCACATCAACTTTCTGGCAAGCACTCTTGGCCACATGTTGTGGCCATTGAATATGTTTCTTGCTAAAGGGAAGCATGAATGCATCTATGTGGAAAAGTCAGTACATGTTCAGTTTAAGGGATTTAGAGTGCTGTACATCCAGTATTGAGAAAGGTTGAGGTGACTGATTAACAATGCATCCAGTTGTTGCTGTACAGTGCATCTCGTCCTTTTTACCAACAGCAACCCGTTTTTGGTGTCTCACTGTGGTTTTCTCATCGCCTTTGTAAATTGGTGTGCCCTTTGTGCTAGATAATAAACCTTCAATATGTGTCCATGCACAGCGGCTTGATGTAGCACAAGAGGAGAGTGTTGCCGCTTAACCTTCGCTTTAGCGATTACCCACATGTAAGATCTGGTGTGTGAGTCAATGTGTACCAGCATCAGAAAGATGTTGTTAAATCAAGGTACAACCATTTTATCATCTGTTTTGTGTCCCAAAAAGAGAGGTGTGATATCATCAAGTGCACCATATCATTGGTCTTTATTTCTGTGTTTATTACTGATAGTGGGTGGTTGCTTCTCAAATTCAGGGGATGCTCTCTGATGCGGGGATCAGGCATATTAACACATTGTTCACTTTACATGTTAGTGACTGGGAGGGTTCAGCATCGTCAAACAACTTGCACAGGGAGAGAAGCGATCTTCATCCAACACCATAGGCAGTTGAACATGGGGCCCTTCTTCGACCAGTGTTCACGTCAAAAGACTGATAAGCTTCAGCAAATACTTTTGACAATCTCACAATGGCCAGGAAGGCTCTCTCTCTCTTAACACTAGCATTAGGCTTTGAATTCATGTTGTGTTAAAGTAATTAACAACTGCCTATAAGATGCCTGAGGGGTGTATTATCAACTCACTCTCATCCTTTCGGAAAACAAAAACAATGTAATTGGCATCTCTTTTATAGTTAGCCCGCAATATCCTAGCCATCTCCCTGCCTAATCACCAAATATTGAATGGTGCAGCGAAGGTAAAGACTAGGTGCTGGAATAAGGTCAAATCTAACGATCTAGCTTTAGCGCTGGGGCAATCACTGCCCAAAGCTGACATGACCAATGCCAAGGCAGTAGAAGCTTTTAATAATTGGTTGCAATCAGCTGTAGATACTGTGGCTCCAGAAAAACTGGTAACTGCCAAAAGGCTGAAACCTTTGGCGCCCTGGTTTACTCCAGATTTGAAAATCTTGAAAGTCAGCTGTAGAAGAGCTGAACGATTCTGGAGACAAGAATACAGCAAGGACAGGAAACAGGAATATAACCTGGCCCTTTTGCAGTACAAGGAGGTAATTATTAGGGCAAAAAAACAGTTCTTTACTAATAAGATTGAGGAAGCTGGTAATTCTACCAAAGAAATATTCAGGGCGATCACCTTTCTATCTAAGCCTCAACAGACTGATAAGTTTCAGCCAACCCAAGCTATGTGAAACAACCTGGCCACATACTTCCAAAATAAAGTCCACCTTATCTACGATGGCCATTTGAAGAATCGTATAGATGTGGATAAGGACAATAAACCATCAACAAGGGTAGAATCAACTTGTTCAAGCCTACTTAGCTTCCCGGAAGTTGTAAATGAGGAGATATCTGACATACTAATGTAGATAAAGTCAGGTTTCCTCACGGACCCCTGTCCTCCGGCAATTATGCCTTTAGCGCCTAGCATGATTGGGGATCAATTAACATCCCTGGTCAACCAAGTACTAGAGTCGGGTTATTACCCCACTGCGTGGAAGAAAGCATCAATTAGACCCATCCTAAAGAAATCCACTCTGGACCCGTTAGATTTTAAAAACTACCGCCCAATAGCCGGCCTACACATAGCTACCAAGGTATTAGAGAAGGCTCTGAATAACACCCTCACAGAATACTTGGACACCAACAAATTGCTGGATCAGATCCAACACGGTTTCAGGGCACGCCACTCCACTGAAACTGCCCTTACGGTAGCAACTGAGGAAATACGGAAAACTGTCGATACCGGGGGAAAAGCGGTCCTCGTTTTGTTAGATCTGTCAGCAGCTTTCGACACCGTCAATCATTCGGTGTTAGTCCAACGCCTGCAGGATACGGGCATTGGGGGCACAGCTCTGTCCCTCCTTGCATCATTTCTGGTGGAAAGAGAACAAAACTTGCACTGGGAGGGACTACAATCAGAGGGTTTCAGTCTCCCGTGTGGCATTCCACAGGGATCGGCCCTCTCGCTAACACTTCTTAACATCTACGTCACTCCATTGGCCAGTCTTGTCAGGAAGCATGGTTTTGTGATGGTATCCTATGCTGACGATTCTCAGTTGGTTATCTCACTAACCAATCAATCTAAAGACACGGCCACTAGGTTCCATGGGTGCCTTTCAGAGTTCTTGATTTGGATGAACCATAGCTTCCTGAAAATTAACACGAACAAGACAGAGGTCATGGAGTTTGGCTATGGAGAATCCTTGTGGAACTCTTCCTGGTGGCCAATAAGCGCAGGGGAATGCCCGAAGCCGGTGCCTAAAGTCAGGAATCTGGGGGTGATTTTTGACAGTCAGCTCAATTTTTCAGCTCATATAAACAGCCTTACCTCTTCCTGTTTTTTCATCATAAAAGTGTTGATAAAATGTTTCCCTTTTATTAGTGAGGATTTGCAGAAGACAGTGGTAGTGGGTCTCCTGCTCTCCAAACTGGATTACTGCAATGTGCTGCTTCTTGGAATCGACAAAGCTCAGAGCAATAAATTGCAGGCCTTGCAGAATGCAGCGGCTAGGCTGTTGTTAAACATTCCCAAAGGTAGTTCCACCTTTAAGGGAATCAAAGCCCTGCATTGGCTCCTTGTCCAGCAAAGGGTGGAATTTAAGGCCCTATGTAGGGTCCACAAAGTGTACTATGGGGGAGGTGCAGCAGACATGCAAAGACTATTTAAGCCCTATATTCCGGTCAGGACCCTAAGATCGAGTAACGCCTGCCTTCTGCAAGTAGATAGAATTTGGAGAGTGAGATGGGGGGGTCGAGCATTCTCCCATCTTGCAGCTAAGCTTTGGAACAAACTGCCAAATGCTATGCGTATGCAGCAAAATCATGCATCTTTTAGGAAGGAACTTAAAACTTTGCTGCTTGCCAACACTATAATCAGATAATCGGGTGACATTTGGCTCCACTCTTACTATAGCGCCAAGACGCCCTTGCATTTGCGCGCATTTATAAATATTTATCCTATCCTATCCTATCCTATCTCCTCTCTGCATCAAATTGTTTAAGTTGTAGACGTGTCAGAGATGAAGATGGTGTTCAATTCTTATTTTGTAGTCATCAATTCATTTAGCAAAGATTTGCCGATGTGGTTCAGCTATTTCCTCCTCTTTATTTGATGTTTTCTTCACATTCAAGCTATTTTTGTTTTTCTTTCAAATAAGTAGCCTCACTGATCTTTTTTCCACACAAGAACGTCCTACCTGTTGCCCAAAAATGTTGGCTGTACTGTACTGACCTCTTGTTGGATTCCAACTATGACTCCACAATCAATAACATTTTATGACGACCTTCTGGATTCTTGAAGGTGGAGGGGGTTCACCCACTGACTTTGGACGTTTGCGCTGATGATCCCTGTATGTAGCCTTTATATCAGGGGTGAGTGCCCACCCAGGACAATTTGATTCTTATGCAGGTCCATTTGTGTGAGAGACAGACGTGTTGTCACTGGTTGAGGAATGGATCAGGCAATAGGGTATCAAGAGGTGCTTTGCACATTGTCTTTTAAAATGGTGATGCCATTATTGTTATCAATATCTGGCAAGCCTGATATACCTATGATGAAGTAAATTGGAAACCTGCCAACTTAAAAAAAAATCACTGTCGGGGTTGTGCCTTTGCGATGTCGGGGCATTGTGCCAAGAACCTCCTAAGAGGCACCTTTGCTCCCTCCTACACTTCCCCCCAAAAAAGCTTGCTACGGCTGGTCCTGATAATTGGAGGTGTTGTCACACCCGTTAATAGACATTGGCTGATCAAAGCATTCAAAGACAAGCTAGATATCCACCCTGCAGTGGTTTTCACTCAGCTTGTTTCCCCTGCCACCATATGATTAATATGAGCTCCTCATGGGAGCGCTATAGGAAATGAGCCGATAGTGTGTGACAGCCGGTGGCACTATCTGAGTTTGCAGTTCTGAATTTGTAATAATCCATTCTTTGCTTATGCAATATAGGGCTATGTACTTCCACAGCATTCTGGAGAGGATGTCAGAAAATTCCAACTTGCCCTGGTGGTAGCTCAAGACCAGTATGTTGATTTACATGTTTACTTTTGAAAATGCAAAGAGACCCTCGTCAACTGTCTATGTATTTAGCACTGAATGTATGATCATTTTGTGAAACACAATGGCTTCTCTGTAGCACTTGTTTTCAGAAATGTCCATCTGGTATGGAAGCCACTCAATCAGACTCTCCTTGCAACTTCATTCACATTCAAGTCAATATCTTAAATCATGGGTACAATCTCCTAGGCCAGATAGGAAAATGTTTTTTTTTCTACTTAAATGTAAGTATTCATGCAATTTACATTTAGTGAGAGAAGACATAGGTCAGATAATGTGCTGCCAGTCAGGTAGATAAATGGACTGGGATGCATAGCCCTGGTCAGTTGAGTAGAATGGACCGAGGTATTTAGATTTTTATGTGGTGGAAAATGAAAAGTCAACATCAGGGGCAGTGATGTATTGTGGATTCTAGAACGATGAGCATGAGAGGATCCAGCAAACAGGTATGTGTCAGAAAAGCCTCTGATCAGAGAGCCTCAGTGATATCTGTCAGTGTTGACCTACATTTTTTTCGGGGGGAGTTAACATTCAATCTTAGCAGCCCATCCTCAAATTGATAACTGGATAATTGACTGTTATAATAGTGAGTTTAAGAACAGGTACATAAATCAGTATATGTAATGTACCAGGCCAAACCTAATGGGCAGGAAGGGTCTTAGTGGTAAAGTTGGTATATCCAATTATGATTATGTGGCTGAGCACACATAACACTTAGAGAAGGTAGGAACTGGACCAAGAGCCTAAAAGAGGAATGCAAATGTTTAACAGTTCGGGGCTCCATGCATAGTTCATCAATGCTCATGACCCCATCACTTTCAGAGTGAACCTAGATGTGTTGCTATCCATTAGTCTGGTCTCCTCATCTGACAATTCGCCAACATTCTGCTGACTTAGGAAGTGCGTTCTGCATTGTTCTCTTGACCACAACCACTCTGCATATGTGGGTTTGCATACTTGTGCCTAATGCATTTTATGCGGTATCCAAAACAGGGAATCTACACTGAATCAAAAAGACACCCAATCCTTCAGGATCAGGAAATGCACTGGCCGGGTTATTCATCATGCTGAGAACTCTACTAGGCTCTTGCAATCACGTAGGCTCTGGGTCAGAAGCGCATGTCCCATTTGCGCAGGACAAGTCACAGAATAAAAAAAACCTCTTCCACTTCAGTCGCTCTCAGCTGGTACATTCATGTTCTTTACTGCTGACAAGAACTGGCACACCTGTTGGTTTGATCTTATCCAGTGTACCGTTTGGTATTATAAAGGCAAGCAATGAGATGTGAAGGGATAAGTACTGTAGACCTTTCAAGCAGCCAACGGCATCACCCTGTTCTCATGGATGTCATTTAGAGGTTGCCAGGGGTCTCAGCTACGACTGCCGACCTGCATAATGTGACCCCTAGAACTGTCCTTGAGACCCCTGGCCTCAGAGGCAGGAAGGGCAGTGTTAGAAACAAAAATTAAATTAGGCTCTAAAGAACCTTGTTTACTTTCTGTATCCCTCAACTACATGGTATGTGGACCCAAGTAAAAAGCCATCTGGGTGTCTCCTGCAGTCCCAGATCATGTGAAGGAGGCACAACATACAGGGGAAAGCGAGAGAGGTGGAGGAGAGGGCAAAATCTATGAGCAGAAGGCCAACAAGCCTTATGCAGAGTACATACATAGAACAAGGTGATGGGGTATACTGAAGCATGTCATGTGTGATTTCACATGGTGCGAGTTGCTTCATAGAGAGTTGTTAAGGTCCTCCTACAATGCCGAAGATGTGAGCACCAGAGCAGTGAGTTGTGGCTAATGATATATGGTCCTTCAGGGACAAATTCAAAGCAAGACAGATGCCCAGTAGGTGATAGGTCAGCAAAGGTCAGGCAGTGTTTCCTGAGATTCTACAAGAAGTACCTGGTTACATCCCATCATGTTACATGCATACAACAGGGCCTCTCTCAAATCCTTTAGCAAGAAAGTGAAGTTTGATACCTTAGCCCTGTGTCCTTAGAGCAAGTCTCTGTGCGAATCATGCTGTATGCTCGTCATTTTAGAATGCACATCCTGGGTCGTCAGGCTGACAAGGCAGGTATGTCCAGGTCGCTCAGTGAATGGCTTCTGTCATTTTTTTTTGCAGTTCTATATAGCGCAAACGTGACCCTAATGTATTGGAGCACCAGTTGCATTACACAAGGACACATTCATTTTCAATAGGCATTCAGTGATTTCCCAGATTCACAGGATTTTGAGCCGACGCCAAAACTTGAACTCGTTTCCTAAATCCAAAATCAGCAACTCTAGCCATTATGCCACATCCTCGTATTTCACAATACAAACTGGGTTTGAGCCGACTTGTGTGTGGGTCTTAGCTTGGTAGGCACAGTGGAAGTATTGTGGTCACTGCCACTCACAAACGCAAGCACGAACGTCTCCTCGTCCCCCGTGGAACACCTCCATTTCCAGATCCAGATCAACCCCAGAACAACTCTATGCGGAACCCTCACTTACAGACGTCCTGGACCACGCACCATGTTTACCACTACCATGTCAGACCTCATTGCACCCCACGCCCTTACCTACACGGACTACGCACTGCTCGGAGACCTGAACTTCCACCTCAACAATCCCAGCAACCCCAAGTCCACTGCCCTCCTGGACAACCTCGCCAATATCGGACTAAAGCAACTCATCACCAACCCCACCCACAAGGCAGGACATACCCTCGGCCCCATCTTCACAGGAGGAAACAACATTCGCTTCAGCACCACCTCTGGACCGATCACCACTGAATCCACTTCTCCTTTTTTGAAACCCACCGCACACAAGCCTGAACCACGCCCCTTGCGCAGGAACTGAAGCAAGAGCACCTCAATTCCGCCCTAAACTGCACTCCTCCACCCACCACGACCGATGCCAACTCTGCTGCCAACGAACTCCACAGATGGATCACTGACTGCTCAAACATGCTTGCTCTCCTCCAGAACTCTGACAGACAATACACTACGAAAGTCACCTGGTTCACCACAGACCTCTGAGAATCCAAGCGCACTTGCCTATGACTCGAGGAAGCATGGAGGAACAGCAAGACCTAGGAAGCACACATCACCTACAAAACTGCCATGACAGAACACCACCAACTCATTAGGTCCACGAAGAGGAACCTCATCCAGGACAGAATCATCTCCAACTCCCACAGCACACAAGTTTTCACCAAACCCCCCAGCAAATCCTCTGATGTCCCTTCCTCCCAGGACCTCTGCAACAAACATGGCTCCTACTTCCATTACAAGATCAAGACTCTCTATGACAACTTCGATGAACAGAACCAATGCACCAACCACCTACCACCGGTAATGCCACCCAGCCTACCATCACTGCCTGGACCCCTGTCACCACAGAAGACACAAAAAAAGACCATGAGGAGCATACACTCAGGAGCCCCCACTGACCGCTGCCCACCACACATTTCCACAGAGCAGCCTCCACAATGGCACCTGAAATAAGATATACAATCAACTGCAACCTCGAAACTGGCACGTTCCCCGATTACCGAAAATGTGCAGAAGTTACCCCCCTCAAGAAGGCCTCCACAGACCCGAAGGACCTCAATAACTACCGACCCATCTCTCAACTCCCCTTCATTGCCAAGGTCACTGAGAAGATCGTCAACAACCAGCTCACGAACTTCATAGAATCCAACTTGATCCACGACACTTCCCGATCTGGATTCTGCAGCAACCATAGTACCGAGACCGCCCTCCTAGCCGCCACGAATGACATACGCACTCTCCTCGACCAAGGCCAAGCGGCAGCCCTTACTCTATTGTTAAATGTTAAAAGATTTCTAAACCGCATGGCTGCCCGTAAGCGTCCCAGCGCTGACAGAGGTACAGGCAGTAACTTGAGAAAAAAGATTACGGGAACAGCCAGGTCTTCAGTGATTTTCGGATTGACAAGAGATTGGGTTGGGCACGGAGATCAGAGGGGAGTGAGTACCATAGTTTGGAAGCGTTATATGAAAAACGCCGGCCTCCTGATCATGCCTTCTTGATCCTGGGTGGCAGGGTTAGATAGGCATTAGAGGATCGGAGGGTTCTGGAGGTGGTGTAAGGAATTATAAGGTCTTTGAGGATAGGGGGAGCTTTCCCCTTGAGAATTTTGTGGGTTAGGCAGAGCGCCTTAAACTGCACTCTTTCCAAGACGGGCAACCAATGCAATGCTCTGATGGTCGGCTTGACCGAGCATCGACTCTTGGTGTTGGTAAGAATCCGGGCGGCGGCATTTTGCGCTACCTGGAGTTTAGTTGTCACTTTCCTCGGTGCGCCAAGATACAAGGCGTTCCCGTAGTCCAGCCTGGACAAAATGAGGCCCTGGACAAGGAGTTTTTTCGACTACAAGGGGAGCAGCGGGAGGATCTTACGGACAGTGCGCAGGAGACCATAGCAGACTCCAGCCGTTTTCCTTGCTTGGGTGTACATAGTGAGGTTTTGGTCAAGCCACAGCCCGAGGCTTTTAATCTCGGATTTGGGGGTAGGAGGCAGGCCCATACTTGGAGGCCAAAGAGAGTCCGGACGAAAGTGAGACTGATTACCCATCACCAGTATCTCAGTTTTGTCACTGTTAAGTTTCAAATGGGACCTATCCATCCAGCTGACTATATCTCTCAGACAGGAGTACAGATCGATGGTAGGATTTTCCTACTGACTGAGAGAGACATCCAGCTGGGTGTCATCTGCATATGTCAGAAGTTTGATTCCATATGGGGTGACAATCTTTTCGAGAGGGGACATGTATACGTTGAAGAGCGTAGGGCTCAATGATGCGCCCTGTGGCACTCCACACCGTATGGGGGTCTCTTTGGAGATATAGCTACCCTCCATCACCTGGAAGGAACGACAATAAAGAAAAGATTTTAACCAAGACAAGGCTGTACCTGTGATACCAAGATCTCTGAGCCGCTGAGCCAGGATCTGGTGGTTGACCGTGTCGAAGGCCGCACTTAGATCCAGGAGGATCACTGCCACTGATCCTCCTGCATCGATGATCTTCCTGGCCTCTTCGACAACCGTCACCATTGCTGTTTCGGTACCCTGGCCCGGGCGAAAGCCTGTCTGAGAAGGTTTAAGTAGTCATTGGATTCCAGGTAATTGGACAGCTGGCCGTTAATACATTTTTCAGTCATCTTGCTGATGCAAGGAAGAAGAGAAATAGGCCTGAAATTAGTTAGATTTAGGGGGTCCAGGTTGGGTTTTTTAAGTAGGGCCCTGACCATCGTCTTCTTCCAGCTAGGGGGCACCTTTCCGTCCGCTAGAGAGGCATTGATCAAATTTACCATCGGAGCAAGGATGGTAGGTGCTACCTGTTTTAAGATTTTGACTGGGGCAGGGTCACGCGGGGAGCCACTCTTAAGTGATTGGAGGATAGGGGACAGAGTGTCCTCACTGATACCGGTGAACATGTCAAGTCCCGTATTGAGGTTCTGGGCCTGAATTGGGGACAGTGATAAGGAGTCCGTGAGGGTGAGCGGGGGAAGTTGTTGGAGGATATTTTGAATCTTTTGGTCGAAGTAGGTGGCCAACTCATTGCAGTGATTGTCCGAAAGGTCGTTCAAGCAAATAGGCTCCGGGGTTTTTTGAAGAAGTTGTTTTACGATTTGAAAGGTCTCTCTCGACGAGCAGGATGCAGCACTGAGTTTTTCATGGAAAAAAGCTGTTTGTGCAGTTTTTAGGGCTTTTTTAAAGTTACGGATAGCCAGTCTATAATCCATCTTGCTGTTAGGGTCAAAGTCTTTCCGCCACACTCTTTCTGCCCTCTTACAGAGCTTTTTCAGAAGGCGGACCTCGTGGGTGAACCATGGGGAGGTAGGTTTTTTCCGGGGTTTCAGGTACGTTTTTTTGGGGAGGACAGTGTTGAGAGAGTTTTCGATCCAAGAAGAAAACTCAGCATCCGCTGTTGCGGGGTCAGTTTCATGGTTTGGCCTGCAGAGCTCCAGGACCTGCTTCCAGTTGCCAATATCCAGTTTGGCCCAGGGGCGAGCCAGTCTGCCAGGAGCTTGATTGGGAGCGGAAGTGGTCGGGATCCCCCAACTAAAGGGGATAAGCAGGTGGTCGGACCAGGGCAATGGAATTGGTGCACTTACTTTAAGGTCAGAGATGTTGCATATAATGGGATCAAGTAAATGCCCGAGAGTGTGCGTGGGTTGGTCGTTCTGTAGGTGGAGGTGATGAGTTGCCAAGTCTAGAAGCAGTTCAGAGGCGATGGTATCATTACTATTATCAAAGTGGATATTGAGATCTCCTAAGATTAACAAATTGGGCAGGGAGCTGGTCATGGCTGTGGAGAATTCCAGGAGGGAGCTGCCAAATTGCCCCAGGGCCCCTGGTGGGCGGTAGATAAGGACTCCTGAAAGGGAGTTAAATGGGGACATTTGAATAGTAAAGTGCACATTTTCACAGTCTGAAAGGGGGCTGTCGTGAAATCTACACGCAAGATGGTCTTTGTAAATGATAGCTATCCCTCCTCCCCTTCCCTTGACTCGGTCCAAATGTTGCACAAGGAAGCCATGAGGCCGCGCTTGTACAATGTCTGAGTCGGAATCTGGAGCGAGCCATGTTTCCGTGAGAAACAGAATCTCTAGTTGATGTTCTTCTAGTAACATATGGATTTCTTGGGCGTGTTTAGGTAGGGATCTACAATTTATCAAGGCCATGTTAATGATCATCTGGGAGGCGTGACTAGCCTTGGCGGGGGTAAGTTTGAATGGGCAGTGAAGACAATGAGTGCGAGAGCTCTCACCTCTAATGGAATGGGTGCATAAGGGCTGGAGGGGCTGGTTTATTTGGACCAGGGATTCTCTGGAGTAGGATAGCCTTATCTGGGGGGTGGACTCCATGGTGCATGGCCCTCGGCCCGTCCTGGCGCGAACGGGCACAGACGGGCTTAACTCTGGCGCACCTCCGGTGCGCCAACGCCTTGCCCGCTGCGCTCGTCCGCTGCGCGTCCAGCGGGGAGGGAGCATTTTGTAGTGCGAGGGCCTAAATCGGCCACAACACTAGAGTGCCGACCGAACCTTCCCAAAATGGCGCCTGCGAAAGCGCTGTTTTGCCTGCCTAGTCCTGCGGTCCAGGAGACCCTAAATCGGCCACCAGTGGAGCGTGAGACCTCGGAGGAGTCACGAGGAAGTTGGCGGTAAGAACTAGGTAATTTTAATAAACTGTGTCCAACTCACACAGCGTTCGTGGTAAATAAAACAGAGTTAAAAAAAGGCACAATAATTTACAGTTCTAGCAAATTTTAAAATATAGCCCTGGGCTCCCGGCTTCCGCCTCAGGAGTCGCGAGTCTCTGTCAATATTGGACCTCTCAGCAGCCTTCAACATCATCTTCCACCGCACACTAGCCGCCAGACTCCATGACGCCGGCAAACAGGGAACTGCCCTAGACTGGATCTGCTCCTTCCTCACAGGCCGAACCTAAAGAATCAGACTCCTGCCCTTCCTCTCCGAACACACTGAGATCAGCTGTGAAGTACGCCAAGGATCCTCACTGAGCCCCAAGCTCTTCAACATCTACATGCCCCCCCTCGCTACCATCACCAGAAAGAATGGTCTCAGCATAGTATCCTATGACGACGACACCCAACTCATCCTCTCTCTCTCTCTCACCAAGGAAACCAACATCACCACACACAGTTTCCAGAAAGGAATGAAGAATGTTGCATCCTGGATGAGGAGCAGCTGCCTGAAGCTCAACTCAGAGAAAACAGAAGTCCTCGTCCTCAGATCCACCCCCTCTGCGTGGGACAACACCTATTAGCCCACCACCCTCGGCAAACCTCCCACACCCACAGACCACACCAGCAACCTAGGCATCATACTCGACTCCTCCCTCACCCTGAACTGACAGATCAACGCCGTATCTTCAACATTCTTCAACACCCTCTACATTCTCCACAAGACCATCAAATGGATCCCACCCGAACCCAGAAAGAAAGTCACCCATACACTCATGACCAGCAGCAGAGGGCAATGCCCTCTACGCTGGAATAAACAAATCTTTTCTCCTCAAACTCCAGACCAACCAGAACACCGCAGTCTCTTCCTCTGCATCCCACGGCAAGACCATATCGCCCAGCACCTATGAGACCTCCACTGGCTCCCTGTCCAAAAGAGAGTAACTTTCAAGCTGCACACTCACGTCTACAAATCCCTGCACAACACCGGACCCCAATACCTCAATGAAAGAATGTCCTTCCACGCACCCAAGAGAAACGTCTGCTCTGCCGACCTTGCCCTGGCCGAAATCCCTCGCATCTGCAGAGCCAAAACAGGAGGAAGAGTCTTCTCCTACATCGTAGCCAAGACTGGGAACAAACTAACCTTTAGAAACAGATGAAACCCCACACTGCAAGCATTCAGGAAGAGCCTCAAGACCTGGCTCTTCATATGAGATGGAGTTGCTAGAAACCCCCCGTGCCTTGACACTCATGGGTGAGTAGTGTGCTTGAAATATACCTGATTGATTGATTGAGTGACTGGACAGAGAAAGACATGGAAGTGGTGCAGAAAGTAGAGCTGGTTCTGTAGCACACTGATGTGCTGACAATAAAGGCAGAGCCCCATGAGAAGACATCCATTCATTGTGTGCACTTGCTAATGCGCTTTAAAATTTGAATGGCCTTTTCCACTCATGGCCTAGCCCAGCATCTCACCCAATTACATCAGGGAAAAGAGAACCCCAGCTGCACGATTGTCTGGAATTCTATACAAGGGGATCTTTAGTAGGCATCCCTGGTGAACTACCATATCTTTCTGCCAGCCGGAGTCTAAGGTTTTGTAGGGGGACACTGGAATCAGCCTTTGAATGCAGGGGTGTAGCTTAATTGGTGTTTTAGGATGTCCCATTCCCCGATTAAATCCATTTTCATGTTTAAAGTTGGGTAGTGGGAGCCCCAGTCAGGTCTGTTAGTGTCTTTCAGGTTTCACATGGGATGAGCACCAGGCCGTGGCTTCCCCACCAATGGCCCATAGGTGGTGTAAATGAAAACATCCTAGGGTTCCCTCAGAAGGAAACATTTTGTTTGGCCAGGGTTTTTGGCAATGCTGATTTGTATTTTATTATAGCACATGCTCAGCAGGTCTGCAAGAGTGTTCAAGTTGAAGGTCATAGTGTGCAACTAGGTCATGAAGACAATGAAGAAACAATGCATTTTTCGTGACAACTGTATTTTTTTGTTGTAATTGTTTATAGCTTAGACTCGATCCGAAGGTATCAGAGCGCTTTACATGAGCATTAGTTGCATTACAGATGGACACATTAATTTAAAAAATGTAAAAATTAAGCAGGGGAAATGAAGTAATTTGCCCTTCAACACAGGATATTCGAGCCGACACAGAGACTCGAACCTGGTTCCCCAGCTTAAGCAAGGCCGGACTGGCCACCAGGCTGGGGGCAGGGTTTGGGGCCCGGGAGGCCGTTTTAGCTGCAATACCGGCCCCCTGTACAAAACTGGCTGAAACCGACCCTAGCAATCAACTCAGCCGCATCCTCCACCCCTGACTACCCCAGGGGCCGGCTGAACCGAGTGCCAGGGCTGGTTTCGGTTCCCAGTCTGGCCCTAAACTGAAGGGTCAGCCGCACTAGCCGTTAAGGCACACTCTCAGGGCTACAAGGACAACACACACTGATGAATACAGATTCTAGGTGCGAACTAACCTCTCCCCAATGGGAAAAAGAATCTTGTAACTAATGTTTGTGCAGTTATGTATTTCTGAAATCTGATGATTTGTGACTTCACATTGTTATACCACACAATTGGGTTGAAGATAAGGAAAGTGAAAACGTTACTGCATTCTTGTCTGTTTTTCCAATATCCGCTCAAGATATTATAAATGAGACTTTGCTTGCATTAGGGACCAGGAAGCGTTACCACAATAAACAAGGGTTGATAGCTGCAGGAAAAGCAGGGAAACATTCCAGCAAGGGGTGCACCAGCCAGAGAAGGTAAACAAAGAACTTCTTCCGTGAAAAAAAGTCCAGCGGATTCCAGGACCACCTAATTGTGAAAGGGAAAGCTCGTATTTTTAGTCTTGACACGTGTGACCTCATATTGCACACTGCTCGCAGGAAGGAACCTAAATTAAAAAGATGCAGTGTCAAAGCTGCATACTTAACGTGCACTGGGAGAAGGGAGGGTTGGGGGAATCAGGGCAAGGAGCTACACACAGAACAAGGCTGAAAACGAGGCTTGAACTAAAAAAAATAGGCTGCAATGCCCAGGCGGAGGAAGTAGGAAGGGCTATCACGCCTGTACAATGTGATGGCCAACCAAAATACTCTCTTAGTGAAATCATCACCAGGGAGGGGCATTTACAACAAAGCACCAATAACAAACCAGCATTTCAGAATGCCACAGATAACAACCAATGGCAATCGGTGGGTGTGCCAAAGCCCACAGAAGAGATACATCATGTCTTGCAGAGGCTCGACCTAAAAATGGGTATGAGGTGTCTGGTAGTGAATGAAAGAGTCATGAGGTGAAATTAAGATTACACACCCATCATATGCGGCTCCTCCAATATTTGTAGCGTGGCCTGAGGCTTCTGAGCAAAAACACATTGGGCTCCAGCACTTATGGTTTCACAAATTAAGGGGTCAATTAGAATGGCAGATGGATCGCCACCGCCATGCAGGCGGTGGCGATCCGTCCGCCATCCTTGCCCGTCCGCCACCTATTCCCCCCGCCATATTACAATGGCGGGCGGGGACCGTGGCGGACGGGAAGACCGTTCGCCGCTTTTCCGCCGTGGTCGACTTGTGACCACGGCGGAAAAGCTCTAATATGGTGGTGGTGTCTATCAGACACCGCCAGCCATATTAGGATGTGCTGGAGGCTATGCCTTTCTGTGACGGCAATGCCGCCACGAAAAGGCATACATCCTTGCATTGGGGGTCCGTTGCGGGCCCCCAGGGTGAAGGGGGATGGGGGTGCACATGGGGGGTACCCATGGTACCCCCCTGCGTTTCAAAATACAACATGGCAGGCACCGCGCAGTGCCTGTCATGTTGTGCTTTGAAACGCACAACATGCATTTTTAACAATGCGGCGGGCGGTGCTTTCAGCACCGCCCGCCGCAATGTTAAAAATGCAAGGTGCACCCACCACTGTGGCGGGTGCATCCTAATTCCACAGACGGGACCTCCGCCCCTGTGGCGGACGGTCCCGTCCTCAGACAGGATGGTGGACAGACTTTGTCCGTCCGCCATCCTAATTGACCCCCTAGTACGGGTTACTTAAGATATTATAACTAACAGACAATTTTTCGGTCTAAATGTAGCACAATTCCGGAGGAGTTGTGAATAAAATTAACAAATGTAGACGCTATTACATAAAGAACATTCACATGCCCATACAAATGAAATGTGCACATGTATACAACAAATCAGTGTTATACAGCGAAAGCTCACATTTTCTGGTTTAAAACAACCCAAGCTCAAAATATACCGATCCCATGGAATAGTATGGCCTTGACTTTGGAAGGTGGAAAAGGTGAGATCTTTGTTATCCCCATTCTGGTGTAGATCACATCTTTTGGATTTGCCACCGTTCTTATGAGCTTCTCGCACACTCCTTTTTCTGGTATCAGACAGCTTTAGCATTTCCTAAGTCGATATTTAATAGTGTAGAAATATGGAGATTGGGACTTGGCTCATGCCTCGCTATACCTTCAGCCATTGGCTTCCTATGCTTGACCTCTGCAAATCATTGCTTGGATATAGTGTGCTTCAAGTTTTGGATCAGTCACAGGAAGATTGCAAAGGTTTTCATTGCACTGTTACTGTGAAAGTAGTTCTCTATCACGAGTTGACTAGAGCAGTGAGGTCTACTATTAATGCAAGCCTCTGGTTGCTTTAGACTCCCTCCCCTGTTGTTGCTCACACTGTAAGCTAGATGTGGTAATGATAATAAAATAGCGTTTAGAGATACCTACGCCAGTCAGCCCCAGCAGCCTCTATTTGAGAGGCTTGTTGAACACTGAAGCTTTATCCCCTTCTTCGACTTCTCTCTTACAACTCGAGCTTGGTGTGCTTTTTTAACATATGTCCAGTTTTTGCTGAACCAAGCAGGAATTGCAGCAAAACAACAGTATCAATACAATGAGAACATTTTCACTGACTCAGTGGGTGAACTCCTTGCCAGCATATTCATTTGCCTTAAAATATAATATTGAAATACACAAGCAAACGACTGATTGGATTTCTTGTGTGGTTTTGGGACTCTATCAAACAAACTTTGAATTGCCTGTATTTAAACATTTTCTATGATGACAGCAGACATTAATGAAACAGCATTTGCTTAACTTTATAAATACGCTAGTGCAGTGTTTTCTTTTTTTACTACAGTATACTCCCACTTAATTATTACTGGAACCCAGAAGCTACAATGAATCATTACTGGAATGCAGAGGCCCACAATGAGTCTTTAATGGAAGCTGGGGGGCTTGGCCTAAGTATTTTCGATGATTTGAACCACAAAACAACATGCAAAAAAGAAATATTTTATTTAATTCACAAATATAAAATAAATAAAATTTAAATTTTATTGGGAAGGATGGAGCCCCCCTAATTTCACGTCCCTCAATGTTCATACTAAATTCTGTTTGACGCACTTGCACTGTTTGCACAAATCAAACTGAGTATACTACATTAGGGCCTGGTTTAGATTTCATTGGACAATATACATCCTCACAAATGTGACAGATATCCCGTCTGCCAAATTATAGGTGCATATTTCCTATGGCACTTGAAAGTTTTAGTCTAAGATTTACAGAATGTTTTCAAATGTTCAATTTTGCATTTTGTTTTGTTGTTTATACATACTTTATTAAGTTGTGGATGTTTTATAATTTTCTAATATCAGACAACAGATTGGGATGCTCTAGAGACATCTTTCTGACCATACTGTACCAAAGAGGACTTAGGGCCCTATTTAGATCTCGGCAAATGGAATACTGTTTCACAAATGTGAAATATTTGCCGCCTGCCATATTACGATCTTCATAGGATATAATTGGATCACAATACAGCAGACGGGATAGTCGCCATGTTTATGATGGAGTATTCCTCTCTGCCACGATCTATATCAGCCCCTTAGACTTTTTCTCACCTCTAATGGCTTCCCCCATTCACTACGGCTTTCTTTCAGGATTATATCTGTGATAATATCTCACAGTTCTTTGTTAGGAAAATTGAAGCTATCTACACTAAGATACTAACATCTAATTCCATCCCTAACAATCCAGTAAAAATTGACCATCAAGTCCAGCCTTATACTATAACTGCATGTAATGAGGCTAAGAAGCTTGCCGCTTTCCCCCCCATCTCTATGGAAGAGCTGACTGTTCTTGTCGCTCGAACAAAAAGTGGGTGCCCCATAGACATCATCCCGGCACGTATTATGCCACTTCTGTTGGATGATTTGGGGGCTGGAATGCGACATGTAGTCAATTTGTCCCTGTGTTCGGGGGAAGTCCCCTTAGATTGGAAACAGGCTCTTGTGAGACCCCTGCGGAAAAACAACTCGATCCCCATGTCCGATTTGACAAACCTGAGACCGATCTCTCTTCTCCCTTTTATGGGGAAGCTTGCTGAGAGATACGTAAATCAGCATTTGTCAAAGTTCATTGAACATGCAGGTGGGCTCGATCCCTCTCAGTCGGGCTTTAGGCCCAGGCACAGTACTGAGACCGCCTTGCTGTCCGTCGCTGACAATCTTCAGATGTTACAGGACAAGGGTTATTCCGTTGTCCTTGTACTCTTAGATTTGTCAGCGGCGTTTGACACTGTGTCACACGACATCATGACCTCCAGACTAGTTGACATCGGTCTGGAAGGCAAGGCCCTGGCCTGGCTAAGGAGTTTCTTCATCAAACGCACCCAAAGAGTCATTCTGGGACCATACCAATCTGAGGTGGTGGCGATCTCGAAGGGGGTGCCACAGGGCTCTTGTTTGAGCCCGACGTTATTTAACATCTACGTGGCACCCCTAGCTAACATCATGAGATCCCATGGGTTCATTCCAGTATCATACGCGGATGATACCCAACTCCTCTTCCCTTTTAAAACTATGACTCCTGAAGTGCGTGACTCCTTTGCCCGGGGGATGAAGGAGGTGGCATGCTGGATGGCAGCTAACTTCCTTCAGTGCAACGTCTCCAAGACCGAGGTTATGCTCTTCGGAGAGGCCAAACGCCTGTGGACTCCGGACTGGTGGCCTCAAGATCTTGGCCCCGTCTCTGAGCCCAAAATGGTGGTAAAAGACCTTGGAGTGAAATTGGATCATGAGCTTGCCCTAACACAGCAAACAAATCAAGTGGTAAGCTCATGTTTTCATGTTATTGGGCTTCTCAGGAGACTATTCCCTCTGTTGCCGGATACAACCAGGAGAACGTTGGTCCAGTCATTGGTGCTAAGCAGGCTGGATTACTGCAATGGGTTGATGCTAGCTGCCAATGAGGGGATTTTTGCCAGATTGCAGGTGGTGCAAAATACTGCTGCGCGATTGGTTTTAAATGCCCCGCCTCGTACTCCCTCAAAACCATTGCTGACCAAACTCCATTGGCTTCCAGTGAAGCAGAGGGTGATGTTTAAGATCTGTTGTGTCATCCACAAATGCCTCACTGGAAAAGGTCCTAGTTACCTTACGGAAAAATTCATCCCTTATGTTCCATCTAGATCTCTAAGATCAGGAGATCAGGAATTGTTATGTGTTCCCAGGGCCTTTAAGGCAAGAAAGGGAGGAAGGGCTTTATCAGTAGCTGGCCCCAAGTTGTGGAACCAACTCCCAAAGGATATTAGAATATGCAGGGAACATTTCCCTTTTAGGAAAAAACTTAAAACCTTCCTATTTAATTTTTAGCTGGCCTTAGTGTTCACTCAATAAATCAGGACTAGTTTGCTGTCTTCAGATGCTGCCTAAGGCGCGGAGATACTCCTTCGGGAGTCGATTCCCAGCGCCATACAAACATGCAAATAAATTATTCCAATCAGCACTAACTCTCTAAAACTACCAAATATTTTTTTGTCTTACTTTTTTTTTAATATTAAAAGATATGTGAGTACAGGAGCAGCATAGTTTAGTGGCTACCGCATGTATATGAAACTTATGTATTCATTGTGTGTTTAATTCTATTAATCTGAGTACATTGTATTAATCAACAGTAGTAAGTGGTTATGTATCCATTTTACTGAGAGCCAACTGTATAGCTAGTCAAACTATAATCAATGTATCTACACTACATGGATTAATGCATATCAGCCTTAAATACAATTACTGTATTTGGTATGCTAATCATTTTAAAGCTAACATTAGCCTAATGTGTAATCAGGCCTGAGTAACACAAATGCCATGTTATTAGATGCTTTGCCAGTGTAATGTTTTTCTTTCTTCTGCAGGTGCCCATCAATGTCCTTGTTAAGCTAGAATAGACTTATTATTCAGTTTGTTAGACTAGGAGTGGGAGACTGATCCTTTTAATTAACTTTTGGCCTCAGGTATTCAGACTTAAATGGTGATTATTTGAACCAGGCAGACCAGACTGATGTTACATCCAAAGTAGTTCAGATGTTTGCTGCTTTGTTGGGAGCTGGGAAAGTAGGGAGTCTACCTGCCCTCTAAGAACACTGCCTTTTGATTGATTTGCTCTGTGGAAGATGATAAGTAGAAGACCTTTAGAATCCTTTAGCATGCTTTAATTATGTATTCTTTAGAACAGAACACCAGACCGTATGCTGATTTTGCTGAGAAGACTTCTTCTCCACTCTGCTGATTTTCCTGCTCAGAGTGTTAAACATCATGCCTCCGTCTTGTTTATTGGGAGCTATACTGGTTTTACTGCAATTGTAAGATATTACTGATGCCATCTCCTTTCTTACTCTTCATGTCAACAATCAAAGGTCCATATGACCAGTGTCAGAATGTGTGTGATGACTTTAGCAAGAGATTGAGATTCTAGTAACCCCGCTCCATCATTACTTAACATACTACGTTCCAATTTTATAGCCCTAAAGAAGTCTTGCAGTTGTTGTGACATAACACATTTGATGTTCTAAGTAGCTGAATTATGATATACAGCTATAAGAGGCATCTCAAGAAGACAAAGTAAAGAACATTGGAAACAACAACATTGCAACTAAATTGATTCTTACTTGTATTAATATTGGCAGACACAAATGTGTAAAACTGATAAAATGTTGTCAACATATGAATGCCATCCCCTTATCATATTTAATACTTAGAAGTAAGTAAAATTGAGAAACAACTTACCTTCACTTGAATGTGGCATTTAAAGTGAGGCATCAGAGATGCTTACTGTACTTAAATGTTGAAGCGAGTAGCAATGTTCACAGGCATCAGACTTTGATTACTTACCTAAATTCACAACCCATGTTGGGAAATAAAAAAATTCTGACTTTATCCTAGTGCAGAGTTGGTCTAATCAGTGCACCTCGGAGGAAAGAATCAGACTCACCAAGGTTGAAGAGAAGACAGACCCAGACAGACTGGTCAAGTGGGTAAACAAAACCAACAAGTTATCCTTGAGAGTGCACCTTTACCATGTCCAATTCTTGGGATGGGATGCCCCAGGTTGGGTATAAATTAATAATCTGTTAGCAAAATACTGGTGCCAAGTTACGACCAGCATTTTTGCGATCAATCAAGAGTTTTAAGAACCAAGCTATGTGCTAAAAGGTTGGCTCTTAAAAATCCAAATATTCGCAAGCCGACCTACCTAATGAACATTAATGAGGTAGGTTGTAAAGTGCGACTTACTACAACTGGAGATCGTCATAGGGATGGTGGCCTACAGGGAGAGAAGAGCGCCATCTCTGTGATTGACTTTCAATAAAGCTATTTTTTTTTCTTCAAAACTCTTTTTATTGACAGATCGCACTTTAGACACAACACTCTGTACCCCGGAGGAGCTGCAACAAGTACATCATAGCATAATCAGCGATCCATAATACAGTTTAATACGTAACCCCTGCCCCCCCAAATCCCCTTCCCCCGCCCCTGTGGCCCACTTCCTCCCACATCCTCCCCTGCACAATGTCTCTACATTCCTAAAGAAATTTGTAGTCTATACATATTACAGTGTGTATGATATCGCCTCCATGTCACCATCACACCAACCCCACTTCATCTTCCAACGGTGCCAGGGGTTCCAACCAAAGACCTCTGTAGTCTGCCCACTTTTTCCATATTTTGTGATGTTTCCTAGGGCAGCCCCTGGCCTCAAAATATTGGCCCATACAGAAGTCCAGGCCTGTTTTCCATACAGCCACTTTGGGAGCCCTGGGATCCTTCCAAGCCTGAGCTACATCCCGCTTAGCTACTGTAAGACCCAGCAAAAGTAAATGTATTTTGTAGATGTTACCACCCACCCCTTCGAGAACATGGAGCAGTCCTAATTTGGGGGTACGAGGGAGGTCCCAGCCCAGCACCTCCGATAGACAGTCCCACACTCCAGTCCAGAATCCAGCAAAACCTACGCAGCTCCACACATTATGCAGGAAGGTACCCACCTCATGTCCACATCTCAGGCACATTGGAGACTCAATCAAACATCCCGCCACAATCGCTCCCTGGTGTAGTAAGCCCTGTGTAGGTACTTGAATTGTATAAAGCACAGGCGCATGGCAATGGCCACTCCTCTAGGGGCCTCAAGGGCTTCTCGCCAATCCTCCTCCTCTAGCTCCCCCACATCCCCCACATCCCCCACCCAGCTGTCCCGTAAGGTCTGTAAATTGGAAGAGCAATGTGTGACTAGGGTTTGGTAAATGCGGGATATTTTCTTGTCCTCTAGGTCTCCCATGAATATCTTCGCCTCTATCGGGCTGAATTCAGGCAAGGAGTCCAGTCCCTCCAGTGCAGGCGTGAGGGCATGCCTGAATTGTAGGTACTTAAAGAACTGCGTTCGGGGCATACAGTATTCTGCACTAAGTTCTTGAAAGGATTTAAGTGTCGTGCCTTTCAGGACCTGCCCTAATGTGGAGATTCCTATCGAATCCCAGCCACGGAAGCCCCGCAGCGATGCCAGCGCTGGAATCTGCCCATTGTGCCAGAGCGGGGTCTCCTCTGTCAGTCTCCCCCACCATCCCATACGACGCAGCGACTGTCGCCAGATCTGAAAGACCACCTGGGTTGCCTGGGCAGCCCCTTTCTCAGCCTTGCGGAGTATAAAATAGTGTGTAACGTATCCAGGTCCATCAAGTATCTCTCAAGGGCATATGCAGGGTCCCCTCTGTCTCCGTACCACCATTCATTCAAGACCAGTAAATGGGATGCTTGATAATAGGACAACATATCGGACGTCACCAGTCCTCCGCAGTATGTGGATAGAAAGCAGGTGCGCAGGGCCACTCGCGCCGCCCCCCCCCGCCCATAGGAATTGGCCCAGAGCCGAATTAACCTGCCTGAACCATTGCGACGAGATCGTGTATGGGGGATTTTGCAGCTGGTATAGAAGGCGTGGAAGGGCAACCATTTTGAAAATAGCCAACCTGCCATAAAGGTTGAGGGGCATGCGGGACCAGGACTTCATCTCATTCTGAACCTTGTCCCAGACCGGCATTATGTTTCGTTCCCAAGCAATAGCCGGCGAGACCGTCAAAAACACTCCTAAGTATTTGAGGCCCCCCGCTGCCGCTTGCAGTATTGATGCCCATGTCCCAATCGCCGTGCGGTCACCCAGCACCCAAAGGGTGGATTTCCGCGGGTTCAGGTACAGTCCCGAGACTTCACCAAATACTTTCATTATTTCCAGAACTCTAGGTCCCGACCGATTCACATCTGTGAGGAAAAACAGGACGTCATCTGTATATAGTGCGATTCTGTCCGACGGTCCTGCCTCCCATTCGAATCCCCGTAGCTGCGCGTCCATCCGAACCCACGCGTCCAGCGGCTCCATAGCCAGAGCAAACAGGTATAGCGAGAGGGGGCACCCCTGTCAAGTACCTCTCCCAATCGGGAAGGCCTCCGATATCGCTCCCGCCACCCTCACCGAGGCCGTCAAATCAGTATACAGCAACTTTAGATATGACATAAAATGCGGCCCTAGATTAAGACGCGGGAGGAGCGCAAACAGATAGACCCAGCTCAGAGAGTCAAAGGCCCTGTCAATGTCCGCTAGTAGCAGCGCCGCCTGAGCCCCAGTTCTCCCCATTGCCTCTACCGCCACATGCGCACGTCTGATGTTGTGTCTCGTCGCCCTACGAGGCATAAACCCGGCCTGATCCGGGTGGATCAGTTCCGTGATATAGGGGAGGAGTCGATTTGCAAGCGCCTTGGCCAGTATCTTGGCTTCGATGTTTAAAAGGGAAATTTCTCGATAGGACTCATGCCTGTCTGGGGGTCGTCCAGGTTTACAGAACACCACAATTTCTGCGTGTCGCCAGTCCGCCGGCAAGAGGCCATGTTCCCTCGCCGCTTCCAGGGCTGCCTTATAATGTGCCCCTAACTGGAGGTGATATTTCTTAAAGAACTCGCTCGGAAACCCATTGGACCCAGGGGCCTTACCGGTATTGAGCTCCCCTGGGCCGTGCCCAGTTCATCGGCCGACAAGGGATCTCAAGGCGGTCCCGCACGTCCTGTGGGAGTGCGCGGGGTGGGAGGTCAGTTATGACTTTGTCAACGTCCAGCGCCAGCTGACATTCCTGTGGAGCATATTGGACCGCGAAATAGTGGGCGAAGCTGTCGGCCAGCTTCTTCGGGGCCAAGATTGGTGCCCCAGCATCATCTCTGAGACCCGGCAGTACTTGCGCCTGAAACGTAGTTTGGCAGAGTCTATGCAGCATCGTACTCGATTTGTCCCCCCATTGATAAATTCTGCTCGTTGTCGCCAGCCCTAATTGTCAGGCGACGTCCAGTAGCAGGGACGCATATGACTGCTGCGCCAGGAGCAGCTGTCCCACTTCCTCCCATCTCGCGCAGCCCCGCACCGAGTCTCCAACAGTTCCACTGTCGCTGCGGCCTTCACCAGCTCCTCTCTCCGTTTCCGCCGTGCCGCCGCGCACCAAGCAATATCTACTCCACGAAGCTTGGGCTTCAGGGCCTCCCAAATCGTTCTCGTGTCGGTCACCGTGCCTACATTCTCCTCCCAATAGTGGGCTATGGCTTTCCCCATATGGTGCTGGTAAGCTTCCTGTTGCAGATTCCAAGTTGAAAGGCGCCACCGAAATGGCTGTCTCTCCTTATCCAATGTTACATCTATTGTGACGGGAGAATGGTCTGACAACCCACGCTGTAAGATGGTCGCCGAGTCAACCCTCCCCATTGCGGCGCTAGGGACAAAGATGTAGTCAATTCTGGAAAAGGATTTATGTACAGCAGAAACATATGTGTATTCCCGATCATGTGTATGAAAATAGCGCCACGTGTCCACCCATCCCATTCCCTGCACCAATTGTCCCAGTTTGGTGGGTGTGTCTGCAAGTTGCTCACCTCCAGGTCTGCAGCGATCTAGTCGGCATTGCATAATATCGTTCCAATCGCCTCCTATTATTGCCAGACCCTCTGGAATTTCTGCCCATATGGTATACAATTTCTCAATCAATGCCCACTGTAGTGGAGGCGGGGCGTAGACACTCCCAAGTACAAGGGACTCCGTGCCTATCGTCCCCTTTATAAACGCATACCGGCCCTGTGGATCAATCCATTGCGTGGAGTGAATGTAGGACAATTTACGATGCACCAGAATCGCCACTCCTCTCGACCCCCTTACAAACCCGGCATGGCAGACCTGGTCATAGCCATATCGCTTCAGGCTTAGCGCTTTATTGCCCAACAGATGCGTCTTCTGTAGCAGGAGAATGTCTGCTCTTTCTCTCTTCCCCATTCGTAGTACTGCGCCTCTCTTAATCTTATCTAACATCCCCCTCACATTCCAACTCATCACTCTCATTGAGGCTCTAAGCAGCCTCAGTCGGGGATCCTCAAACGCCATCTAATCGCAAGCATAGCATTGGGTTCAGCAATGGGCATAGTAGGCGTAAAAACTTCCTAAGCAACAAGCGAGACAATTGTGTGCAGTGCAACCCGCCCCCCACCATCCCTCAACCCCCTTCCACCCCCTTCCCCCACCCCCAACCCCAAAACTCTGGATCCGGTGTCCTCCCCCCAACTTCTCCGCACCCCCCCGTCCCCCCTCCATAGCTCCGCAATGTTGAAGTACCTGTCGCGGCATAGGATATCTCCAACCCCCAACGGGAGGCTGGAGACCATCTATCCCAATGGATCCCCATAAACAGCCCCCCCCAATCCCCAACTTACCCCCCTAAGATATAAACTCCTCTAAACCTGGGGAATGCATCCGCCCTCCCTCTCGCTCCCCCCCACCCATACCCGCATCCCATGTCTGCAAAGTCATATACCTCTACACCACTCTATCCGTGATTTTCAATGTCTACTACCATTTTCAGCCTGGCCACTTACAGCCGCTCAAGGTTCTCGCTCAGCACAGCATGTCACAGAATCAATTAGTACTTCTCTATCCTTCACGGATCCAACTTCCGAGCGTCTGGAGCTTCGGTCTCCCCAGCTCCCTTTTCTTTTGAGGGAGATCGTTTCGACGTTCGGGATCTCTAGTTGCTCCTACTCCGTGAGCGACTGGGGGTCCGCGGCTGTGCCGCCGATGAGGATGAGTCAGAGTCTTGAGAAGGCGGAGTATGCACCCTGATTCGAACCGTTTCATCAGTCCAGGTGAATACCTCCTCAGGAGAGTTAAAGAACTGTGTGCGGGACTGATAAACTACCCGCAAACGGGCCGGGTAGAGCAAGGCATATTGAATTTTGAGGTCCCGGAGGCGAGCTTTGGCCGCTGTAAAGGATTGCCGTTGTTGTTGCACCAGTTTTGTGTAGTCCGGGAATATCAGAATTCTCTGGTTGTCGCACATAAGGGGCTCCTTCAGTCGCGCTTGCCTCAGGATAGTGTCTCGATCGTGGTAATTGAGGATTTTGGCTATTACTGTGGGGGGCGCTCGCCAACCGGCAGCTTCTGTGTAAGCGCTCTATGTGCTTGTTCAATTATAAAGCAGCGAGAGAGGGACTCCGGCGGGAGCCAGCGCTCCAGCCACTGAGTTAGGAAGGCCTCCATGTCGCCCTATTCGCATCCTTCCGGAAATCCAACAGCGAGCCCGCCCTTCCGCGTCCTCTGCCCGGAGTGCCAGGCCCTTCTGAATCACTTCCATGCTGGCCACCTTCTTCTTCAAGATCGCCACATATCCTCTACTCCCGTTATTCTGGTCTCAGCTTCCGTTATACGGGCCACGGCATTCCGCAGATCTTGGCGCAATAGGGTAACGTCTGCCCCCACGGCCCCTATCTTTGCATCGAGCTTGTCTCTAGATTGTGTAATTGCCGCCATAAGTGCTGCTTGGGTGGGCACATACTTTAAGTGGAAAGTTACTCAAAAGTGCAGACTAACAACCCCAAAAACAGAGGGTGGAGCCAAATTTGCCGGCGCTTGGTGACTTCCCGAGGCTCCCGTACTCCCACTCGGGCCGGTGAACTTGTCAATTGTCCCTTGTTTCGAAGCGCCGCCGCCACCCCCGCCACCGGTCATGGTCTAGGATGGTTGGGGTCGCTCCTCCGGATTCCGCCGTATGTATCTCCTGACTCCCAGTACCGTTCCACCAGGGGGCCTCCTCGCCAGTATTTCGCTCGTCCTCCAAGGCCTAGTCGGGCCCGCCAGCCACCCCTCCAGCAGTTGACGGGACCCAGACGGTCAAGCGGCCGCTGTCTCTGGCCTCACCCAGTGATTCACGGACGCAAATGTCTGTCTCAGTAGGTTGCTCTGCCCACTTGTGAGGCCACGCAGCTCCTCTTCTGGTTCCTACTATGAAGCGTCTCTAGTACCCTGGACTCGGGATCCGCACTCATTGCCCTCGGACCCTGCAGCTACCCCTGCACGCTCGGTCCAGTCTATTGCACCGCTGCTACGTTCCGTGCAGGCCACTTCGCCACGAGCAGGGCGTTCTCTTAGATTTGCACCGCGGTCCGATCCAACCGCCGACCAGCTCAGCACACTGCCCCGCCAGCAAAGGCCCACTCACCCCCTTGTAGCGAGGAGGGGGGGAAATGAAGACGGGGGTCACCGCAGCGCAAGCCGCCACAGGCCCCTTTCGCCACGGTCCGACACAACCGCCAGGTCCCTGCTAGTCGCCCCTCTGCTCCCACCACTTCTCTGGGCCACCACTCTGTCCTCTCCTGGCCGGCTCACCATTCGTAGAGCTCCGTCGTGCCCCAGCCGCACCTGATGGATGCTGCTACCGCCTCTGGCCAGCCGTTTTTCAAAATTCAGGGCCCGGCTGCGCGGCGCCTCCCAGGCCTCTCCACCGCTGCGTCCTCGGGTCCACCAGTCGGTCCCTGTTGTCGTGTGCGCTTCAGTGCCCTGCTGTATCGAGGGGCAGTCTGTGCCGTCCAGGCATCGGCCACTGTCGGCGACTCCACTTCCGCGCCGCTGGCCCACCACTGCGCCCGCTAGCCTTCTGTAGTCACTGGGAGCCGCGAAACTCGAGGTCCCCGGCGCCTCGTCTCAATAAAGGCCGCTCCACCTCCGGACGTGATTTTCGGTCTTCCGCACCTCCGATGCGGCCAACCTTCGCTCCAGGTCCGCCGGCCCCCTTCCGCTGCACGACACCTCGTCGGGACGCCCTTGGGTGAGGGAGAGGCAGGATATTTCAGCGGATAGTGAATTGGCGGGACGGAGCTCTTCTGAGCTGCGTCTGCCATGTTAGCTATCTTGGCCACGCCCCAAGCTATTTTTTTTAATTAAGCCCTTTTTCCATAAAGGAAATAGAACTTCATTTAAAAGAAAAGCTTATTTTTATTTTTGATAAGGCGATGGCAATGGTTCTGGAGATGACTGCCTACTCTTTAACAACTTTTATTTTAACATTCACAAAGAGTGGATTCCTTTCCTTTTGCATGTTCAATACCACCTCCTTTGAGGTGCCACTTATAATATCAATGTTTATGGCTGGATTTTGGTAGCAGAATATTGATTCAATAGATATGGATCCTGTATTTAGAAGGGATCCCTACAACATGCCCCTTCCAAATACTGAATCAGTATGCATTGTAAACCCTATTTTAAGAGTTGGAAAAACCTTTCTGACTTCTACAAAGTGATGAGGTTAAGATCACCAAGGGGTGCCACAGGGCTCCTGTTTGAGCCCAACTCTTTTTAACATCTATGTGGCCCCCCTGGCAAATATTACGAGAGCCTTTGGTTTTTGTCCAGTGTCTTCTGCTGATGATACCCAGCTGCTTTTTCCATTTAAATCTTTGACCCCGGAGGTTGAACAATCTTTCTCCAAGGGGATGAAAGCAGTATCCCAGTGGATGTCTTCCAACTTTCTTCAGTGTAACGTTGGTAAGACTGAGGTTATGCTTTTCGGTGAGGCCAAGATACTATGGTCCCCTGATTGGTGGCCATTAGACCTGGGGCCAGTTCCCGAACCAAAACAAGTAATCAAGAACCTTGGGGTTCGCCTGGAGCCGGAGCTGACCTTGAAACAACATGGAAATAACACAGTGGGGTCCTGTTTTCATATGATAGGACTCCTCCGTAAGGTATTCCCGCTCCTTCCGGACTCCATTAGAAAGACTTTGGTCCAGGCTCTAGTGATCAGCCGGCTTGATTACTGTAATGGCCTCCTGGCGTCCGCTAATGAAGAGGTATTGGACCGACTTCAGGTGACACAGAACACCGCGGCCAGGTTGGTCTTTAATGCTCCCCCTAGATCTCCATCTAAACCTCTGCTGGAAAAACTTCACTGGTTATCTGTCCGCCAAAGGGTGAATTTTAAGACATGTTGTATAGTACATAAAGGACTACACGACCTAGGACCTTCCTATCTGGCAAAAAAATGTGTTCCCTATGTTCCCACACGCGCTCTCAGGTCAAGTGATCAGTTGCTTCTGAGGGTGCCCAAGATTAGTAGGACTAGACAGGGTGGCAAGGCACTGTCAGTGGTGGGTCCAATATTGTGGAATAATCTTCCCCTCCAACTCAGGCAGTGTTCGGATCACTGCCTTTAGGAAAAAACTGAAAACTTTTATGTTTCAGGCCTAAATTAGCTGGGTCATGATTTAGTCACATATGATTCTTTGTTCTCGATTATTGCCCTTTGGTTTTTGCTACTGTTGTCTCTGGAGCGCGGAGATACTCCTTCGGGAGTTTATTCAAGCGCGTTATAAACCCGCAAATAAATAAATAAATATATAAATAAATAAGTACGTATGAAATTTGAGTGTTTGCCACCCTTAAAAGGCTTAGTATATCTGGCCCTAGATTCCGAAGAAAAAAACTAATTATGATGGCGGTAGGACGACCGATTGCCATCTCAGCGGGAATGAGACCGGCCGACAAGGAGTTGGCGCTCCCACCCGCTATATAACGATTAGACTGCCTTCGAGGTGGTCGGAAACTGCCTTTCCCTACAGCAGCTTGTGCTGCAGCCCTAGAAAAGTGCTGAAGCAGTGGAAAAAGCCGCATATCCTTCCCCCGTGGTGGCTGGCAGACAGTGCATGGATGTGTGGGGGAGCACTACAAGAGCTCCCCAGGCCAGTTAGCAGTGGCCCACAGGGGACGAGGGCCCAGTTTTGGCCCCCAAAGTCCTCTTCCCGTTGTGGGGACTGCCATGAGAAGGCAGTCGGAAAGGGATATCCTTATCAGTCTTGCGTTGCCTGAGCAGGCACCACCCCCATTGTAGGGTTAGGAATCCCACCGCCATCCTGTCAGGACCTTAGATCCTGTCGAAGGCGGTGGTCCTATGCCCGTACTATGCGATCAGACCGCTGGTATTTTAATCCGGCAGTCAAACCGATTCCCAAGATGTCAGACGGACCGTCACCCGTGGCCTGTCGGTGTTTGTGCGCCTGACATCAAAATGACCCCCAAAGTTTAAAAACCTGAGTCAATCTAAAGTTAACTGACAATATACATGTTGCTCACATTGGATCAGAATTATCAAATAGCAACTCAGCAGAACCACTATGTTAACCTCTGTCTTCTTGATACCCTCAGTAACAGAATCTCCTGGCTCACAGACAGAACATATTCAAAAAGGGGTGGGTGAAAAAGAATATGTATTTCCACATGTAATATGTCCCATAAGAAATTTTCCTATTGAACTAAACCCTCCATGAGAAAACATTACCAATATGAACCCAAAGAAACATATTACCCGTTATACATATAGCCTAATAATTAGTATTTATACCTGACTGTGGGTAAATATTAAAAAAACTTGCATTACCTTAATACTACCTACATCATCTGGGGGTCGAAACGTCGACTTTTACATCATTACCTACCCATGAACAACAGATTATTGCTACTGTGTTTGATTGTATGGGATAGGCCAGCAAATATTGTTTATTTGGCGTAAAACATGCCCATATGATGTCAACTATTTATTTTGTGACCACATTGATCTTTGAAACTATTCACTTAACCTCAAACCCTCACAAAACCACTTACCTATCCGACCTCCTTTCCTACTACTCCTTGGGCACATTGTTTATCTATGTTTGAATACGTGTTTTGCATATATATGCATACATGAGGATGTGAATAAATAACATCTCTTTATAAACGGTGTAATTATTTTCACGTAGAATAGTAAAAAGAAAGTTTTGTGCCCTCTCTTCCCTGCAACATTGAATACCCAGGTCCTGATACTTTATTGGGTTAACCCTTATATGTAATGTTGCCTTAATACTAAGCAAGCACACAGGCCCCTGAGATATACACCCACCAATCAGATGTGCCATCACTGAGTATGGTTAGATTCACAAACGGACGAGACGCTACGGCGAGCTGAGATCCGGTAGACACGTTTTCACAAGTTCCTGAAATGAAGGTACTGTTGAGGGATACGAGAAGGCTGACTGTAGACTGGAGATGTGCCCAAGACAGCGCTGGGTCCAGAGAAAGAGACAGCTTCAATGTATCGTACCCTTGACCGTATCAAGTATTATAGTTAGGCTGTCCTGTTTTCAGTTTCTATTTTTGGTAAATTCTGGTGGGGTTTTTTCAGTGTTTTCAATATCTTAAAAAACAGTTGTTATCAGTGGTTACACATTTTCACGCCACTAAAAACAACAGAAAAAGTGTTTTCCCGGTGTTTATGGAACTTATTGCTTTTATCATTGCTTGCTTTCTGCACTGAAAAAACATGGTATATAGACAGTGTACGTATAGTGTATATGAGGTCCAAAGAGATTTTTGCTAATTATTCTTATTGTAGTACATCATACAATACTTCTTCAGTGAGTCTTTGGTCATGTGCACTTGCGCTTTCCTTCCCATGTAAACTTCTGTGAAACGGCCCTCTCAGCATTCATAGCCCCTTGGGCTGAGAACCGTAAGCTAAGGGACACAGTTGGGATGACACTTTCTTTGATGCCACATAAAGCATGAAATGATAAATATTTGCGTTTTAGTACCTGGGCATAAGAAATCAGCGCACCAGAATGGACTAAAAAGTCAATAGCATCCCTCATTAACTCTGAAGATTGTAAAGATGCTTTCAGCATACCATCTAACAAATGGCAAGGATCTCCTACAGGGAATCACTTCAGCTCGGGGATCAATTTTGACAGGTCATCACCCAAATTTTTTATATACGCAGCGGAATCACTACAAATACAAACAATATCACTCCAATCTTTGTTGAACTTGGAAAGAACGTATTTTGCAGAGCATAACAAGTGACACTGCGTTCCATGTTTTCCAATGGTCTGGTGTCACTTTTTCACCACTATCCCAGATGCTTGGTGATCTATATACTTGTCACTATACCTTGCATTTAATGTTTAAAGCCTGAGGTGTTGGCAATTCACCTACTATCAATACTGCCCACTAGAAACTATGGTCTGATGTATTTAGGGTTTTTACCCATTCTCTGTGGGTAAATGTGATGACACATATTAGGAAAGATTTTTATGAAATTAGCCATTTTACCTATCAGTGAAAGAATCAAATGCAGCCAAAATATCAAATGTGAGTTTGATATGTCCTGATTCTCTACAGTTTATAAAATAATTAAACTAAACCTAAAACGTGAAACTAAACCCTGCATCTTTAGACCAAAGGCCATAAAACTGAAAAAAGTAAAAGGAAGAAGAAATAATATTTTAGTGGCATCCCTAAAGAACAAAACTCAAGCAGAATAATGTTAGCCAGTCTTTCTTACTACTAGCTTGTATAACAAAGTTACATTTTATTGACCCCTTCAGTAAGAACAAAATGACCCTTTCACTTTCTTTTTCCTTTCTTTGAATGGCATTTAGTTTGTGGTTGTGCAGGAGCCACAAATCATTTCCGGAGAGCAGTCTGAAATCTCTCCAGGATTGCATTATCCCGCGTAAGTGGAATCACAAAGTGTCACCCCCTCTGTCCATGGATTACCTGGCTACAATTATCTGTCCACCAAATACTAGGATTCCAATATAGTCCATCCTTGTAAAGTGTGAAATTATTTACTCACAACCATGCCAGTAATCCCTATGTTCTGACATACATTATATTTTATGCCTGTCCCCCTCCCAGGTAACAACCCCCAGCCCTGACGAAGGTGTGGCCCCACCGGCCAACCACCGAAACGCGCGTCGGCTTGCGTTTCCAGGAAAACGGCATACTGACCCATGTTCATCAGGACTTCTCTATACCTCGTCTGCCCCCTGGAATAATATTCTGACCTATGCAACAAACTTAACATCTTCATGTTGCAAGCACCAGGACTATATGAGTGAATGAAAGCTGAATGAAAGAACACTAGATTGATTGAAATGGAATGAATGAGTTTGAGAGCATGAATGCAGTGTGGTATGTTACTGGGTAGGCTATGCTATAGGTTTAGGATTACTCCTTTCTTTTTTATCTTTCCCCCCATCATGTGTTTTTGATGTTATAAATACAATGTGGATTCAAACAATGTAATCAACTTTTGCACCTTTTGATACATAAAACCAAAGAAAAATTATAAATAATATATATATAAAAAAATATATCTTCTCTGAGTATATCTGGATTGATTTGCCTCTTGTTATGTGCAGTGCTGGCTCCTAGATAAATCACCCCTTTAATACTGATTGGATCCTCTCCGGGACCACAATATCTTGGGGCAGGGTTGCTCTTTTGTGTTCTATTCATAGTTTCTTTTCCCCCCACTGCCTGCCCACATCATTAAAACCCACTGGGAAACCCCCTTCTTTCATTCATTGATTATATGTATTTATGTGTTTTTATAATATTTGATATCGGTCATAACAAGTAAAATGAAAAAGAAATAAAAAAGATATATTTTTGTAAATATAGTTGTATTGAGTACATGATTATCTAGGAATCTATGCTATGGCTGCTGCACAACTGAGTATTTAGCACTGTGCCCAGTGCAAGACCGTTTTCCAAATAAGTAGTTTTCCCTGTCAGGGTACATTCCTTTTCACAAGGGGACCCATGTGCTTTTCCAAAGTAGATTCATGATCCATTCAACTGATTGGGAAATTCACTCTTACCTATTTATGTGACCCACCTGTAAGCTGTTGAGGGTGGTTGCTGGACCTGCGCTTTCCCTACTGAACTGCTGTTGGGCTGTGCTCTCTGCCGCTGCTCCTCGCCGCACCCGCTCCGCGGGTGCCGCTTCGCGGCTTGCTGAAAGGAGTGGTGAAGGCTGCGTGCTGTGTCTGGGAGGCGCCAGGAAGGACAAACTCGCCGGCGCTAAGCAGGGACTCAGAAGACCAGGAGTCCCTGCTTCCCCAGGCCTGGGAGCGGACGCGCCCACCTTCAGACACGCCCCGCCTGACCAGGTGTAAAAGGCGTGTGAGTGTTCTACTCGTTGGGACCCACCTGTAAGCTGTTGAGGGTGGTTGCTGGACCTGCGCTTTCCCTACTGAACTGCTGTTGGGCTGTGCTCCCTGCCGCTGCTCCTCGCCGCACCCGCTCCGCGGGTGCCGCTTCGCGGCTTGCTGAAAGGAGTGGTGAAGGCTGCGTGCTGTGTCTGGGAGGCGCCAGGAAGGACAAACTCGCCGGCGCTAAGCAGGGACTCAGAAGACCAGGAGTCCCTGCTTCCCCAGGCCTGGGAGCGGACGCGCCCACCTTCAGACACGCCCTCGCCTGCAACGCCCACTACTTAGCTAACAGCCTGACGTTCAGCGGGACGCGAGCGGGACGCCGAGCGAAGCCCGGGCAAAGGGCGGGCTGTCTGTGGCCGTCCGGGGCAGGAGGAGGCAGGGCTGGGCCACCCCTCGAACATTTATTGCAACAGGCCCTAGTCTGTGGTGCTCCGCTGTGGGCCCAGAATCCAGCATGTCAACTCGTTCCGGTAAGGCCTTGAGGGGTGGCGGTGAAAGTGCCCCTGGGGGCACTATGTTCGGCTCTATGGACAAATTCCTCACTAGGGTGGCGGCTGTCATTGACAACGAGCTCGCCATATCAGAACGGCGCCTTTCTTTTGACTTCCCCCCTTCCAAAAGTCCATCTCCAGCAATAGTGATGTCCTCACCAAACTCCATTTCCCCTGCACTCTTGCCTGGGGACCTACCTGGGGATTCTTACATTGCACCACTAGAGGTTGGTATAGATGGGGCAGAAAGCTCGCCGACTGGTAATCATTTCGCCAGCCCTTGTGCTGTGCTTGTAGAGTCCCGCCCCGTCCCTCCCATAGCCTGTTCTCCTGGCACTCAGTCCCAATACTGCTCTGATGCTCCTACACTCGACCCACAACCTCCGCCTAAGATTCGATCTACCCAGGGGCTTATGAAAAGGGAAGGGAAAAGGGCGACAAACATTGGAAAGGGCTGTCCATCCACGCTTATTAAGCATGCCAGGCATCCGCCCCAGAGGGGCCCCACACCCCCGGGTGCTGGTGGATCTGTACTTACAGGGATTTCTATTACCTCTCCAATTGTAGCTGACACAGTGCTACCTTCCCTGGTGGTCCCAACAGCGCCTGATCTAGCCAATGAGGGTCCCTCTCTGGAGTCGATCGAGAAGCTGGTCAGGTCTCTTTTGGTACCACTTACTGACCAAGTCAAGAGGTTGGGGGATAGGCTTGATCGTTTTGAACAGGTCACCAGGGATAACTTCTTTTCCCTGAAAACCCTGTTCAAACTTCAGCCAAAGCTCAGCGAGGATAGTACAGACAGGATAGATAGGAACACTGGGAAAGAGGTTTTAGTGAGACACCCTTCAGGAGAACAGTTGACGCAGCCGCCCAAGCGTCCAGTTTCTGGGAATACTACCTTGGTTGTCCCCCAGGATGGCCCTAGGCAGACAAGGTCAAATGTTTCCACTCATGCTGCCCAAGTGCATGCTATCCCTCCCCCAGTAGTAACAACCTCTGTGCCTAATCAAGGCCAAAGGAAACATCAGAAGGGAGGGACGGGTCCAACTTCGCAACCTGGGGCCGCTTCACACGCCATAACTGGCGGCACAGCATCAACTCCTAAGGCTATACCCACCCCTGTCCCGCCCATAAACCCTCCTCCTTCAGCTTTTCCTCAGAAAACCACACGAAAGTGTCCCCCAGTTAACCTCCCCCCTGAGTGCCACCCGTTTGTTGTCGTTCTCACCAAAGTCCCCCCTATTAGGAGTACTCAGCAGGAAAACCACCAGGCACTTAAGAATAAGGTCATCCACTGGCTGAAAGCCAACAGGCCCCTGCCGCCGGGAGTGGATGGCATAATTCTTGGCGTACGCAGGGTGGGATGGATTGGAAACGGGAAAAAATCTCTTGAAGGGGACTGCGTGGTGGTAAATTTCCAAGACGCCAGGGTCGCCCATCTAATATGCTCCCAAGGACGATCCATGGCTGGAACGGGTATCGACGTAGTCGACTTAACATTCTTCTACCCACGGTCCATTACGACCATTTCCACCTTCCACCTTGGACAACCCACCTACATTAGCAGTCCTGGGGGCCAATTTCCTGTGGAGAATACCGTCCACGGCCACTCTTCCCCGGGAGTTTTCTCACAGCGGCTATTCCCAGCTCCAGTGATACCGAACTGGGGACCCTGGGGTTGCTGACTCTGTGATGTTCCCGGGGAGGTCCTTGTGGCTTCGAGTCCTGCTGTTGAGCCCACACCTTGCCTTAAAACCTATAGCTCCTCGATTACATCGCAAACTCAGGCTACTGCCGAGCTTGCAAAAGAGCAAGGGGAGACCGGGGCATCTCTTGACCTTCTGGCTAGCCTCCCTGGTGTGGGTGTCGTGGACATAACGCTCCCTGTCGAGGACTGTTGCATTACGGCTGTGACGGACCCCCCGATTAGGGTTTTCAGCTGGAATGTGGCAGGCCTCGAGAGGAAGCTAGCGCTGCCGGACTGGAACGCGCTAGTGGAGCAATACTCCATATGCCTGTTCCAGGAAACCTGGAGTCGGGTGCCCCTGCATAAGGCAGGTTATTCCACCCACTTCTTGCCGGCAGTACATAGTGCAACTGGTAGGGGCCGCCCTTCGGGTGGCCTATTAATCTGGGTGGCCTCAGAACTCAACTGCAGGGTGGTGGAGCGGGACACCAATTGCCCGGATCTCCTTAATATATTGCTGAGAAATTCCCAGGGCCGAGTCATCTTAAACATTTTTAACATCTACGCCCGAGGCACAAAGGGGGGTAGAGAATCCCCAGTAATAGCCTGTCTGGAAGCCCAGCTCCGCTCGTCTCCTCATAGGTCTTGTACCTTGCTGGCGGGCGATTTGAATTGCACCTTTGAGCCCCTGGACCTTGAAATCCTAACAGACCAAGAGGAATATGACAGTAGGTGGGGGATTCCGCCCCTCGATCTTAGTCCTATCAAAAAGTGGACAGAAGTGGCCCTCCAGATCAACTCATTAGCTATGGAGTTTGGTCTAAGGGCTGCCAATGGCAGGACTAGGTCCGACAAAGTAGGGGCCTATACCTACAACAGGCCAGGGCATATGTCACGGATTGATTATTTTCTCCTTGACATACACCTGTGGAGCATGGTGGAGGACATGGTGATTGTACCATCGGTTGAGAGTGATCACAATCTCCTCTCCCTCACCTTGTCCTACAGGTGGCTTACTAGCCCTGCGAGCAGATTTTCTCGTAACCCCGCCCCGGACCTGTCAGTAGTTACAAACTGTGGACGGCGGCTAAAGTGGGCGAAGTTGGCACTTTCAGAGGAGAAAACTTCTGCCATTAGGCAGCTCCTTGCCTCAGCCCTAGTCAATCTTGACCCCCAAGAGGAAGGGTTGATGGAGGTGGCTCCTAGGTTTTGTATTATAACTCAGGCTATTAGTGACCTCTTTGTAGTTCCAGCTAATTCGAGTAGAAGGAAACCAAGCTCACGATCTGGACAGGGCTGGTACAATCAGAAGTGTAGAGAGGCGAAGTCACTTCTCATTGAAGCAGTCAAGTCCAAATTACCATCCAGGACTAGGGAGGCCAGGAGATACTATGCACTCTGCCAAAAAAATGCTAGGATGGAGTGGGAGGATAATTTCTGGCAGGACCTCCTGGCTGCCAGTCGTGGGAAAGACGCCAAAGGTTTTTGGGACATGGTGGGTAAAAGGAACCGTCCTGATGACACTCTGAGGACCTGTACCATCAATGCCCAGACATGGTTCTCCCACTTCCAAAAACTTTATTCTGCCGCTGAAGGCCCACTAAACGACTCTTTTAACCTCCCGCCCTTTACCCTAGTTCATGACCTGGAACTTTTTTCTGTTTTGGATGTTACAAAGCAGATTAAAACCTTGGTTCCATTGAAAGCAGCTGGTCCGGATGGCCTACCAGGCGATATCCTCTGCGCTTATCCGGAAGAATGGGGGGTACTAATCTCTGCACTCCTCAATGCTATTATTGTGGGAGGCCCCGTGCCAGACTCCTGGAGAGGTGCGGAGGTGGTCCCCATATATAAAAAGGGCAGTCGGGATCTACCCGGGAATTATAGGCCTATAAGCCTAATAGACTCGAGCCAGAAACTGGCGGGGAAAGCCATTTTGGGGAGGATCTCCCAATGGGTGGACGATAATCACATCCTGTCCGATATGCAAGCTGGGTTCCGTTCAGGTACAGAAACTATCGAACAGGTCTTTAGGCTCTTGTTACTATACTGGAAGGTGGTGGTACTGGGCAAAGGCAGTCTTTATTTGGCCTTCATTGACCTGAAGACTGCCTTTGACCTGGTACCTAGGGAGGAACTTTGGAGGGTGCTTCACGGTTTAGGGATGCCCCCGTACATACTAAACCTCCTTATCAACCTGCACACCAACACCTATGCCCAGGTCAGATGGGGGCTGAACGGGGAAAAGACCGATAAGATCAGGGTCGAGAGGGGAGTAAGGCAGGGCTGTGTTCTGGCCCCTACCCTATTCTCCCTCTACATTAACGGGGTGGTAGATCATCTACTCGGCGAACCAGCAGACGCTCCCACTCTGGGAGGAGTAAAAATTCCAACTTTGCTGTTCGCCGATGACACCCTCCTCATCTCTAAAAACCCCCCAAGGTCTCCAGACACTTTTGAACCGCTTTCAGGACTTCTGTACCACTAAGGGCCTTGTTATCAACGTGGATAAGACTAAGTACCTAGTTATGCATCCACCTCGCAAACTTGCCCGCCCTCCCATTCTGAACTCCATACCCCTAGAAAGAGTGGCAGAATTTGATTACCTGGGAATCCGACTTAACGACGCGATGAGCTGGTCTGCCCACATCAAGAAAATGACAATGGCCCACAAAAGGGTGGGGGGGCCCTTCTCAAGGAGTTCAACAACTCATCAAAACATTGTGTTGCCCCTCTACTAGATATATACAAAGCACATGCGGTCCCTGCATCACTTTATGGAGCCGAACTGTGGGGCTTGGGCAAAGTTGACTCTCTGAGCAAGGCCGAAAATAAATTCATTAAAGATCTCCTTGCCATTCCATCGAGTAGCCCGACCATCCCAGTGCTCATGGACACCGGCTGCAAAGCCATAAGGGACCAGGCTCGGCTTCGACCCCTCTTGCTTTGGGCACGTTTGTGGAGGGTCCCGGAGCTAAAATCTTATGCCAATGGTCTAGCTGAGGTGATGCACTCCGACGGTTGGCATAGCATTAAATGGCTGAAGGACATTAAACATCTTCTAGGGGACTTAGGCCTGGACTCCTGTTGGCATAGCCACTCGCTCCTCCGAAGGAGACCTTAAAAAAACTTTTTTGGGAGTGGGTTTGTGTGAAGCGCACGAGAAGCCAGCAGCACTGCAAAACCACCGCAGCTTTTCTGCTGGTAAAAGACGTTGTCAACTACGAGCCGTACATGGACATAATATCAGTTGCCATGGATAGGTCCTTGTACATTAAATTTCGGTTAGGAACCCTACCCTTGGCCGACTTTTGCTCCAGGTGGAATAAATTCCAGCCCACATCACGCTTCTGTGCTCTTTGTCGTGATAAGCCTGAGACGGTGCCACACTTTCTTTTTGAATGCCCGGACTATGGTCGCCCCAGATCACGTTGGCTTGGTCCTATCTGCAAAGAACTTGGTACCCGTCAGCACTCCGTTGCACTCCGGATTCTTTTAACTAACACAGCCTCTCCTATTGTTTGTGCTGTTGCTAAGTTTTTAAAATGGGCTTGGTTGATTAGACTTAGAAGACTGTCCATATCAATTTAATTCTTTTTTAATTAATTTATGCTGACCTAATGTGTTTTATTCTTATACTAAATGTACAGTCATACTTTTTTTCGACATGCTGTTTTTATCTTTTGTATTGCTTTTATGATATGTGCATATCGAAATAAAGCATCAATCAATCAATATTTGATATCGGTCATAACAAGTAAAATGAAAAAGAAATAACAAAGATATATTTTTGTAAATATAGTCGTATTGAGTACATGATTATCTAGGAATCTATGCTATGGCTGCTGCACAACTGAGTATTTAGCACTGTGCCCAGTGCAAGACCGTTTTCCAAATAAGTAGTTTTCCCTGTCAGGGTACATTCCTTTTCACAAGGGGACCCATGTGCTTTTCCAAAGTAGATTCATGATCCATTCAACTGATTGGGAAATTCACTCTTACCTACAACTAATCTGGATGCATTCTACACTTATGTCACCTCTTCTTTTAAAACACCATTCATAGGCTCTGTTAGGCAGTCAAAATACACAGTAAGAAACAACAGAGGGAGGCTCTAAAGATAATACTTCCGGAGTGTTTTGTTGTCTTACAGATACACCAATAATTTAGTTATTGATATCCTCATATGGCATGAAAGATATATTGAAGGAAACCGAGCAAAAAGTCCATTAGGGGCATTTAAAAAAAAATATTTTGGATTTTCCATATTATATGTACAAGGCCTTGTGCCATTCATGGTAGGGAGAGTACAGCACTACAGAAAAGCTTTTCAAATAAACAATGCTGTCAGTTCAAGAGCTTAACCGTAGGGTGTGAGACGTAGGAGCAGTTAGTGATATTGGGATTACCTTGCTCAATCATGTAAAGATGATAACTGGAGGTTTATTGTCCTGATTTGTGTGATCTGGTTGACCTGACTGTACTTCTGGCCCTACCTTTGGTACTACAAATTTTACAGCAAGATTTATATCATGGTGAAGAACATCTGCAGCAGTGTTTCCCATGTGCACTGGCTTCATCCAGTGTAAAACCTGACCTCAGCTTCTCATGTTGCATCACACATATTACCATTAAGTAACAGAGCCAAACATACATCAGATAAATTAAGACATTTTCAATCTGTCTGTTATTCCAAATCTGTTCTATTTTGAAGAAATAATTTCGCAATTGATCCCAACTAGTGGAGTCCCCATGGTAGACATGAGTGCTAGGACCAGGTGACCAATCTAATCCCATAAATTGCATGTAAATAGCGAAAAAAGAGACATGTTTGAACTCTTGTGAAGATAACTCAATACGGAAAAGACATGGAATTATACACTGACTTTCATTAGTGGTATTGTACATTTGACCAACTGCTGGTTTAATTCACGTGTTTTTATATAATTATAAACCAACATTTGTAATGTGTTGAAGGCTATTCAAATGAAATGAATGTCCAGGTATCATACGATGAGGTAGTTGTAGCAACAACTCTATAATGGCAAAATAAATTCAACAACAGCGGGCACTGATATAATTGGTATACATTGAAAATAATAGGAAACGATTGAGTCAACATAAATATACCCATTCTCAGCCCTGTGTTTCAAGGCATAGACACAGTACTACTTCTCTGGACCTTGTCACCCCATGTACATTTCTCTCATTTCCTTTATTTCTAATGTGTGGCACAATAAGAAGAAGTTCTACTTTTTGCAAAAACACATTTGATTCTGTTTAGGGAAAATGTAGCCATCACACTAAAAGGAATAGCTGGTAACTCATGGAAATTCTCAATCCTTGAGGTCATGTTATGGCATAATTTCAGACCTTTAGATGACCCAACGTTATCTAGTGTTAGCATACATTTGAAAACCCCTGTGCCATTATGTATTGAGTTGGACTTTAAGCAATTGTTCAATTTGATTTGACAGCAACATGAAGATTATTTACACGTTACTTACTGCAATTGCACTGGTGACGGATTCCCAGTTAGTTTCAGATGCTGCTGGCGGAAAGTCATTCTGAAGGAAAAGAAACACGCACAGTAAAATATACCATACCATGTTCAGTATCCAAACACAATAAGGAAGAGATAATAGTAAAGATGTCTCTAAATATTTGCAATAACTCCTATAATTATTAGGTCCAACAATATATAAAGCGGAACAGTAATTACTAAATCACAGAGTTCAGTGCCTAACTAATGTATCCCACAAAGTATCACATCCTAATACATACTTCATAGTTTCTGGGTGGACCTGGGGGAAATACTATGTTATCACATGACTTTCGTTCCTTTAGCAAATAACTACCTTTCAGGACTTCTTTCTTTCCTCAATAGTTTGTGACAACTATTTAGGAAGCTTTTGGTTTAGCAGGTTAACATGTCTCTAAATTCTTTGGACTGTTTTTGTTGAGATTTTCTTCATTGAATTGAAAGCAAAACGTGAAGTGTTACATGTTGTATAGTTTGCTGTATGTTAGTGTCTTTCGCTCTCACATTCTTTCTTTCGCTCTCCCTTTATTCTCTCACTCCTTGTTAGGGTTAAACCTCAATGTCACTAAACTAACCTGAGCTCCACCCATTGGTAGCTATGAGATGTGGCACAGTTGTAACTTAGTTCAATGTCTAAAGTATGTATGAAGAAACAAAACAGTAGTAAAGTGAAACCACCAAGCAATAAAACCCCAAAACTCCAGTAAAGGGAACCGGAGATATATATATGTTTTATATATGTTTTACGTTTTAAGTAATTACAGTACTAAAAAGCACTAAGAGCTGCCAATGGTCGTTTATGGAGCTGGTAGACTGGGTCAAAGGTGCGATATTAGGCCAACCCCAATGGAGCCAGATTCTGAAAGATCAAGTGTCAGGAATGTCAAAAAGTTGGCTAAAGTTTTTTTTTAAGTTTTGAAGTCCCAATACAGCACAGCTTTCCAAACCTTTCATGTTGGTGACACACCTTTTTGCGAACAAAATTTCAGGGACACGGTAATGCGAGTGAGCGCAGCGAGCGAGCCCGAACCACCTAAGGGGGGTGGACGCATGGTTAAATTGATGCACCGGCGGCACAAGGGACATGTAAATAGGCCCCTAACTGTGTAACACACAACCCAACACATACACACAACCCCACGCACACACACACACACACACACACAACCCCACACACAACCCCACACACACACACAGAACCCCCCACACACACAACCCCACACACACACAACCACACACGCACAACCCCACATACACACAACCCCATACACCCAACCCCACACACACACACACAACCCCCCCACACACACACACACAACCCCACACACACACACACACACAACCCCACACACACAAACCCACCCACACACAACCCCACATTTGAATGTATTTTTTTTTTATATAGCGCAAACTCGACTCTAAGGTGTCAGAGCGCCCCCCGCCTCCGCGCCTCGCCCTGGCCTGTGTCCTGGCTGTGAAAGTGTGAAATTAAAAAGAGAGAAGAATTGATTCCTTCCTCTGCTGTGTTATTCTCTACCGAGTGGGCATTTGAAGTGGGCACCAACCCATAGGTACCCCCCGTGGGGTGTAACCCAACCTTGGATAATCCAGCCACGGTGTACAGGGTCCGTAATTTACCGTTGGATCCTTGTATTTGGCCCTTCTGTCCTGAAGAAGCCCATAGATACGTGTGGCTGAAACGCGACCGCGACTGCGTCGACATTCTGTGGTGGAGTCTGTTTCAATTGTTAATTTGTGCTAGACTGTAGCATAAGCGCCGGTCTAAACAATCATTTTGGGGTAATTAATTTCCCCAGGCGCTGTTACATAGGACTACCTGGTAGTGTAGCATTGCAATTCAGGAATGGGCACATAGATATATGTGTTTTCTGTGAAAAACTTTTGTTTATTTTGTTTATTTTTTGTAGGGCTGTGTTGTTGTGAAATTCGTGTGTAAATATATATATATATATATATATGTGATGTATATGTTGTATATTGTATTATATGGAAAGATTGAGTTCAAGTGAAGGTACTCTCGTTGTATATAATTATTTGTTGCTCGTTTTATGTGCTCCACCTAGTCGTTTGATATAGCTATATATGTGACTATAATTTGTGAATTCTTTACTTTATAAATTGCTTTTTTGGATATATCAAGGCTTTTAATTTAACCTTGATTACAAATAAATACTGAATCGATCCCTCTGTGCTTCTTTGTATTTGTATACATCTTTTTGATGTCATGTGCTCATGTACATGAGGGTAATTTGGGCACAACCCCTCCCGTTTTTTCCTAGTAGAGCGCTTTACACGAGCACCAGTTGCGTTACATTCATTTTAGGCACCGGGAGATTAGGTGATTTGCCTAAAATCACAGAAAGAAAAGTAAAAAACATACAATTTTTAAAGACACTGATGACGGAATTAATCTTATGAATTATGCTTAGATCTGGCACATTTTACAAACATTGATTGATAAAAGTGCATAGCATACTCCGACGCCCAGCACTGGAAAATGTGCACAGATCATGAATCTGAATTCTTTCCTGATGTTCTAACTGACTGCACACATCACTGAGTCTAAACTGGATCACTGCCAGTTAAAAAATCAAAGTCAAACAGAACAGATGAGCAAGAGTAGTGAAGTTGTGTCAGACGAGCTTCAACATTGTGATGAACAGGGCAGCAGTGAAATTGAGGACAAGGCAACGAATGAATACGAAAAAAGAACTGCAGAGTTTTTAAGATCTCCAACGTAAGAAATAAGACGGTGAGGAAAAGGAGAGATAAGTGAATTAAGTTATAGAGGGAAAAGCTATACTGTATTTTGGAAGTGGTGTTTGCTTAAACGGGCTGAACAATTACAATAGCATAAAGAAAAAAACAACATTCAGCATATTCTAGACATTAGGTTGAAAATGAGAGGTCAGTGGAACCTCACAGGTGCAGTAAATTACTAGCTGTAATGTAAATATTCATCTAATTTCAGCCACTTTTAAGAAAATCTCGAAGGTTTTTGCAGGAGCATTTTTGCTGAATGAGGCCGCATGCAAAACGCAAGATATAAGATCACAGTTCAAATTGGGGGCAAGTATGATTGCTTTGCCTACAATTAGTCTGTGAATTCTTTCAGTAGACCTATATGTAAAACACTACGGACCCGATTCACAGAATGAACTTAAGACTCAATCCTAAACTTACTACTCTTTTGGTATTCACAGAATGCACTTACTACTTTTGGCATTCACAGAATGAACATACTACTTTTGGTATTCACAGAAGTTAGGATTTTGTCTTAAGTCTGTCTTAAGTCTGTCTTAAGTTTGTCTTAAGACAAACTTAAGACAAAATCCTAACTTCTGTGAATGCCAAAAGTAGTAAGTGCATTCTGTGAATACCAAAATAGTAGTAAGTTTAGGATTGAGTCTTAAGTTCATTCTCTGAATCAGGGCCCTACATGTTCAGCCTTAAAGTCAACTTGTATAAATCAGACATTTAAGCTGGACGCCTTCATGAGCGAGAGCACTTTGCGCGCGGTGAGTCTCTTCATGAAGCCCAGGGTTACTCTAGATGGGGCGAATGCGCCACTCTCATTACATTCATGGATACTAGGATGGCGGTACTGAGTTGCTCGGAGGCACTCGATCGACCTCTAATGAACATCCTCGCTCCTCATTGTGCAATGTGCACCGATGCCACGTACGTCCGCTGAAATATCCCACGCGCGACACACCTACGTATGTGACGCGACACAGTAAAGTGGTGCGCCACACAGTTTGGAAAGCTGTGCAATACAGACTGCAGCTTTGTCACTTTTGGATAGGAAAAATCCTCCCTAATTGGGGGGGCAATCTCGAAGCTGGATGAAGCTGAAATTCAGTCAGATGCTCTGATACTACTGGTCGGATACTGTTCTTGGTGGGTCCAGCTGAAACTCTGGAGTAAACAACCACTAGGGTACACCTCTAAGACCCCAAAGATCCTAGAAGTCTAGAGACTCCAAGGGTGTCAGGCAGAGGTCAATAGCAAAGTTCAAATCCAGTTGTGCCTGCTCAGCTGGGCACTTCAGGAAAAAGGACTCTTTCAGTTATTTTGTTCTTGTGTCCACACAAGAGGTCAGCCAACTGATCCTTGGAGTCCACTTCTTTATTTAGGGTATAAGAAGGTGCAGGTTTAGTCTTTCAGTGTTTCTCTCAGGTCACAGACAGCAGGTTTAATGCTCTTTGGATGTGCCGAAAGTCCAGTAAGTGTTCTTGGTGCCTTGGGGCTGCCATATTTATGATTTTCACCAACTAGCAGGTAGGGAGGACTCCTGCCTTTTCCCTAAACAATAGGGTAAAAGTTCATACAGGAACCCTACCAAACTATGCAGCAAACCCTAGTTGCCCTACTGCAAACAATAACAGTACACCTTATACCCCAAATCCGAGCTTGGTAAGCCCTTCTCCCCATGTGCATAGCCTGCGTGAGCTGTCCAGCCCTGGGGCTCTCAACAGGAGGCCCCAGCCGCTTGCACCACACATTGCCCCTCCTGGCGCTGCCAATGGCAGTACCAACACAATTACTAATCATCACACTCCTACAAATGTGAGAATTCTGTCTATTCCAGGCCCCCAAAGGTATATGAATGGCATGGGTCGTAGTCAATAGTCATTTCAATATATATTGAATTAATAAACAACTGTGGTTGTGCTCATCTTTAAATTAGAAAGACAGCACCAGCATGGCACAGACTGTTACAATCCCCCGTGTAGCCAATAAATGCTAGTGCCAAGCACCAGAAACCACAGCCTCAAATTAAGCACCGGCTGTTTCACTTTCTTTGGTCACTCAAAACCGGTTCTGAGGATAGATTCATTACCACAGGGTTTGCTCTCCCTTTACATTTTCTTGTGAAAGGGCAGATACACTTTCTTTTTTTGTTTTTTAAACATTTTTATTAACATTGCGAGAAACAGACAAAAGAACTAAAGACATTTATTCTGAACATACCATAAAACAGTCAAATGTAGGTAATTGATACAGAGGTATAAATTATAATTATATATTAATCATAGGAGCATTGATGTTATAGTCTTAACAAAACTAAAAAAAGAAAAGGGGTCTATACTCACAATTGCATAAACATTCCCCAAATTCTCTCCTGTTTCTTCATAGAGCGAGGACCCCTCACTTTGGCTAGCGCTAGTTCCATCGTGAAAATTTCATTGACTAGCGACCACCACTGCATAACATGCAGAGGTTTCGGAGAGATCCAAGCCCTGGCAATAATCAATCTTGCGCATGCAAATAGAATAGTGTTTAAATCTTTATGTGGGCTATTTAATTCCTGCAAGTCTAACAAAACCATATGAATTGAGAAGGGAGAAAAAATGATCTGATCTGATTAAGAATACCTTCTATTCCTTTCAAGAACTCAAACAATGCGGGACAAGAGTAAAGCATGTGCTCCAGATCGGCTGCCACGAGGTCACACTTAGGGCATTTAGAACGATCATTAAATAGATTGCTTGGTGACCAGCTGGAAATCTTTGCGGGGTATAATACAATTGACAAACAGTTATAACTGAAGTCTTAAACTAGAGGACTGAACCACCCGATTAATATGGCAGAGCGAAGCAGATATCTGGTTCAATGTTATATTGATACCCATTCTAGTGGTCCATTTAGCCGCTAGTTTAATACAGTCATCGGCTTTCATCTGATTTAGGTGTTTATAACCCTCAATAATGAGTGATTTAGTCTTATCAGAATAAAGACACGTCAAGATATCTGAATCAACAACTTCGTTAATTTTCATTTTCCGGACTAGTAAGTCACGAATGTGCATATATTTAAAGTACATAGAGTCATTCAGTTTGTAAAGTAGTTTAAGTGATGCAAAATCGAGTAATCCATCGGGCCATAAAGGTCACCTAAAGTTTTAATACCGCAGCTGGACCATAGGGTCCCTACGCCGTTCGAAAAAATTCCAGGAAGTCCTGGGTTACCCCATAGCTGTAGTTCTGGATGAAAAAAGGTGGTTTTACTAAAAGCCATAATCAAATTCCAAATTTTAACAATCTCCCTAGAAGTCTTAAACTTGACCCGCTTGAAGTAATTTGGGTCGTGGACTCTAGCCAAAAACTGGTTACAATCAGTGCCCAACATAAACTGGAAAAAAACCAGTGAATTTTCTATTTTAAGCAAATTTCGAAGACGACCAAAAAAATTTAATTTAAAATCAGGGAAATTTAACCCTCCTTGTTCGATAGGAAGTTTCAACGTCTGTATCGATCTACAAGCTTTTTTGTATCCCCAGATGTAGCTACTACATAACCCATCAAGCATTTAAAAAAAAAATTATTAAGGCGCAGGGGAATTGATCTGAATAAATAAAGACATTTTGGTAATACTTTCTTTTTAATTAAATTAATCTGTCCCGCTAAACTAAGTGGGATCTTATGCCATTTTTTTAAAGAAAGTGCTACCTCCTATAGTAAAGGATCATAGTTGAGCATGATTAATTCCGGCATAAGGGGGGCAAGTCGAGTAGTCAAAATTTTCGCGAACGCCTTGGCGTCCACATTAATTAACGAAATAGGTCTGTATGAACCACATTCGTCTGCAGGTTTGTGTTTCTTGAGAAAAAATACGATTTTAGCTGTATTCCAAGAAGTAGGAGCCTTCCCTGTTTCCCCAATCGAGTCTATGACTAAGCTAAAAAGAGGGAGTAATTCCTGGATACATGTTTTGTAAAGTTCTATAGGGAGCAGGTCTTCCCCTGCTGCCTTACCGGAGGGGAGAAAAGCAATTGCTGACCTAATCTCTGTGAGAGTGATATTTCCATTGAGTTGGGCGATTCCTTCTTTATCTCGTTGGTCGGTCAGTTTGGAATTTATATATGATACTATATGATGAGTGGTAGGAGAATTTTCAGGAGTATATAATCTACTATAATATTTGACAAATTGATCTAATATCTGTTCTGGTTGATTGTAAGTTAAGGTGTTCATTCCTTTAATAGCCTTAATTAATGTTGTAGCCTTCTTGTCTTGTTTGTAAGCTAAGATTTTCCCAATTCTATCGCCGCTCTCGAACTGTGATAGATGATACTTGTGTAATTTCACACTATATTCCTCCCTTAACGTCTTTTTAGTAGCTGACTGAAGGTTCACTAATTCCATTCTTAATTCCTCGATATTAGACCTTCCTAGTTGGAGGGCTTCTGCCAACTGAGTTTCCAGAGACAACATATTAGAAGTCATAATCTTAATCTCTTTCTGACGTTCTGCGTTCTTTCTAAGAACATATTGCTGGATGAAGCCCCTTATACTGGCCTTACATGCATCCCACACAGATATTACTGCGGCAGAATTTAGATTGATCTCGATGACTTCCACAATGTGTCCTTTAAGTTGAGTAATAAAAACTGTATCAGAAAAAAGGTATCTAGGAAACGTAAATTGCCTGGAGCCTTGTTTCTTAATGGAGATGTTAAATTCTAAAAGAATAGGATTGTGATCGGATGTGACTCTTGGACACAGTTCTATGATACTAGAATCCAAAATTCTATCTGTCGCTCAGGCCATATCTATTCGAGAGCATAATTTATGTGGCGCAGAGTAATAAGTGAATCCAGCAAGATTAGGATGTATTGTACGCCAAACGTCTTTTAGATTGTGCAGACGACTTAATTCTAATATAGCAGCTCGAATTTTGCTATACGCTGGAAGGCACCCCGCCTAGTGGTATCCAAATCGTAGTTCATTACGCAGTTGAAATCGCCCATAATCAACAATTCTCCTTCCCAATCTAATAATTCAACGTTTAACCGATCATACATAAACGGTTCATCAATATTAGGTCCATATACCACACAGAATACATATTTACAGTGTTCAAGTTCTACTTGAGGTATTGCCCATCTACCCCCCTTATCAGCAGCTGTTCGGGAAATTTCGATGGCTAATTGCTTTTGTTTCAATATTGCGACCCCCCTGATAGAAGCATTTAAAGGAGAACAAACAACAAGCTCATAACCCAGTTGCCCTAACAATTTCCTATTTTGAAACCCGATATGAGTTTCTGAAAGCAAAACCAAATGGGGTTTATACATATTAAGCTCTTCTTGAACCAGCCTCCTCTTATTCGTATTGTTAAGACCAGCCACATTCCAAGCTAGCCACTTAAAAGAGTACATTCCTCGAGAACAAAAAAAATTGCCAAACAAAAAGAATTGACTTCCTCTGTATTATTAGATACCACAAAATAAGTAAATGTAAATAAATAGTGATCTATAATAATCTTTTTTAACAATTATGAATCTTGCGCTGAAATTTTTATAATTTTTTACCCCACAAACCTTGAACCCACCCCCCATTTCCCCTCCCCTTAGTCCCTTTGGGGAGAACACCCCTCTATAGACCTTGCTGCCGCTGTAAAGGCAGCCCTGCAGAATGGCAGCCGGGAGACTACACCCGACAATCCCTGCCAATCAATGAGAGGAAAAAGAGAAAGAGAAAAAACTAATAAGAAACTATAGGGGGAAAAAAAAGAGAAAATTAATAAGAGCGAGAGGAAAGGCGAGAGAGGAGGAAAAGAAAAATTGAAAGTAAGAATCTCCCTGGTGGTAATAGTGATTATATTCATAATATTTATTCAGCTTGAGAAGGAAAGAGGGAAAAAAAAACCCTGATAGAAACGTCAGTTATATTCTACAAAAGTATTAAATAAATCAACCCTTTTTTAGCTCCTAAGCTAGCATTGCCTTATACGTGAATCTTAACAAGCCCTTACCCATTAGTGCCCGTAGCAGTTAAATCAATATTGATATTCATGTGCTGAACTTAGAGAGTGCCAACTCTGCATCTTTTAAATCAGTAAAAAAAAAAGTATGGCCTCTCTTGATGACCTTGAGACGAGCCGGTTCCTGTAAATATACATCACAGCCCATGGATTTAAAAGGATCTATCAACTGACATCGCCTCTCCATTGTACTTTTGCTTAGATCAGATTGGACAAAAAAGGTTACATTTTCTATAGTGACAGGGGTATTGGGCCTAGCTTTTTTAAAGACACTGCCTGTCTCAGTAGAAAATTACCGAAATGAATCAGAAGGGGGCCTGGAAACTTGATTTCTTTGGAAAAGAGGGAGTCTATGAACTCTTTGAAGTTGCGAGTCCCAGTCCCAATCTGAGAGGTCTTGCCCTTAGATCGGACCCTTCTGAACCTTCCGGAGTTCCAAAAAGTCAGAGATTTTGTCTCCTTTGGCGATTTTCCATGTCCTCCAGCTTGATTTCAAAATTCATTATTTGCACAGCGTGTTGGTTAGTTAAAGTCTCTGTGCGAACTGCAACTTCCTCCACATCAACTACTCGTTGCTGCAGTTCTTCGATTTCTTGAGTGACCCCCCCTAATTTGCTGGACCCCTCCAGTAGGGAATTCTGCAATTTGTTATTGTCTTCCCTAAGCTGAAGGAAATGTTGCAGAGCTTCCTGTCGATGGTCCGTGAAAGTCTTTAGAATGAGGTCAACAGAGGAGGTAGCATATTCTGGGTCCAGAGATCGCTCTAGAACAGGTGGCTCATTAGTGTGCAAGATACCTGAAGCTGGAATTGTCGCATCCGTGGTGGGAGACAGACTTGTAATTGTAGTAGAAGTTAGAGCAGTAATGATGACATTACTGGTGTGCTCGCATTCAGGCAGAGATTTTATCTGTTCCATGCAAGTTGGTTTTAAACCGGCTTGAGCAAGAAGCGGGGACGTCGTGTTATCAACAATTGGAAAAGAGTTACCTCCATCTCTTAAATTAGTATCTTCCGTTGGGCTAGCACCCGACAGGAGCAAAGCCATGTTCTTGACACCTCCCTTTGCTTGGATCCATTTTTGGAGAGGGCTTTCATCCCTTATAGGCTTTGTACGTAGGTTGGGGGATGACATAGCAAGATTGGAAGCATTAATATTCCCTTTCTTGAGTTTATTTGTAGCTTTGGACCTTCCCTTTTTACGCCCAAGGGGCTTAGCAGTTCCAGTGGCTACGCTGCATAAATCATCTTCATCGAGGAGTTCCTCATACTCCGCACTCGAGCCCTCTTCTGCCTCCTCGTTAATTAAACCCACCAGCTCCGACATATCAACTGCTTCAGATAGTTGCTCTTCTATACCTGAGCCAGAATTCAGGGGGGGTTCGCTTAATAATTCAGTGATTGTGCCAGATGTTTCGTTACTGCCAGGGCCCCCTATATTCGGGGTGGTCTCAAGCTCCAAAAAGTCTACATCACCCTTCTCTCCCCTTCCAAAGGCTGGATCAGCTTCAACTTCTACTTCCACCACAACTTTGTCTGTATTTTCGGCCAGATTAGCTTTTTCGACCGCCTTACCAGACAGTTTAGTTAAAGTAAGACATGCTTGTTTTTTAACGCTAATAGTTTTACATACTCCTGCCGCTGCCGCTGTAACTGCTACATCAGGATGAACAGACACACTGTTGCCCGGGTTTTCCTTAGTAGATACATTATTGCCACCATTTCTCCCTAAGTCGCAGCCGGAATTAGATTCTGAAACAACAAAGAGGGGGGCGTGGATCAGTTGCTTACCCGCTAATTGCTCCGTCTTCCCTGTGGCCAGTGTTTTATCAGTAGTAGCTAAATCCATTAGGTCGGTGGAAATCGGCCTCAGCGTCTCAGAATTTGTACCTCTCCCAGCTCGAGCGGCTCTAGTGACGATCTTTGGGGCCATCCTCATTTGTAAAGCTAGCCCAACATCAAACAAGCCAGGATGTACCGGTGTCTTTCCTGCCCGCAAATCAACACTCGAGGTGAACGGAGCCGCCAGCAAGGTTCGGCCTGCCCAGCTGATCCCAGGTCTGCAGAGCGGCCGTGTGCTCGGCAATCTGAACGCGAGCGGGCGCCACCTAACCAGCCCCTGAAGAAACGGAGCATCCAGCGGCCGTTTATGCTTCCGAGTGTCCGAGTATCCAAGGTGAGTGGCGTCTAATGGGATAGATCTTTTTCCTTTCCTCTGCGTCTCTTTAATTTAGTGTAAAAACCAAGTTATTCCCCCATACATAAGAATCCCATAGGAATCATAGGAATCCGCATGGCAGGGAGCCGGGAGCCTCCGAAAAATGCTGCCACTCCGTAACGGCGTCAACCCGCCATCTTGATTCTCCGACCTCCGTCAGATACACTTTCAAATAATGAAGTTAGTAGGTCCCCCCAATTGATCTTTCTGCCACAGGAAGAAAAACATCTCCCAACACCCAAGCCTTTGTCTCTTCTCTGACAGTAGTTATACCAACTCTTTAATTTCTAATGCAGGCCAAGTGCAGGCTGTGCAGTTGCCAAGGTGCTAATGCAAATAAACTTCCAGCAGCTTCTAGCAGAGTAAAGGTACATTTTGAAAAGTTACATTTCCAATACATTTATTAAAAACCTGACATTTCTGTGCATTATAATCATTAATAGTTTAAAATATTTGAAGTATTATCACCTCTAACATGTTTTCCAACCCTTGGAAATACTTATGAGATATTTTGGAAAGACTTTGTGAGCAGTATGCCAAATAATTGTGGTTTAAGGCAGAAACATTTGAAAACAAAAAGACAATGGGTGAAATGTTTGAATTAAACTACACCACTCAGTCAATCAACCAATCAGGATTTGTAAAGTTTAGCTAATCACCCAATAGGGTATCCAGGTGTTTTCAGATCTCAGAGGCTCATTCAAACAGCCAGATCTTAAGGGCCCTTTGGAATCCTGAAAGTGAGGTGATGGTCTGGAGTTACATGGAATGGCTGTTCAAGGTCTCTTCTGCGATGTGGGAGAAAGGGCATCTTCCTCTTCTGCTTTGGTAGATATGTGGAGTGTGGACAATGGAAATGTAGGTTGAGCATAGTCTTCTCCACAGTTGGTGGCAGTTCAGGCAGTGGTAAATGTAGGTGGGTCCTTGGTTGTCTAGAAACTTGTGTGCGTGGGTCAGCAGCTTGAATTGTCATCTCTTCTGTAGGGGAGCCAGTGGAGTTGCCTGAGGTGGTGTGTGGTATGGGTTTGTTGGGGAAGGTTGAGGATGAGTATGGCTTCAGTGTTCCATATGGTTTGTAGTCTCTGTAGGAGGTGTGCAGCGATTACTACATAGGGAATTTTGTCGTGGTTCAGTCACCTGGTGATAAAGGCCTGGTCACAGTGCGTCTTGTGTGCAAGTGCGGAGTGAGGAAGCAGGTGGAGGAGATGGTTTTGATCTGTGATTTCATGGTGAGCTTGTTGTCAATGATGATTCTGAGTTTCCTGGCGTGCTCTAAGGGAGTGGATGCGGGTTCTAGGTCTGTGTGTTCCTGTTACTGCTAAAGATCAGTACGTCTGCCTTGTCTGTGTTCAGCTGCAGGTAGTTATTCTTCACCAAGTCAGTGATGCATGTAATGCATCTGTGAAAGTTGGGCCTGGGGGGTTGTTGGTGAGTGAGAGGATGTGTTGGGTGTCGTCTGAGTAGGAAATGATGTTGAGACCATGGGATCTGATGATGTGACGATGTGGGTCATAGATGCGTTGAAGAGCATGGGGCTGAGGGATGAGCCCTGGGGGACACCACAGGTGATATCCTTGGGTTCAGAAGTGAAAGGTTGGAAGTGGCTCATCTGGTTTCTTTCGGTAGGAAAGGAGGAGATCCATCTGTGAGTGTCCCATTGGATGCCGATGTGGGGGAGTCTTTCAATCAGTGTGTGGTGGGATGCAGTGTCAAAGGCTGCCAAGAGGTCAAGGAGTGTCAGAGCTGCTGTTTCTGTGGAAAACCGTGGAGATAAACAAGAGGAGGGGGTGTGGCCATCTTCTATAAGAAGCAGCTTATGGTTACCAAAATTGTGGTAGAGAATAGTGATAATACATACATTCTTGGGGTTAAAATCTCATTCCAAAACTCCTGCCTTCTGCTTCTGGTAGTGTACCATCCCCCACGGTCAACCCCTTGCTTCAACGATCTCCTCTCAGAGATTATTTCTGACCTCTGCACACAGTATCAATGGCTGCTAGTGGTCAGGGACTTCAATTACCACTGGGATAAAATAACAAAAGAGCCCCTGGCCTGCCAACTCGAGATATTATTGAGCTTGATGGAGCTTCATCAACTGGTCAATGGCCACACTCACACCAAAAGTCACATCTTGGACCTTATTTGGACCTCACAACCACGGGCTAGTCTAATGAACATCAGCCCCTGTGGTTGGTCTGACCACTCAGTAGTTAGTTGCTGGGTCCCGATGGACAGCCAACTGCCTAAACCACCCCTAGAATGGAAAAAGGTGCGAAGTTGGAAAATAATTGAGCCAGCGACCTTAGTGGACACCGTACTCAGGCCCCCCCCCCCTAAATTTGAAATTGGAAACTTGGACCTGGAAAGCGAATCCTCACGGGTAGTCTGCGTGCAGCCATAGACCTAGTGGCACCAGAGCGAAGGGATAGGGTCAGAGACAAGGGTAATAGAGCTCCCTGGTTCAATCAGGTGCTGAGGGAAAGGAAGCAAAAACTCCGCCAAGCCGAGAGACGGTGGCGTAAAGCCAATGATCCAGCTGAGCTGGAAATTTATAAGACTTTACTCACCTTATACAAAAAATCTATCATGACTACAAAAGCCGAGTACTATGAGACTAGAATCTCTCTTACAGTAAACAAACAGGAAGAGACCTTCAGAATTGTTAAAGAACTCAGCCAAAATTCGGGCCGGAAACCGGCATCTGAGTCTATTGACTGCAATGCCTTCCAATCCTTCTTCCTTCAGAAGGTCAAGGATATTCTCTCTGAGATCGATAACACTCCTGTCAAAACTCCTTACTCCAGCTCCAAGACCCCCCTTGTCAGCTGCTCACCACTTTTCCCAAACTTGCCCTCCTATGATTTTCCGATGGTTCTTCCCGGGTTGGAAATACAGATTCTCACTATGTTAAACAACTCACTGGAGAACGGGTACCTGCCATCTAACCTAAAGGAGGCTAGAGTAATCCCCCTACTGATAAAACCAGGGGCAGACGCGGCCGATCCTAAAAACTGTAGGCCCATCTCCCAGCTACGCTTCCTGGTGAAAATTTTGAAACAGCCTGTTCTCAAAACACTTTCATCTTTCCTGGAGGAACACCAGCTACTCCAGGGGTGCCAGACAGGCTTTTGAGTCCATCACAGTACTGAGCTGGTGATGCTGCCAGTACTTGACAAGCTCAGAGTTATGGCTGACAGTAAAAAACCTAGCGCCCTTATTTTGTTAGATCTTTCAGCAGCTTTCGATACTGTCAGCCATGCTCAACTGCTGGCCAGACTGACTGCTTTGGGCATAGGCGGGCTGGCACACCGATGGTTCGAATCCTTCGTATTAGGTTGGTCCCAGAGAATCCAGTTGGGCGAGCTGGTATCGGACAAAGGCGCTCTTAGTTGCGGCGTCCCACAAGGCTCTGCCCTGTCCCCACTTCTCTTTAACATATATCTGCAGCCGCTGTTAGCGGCCCTAGCCAACCTGGATTGTAGAGTTTTAAACTACTCGGATAATACCCAACTCATCCTCCGTATCAACAACTACTTCCATGCACAGGAACTGGCACAAAACATTCTTCGATTTACAGTGAATTGGACGACACTGAAAATTATCCCGGATAAGACAAAAGTTCTTGTAATCCCCACCAAAAGCAACCCCTGGAATGACCACTTTTGACCCCAAGAGCTAGGTGCCACCCCCCTACCTGTGCCAGTCGTGAAAAGCCTTGGCATTAAAGTTGATTAGGAGCTCTCCATGGCCAACCAGGTCACCTCTGTGGTTGGTACCTGCAGAGGCCTGATGCGGCAGTTGCGGAAACTTGTCCCCCTTCTGTCTACCACCTCACTATAGGTGAAAGTATCAGCCACCATTATCTCGAGGTTGGACTATGGTAATGCCTTGTACATTGGCCTCCTGCAGAAATGTATTAACAGACTACAGGTGGTACTGAACGATGCGGCCAGGCTGATTTTCAGGCTTCCAAGAAGGTCTCACGCCACCCCGCTGCTGCACAAGTTGCACTGGCTCCCCATTAGGCAGAGAGCAAAATTCAGGGGCCTCTGTAATGCCGACAAAGCTGTCTATGGCCAAGCTCCAACCTACATAAAAGAGCGCCTCGAAATCTATGTCCCAGGTCGTAAATTGTGGTCCTCCGAGGCCTGTCGCCTATCCCTCCCACGGTATAACACCACATCAAAAGGGGGCAGAGTCTTCTCCTTCCTGGTTCCACAGCTATGGATCCAGTTACCTGAACATCTCCGAAAGGAACCCGCTGTCCTCTTGTTCAGGAGGCAGCTTAGAACGCTCCTGTTCAAAGAGGCCCTGAATGTGGTCTAGCTCCCTTTCTATGCACTATTTATGACACCTTTAAGTAGCTTCTGACCACTCTCTTCCAAGCGCTAAGAGACCTGCCGGTGATTTGGGGCTACATGAATACCAGTTAACATTAACATTAACATTAACAGTTCTCTTCATTCAAGCAGTGTTTGGATGTCGGTGGTGGCTGCAATCAGGGCGATCTCAGTGCTGTGATTGCTGTGGAAGCAGGGAGGTGGTAGTTGTTGAGTAGCTGGTTCTGTTCCAGGTGTGTTATGAGTTGCTACCAGTTGCATACCACTGGTATGTAATTAGATCCCTTTTCAGTCTATTCTTCTTTATCAATCATGCCACTATGAGCAAAGGCCTGTATGCCAGGATATTGTTGAAATAAATATTTGTTGACATAAATATAGTAACCTAAATATAGTTTACAAAAATGTTGTCCCAATAGGTGTAAAACTTCTACAATTGGGCAAGATGTTTTGCAAAAAATATTCAAGACACATCATTTTTGCCAGGTGATTTTTGCTCCATGATATTCTGGTACGTTTCGAGAAAAAGAGCAACCATTTGCAAATTACACTTGGCTGTGCTCCAAGTTGAACAGTGAAGACTAAGCTGTTAGGTCAGATGCCAGCTAGACATTAACACAGGCAAACCAAAGCCAGTTTCAGTCTTTTTGTGCCTCATCAAGGAAATGCAGCTTAAGCGCAATGGCACAGTGATCAGGGGGCCCACATCTGGGGTTACCCAACTTACTTTATGTGTTTCAAACAAAAAATGAAGAAGTGATAAATGGAATGCTTGAATTATTCTAATCCTGTGATAATAACTTGTCTAAAATTGCAGGTCATCATGTTGTTGCTCACTATTCAACTCCAGAGAGATAACAGTGATATTCAAATAAAACTTGGTCCTGCTCCTTTACAAACATTACAACTGAAACTAATTAAAGGCAAGTCCCAAACTGGACAGGATCTGACCTTTTTGGGTCATTGCTGTAAGATTCAACTTGAGTACAAGGTGTTTATTTGCCATGTGTCCCTGTATCTTTGTAGCTTGAAAAGGTTGTCAGCAGTATAATAATAATAATAATAATAATAATAATAATAATAATAATAGGGGCATTTGTAAAGCGCTGAGTTACGCACATCGGCGTGTCCCCGCGCTGAGGTCAGAGAGGCAGAAACTGAAGTTCGCTTCCTTGACCAGTGTACAAGAGGGACTTCTCTTGGGTCTCAGACAGGAGGCTCAGTCCTCTTCTGATCTTCCTCAGTTATAGCAATGTTCTGAAAAGGATTCTAGAGATGCCACATTTATGCTCAACAACAGCTTGTAGGTGGGGGTGACTCGTAGCTATCCCTAACCAATGGGGTAGATGTATCCTGGGGTTACCCTACTCACATGTGCAGAATTCCTGCTTGCCTGGCTGCAAACAGACCCTCATGGCCTTGATCAGCTTCAATCCAAGATGGCGAAATCCTTTAACCTTTGATGAACATGGGTGGCCAAACAATAGATATGGCCAGGGAGATGATTAGCCCCTAATCTATGGTCACTCTAAACCAGTTTTGAGCCCAGCTCCCCTCCCACTGGGATGAATGCCTGTCTGGCTCGACGAACAAAAGAAGGGGTCTGTCCAGGTGTCATCTGCCATCTGCCTGTGACTGGGAAGTCCTGCTTCAAGTAAAATAAGTCCATCGGCACAACCTAAATGCCTTTTGCAAATTAAAACATATGATTGACAAAGAAGCACTGAAATTATGAATAGAGTTACTGAGAATCATTCAGAGGCCTACAGCAGGGGCAGTTTCTCCATTAGGGCTGTGGGGCTGTGCCCCTCTGAAGATTCCTACATATTTACATTAACAAATATAAAATAGATCAATTTATTTAGAGATTCGTTCGTATCTCTAAATAAATTGATGTATTTTAGTCTGGGTTGCCTCTTTCAAGCTGCCTGACCCACCTCAGCTCTAAAGCAGGAGACAGAAGATAGGCAGTAAATCAACTTTCTTAACATTACATACCTCACAGGGCTTTCTGTTTTAAATCCCTTCTTTGCCATTGGGGCTCTGTTGTATGCACACTGTAGGCCAGTGACGCAATAAGCGTCACGGTTTCAGGAGTCTGAGACTTCATCCCTGCCTGACTTCAAACGTCCGTCATTCAAAAGGTAGATCTCACCCTTTCGTCATATGTGAGAGTGGATTCAAGCACTTCTGATCCTGTGCCTTTTTCTCGGTAATGGTAAGTGATGCAAGCTAATGCTGTGTTCTGTATATTGTGCTGAGACCCCTCATCATGCTAACCTCCCCCACTGTGACACCCCAGGCCCTCGCTGTACATTGCTTGCTCTGTTAGAAGAGGAGCTGCGGCATTTGCTACCTTGTGAAATCGTTCTAAATAAGGAGCAGGGGTCGCTCTTATTCCCTTACGAAATGCATCCAATTTTCCGAATCAGGCCCCAAGCGAGAGATATGTGCTTACCAGGGCCGGACTGGCCATAGCGGTCACTGGGCAATCCCCTGGTGCGCCACTTGGGTGGGGGCCGGTTTTGGGCCCCTGGGGGCCGTTTTTGCAGCACAGCTGCAAAATCAGCTCTGTACCAAAATCCGCCGAAAACCAGCCCCGGCAAAGAGCTCGACGGCACCTCCAACCCCCCTGAGTGGGGAAGGGGGGCAGCCGGGCAGTTTGCTAGGGCCGGTGGTGGTTCCCAGTCCGGCCCTGGTGCTTACTGTGTAACATGGGCTAACAGTGGCCCGTTGTCTGATGTATAGCATTACAACTGGCCCTGCGTACATGCCCCTAAGTTAACACCGATGCTAAAAACATGGATTGATTTTTAAACAATGAATGTTAAAAACGGAATGCATTTCAGTGATTAAATTCCTCTCTAATTTTACATGATTTACTTAATCTTGCATTCCCCACGAGTTAGCTATTTTATAATGTTGTTGTTAATCTGTATATGTTTCTGTGCTTACTCTGAAGCTGGAGCCAAGCCAGGTGTTTATGAGGGGCTTTGATTATGCTCTCAGGGACTAAGGCTAAAGCCAAACAAAGTGCCTGTCATTGGGTTGGCCTCTCTGCAGAGCACACACACAATGTTTATATATTCAGTTTACAACTGAAATTCTGTGGATATGTGTGTGAAGGGGGTACACTGATGTCAAAATATTTGCAAGGCAAAAGTAAGAGTGCAGTGCAAGTTGGGGGCGGTGAAGTGACAGAGATGCGCGGAGAAGTGAAAAGAGGATGCTGAAGAAGAAAGAGAGGGGGTATGCAGAGAAAAAGAAGATACATATCTAACATAAAGCACACATAATTGAAGGCCAAAACTCCTTCCACAGGCCTCAATGTTATTTAATTCACAGACTCACTATTTCAGAATTTAAACATTTCCAATGTAATTATTTATTAGAAATCATTGTTCTTACTCATTTATCTTAAAAAACTAACACCACTTGACAAAGTCAATCATACTGACGGGATAGGTGTATGTCCAGTGTTGTGCCATTTATCTGGATAAAATAACATCTCAGAGAGAAACCAAAATACCGGTCTGATGGCACACTATGGGATTAACAGAAATGTATTTGCATGTTCCTTTATAGAGAGCGCCCACTTTTTTCATCTCACTTCAAGACCTGTCTGCACATATTTATATACGACTGGTTACAGCTAGTATCTGTGGGTGCTTCTTGAAGTCTGGTTAGAGCATATTTTTCCAAAGTTAATGCTGCTTGCGGTGCAAGACACGTGGCAAGCATACATTTTAAAGGGCTAAAGTTGTTATGCAGAACAATTTACACATTACAGTAACTGTTGAACAAATGAATGCAAGAAGATATGGGGCAGTTTTTAATGTGTTTAATATGTCAAGACTATATGTTCACACTGCTTAATAAGCCTTGCTTTATCACTACATTCATTTTCTATAAAATACACCATTTGCCAATCTTTTTTTTCATTTCTCTCTCAGGAGAGGGACTCCCCCTGGACCCCAGGTTTGTCCACTGAACTTGTTCACATCACATGCTATATAAAAAAATCATGCCCAACGTTTATGCCCTCGCCACTTTCAAATGTCACCAGCCGCCACTGATCTACAGTTGTGTTATATTTGTGTATGTAAGTAAGTAAGTAAGTTTATTATGCATAGTTAATTAAAACCAGTGCAAAGCGTAGTACAAACAGTAAACATAAAAAAAATAGACATTAAAAAATCATTAAGATTTGTACATTGTTATCGTCATTAAAAAGCATACACAGAAAACCCAGTCTGATTAGCAAGTGACAATTGTCTTTAAGGCGGGGCAGCATATTCCTGTGAGTCCTGTAGGCCGCCTGCATGTTGTCTGTGTCAATGTTCAGAGGTTTTTTGTTTTGACAGTTTTTGCTCGATCATTGCAAGGAACTTAACGTATCTGCAATTCAGTTTCGTGTTCGAAGGGTTCAGGCAGGCGAGAACCGCTTGCCTTCTTGTGCGAGTTCCTAGCTGCTTAAGCTGGGCCTTTAAGAGCTGTTGGCGGGCTGGCCGTAGCTCTTCGCAAAGGCAGGTCAGATGAAGTATATCGCCATTGTCTGTGTTGCAAAACGGACAAACCTCATGCCCATTTCTCCTGAGCCATGGTGGAAGATACTCTCTGCTGGGCAAAACCCCTAGTCTATATTTCAAGAACTTCAGTTTTGTTGTCTTAGGATAACCCTGGCTGAAGTAAGGTTGTGGTGTCAGCGTTTTATAAGAGTTTAATGACATCCAGGCATGGTTTCTTTTGGCGAATGTGGCTTTGTCCTCTAGTAAGGATAGTGTTTTAACAGTTTTCCAGACTAGTTTTTTAAATGGGTTGTGCCCGAGTTGCATGTCCCAAATCACAGTTAGATTAGTAGCCACCAGAGCAGTCTTCAGGTAGGATCTTGCCTGAGATGTATCCCTATTTTGGATGTCTTGCCATAGCAGCGAGTTTAGAGTGTTGGTGGGGGCCGAGCGGAGTTTGTGGCAGCAGTTGATGTACGCTCCCTGTCTGGCAAGGGCTTGCTTTTGCAATCCAAATTCCAGCCTAAGTTGGGCCGGCAATGTGTAGGACGGTAGAGAAAACATTGTTCTATAGGCTTTTGTCTGGATTGTATCCAGGTTCTTGGAGTCTCTCCCACGCAGCGCCTCGCTGCCATAGCAGATAGAGGGGAGTAGCTTAGCCTGGATAACTCTCAGATAGGGGGTTAGAATTGGCCCCATCAGTTGATTGGCTATGTTTTTTAGTGTTACGGCGATGCACGCCCCTCTCCTTTTTGCTTCCTGCTTTTGTTGTGCAAAGGTGCCATCTCTGTCAAAGAGAACTCCCAGGTATTTATAAACAAGTGCCGACTCTATTTTTTGACCGCCTAATGCCCATGACTTCTGAGACTTCTTCTTGGTGTTGATCGACATGGTGCGTGTCTTGCTCAGATTTATTTTGAGTTTGTTTTCCGTGGCATAGCTGTGCATTTGGATCAGAAGCTGCTGGAGGCCGATGTAGGTATGGCTAAGTAGCACAACGTCGTCCGCATACAGCAGGTTGCTCAAAGTTTTCCCCCCCAGCCTCGGGGAGTCGGAGTTGCATATGTTGAGTGTGTCTGATAAGTCTGCCATAAACAGATTGAATAATATTGGGGCAAGCACGCACCCTTGCTTCAGGCCTTTGGTGGTACGAACTTTAGATGACAGGTGTGTGCCGCCTCCTAGCTTCACCTGCACCCAGGTATCAGAGTGTAGAAGCTTCAGCATGCTTAGGATTGGCTGCGGTAATCCCCATTGTGTCAATTTCCCCCAAAGTCTGCCTCTCTCGATGTTATCAAACGCTGCACTGAAATCGATGTAGCACATGTGCAGCAGCAGTTTTTTTGCTTTTGCTGCGTCGATCATTAGAGAGATGGCCAGAATATTGGTAGCTGTTCCAGTATTTTTCCGGAAACCGGTCTGGTTCAATGGTATTATCTGATTTGTGTCCGCCCATTGCGTAATTTCCTCTAAGAGAGTTCCCGCAAAGTATTTTGCCTCATTATCGAGGAGGGCTACTAGTCGATAGTTATTAGGGTCCGTTTTGTCGCCTTTTTTTAATATGGGGACAATCGTCGACCCTCTCCAAGATTCTGGGATTTTGTTTAAGAGTATTACTTCCGCAAATAGCGGTTGCATATTGGTAGCCCATTCTGTGATTTTTTCCTTAAATAGGGCTGGCGGAATACCGTTTGGACCTGGAGCACCTTCCTTCCTACCCTTGCGAATCTGTTTTTTTATGATTGCTGTTTGCCGGTCGGCTGTTGTATCCAAGATGTTTTTGGGTGGGCTTTGCTCTCTCTTGATCAGGACCTTCAGCGCGAACATTGTGGAGTTAGGCTCTGTGGTGTTCGTTATTTGCGCTCCTGCGTGTTCCGGCTGGTCATTAAAGTGGCTAGAGAGGTAAGTGATCCATGACTCTTCCAGAATATGCGAGCCTAGTTCTTTATGCTGTGGTCGTAGGATCCTGTTTGCTGATTGCCAGAAGCGTGCGCTATTGCTACTTTTACTGTCGTGTAGTAATTTTGCCCATGTCTCGTTTTCAGCATCTTTCTTTATGTTCCATTTTATGCTTTTGAGCTCAGTTCTTTGTTTCTTCAACACTGTCCGAAGCTGAGTGTTGTCGGGGGCTGATCTTAGCATTCGTAAGGTCGAATTTACTAGTCTTTTATGCTGCCTTAATTCTACTCTTGGTCCTTTTTTTGAGTTGGTTTTACTGCTCACATTGTGCAAGTTAGTTTTTGCCGGGGTCTTGGTTGCCAGTTCTTTTAGCAAAGATCCTGTGTATTGCTCCCAGTATGGGATATGCCCAGCCGAATTTGGTTTGTGTATGTTATATCGTTGAAGGGCAGTATCGGCCAGAGTTGTTAGGTTAGATGATGTGCATTTGATCCTTTTCCGATTGATGGTGTAGATCGCCCCTAGCATTTTGTCTGGCCTAATTGTAATAGGCAATTTTATTGTCAGGTGGCATTCCTGGGGACGCTGGTCACTTTCTCCCTTGTCCCCCATTCTAAATTCCAAGATGTAGGGAAAGAGTGCTAGACTGGCAAATGTATAGTCCAAGATGGAGCTGGCTGTATGTGAGTAGAATGTTTCTACTGGAGGACGATCTGTCGTGAATCTACCATTTAATGCCCGGAGATTTAAGTATTCTAAGTCTTTGAGAAAGGGATTGTGTTGGTGCTTTCTCCTGTTTTGCGGGGAGCTTTGTGGTGGTATGGTATAAATATTATTCAGAGCCAGGACCTCTTCCTCTGCTGATGAGCCAAGGAGATTTTGGTTAAAGTCCCCTGACAGGAGAAAGAGTGGCTTTTCCATCTGGGAGATATACTCCGTGAGTTGATTGGAAATTGTGTTGGAGTCTTTACCTCTGTGTTTAGGGTGGACGTATGCATTGACAAGGCATATCTCTTCTTCTGCGTTACCGAGCATCAGTTTTATTTTTACTGTTAAGGTTGAGGATGTGGATGAGTTCATGAGAACTGCCGACGATATTGTTGTGTTGGATATGTATGTAGCCAGGCCTCCTGACTGGTGGCCAAATCTATTGGTTCTAACTGCTGCTGTTGAAAAGCCAGTGAAGCCTGTGATGTGTTGTGTAGATGTGAGCCAGGTTTCCTGCAGCATTACTATATCAAATAGAGAGATGTACTTTTGGAAGTCTGGGTCATCCATTTTTGAAATTAGGCAGTTTATATTCCAGGAACAGATGCATATGGATGGTGCACTGCCCTTTATTCCATCTCTCATTTGTTGGTGGCATCAGGCCTCTTCAGGACGTATGAAGATCGTTCGAGAGAGGGTTTCTCTTGTTAGTGCTCGATTTTGATGTAGCGCCCCCCCTGTGCTCGCTTCTGATAGGAGTGCGGATCTGATGGTGCTTTTGCACTGGACTTCTCCCGCTTGATGTGAGTGCTAGCTCCAAGCCCACTAACGCCCTCAGCCTGTCTTCCGGACGCTGCCAGTGTATGTTCTCTCTTTTCTTGGGCGAGCTTCCCAAGGCGCCTTTAAGGACGCTAAGGGTATTTGCCTGTCTTGCCTCCAATTTTGAGCTTGTCCTCTTCTGAAAGGGTGACGGGTAGGCTGGTTTTAGAATGGGGTCTAGCTTGATGCCCCAGGTCTTAAATTGCTCTGCTTCCGCTGCAATGGACTCCGCAACATTGTTGGAAGACCAGGTGGTCTTGGTCCCCTCTGGGCTATTTGGATTGGCGGCGGGCAAGAATTCAATCGAGATTAAGTCCTTGGTACTTATCCCCTCCAGGCTGGGAATATGTCCCATTAGTTTCAGAATGTTGCCGCGGTTGAGCGTGTCATGCTGCCCTTGTGACTTATATTCCGGAAAGAAGACCAACATCTCTGTTGTTTGTTTGGTGCTTCCTCCCTCCTTGTGTTGTGAGTGATGTACTTGAGCTGGTGGTGCATGGCCTGTGTGAGTTTCGCGAGGTACCGAGGTTGAACCTTCACCTGGCATGTTGGCAGTGATGGTTGATGCTTTGAATGAAGTCGTTTGCTTTGATATTATTCGTGTTTCAGATGGCCGTTTTGCTTGGGAGCGCTCAGTTTGATTGGTGAAGTCCAATGTGTCTGTGACATGGGCTCCGTGAATTTGGCTTAGCGATGGTCCAAGTTTTCCGTTCCTATCCCCCACCTCAACATTTAGCCTGTGAGGGTGGTTGTTAACATTTATTGTTGGCGAGTCTTGATTGGTAGTTAATTTTGATGTTCCCCTTTCCATTTGGTGAGGAGACTCCTTGCTTTGCAGTATTGAGACTCCCGCTTGCTCCTCAGAGGCCCTTGCTGTCTTGTTCTTGGCACAATATGGTGGTATGAGGTGATTGGTCTTTACTGCCGCCTCTCTTGCTCCGACTATTTGTTCCGACTGGTCTCTTACCCATGGTCCTTGGGACCCTTGCCCTTCTTGTTTCGGCTGGCTACTGTTTGTTTTGTACTGCTGCTGATTTGTGCCTAGGGGTGAGTGGTATTCGCTATCTGTTGGGTTGGCATTGTTTGCGTTATCCCAAGGTCTTTCCTTTGTGTCGTGGAAGATGGGGAAGTATTTAGACGTGGATGTTTCAGTTTTTTGCTTGCGCCCTTTTCTTTTTTGTTGACGGCGCTGTTTAGCGTTGAGTTTTTGCGGGGGCTCCTGTCCCGTTAGGGTTGTCTCTTCGTTTGCGGGTTCGGAGTGGGTGGTTGGCTCTGCTGCGGTTCTGGATGCTTCACTCCTGATGTCTCCTGCTTCAGGATTAGTGGTGACCATTTCTTTAATTGCGTATCCTCTATGTAGAGTCTTTATATCTCCTATTAGGTCAGTTAGCATTGAGGGCAGTGAGGCTACTTTGTCTAATGCCTGGCTGCAATTGCAGCTCAGGTAGGTGTTTGATTGTGCTCTCAGAATCAGGTTATTTAGATTGCCTAGCTTGTCGTCGATGCCAGCTGTAAAGACTGCCAGTGTATTGAGAAGATTGAGTTGAAGCTCCATTTTCTCTGATTGGTATTGCAGGGTATCTACTGCTAGTTGGATTGTATTTAGCAGTGAATTCCACGTTCCGATGTTTTGTTCCTTTCTCCGCTCATTCTCTTTAGAGTCATTGCCAGGCATGTTTGGGGTTTTGGCTACCAAAGGTGAGTCAGGGGCATGAGTCCCTTTGGGATCAGATGTATGAGTGGCTAGCCTATCTTCCCAATCTTGTATGTTGAGATGGGACGCTAGTGCTCTAGCTTCGACTTTGCTATATTTGTGTATGGGCTATGTAAGGGACGTCTAGTTCTTCCAGGACCGTTCATGCATTTTATCTTTGTTTCAAGGTCATATTTGCCTGAGGATAGTGCAGTTAGCCAAAGGATGGAGCTGTTTTTTCTGAAGAATGAGGAACTGGACTGATAACGAGAAGTAAAACACTTCCACTGCCCCATTTTGAGTAAAAGTACTTCGGAAAGATTTCTAAATGTCAAAAATACATTAATTTAAACCATACAATATGGTATTAGTCATATGTTTACAGGAATGTACGGATATAAACATACAAGGCGCATTTGAGGTAGACTTTGTAATAATCTCTGTGGGGCACTGGATTAGCCTTCCAAAAAAATAAAACATCCAGTTACTGGAAATTAAAAAAAACAAATCGCACGGTACACTCAATGGATAACGACTTGGATATGCTAATCTTCAAAGATGTATTATGGCAGTTAGTCATGCATGTATGCAGAACCAGGGCCTGCTGAGTCCCCCACTTGCTCTGATGCAGGACCACAGTATGGAATCTGGGGTTTGTGCTAAGGATGTCAGCTGCTACTAAATGCACCTGTTCTGAGTCAAGAGACGGTCGACTCTACATCCACACTGAGCATGCGCATGTCACTACAACATATAACAAAGCAGCCTCTGGTAAATGTACGTTTGAAAAGCACTTAAATTCATAACAACCAGTCAGAGGAGAAATTTCCCTCTCTCACAAGCTCAACTATCAAAGGAGCAGACTGCAGGGAATGTAGTAATGTTGTCTGAACGGTGCCAAGCCAATAAATCAGCAGCAACACAGAAGGTGCTTTTGACAAATTAGAGCAAACTATAAACATACACTCACCCCCACGCACAGAGATTGTGCGCGCGTGAGTGAAAATACTCAAAAGAGCATTTCTTAATAGTTAGGCAAACACAGAACCTTACTTGTGGATTCTTTTTAGGTGACTTGCTTTCGTTGCAATTTAGGTTGTTCCCCTTCAAAGTGATTCCCCTTTCCACAAGTGCTTTGTCAATCCCCTTGTACAATCAGAGCTTTATCTCTTGTGCAGCAAAATTTGTTTATTTTCTGGCACTCGAATCAATATTTTCATCAATTGTTTTTGTACGGCAAGTACGTTAAGAAGTAATTAGCCGAGTTTTCGCAGCATACACATAGAAATGTATCTGCTTGTAGACGATAATGTATTGGGATGTTACTGAACAGCTTCCCAAACAGCAGAACAGCATTGTATCTAGTAAGATATGGCTCTGCCTTTTCTCTCTCCTAGTACTGGCACAATGTAGGCTGCCATGCACCAACCAACTCACCCCTGCACAAGGGTGCACCGGTGTGTGTGTTCTATTAACCTTAGGGGACCCTTCCAAGACAAAAATCGGTATTTTAATAATTTTCCCCCTTTGCATTTGTGCAGTACAATGCAATACACAGGCAAAGTGTGACAAATGTGGGCAGTTTTAAAATGTGCTCCACAGTTAAGGCTGCCTCAAGAAGGTATGAGATTTGGCACAAATCTCAGTCCACCAACTTTAGAAAATTGGATTTGCATCAAAACCTATGGGTGGATGCATTGGAATACCAATGTAGCACCAACGGAACACTTTCTTGATGCACTGTAGCACAAAGTAGCTCTACATTGCATTTCTTTGGCCAACTTTCCAATACACATATGAATTTACCACAAATAATATACTATATTACTCAATTGCCATTAGAGGAACTTTTATGTGTACATAGGAGCAGTTATGAACACACATACACTAGACATTAGAAGTTGACATGGTTAATAAATAGTCCTTTTCAGTGGGCACTCATCCTAAAGTATATTCTGTGCTTACGGCTACTAAATCATCCCCTAATTTGCTGTTTCATTGAAATGTCTGTACTTATTTTAGTATCCATGTAGCTGTTTTCTCTCATGGAGTGAGGTGATGTGTGTGTTTGGTCGTTTGTTCATTTCAATTGTACACTGATCCGGCATGCAGTATTGCCTGTGGCATGCATATTCTGCATAATGGCTCCCACTATGCTCGTTAGAAGAAGCTGCATGGCACTATAGGCGATCGCGCTGCATGCAGCAGTGGGATTCTGGAGGCTCCGAAGCTAGGGGCATGAGAGCCGGAGGCTGTTTTTCTGCAGTTGTTGAGCTGTGGCAGAGCTACTTTGTTGCCCCCAGCCATTTTGTACAAAAATCTACCCCTCTCACTATCGTTCAGACCTTCTTCCCTCCAAAATGGCAGCTCTTGATAGTGTCCACAGAAAGAGGACTGCTCCTTAAACACAAACAAGGACCCTGAACTGGACACCAAACAGGCTTGTCCTCAGTCAGTTGTAACAGAAAGAACACTGCACAAGCACTACAAACTAGGGCGGCCATCTTGAAGTGGCACCGACCGACTATATTAACCTACAAAAAAATTGTAACAATACACAACGAGAGCTGTTTCTTAGGAATCTGTTATCTACTATAAAGTCCTAATGTCTATGGTCATAATAACTGTGGCTTACTGATCCAGGTCTCCCCGAGTGTGCCCAACCCTAGCCATCATGGTTGGTCCTGGTCTGACTGCCTCTGGGGCAAACTCTTACACCCTGGTTTACCCCCCTAAACTCTCAAAAACCGCTACAAAAGCCTTCAAACACCTCACCCTGAAAAACCATCCCGAGTCACTGATCTCTGACCTACGTTTCTGTGCGGACAAAGGCACTGTCATCAACGACCTCGTTTTCTATTCCAGAAGAATCCCCTCCTGGCGCAATACCTTTTCGCTACTCCTCAATGTACGCTCATCCAGGAACATTCCCTACGGCACTAAGCTCACAATAGTGCCCTCAGCAACCCTGCGAGCTGACCTCACTATCACCCCCTACAAAAGCGGCATTGTATTGATCCAAGCTTCAACCAAAATCCTTGATAAATTTGCAGATCTCTTTACAATTCTCCAAAACCATGTGCATTACACTGGGAAGACGACCAACACCCGGCCTGAATTCAACCCCCCTGCCCAACATGACGAACTTCCCCCAAGCCACCTCTCCTACAGTCTCCAACACAGTTCCTCCTAACCCCCCCAACTCACCTACTGGCCTGGTCGCGGGGAAGACAACCAACACCTTTCCTGATGTTCCACCGACCCCCTTGCCCAACATGACTAACTTCCCACAAGTCACCCTTCTAAGAGCCTCCAACACAGTCCCTCCCAACCCCCCCTGCTCATCTACCGGCCTCGCTAACACTTCCACCACGAAACCTCGGGTCTCCTCCCCTATCTCCGCCCACAGTCCTCACTGCTTCCAACACAGTACACCCTAATCCCCTCAGTCCTCCTACCAGTCTCCTCAACGCAATTGACCCGAGACCCTTGATCCCCTCCCTTCATGCTTCCCACTCGGAATCCACGATTTCCAACACAGCACACCCTAACCCCCTCAGCCCTCCTACCACCCTCCCAAACGAAATCGACCCGGGACCCTTGGTCTCCTCCCTTCATGCTCCCCACTCAGACTCTAAGACCAGTACGTCTCCAACGACCTTTGCTGATGCAGGTCAAGCTAGCCCCGCTAACACTCAATCCACCCCTTCTATGACCCCTAACACAGTCCATCCTAACCCTCCCACCCCCCTCTACAGATATCCACACTCTGCACTCCAGAGCCACCAATATAATTCAGAGCATCTACTCCTCCATCCTGGATCTAACGAACCTCCTTCACCTTGCCAAACTCTCCTTCGTTAGGATCAAGCCTCAGCTGAATTCCTCTTCCCCTCCCATCCCAGAGCTCCCCAAACGCCCACTACCGACATGCTTGAGGCATTTTCGCCCTCGTAAGCACCCTACCAGCCTATCGGAGGAGGAAACCCTTGACCTCGCCCTCTCCTACAACCTTTCCCTCGTCACAACAAATTCGCAAGACCTCATTGAAAAGGAAATCCATGACATTCTCCAGGACCATAATGCAGCCCCAATCACTCCTTGTCTATCAGACGTGAGTGCTGCACACCCATCTGCATGGTCGCTATCAACCCCTGCAGATCAGCTCCCCTCTGTAACAGAAGGGTGATCAGAAGCAATCTAGCACCTGTACACCTGTCTGCCCCGACTCCCAACACCACCTCCCTCCCCTCCCTGACTGGTCTCTTAATTAACTGCTGATAGGCAGTAAAGCATGTTGCCGATGTTGCTGCTCTCATTCTGAACAATAACACAGACTTAGCTATTCTAACAGAATCATGGCTTAATGATTCATCATCCCCATGCCTAGACCTTTTAGTCCCCCCCAACTTTAACATTGCTAGGCTAGACAGACCACATAACACGAAAGGTGGCGGCATCGCCTGCCTCTATCGCTCTAACCTCCTTGTCACAGAGCTTCTGGCGGATACTACAGATTCTTGGGAATATCTAGCCCTCTCAATCTGCAGTAACACCATCCAACTATGCAACCTGCACATCTTTTACTACCCCCCAGGCATGAACAACCCCTTCACTGACTACCTCATGGAAATTATCACAGCTAAGAGCTCCCCCAACACCAAAGACATTTTCCTTGGAGATTTCAACATGCACTGGAACGATCTTAAGGATCCTCATGTCAACGCCATTAACGACCTCCTGGCTGATCAAGCCTTGACCCAAGCTTGTTCACTCCCAACCCATTCGAAAGGGGCCACTCTTGACTGGATCATCTCTAAGGAGGCAACCGTCAAGCTTATCTCTATAGACCCCTGTGACTGGTCTGACCAACACACCATCGCCTTCCTTCTACCTTACACCCACAAGACACGGGAACCTCAACCGGTACTTCCTAAACGTTGGGTCAGAGACACCAAGAACCTTGACCACAATGAACTTGAGATCCGCTGCAAATCCGACCTCCCCCCCCATATCACATCAGTCAGTGACCACAACAATGATCACTACTCTGCAACAATGTCGAAAATTCTGGATGACCTAGCCCCCCTTAAACTAAAAAGAACTTAAGTCAAAGATAGAAACCCATGGTTCACTGGCTCCCTCAACGGCGAGAGGAGATCCCTCCGACAAACCGAAAGAATCTGGAGACAGCACCCTTTGGCCGATCTCCTAAAACTTCTCCGCCAGGCCAGAAATACATACAACAAGAACATCCTCAACTCAAAAAAAGAGTTCTTCGGAGCGGAACTAGGAAATGCCCAGAACAGACCACGCAATCGAACAAATTGACCAAAACAGTGAAAGAAAACCCCAAGTCTCTCATCTCATCTGAGGAATTCTCCTAGTTTTTCGCAAACAAATTCAAAACCTTAGGTAACAAACTTAGTGCTGCCTCACTCCTTCCGCCTCCTTCCCCCTGCCTCCACAGTCCTCACCTAAGAATCTAGCACACTGGACTGATTTCTCACTCTACGATAAAGACTCTGTTGCCAAAATCCTTTCCACCTTAAACCCAAACAACCATTTCAACGACTCGCTCCCTTCAAACTGTCTTTCGACCACTGCCCAATCCATTATTCCCAGCTGGACTGCGATAATCAACACCTTTCTCCAGCAGGACTCAATCCCAGACTCTCTGAAAGCGGGCCAAGTCTTCTCCATTCTGAAAAAGCCGTCACTGGACCCAGCCTCCCCAGACAATTTTAGACCGATTTCCAACATTCCTCTCTTGGCTAAAGTGCTGGAGAAGTGTGTGCAACTACAGCTAAGTCACCACATCAACAACGTCCATCTACTCGATGATTGCCATTCTGGCTTCCGACCAGGACACAACACTGAAACCACCATGCTCCACATCGTCGATGATGACCTACAAGCCCTTGACCAAGACAAAACCTGTCTCCTAAACCTCCTAGATCTATCCTCGGCCTTCGACACAGTCAACCACGAGATGCTACTTGAACGCCTCAAACTTAGGATAGGATTAGATGGCACAGTCCTTGACTGGTTTAGCTCTTACCTCCAAAACCGATCTCAGAGATTCCTAATCAACAGCAACCTGTCCCCTCCCTCCTTGGTCATGGTGGGACTCCCTCAAGGATCAGTGTTGTCCCCCACCCTTTTCAACCTCTATTTAGAACCCCCTTGCCGAAGATCTTCCTACTGCAAATATCTCCTACCATATGTACGCCGACGACACACAGATCTACATAAAAGTCTCATCTCTTGAGGAGATCCTCACCTTGAATGAGGCCCTGAAGCTGACTGTCCAATGGCTCTCCTCCAACCAACTCAAACTCAATGCTAAGAAAACTGAGTTCCTCCTAATCTCCACGTCCAAAAGCAACTCTGAGATCCAGACGTGGATTAAAGCTATCACAGCCTTAAACTGTCCCCCGACCAATGTGGACTCGGCCAAATCTTTGGGAATTACCTTGGACTATACCCTAAACATGCAAGACCACATCAACTCAATGGCCAAATCTGCCAGATTCCACCTGAGCTACCTATGGAAACTGAAATCCTTTCTTGACGCTCCCGACCTAAAACTGGCAGTCCAATCATTAGTTACTTCTAGGATGGAATATGGCCGCTCCACCCTCTCTGGTTTACCCAAGATCTCCCTAGCACCCTTAAAAGCCTGCCTCAATGCAGCCGCCAGACTACTTACCGGCACAAGGAAATTTGATCACTTCACTCCTCATCTGAAAGTGTTGAACTGGCTTCCTCTCGAGGCTAGGATTCATCTCAAGCTGGCATGCATCACGCACAAGGCCCTACACTCAAACTCTCCTGCGTATCTTGCACAGAAACTTGTGATATCCGGAGGTAGCAGAAATTCACGATCGGCCAGTGCCCTCCTACTCCAGCCTGCACGCTTTCGTAAAAAAAAAACTATCATCGGGCGTATGCTGGGGCTGCACCAAGAATATGGAACTCCTTCCCACCCGCCATCAGAAGAATCCCCTCTCTGGCACGCTTCAAAAAGGAGGCTAAATCCTTCCTCATGGGTAAATTCCTAGGCTAAACCCATTCCACAACCACCTCAGAGACTACTGCCCTCATCCTGCGACCTCGCCCCACCAAGAAACTGGGGGTCTGTCCTCAGTAATTGTAATTGTAATTGTACCCAGCACCACCCCCATAATGTACAGTACTCTTGTGATATCCTGCCTATTGTATGACTCTGTGACTCTGTAAAGCACTCTGATACCCTAACGGGTCAAATTCGAGCTCTATAAAACACTAAAATAAATAAATAATAAATAAATAAGAAGTCATCCCATGACAATATGTGATTCACCTAGAAAATCAACATTTCCAAACTGCTGTGACTCCATTAAGTTTTGAAATTGTTTTTGCAAAACAAGTTCTTTTATTGAATCGACTTTAAGTACATTCTACATCTTGAAAGGAAACTTCTGCCAAAGAGGGATATCATAATTAAATTAAATCACCCCCAATAAGCACTGAGATGAACCCTTTACCTTATTAAACCACTTTCTGTAAAACAGCCACCAAGGGCTATGCAATTGCATCTATGAGCTTTGAAATTATCTTACCTGACACTTGGAATTGCCATTGACAGCACTGTAAGCATAGGTCTGAGACATGAAATGGCCTCATGGAAGTCTTAAAATTGATTTGTGATTTATAAAGAAAGAACTTCCATTTTAGTAGCAATAGAATACATTTGTGGCATTTTAATATTACCAATGTGAGGAAAAATCATTATGTTGAGATATACCTTTATCAGGAAAATACCCTTTGAAATGTATATAGCTGAATGAATATGTAAGATAGAGATCATAACAAACCCAAAATAGCCTTTTTGAGGTTTTAAATACGGCAACTGACTCTTGAACCGAAACAACTGCAATGCGTGACTTCTTAATTTTTTTCATTGTTACTTTAAGAAGTGTATACGGAACAAAGTGATTGTGTAATGTTTTTTCATTGGTAAACCCTTTGCATAAATTTTGCATGTTAGTCTTGTTTATTCATGGGGACTGATTTAGTTTGATCGATAATCAGAGGCATACCTCAGACTTCCCAGCTTAAATCTGAATGGGATAGGTGCCACTGGTCCTCCAAGCATGGACATATGCTCCCTCTTTATCCAAACACAGCACCATCTTTTTGCAGTCCTGTGGTGCAGATGAGGGCATTTTCTTCAATGTTCCTATCTGCTGCCGTGGTTGCCGGGACTTAAAGCCCACTAGCATGAGAGAATTCATTTTAAAACTAGAAAGGAGTGGGAGACTGGCCAATTGTCATCAGGCTTCCCTCACGCTGTCATCGCCAGGCAGTGGAGGGGGGCATATCAGGACATTTGGTCCATTCTGCACACCCCAGTGGGGGAGAAAGGTTACTAGACACAAAGGAAATCTATTTAGAAAAATAAGAATGAGATGGGTAGTTGGCCTTTCTGGCATCGGGCTGCCCCCATGCCCTGTGCACTCACCCATGCCGAGGTGCCACTTTTATCAGTAGAAGTGTGGGAATGCAGAATATTCTAAACTTCTTTATTATCTATTTTATTTTTCATTTTGTCAAAAATACTTTGAATTACAGTAATCTCAAATTCAGAGTGGTACAAATGTCTAAACATCGAAATTCCTAAACTTAGGCTCTTGAGCCCATTTAAAAATACTTCTGGTATAGTTTTTTACATCAATTAGATTTTACTTTATATATTGACCAATGGTCAACATTCAAATACAAATTATTATAAGCTGCAGCTCAGTTAATGGCGCTGAGTATTAAAAGTTTTAGGACATCTGAAAAAGAATGTGTACATCTGTGACCAGCACAGTTTGACAGACTTAGATCACCCATCAGAGCAATACGTTTTAGATTAAAACAGTGCCATCTAGTTCTATTTCTCCAAACTTACATACAATAATTTTTGTTCCACAATTAGTTTATTTAGGAAAAACGTACGAAGAAACAAATGACCCCTTGCACAATTCAGAATGTTTTCTATGTTTGAGATATGAGTAGCTTTTCAGGATAACACAAGTGTTTCACATCTCTTTTCCCCTCTAACGGTAAGTAGGTAGAAACCACAGAAAAATAAACTATTGATTACCACTTTGAATGTTGCAAAAAATGTGAGATTTGTTTTCCATTGCTCTTTGATTCTGAAGGCTGGGAAAAGGACAAACTTAACGTAGCAAATGTTTATTGATGCCATTTTAGAAACCGTTTACAAACATAATTTTCCCCATTTTGGGAATAATTGAAAGGTTTGACATATGTTGTCTCTTTTCTTGGTTTACAACAGGGAAAAGAATAGACCATGTAAATCATTTTGAACTCCAACATGTGGGACAAAAAGAAGTACATTTGGCCTAGATATCTTTTATGGTATAAGGTTCTGAAGGAATAAGGAGAGTCCTTAACCTTTGGTAATCATGGTAGCAGATTATCCATGGAACACACAAAATGTGATGGGAGGAATGCTTGCTATTTGTCTCACCACTGGCAATCAGTCAGGGTAGCATCCCAACCCATCATTCTTTTGCTTGCCATGCCAAATCAGTTTGGACCCAGCCATATGCAAATCAGCCTTGACCCTGCTCCCCATGGGAACAGTCCAGCCCGAATTGCCTCTGTGAACCAGGACACAAGTAACCCCAAGCCACTTTGGCCCTAGTTATAGTTTCATCAGCTGGTACAGCTTGGTTCCTGTGACACAGTGAGCACGGCACACCCAAGCCACTTAGGGTGGTACATGAAGCAAACAAAAGTTCATGGGAGGAATGCTTACAATTTGTCTAACCACTGGTAATCGCTTGGGGTAGCATAACAAACCATCGTTCTTTTGCTCACCATGCCAGCTCACTTTAGACCCAAACATATGCAAATCAGTCTTGAGCCTTCTGCTCATGGGAACAGTCCAGCCCAAACTGTCGTGCCAGGTCGTCCCTGAACAGAACTCAAGCAACCCAGGACCTCGCCTGGCAGTTCAGGAAAAACTGTTTTTTGTGTTTCATGTTCCATGCAGGCCACCATCACATTGAAGGAAGCCAATTGGCGGGAGTTGAGTTTATTTTAAGTGAATATTAATGAGTTAGGTCGTTCTGTGACCCCCACCAAATTGGTATTTTGCAACCGGTCCCTTTAGTACTACATTACTTGGTTGGCAAAATTGGATATTGGTTGCAAAAAGTCAGGTTACAAATTGTGTCAGCAATTTGTACATCAAATCTTAATACTTTGGAAATTCTAGTTTAGAAGTGAGCAGTTGTGTTACGGGAACATTGTTTTATGGCCGAGACAAATGTATGTGCTGAAGCAGAGAGTCAACTATTGGACACCACGTGCTACAAGAAAAGCAATTTAACTATTTTAAAGGCAGCGTGGCAAGAACAAAGTATGACATTAATGGTATGGAGGAGTGCTAAACTTTTGTCCAACGATGAATACAACTTCATGAAAAACGACCACCCGGTAATACCGACATTTTACCTAATACCAAAGGTACATAAGGACACTAAGACACCAACTGGGCGTCCGATTATATCGGCAATAAACAGCGCAACTGAAAACATTTCGCGTTATATAGACTTCTTTTTGCAAGATTGGGTGAAAGGTCTACAACCGTATGTACAGGACACATCAGATTTCATTAGAAAATTGAGTAATGTGGTTTGGAATGCTGATTATCTACTGATGACATTAGATGTAACTTCACTTTATACATCGATCAAACATTCTGATGGCCTTAAAGCAATAGAGTTCTTTTTAAATCAAAGACCTATGAATTTCCCGGCGCACAACAAAATGCTGTTGTCTATGATTGAACTGTGCTTTGAACAGAACTTTTATCTTTTTATTAACCAGCAATATCAGCAGGTCAGGGGTGTCGCAATGGGGGCCTGCTTCTCCCCGAGTCTGGCATGTTTACACATGGGACTTTGGGAGGAGCGGGTCCTCAGAGGGACTCTGAATGAAGTAATGCAGAAACATGTTCCCCTGTACGTAAGGTACATAGACGACCTATTTTTGATATGGCATGGTACAATGAGTGAAGCTAATGACTTTGTGGAAGCAATTAATAACAATGGCCTCAATTTGAAGTTTACGTCACATATAGATGCTAGGTCAGTGGTATTTTTGGATACTGAGGTGTATATAACTGAAATAGGTATGGCCACAAGGATGCACAGAAAACCTACGGCTGGAAATACAGTCTTGCACGCGTCCAGCCAGCATTCTCATCACCTGATTAGCAGCATTCCCTTCGGGGAAATGCTGCGGATCAGGCGAATTTGCAATACTGATGCAGACTGTAAGATGGCACAAGAAGAAAGTAAAATACCCTTTCTGTCACGCAGCTACTCAGAAAAGATGGTCCAGAAAGCGATAGGCCGAGCCAATTCTATCACTAGACAAGAGGCCCTAGCCATTAAAGTTAAGCCCAGTGAGCAAAAAGAAGGAGATATAGTGATTAAGCCACGAGTAAATATCAAATACAGTAGACAGCATAAGGAAATTCGTAAGATTTTCTATAAAAATTGGAATTTGATAACAGGGGATCCTGTTATTGGAAAATATATACATGACAAACCTAACATTACCTTTAGAAAATCTGTGTCTATGGCAGACAAGTTGGTACATAATTTTCTTGAGAAACAAGTCTTGGATACTTGGGGCGCCCTCGGAGGAGGATTTAAGAAATGTGCAGTCTGCAAGGCATGCAGGCATGGGTGCAATAAGACACAGTATACTGTACCTTTTAAAAGAGATCCTGTGATGATAAGGAAGCGCATGTCTTGCAGAACTGAGTTTGCAGTGTATGTGCTGCAGTGCCCTTGTGATCTCCGGTATGTGGGGAGTACCCGCCTTCCGGTGCACAAGCGGATACTGCAGCACATTAGGGCTATCGTGGGAAAAGACCAGGCATACCCGGTAGCCTGTCATTTTGAAAATCTGCATAACAGTGACCCCACTTTCTTACAGTATTATGCCATAGATTGTGTCCTTCCTCTAAAGAGAGGAGGAGATAGAGATGCGAAACTCCGGGTATTGGAAACCAGGTACATAATAGAATTAGACAGTAAGACCCCGCAGGGGATGAATGCGAGTGAAGACCTTTATACTTGTCTTTAGTTCTATTATTCATGCTATACCTGGCCTAAATGATAATTAGGAATTCAAATATGTTATAAACCTGGAAAAACGTTTTCTCTGTCCCTTATACATATCATGTGTTATGATTGAATCTCTCATGGTGGGTTTTGGTACTCGTTGACTAATGGTGGTATTGAGATGTCCCTTAAAATCTGAAACTTCTTCCCAAACTTTGTATAACTTTTAACAAAAATCCCTTTTTTTAAATGTCTTTTATAAATGGAATTTTGAATTATGAATTGTTATTATGCACAATATTATTTTTTGCACACATAGGGTTAAAGTTTTCACGAGGGCAAACAATAAGAGTGTATGAGTTCATATGAATTAGATGTACAAATATTTATCCGTAATATGATTTTGTTCCTCTGCGTAAGATAACAGTGTCATTTTATATGTACAAGAGGTTATATATGTTCTGTTGTTGACACGATATTTATCATGAAGTTTACATAATTTGATATAATCCTTTTGGTCAACAAATTGCATATACATGTTACTAGCAGGAAATCATAATTTTTAGTAGGATTAAGATAATTTTCCTATGCACAGGCACTTTGTCCTTCATTGTAAATAGTATTTATATAGAATAATAATGAATTGAATTTTATTCTTTTTACATAAGTATTTTTCAGTTTCATGCGTATATATATATATATCCGAGTTTCCAAGTTGCTCCAAAGGGTTGCGGTCGGCCCCGTGGGAAGTGGCGTGGATGCCGGCAGAGCACGCCGGAACTTCAATGACTAAACTTCGTCCCACAAATCACCACGCTCTCAGACAGCAAGTAAACGCCAGAGATCAGCAGAGTCCAAGGGTGTTTATTGACACCTTACTACATGTTTCGGCTTACAAGAAGCCTTGATCACGTAAGTTTGTGCAACGCATCTGTACAGCGTAAATACTATACAACAACAACATAAACAAAGGACTCAGGTCGCATGTCAGAAGGCAAAAAGTGTGTCGGCCATGTTGGAACGATCAAATTGCGCCGGTAATCCGTCTTACCGAACATAACAAATGCACGTGCACATAATCAGAAATTCATGATCATGATAAACGCATATATTTTAACGCATATATTTTAACAAATCAAACATAAATGCATATTGTATACAAGTGCAAACAAGACCTGTAGGGTCTGCTGGTATTCGCATAAAGTGGCTCTACTGTAATCAACAGCGTGTGACTATCTATATCGCGTTGGGGGTAACCAACATGCATGGCAAAAGAGTTGGATAATATCCAAATAGATGAAAGTGTCTTAGCCAGTTACTAGGTGAAATACCTGGGTTCCCAAAGTGCCTACAGGGGTTTGCAGAAGGCGGCGAAGCGCCACAGTTCTATCAGGCGGCCTGGTCACAAAGTCCATGTCAGTGAAATAAAGCCAGTAATGGACGTGCTCTTATCTTATATCAGGAACGTGAAGGGAATTTGGCTGGTGCCGGTGCAGTGAAGGGCCTAAATCCCAGTGATGTTCCTGTGAATTTAAAATAGCAGATGTTAAAATTCTAACATGACAAACAGCGTATGCATGAAGTCAATAAACCTGATAATAGGCGCAATGGGAGAGGAAGAGAGGAGCGCATGGAGATCATGTAACAACACAGCAGATTAATGAGGTACAGACATGAAAATGACAGGGTATTTATACATAATCGTCCTTGAGATGAATTGCTAATTCTTCGTCATGGTTCAGCCCCCCCGGGGCCTTGGTTTGGAAATTGATTATGTATCTCGATTCCCTCTGTCTCATTTTCAGGACGCGGTTCCCACCCCTGGGATTTCTCTCTATTTGTTCCAGGATGAAAAATCTCATGAGAGTGGGGTCAGAGAAGTGAAATTCACTAAAGTGGCGTGCCACGGGATATTTTGCATCCTTGTGGATGATTGCACGATAGTGCTCTAAGATGCGTTTCTTAGCATGGGCGGTAGTGCTGCCAATATACCATAGTTCGCATGGGCAGACAATCACATAAATAACAAACATGGTGTTACAGGTCAGGAATTGGGTGATCTCTTTCTTTAGGCCATTGTATTCCACTTTTTTGACAAGAGTGCTACTTTTGCAGGCTTTGCAATGCCCGCATGGGAAGTACCCTTTGAGGCCGAGGCCTTTGCTTTTGGAATAATCAGTGATATCACTGCGGACACATATGTCCCTCAAGTTTTGGCTTTTTCTGTAGGTGATGCTGGGTCTTTCAGGGATGAGATTGCCTATAATGCTGTCACTCTTCAGAATATGCCAGTTTTTGGTGATGATTTTCTGGATCTGCTTAGATTCTTTGTTAAAGGTGAGGATAAGGCGTGTGACGCTGTCACCCGGTGATATATCGTCCTTGACAATATTGCTTAGGGTGTCACAACGTTTGACAGTGTCCGCCTTTTGCTTGGCCTTTTTAAGCACCCAAGCAGGGTAGTCACGCTGTTTGAATCTATCCAACATGTATTTGGCCACCAATTGGTAGCTGGCATCAGTATTGCAATTTCTCCTTGCCCTCAGCAACTCCCCGTAGGGGATACTCCACTTCAGAGGTTCAGGGTGGCTGCTGAGGGCATGGAGAATGCTGTTGCCTGCGGTTTCTTTTCTGAAGAGTGATGTGAGAATCTGATTGTCGACAATGTCAATTCTGACATCGAGGTATTCAGCCATGTCTTTGCTTATATTGCTCGTCAATCTAATGTTCTTGTTATTAAGATTAAGACGGTCAATAAAGCCAGAAGCCTGTTCTTCAGTGCCCTGCCAGACCAGGAAGAGATCATCAATGTATCTCCACCAGGTGATGACATGGCTAATCTCATCTGTGAATGATGGATCCGTGAAAATCTCTTGTTCCCATTGTCCCATGAAAGGTTCGCCAAGCTAGGGGCAAAGCTGGAACCCATCGCCGTCCCTGTCTCCTGCCTGTAGATCTTGCCATCAAACAGGAAAAAGTTGTTTGCAAGGCAGAATGCCAACATTTCAAGGAGCATTTTGTTATGCTCTCTGAAACGCAATGGCCGATTTCTGAGGAAGTGTTCACAGGCCTCTAAGCCCTGTTGGTGGTTAATTATAGTATAGAGGGCCTGGACATCCATGGTAATGAGGAGATAATCTTCATTCCATGTGAGGGTATTAAGTTTGGTCAAAAAGTCTTTAGTGTCTTTTATATGACTACTTAGACCCTGTACCCACTCTTGGAGATAATGGTCAGTGTATTTAGACACATGTTCTGTCACACTGCCTCTGGAAGAGACAATGGGTCTTCCTGGTGGGTTTTCTTTGCACTTATGCACCTTGGGAAGAAGGTATAAGACGGGTAAGATCGGGTTGTTGTTCCTCAAATATCTATATTCCTCCCATTCAAGTATTCCCTTATCCCTCCAGCACTCCAGTTTGTCCCATATAGATGATACACTGTTGTTATATGATTCAAAGTCACTTAAAGCATAGTATTTCTCATCAGATAATTGTCTTAGGGCTTCCATTGTATATTGCTCCCTATCTAGAATGACAATATTGCCCCCTTTGTCTGCGGGGCGTATGACGATGGTCTGGTCATCTGTAAGAGAGTTAAGAGCTTCTCTTTGGCTCTTGGATAAATTATCCCGTTTCCAGATTCGTTTTTTGTTCTTGGACCTATGGCTGCTGAGCTGTTTGCTGACACATTCATGGAATGTGTCGATGGCGTCATGTGCCATGATGGGGATAAAAGTGGACTTGGGCTTGAACGTTGAGGCTGAGCTACTGTCAATTATGAAACCCGCTTCACAGAGGAGCTGTGTGTTGGTCATCTCTGGTCTAGCTGGTTCTTCTTGGACAGACTCACTGTTAGGCAAGACAGAATTGTTTTCTAATTCAGCAATGTTGATGATGGCATCAATGTCACTTATTAAAAAGGTCTCTGTAACACCTGTCCCGTTCACAGTATCCTTGGTGCACGGGCGGTTTCTCAGTTTGTGCCATTTTTTCAATTTCAGCTTGCGAATATATTTAAAGAGGTCAATCCTAGTTTCACAAAAATTAAAAGAATTAGAAGGGCAAAAGGATAAGCCTAAACTCAACACAGTTTTTTCGATGTCAGTTATGGCTCTTTTCGAAAGATTAATGATAGTCTTATTTACCATAGTTGTCTCCATCATTGTCCTTTTCCAGAGCGGGTCTTCATGTGTCCCACGTTGCCCTTTGTGCTGCCTCTTTTCCCACCTCTGGTAGAGCCTCTTCCCCCGGTTTCTGCGCCTCCTCGTCCTCGTGGACGACCTCTTCCCCTCGTCGGGCTCAATGGTGCTGCCGGAGTCTCCTGATTCGTCCGCCTGCTCCGGCGCAGGTGACGATACTCCTCTAAAAAATTCGTTTTGCGGGTAGGTTTCTTTGCCTTGTTTGTTTCCTCAATGGAAATGTTTGAGACATCAGATTCTGTTTCGCTCAATGTGAGAGAATTTTCCTCCCCTCCCACAGCACAAGGAGGGGAGGAAAATTCTCTCACATTGAGCGAAACAGAATCTGATGTCTCAAACATTTCCATTGAGGAAACAAACAAGGCAAAGAAACCTACCCGCAAAACGAATTTTTTAGAGGAGTATCGTCACCTGCGCCGGAGCAGGCGGACGAATCAGGAGACTCCGGCAGCACCATTGAGCCCGACGAGGGGAAGAGGTCGTCCACGAGGACGAGGAGGCGCAGAAACCGGGGGAAGAGGCTCTACCAGAGGTGGGAAAAGAGGCAGCACAAAGGGCAACGTGGGACACATGAAGACCCGCTCTGGAAAAGGACAATGATGGAGACAACTATGGTAAATAAGACTATCATTAATCTTTCGAAAAGAGCCATAACTGACATCGAAAAAACTGTGTTGAGTTTAGGCTTATCCTTTTGCCCTTCTAATTCTTTTAATTTTTGTGAAACTAGGATTGACCTCTTTAAATATATTCGCAAGCTGAAATTGAAAAAATGGCACAAACTGAGAAACCGCCCGTGCACCAAGGATACTGTGAACGGGACAGGTGTTACAGAGACCTTTTTAATAAGTGACATTGATGCCATCATCAACATTGCTGAATTAGAAAACAATTCTGTCTTGCCTAACAGTGAGTCTGTCCAAGAAGAACCAGCTAGACCAGAGATGACCAACACACAGCTCCTCTGTGAAGCGGGTTTCATAATTGACAGTAGCTCAGCCTCAACGTTCAAGCCCAAGTCCACTTTTATCCCCATCATGGCACATGACGCCATCGACACATTCCATGAATGTGTCAGCAAACAGCTCAGCAGCCATAGGTCCAAGAACAAAAAACGAATCTGGAAACGGGATAATTTATCCAAGAGCCAAAGAGAAGCTCTTAACTCTCTTACAGATGACCAGACCATCGTCATACGCCCCGCAGACAAAGGGGGCAATATTGTCATTCTAGATAGGGAGCAATATACAATGGAAGCCCTAAGACAATTATCTGATGAGAAATACTATGCTTTAAGTGACTTTGAATCATATAACAACAGTGTATCATCTATATGGGACAAACTGGAGTGCTGGAGGGATAAGGGAATACTTGAATGGGAGGAATATAGATATTTGAGGAACAACAACCCGATCTTACCCGTCTTATACCTTCTTCCCAAGGTGCATAAGTGCAAAGAAAACCCACCAGGAAGACCCATTGTCTCTTCCAGAGGCAGTGTGACAGAACATGTGTCTAAATACACTGACCATTATCTCCAAGAGTGGGTACAGGGTCTAAGTAGTCATATAAAAGACACTAAAGACTTTTTGACCAAACTTAATACCCTCACATGGAATGAAGATTATCTCCTCATTACCATGGATGTCCAGGCCCTCTATACTATAATTAACCACCAACAGGGCTTAGAGGCCTGTGAACACTTCCTCAGAAATCGGCCATTGCGTTTCAGAGAGCATAACAAAATGCTCCTTGAAATGTTGGCATTCTGCCTTGCAAACAACTTTTTCCTGTTTGATGGCAAGATCTACAGGCAGGAGACAGGGACGGCGATGGGTTCCAGCTTTGCCCCTAGCTTGGCGAACCTTTTCATGGGACAATGGGAACAAGAGATTTTCACGGATCCATCATTCACAGATGAGATTAGCCATGTCATCACCTGGTGGAGATACATTGATGATCTCTTCCTGGTCTGGCAGGGCACTGAAGAACAGGCTTCTGGCTTTATTGACCGTCTTAATCTTAATAACAAGAACATTAGATTGACGAGCAATATAAGCAAAGACATGGCTGAATACCTCGATGTCAGAATTGACATTGTCGACAATCAGATTCTCACATCACTCTTCAGAAAAGAAACCGCAGGCAACAGCATTCTCCATGCCCTCAGCAGCCACCCTGAACCTCTGAAGTGGAGTATCCCCTACGGGGAGTTGCTGAGGGCAAGGAGAAATTGCAATACTGATGCCAGCTACCAATTGGTGGCCAAAGACATGTTGGATAGATTCAAACAGCGTGACTACCCTGCTTGGGTGCTTAAAAAGGCCAAGCAAAAGGCGGACACTGTCAAACGTTGTGACACCCTAAGCAATATTGTCAAGGACGATATATCACCGGGTGACAGCGTCACACGCCTTATCCTCACCTTTAACAAAGAATCTAAGCAGATCCAGAAAATCATCACCAAAAACTGGCATATTCTGAAGAGTGACAGCATTATAGGCAATCTCATCCCTGAAAGACCCAGCATCACCTACAGAAAAAGCCAAAACTTGAGGGACATATGTGTCCGCAGTGATATCACTGATTATTCCAAAAGCAAAGGCCTCGGCCTCAAAGGGTACTTCCCATGCGGGCATTGCAAAGCCTGCAAAAGTAGCACTCTTGTCAAAAAAGTGGAATACAATGGCCTAAAGAAAGAGATCACCCAATTCCTGACCTGTAACACCATGTTTGTTATTTATGTGATTGTCTGCCCATGCGAACTATGGTATATTGGCAGCACTACCGCCCATGCTAAGAAACGCATCTTAGAGCACTATCGTGCAATCATCCACAAGGATGCAAAATATCCCGTGGCACGCCACTTTAGTGAATTTCACTTCTCTGACCCCACTCTCATGAGATTTTTCATCCTGGAACAAATAGAGAGAAATCCCAGGGGTGGGAACCGCGTCCTGAAAATGAGACAGAGGGAATCGAGATACATAATCAATTTCCAAACCAAGGCCCCGGGGGGGCTGAACCATGACGAAGAATTAGCAATTCATCTCAAGGACGATTATGTATAAATACCCTGTCATTTTCATGTCTGTACCTCATTAATCTGCTGTGTTGTTACATGATCTCCATGCGCTCCTCTCTTCCTCTCCCATTGCGCCTATTATCAGGTTTATTGACTTCATGCATACGCTGTTTGTCATGTTAGAATTTTAACATCTGCTATTTTAAATTCACAGGAACATCACTGGGATTGAGGCCCTTCACTGCACCGGCACCAGCCAAATTCCCTTCACGTTCCTGATATAAGATAAGAGCACGTCCATTACTGGCTTTATTTCACTGACATGGACTTTGTGACCAGGCCGCCTGATAGAACTGTGGCGCTTCGCCGCCTTCTGCAAACCCCTGTAGGCACTTTGGGAACCCAGGTATTTCACCTAGTAACTGGCTAAGACACTTTCATCTATTTGGATATTATCCAACTCTTTTGCCATGCATGTTGGTTACCCCCAACGCGATATAGATAGTCACACGCTGTTGATTACAGTAGAGCCACTTTATGCGAATACCAGCAGACCCTACAGGTCTTGTTTGCACTTGTATACAATATGCATTTATGTTTGATTTGTTAAAATATATGCGTTAAAATATATGCGTTTATCATGATCATGAATTTCTGATTATGTGCACGTGCATTTGTTATGTTCGGTAAGACGGATTACCGGCGCAATTTGATCGTTCCAACATGGCCGACACACTTTTTGCCTTCTGACATGCGACCTGAGTCCTTTGTTTATGTTGTTGTTGTATAGTATTTACGCTGTACAGATGCGTTGCACAAACTTACGTGATCAAGGCTTCTTGTAAGCCGAAACATGTAGTAAGGTGTCAATAAACACCCTTGGACTCTGCTGATCTCTGGCGTTTACTTGCTGTCTGAGAGCGTGGTGATTTGTGGGACGAAGTTTAGTCATATATATATATATATATATTTTTGTGTACATATTATCAAATTATATATAGATTATATATTTTGCGAAATTTGCACAGTACATGTATTGCACAGAACATAAACATCCTTGTGAAAATGATATATGGCACTATGCCAGAAACTGAGTTTTAAATTACACTAATCGCAGTGTATAAAGATGTGAACAGCAAAGGGTTAATTAGGTGAGGTTGGTTTTATTTAGTCCCACCCACCATCTTTTGAACTCTTTAAGTACCCTCGTTTATGTTTTAGCAACTGTATCATGTGATCAAGCCTCGAGTCAGAGGCGAAACGCGTCATGCGGTCTTGCTGGGTTTTATGGAAATAAAACACTAAATTGCACCAGAAACTTGGGTCTGTCTTGTTCGCTTTTCCTGGAGAACTGTCTGGGCAGAAAGGACAGTGATGTGGCGGCTGCTACATCAAGCGGAGTACAAGAAATATATATATATATATATATATATATATATATATGAGTTGGCATTTTGATTTCTGCTGCTGAGTGCATGGAAAATAATTTTTGTGTGATTTATTGGGTGCGCTGAATGATTGCTGTGAAGTGCCTCATTTCGCTTAATTGTTAATAGTTCTCTCACGTGTTTGAATGCAGTTTATTTAAATAGTTCATTAAACTTCTAATGTATATTTTCGCCTTTACTGTAACTAGGGAACAGCACATTTTATTGCATTCATCAGTGTTAATTTTAGCAATTATACATTCCAATGATGCCATTTTGGCAGCGTATTGTTGTTACAGCACAAAAATGTAATTCATAACTGGAAATGTAATGCAGATGCACAATAACTGCTGCTTCTATAGCCTAACACTTGGGCATCTATTGCTTGGATGACAAGCAGGAGCTGAAAGGCTCCTACAGTTATGCATTACTGCAAGTTTGGTTGCAGAAAGGTTAATGTCATTGGCTCTGAATATTGAGTTTATGGAGACAGAATACATAGTGAGTTACACAAGTCTAACACACACACATAATATATGTTTCACTGTTAATTATCATTTTCCTGAGGAATTCCATCAGTATAGTGTGTTACTCTCCTTTTTTCAACTCAATATTTTTATTATTCTAAGGTATGCAGCTCATCATACTTTGCTCTGTAAAATGTTGTACCTTTCAACTCCCAGCACACACAGTCTACTATAAGTTTGCTCAGAAGACATGTCACTTCACAAGGATAAGACTGGGGCAGTCAATATGCTTAAAACAAATACTTCAAGCTAGCTTAAGTGTATAGATCAGCCTGAAAGGTTACCTGTGTGGCAACAGCTGCTGCAGGCTAATGTTCACAATTTTAACATTGAAGCAGTGCCTGATGGCAGTGACCAGCATACAGAGTCAAATACAGTCATTCCACCAAACTCACATAGACCAACCACTCCATCCTCCACTTCATGATCACAGGATCACCTCACGCCACCCCAACCCTCCCAGTACCTCCTCCGACAGCTGGGGCAAAGTGACACAGTCCCAATGGACTTTCTCAACACCACCCAGCCTGATGACGCCACCAACCTGGAACAGGTAGTTGAGAATTTTAACACCTGGATTACCAACGCCACCAACCGATTAGTCCCATTCAAACCAGCCAAAACCCACAGATCCCCCAAACAAGCCAGCTGGTACACACTGGAACTCAGCACAATGAAACACAGCTGCAAACAACTGGAGAGAAGATGGTGCACCAGCCGAGCCACCTTCAAGTCAGCCCTCAGCAAATACCACCAACAACGAAAAGACACAAAACAATATTTTCCTGCACAGCATCGAGGCTAGTGCCAACCACACCAATGCACTCTTTACCATCATCAGAGAGTTCTCCTGCCCAGCAGCCACCGAAAACAAGATCCCTCCCTCACAGGAATTCTGTGACGCTATAGCAAGTCACTTCCATAACAAGATATCCACCATCAGGAAGAAACTCAAGACCTGGCTCCTCAACTAAGCCCAGCAACCTGACCCCTGGATACCCACAAGGGTGATAAGCCATGCTCCATAAATACTGATAAATTGATGTACGGAAATTGCAGTTGGAAAATCATGTTTAAAGGTTAATGATGATTCTATTTTTAGAATTAGGAGACATTGAATATTTTGTACCATTTTGAGTAAAATTATGCAATAATAACTTTGGGGCTCATCCATACCCATTCCCATCTACTAATGGAACTTTCAAGGCTTTAGGGGATTTTACCCAATAATTGAGAAATGGGTATGGGGTGCTTGGCCTTTTTTGAGATCTCACAATTTACTTTGAAAACCTCTGCTACACACCAGCTCTTTCAACAGGGGGGGTTTAACCCAGACTTCTCAAAGGTGTTCCTCTGGACATCATGCTGGACAGATACCAGAAAGTGCTAGAATGCTTTTCACCAAGACCGCATGAAACTGATTGTTGGTTAGTGTATCCAGACGGTAAGAAATAGATTTGCCGCCATTATTTTAGGTTTAACCATTTTCGATCTTTCTTTTAAAATGTTCTGTGAGGTTTCTAGTGCTACACACTATGATGAGGCTTAACAAGTGGATGCAAGAGACTGATTACTAATGGAATATTTACCTAATTCAAAATATGAAATGCTAAATGGTAGGTTGAATGGGGACCTTATTAAAGGTTTATCTGTTTCTTTTATGATATTAGATTGCCATGGTAGTCAACATTGTTCTGAATAAAAGACTCTCAATAAAGAAGATTAAGGTATTTTCACATTAGGGGTTTACAATTTTGCATACCCGCCCCTTTTGGGTGCCTAGTGTGTATTGCACTCTTACTTCTTTTGGCTCACACCATCTGTACAGATGGTTATGATGGTTATCACGGTACAATATACCAAGGTTGGAACTATTATGTGTGTGATTACTGCACTTGACCATATAGGATGCATTAGTTAATTTGGAGCAACCAATTCTTTTTGGATGTATGACGTTACAACGCATACTTTTACAACGCCTACCTTTACATCGTAAGTTTTACAGCGCATACCATTACAACGCATAATGCTTTTGGGCGCTGGATAGTGAATAGTTTAATTTACTATTCCAACTCCAGTCCCCATGGATAGTAGGGAAGGTGTTGGATAGTACATTAAACCTATTCCCTATCCTAGAGCGCCCCCCAGCGCTATGCGTTGTAATAGTTTGCGTTGTAAAAGTTGCGTTGTAATGGTAGTTCGTTGTAAAAGTTTTGTTGTAAAGGCTGTATACCATTCTTTTTAAATGATCAAAATCGTTGATAACTTTGAGAATGAATGGGTCACCATGATTTGCCCACACTGGGAGTTGTTTGAACCTTTCGATCTCTCACAATATGCACTGTGAGGTGATGTTGCATATATTTTTTAGTGTTATGTTATGCTCTCATCCGTTCACTATGGGTTGTTTATTGTATATCATTTACTTAGCCTTGAAGAAGTTGCGGGACAGTGTGCCCAATTGGCGACGAAACATAAGTTGGCTAAGGAATTATGATAACTAAATAAAAGATAAAGAAAAAAACAGAAAGAAGAAATATCAATAAAGAAAATAATTTGTTTGTCAACACTGACTTTTGATTATATGTTAATTACAATTGTGTGTACTGGGGACTGTATTCATATTGTTTTGCTGGCCAATGCCACATGACAGCGAGAAAGGTGATTCTCGGGACCCTACAGCACCGCTTTCAAAGATAAGGTGTAGAACTTACTGGTTTGTGAATTTTCCCTTAGGAGCTCCATCACCCTATTAAATCACCACCTGTGTCTATTGACTATTGCATAGTGGTTTGTGCATATAATAATGAAATTAATCATCCAAAACTACAGTACTTGATCGGCTAGGAAGGATTTTCTTACACAGACATCTTAATTGGGGGCTCACTGTAACAAATTGTGTTATTGGTAGAGGGAGTGGAAGCCCCACTCAGGCAAAGACCACAATCCTTGCCAGGGTGAACCACAAAAGTCACGGAATTAATGTGTGCTCAACCCTCTGGTAGTTTGGCATAAAAGCAGTCAAAGGTATATTAAAAGCAATGTGTAAATCATGTATTCAGCCCACAAACAGTAATAACATGAAACACAGCAAATGAAAAATCCTAAGCCACTTTAGGAAGATAGAGTACAATGCACTTTCTAATATTTTACATACATTACAATATAAACCAGCAGTCAGAGACTGCAACACAGCTGACAAATCAGCAAGGGGCCTTACTGCCATCAAGTACCTGGCCTCCCCAGAGCGCCACTCCACTCTAATTCCTCCGTTCATGTAATCCCACTTTCCCAGCCTTGTGAGGCTCCAACATAGGTATGTCCATGTCCAGTGTCCAGGGCTTTCCCCCACATGGGTCAATGCGAATTTCCCAGCGCCTAGCTCTGTCTCTCCATATTTCCCCATCTTTTTGAGGATAGCCCAGGAACCCTTTTATTCTCCTCCAGCGAGGGTGGACCACAGTCACTCCAAGCCTTGGCAATGTCCCGCCTGGTGATAAACCAGCCCAGCCTTAGTTAAGATCTCTTGCACCTATTCCCATCAATGTCATCAAAAAGATGGAGCAGAAATAGCCTGGTATTTCTGGGAATGCTCTAACCCAGACCCTACCAAGCGTCACCAATACCCCCTACCACTTCGGGGTAAGGACCACGCAGCCCCTAACATTGTTGACTATGGGTGGTGAGCAACGCAGGCTGGTTGCGGAACCCAAAGCCCTAATTTTCAACAGCCTCGCCCCAGTGAGATAAGTCCGGTGTAGATACTTTCACTGAATGGCGCAGAACTGAGAAGCAATAGCATCTTTCCTAAGGATACCAGGCCTTTCCTCCTTGTCTATACTTGATCTAAAGACTGTGGAGAAAACAATATACATATTCCTGGCGTGTTCTTCCATTCGTTGCATCTTTGAATTTGAAACAGAAATTGCACTTCTACTCTCTCAACTCAATTATGCAAGTCTGGTCTAACTCTCCTGTGCACTGGCGTTTATTGAAAGCCTTCAAATCTGCTCTTTTTTGCAGAGACATTTCTTTTATTAATTGCACTTTGTACCAACTCTCATTCAATGTAGTTTTTGTTCCCATTGTCGCCAGCTTTAATGGGATCATCGTGGAATTCCTTCCAATGTGAAAAGCTGACCTTATAAGCGAAATTCAATTGTAAGGAAACGTTTTTATAACAAGATACGATTGTACTTGGGTTTCAAAATAAATATACGCCGCAGGAAATTGAAATGAAGCAAAGAAAAGAGTTCTCACTTGCCAAGCCTCATTTGTTCTGTTGCGATAATGAGGAAGCACACATTCCCAGACCATTCAATTTATTCCACTTCAAAATGCATTACTCGTGGTACATTAAGAGGGTACCTCACTGGTTCTTCTCATCATGGAGAATCAGTCAGTGCACTGTGATAAAAACAGTATTTGTGCCAATTACTTGAAAATAGAATTAGAGACTCTGTTTTGTGAGATTTGCATGTTAAAAAGTTTGCTATTTTTGAACAGCCTTGTTGGAATAGTTCCCCGTATAGATAAGGGCCCTTATATTACATGCCGAGTGAGAACAAAAAGCAAAGCAGCTATAAATAAAAGTATGCTTAAAGTTTGAACAGCAACAAACACGCAACAAATAATGCAGTACGATGTCGAAGTCAAACATCACTCAATAGAGCCACAACCTTGCTTTATATATATATATGTTACTACAGTGTGATCTGAGTATTAAGATACGAAAGCATACACATTGACCCACACTTGCCATTTGAATTCAGTCATATTTTGATGTTGACATCCCTAGCTCATTGTTTCCTAAAGCGCCCTCACATTTGCCCCAGGTGTCAAATTATTCTTTAGCAGCACCAAAAAAATCGACTTTGTTTTTATCATTTAAAAATACTTAGTACTAAAATGCGTTCAGTTGATCTATCAAATAATAACAATTTAAGTGGCACAGTGATTTTTAGAGATTGTCTGAACACTTGATACACATTTTATTTCAACTTCTTTTATAATCAGAGGGTGTACCTATTTGTATGGAGATGGCCACTATTCTAGTTGCATCCAATCACCCACAAGTTGTAAACTGAGAAAGTCGGTAAGTCAAACTAGAGGTAAGCGGTCAAATTCAAAACATGTGTTAAGAAACAAAGCAAATATTTAAACTCTGCACTCCCGTTTCCAAAGATACCTCAATGGGACAGGGAGTTGCAGCTCTGCTGCATGATGACAGAAGCACCAGCAATCATTTGATTCAAGATTTCAGATGTAACCTGCTCCCTATTTATTATTATTATGCTGACGTTTCCGCCAGAGTTCTTGAAAGAAATGCTCTTCCATGAACCTATTGCCAGCGATCTTGTGAGAAAAGTACATAACTGACAACGCTTCTCCTTTGTCCTGATAATGACATGTGGCTGCTGGCCTGAGGACCGAAACATCTGAAATGAAAAGAACTGATTACATCTAAATACTTGGGCCCTGACATCTTTGGTTTCAATTCCGACCACTGTATTCATAATACGGCAGAATTGAAACCGACTGGTCATTCCGGCTGTCTTCTGATGCGCTCAAGGTGCCCGCCGGAACCAGCATGTAATCCCTTAAGGATGGAGCTTCCATCATCGGGTTTATGATGATGGTTTCCCACAGGCTTTTCATGCCTGGCTTTCCTGTCAGAATGCAACTTTGGGGGCCCCAAGCAGGGCCCATCCTAACAGTGGCCTCCGGTTGGGGTTCTAGGGGTACATATGGTGCACATGGTGCAGGGATTACCAAAAACTCCAATTTCTCTATGGGAGCTTGTGTTACATCCGGGTTCCAACCACAGCACAACCTCCCATAGAGAAATAAGACCTGGGACTGCACCATGTGCGGTCGCATTGTAATTGGGGAGTCGGGACCGCTGACCTACGGTCTGTCAGTTTCACATCCGTACGATGTCGGTCGGAGGCAACTCTGACCGACATCGTAATCAGGCCCTTAGTTCACTGAAGAATTTGAGGTCTAAGCTTTCGCAACATATTTGTATTCTTCTAGGTTTACATGTCTTTTTTTTTGCAATGTCACCTGGATTTAATTGTTTTAACAATACACTGTGCCATCCGTGCCATCGGCGTAAGAATTGTCTCACACATGCAAATAAAATAAATGGAAATATTGGAAATAATGATGGAATATTGAAATAGAAATGCTGTTATCTTAACAGTGACATATTTCTAAGTGATATGCCTTTATCTTAATATAAAAGCAATATATATACAAAATATATATATGATATATATATATATATACATAATATATGAAACTATATATATATATATATATATATATATATATATATATATATATATATATATATATATATATATATAAATACCTGACTTAAACTGACTAAATTACTGGTGGTCAAACGACATTAGCAGCAAAAGACCCTCTCATTAATGTACTGAAAGTGGGATATAACTGGGTAAATCTTGCGCAGACTACGGTTCTGTAGCAGTTAACTAGAGGTTAAAGTTACCTAGACCACAGTATACTTTGCACAAATATAGCGTATTTTGCACACTCTGAAGCAAATTTGCACATTTTAAATACTTATTTATATTGTTGTATATTTATTTGCGGAATGTTGTACACGCAAAAATATTTTGCACTCCTTCATGTATGCTGCTAGTTCTATGATTCTTATATTGTTGTGGGGCTTAAATGGTTTCATTTACATTCATTTAGAAATGCAAATATTAATGTTGTAAAAAATAATTGAATTGAACTTTCTAATGTATTATGATGAAATGCTGTGGAAGTCTGTTGTTTATGTCCTTAGGCCTGGTGGTCAAATGACCTGCATTTGCACTTTATATGGGTGGGGCTTGCCAATACAATGTTATGTGAACAAGGGCTCATAGGGCCCGAAACGCGTCATGGCAGTCATGGTGTTGCACGCAAAATAAAATATTGGAAATTACCTGACTGGAACCGTTTTCGTTTCTCTGGTGAATTCAGGATATAGAAACGGAGATCTGTGAATATATATATATATATATATATATATTCACTGAAAAAACTATAGGTTATAGACCATATATAGTTAGGAATTAGCATTTACAAAACCTTGAAAATTCACTGAAAAAACCATAGGTTATAGACCATATATAGTTAGGAATTAGCATTTAAAAAACCTTATTTTACTCACACAAAACCATTGAAATTCCATATATAGTTAGTTGCACTAACTATATATCGCGCACCCGCAATCCACTGCTGATCATGTCACATATTACATCATTCATGACATGGTCAGTGACATCACTGATGACATCACTGATGACATCTCAAATGACATCACTGATGACATCACTGATGACAACATCCAGTGACTGTATGTTTCTGTAAAGTTAAAATATGTCTTACATATTGAAGAATGAGTGGATGTATAAGTGTCTGGATGAAGGATTTAGTAGGTGCGTGACTGACTGTATGAGTGAGTGATTAAATGTGTCTCACTGAATGCATGGGTTAGTGACTAAACTGTCTTAATTTGTGCATCATTATGTCTGTTGTGATGTAAACTGCTGCATGTGTTGATCATTAGCTATACGAGAGGCTATATGTGTTATTAATTGGTTGCCCAAGTATTTCTATGGGAGATTGAGTTTGTGTGGGGGTGGCTGGAAGGTGTGTGACTCTGTGCATAGATGTGTGAGCAGTTTATTCACTAGGTGTATGAGTTCAAGAGTGCATGTGGAAACAGCTACATGGGCAGTTGGCTGTGTGCATGAGTGTATTGATGAGTGAATGGATATCTCAATGCTACATGTCATAGTAAGTACATATGTAAAACACAGTACATGTGAGAGTTGGCATATATAAATAACTGTGCATGAGAGCCACTGAATGAGTGAGTGGTTGTATCGATCATTGTGAACTTGTATCAGGGATTGTATAAGAGAGTAAATATGTGTTAGTATATGTTTCAATAAGTAAGGTGTGTATAACTGTATAGTTGAAGAAATGGAGGTGAGATTGTTTCTTTGCATGACTGACTGGGTGTGTGAGTAACTCCATGGATGAGTGGCAGTGTGTGAGTGTCTGTATACACTGAGTGTATCTAAGGTTATATTAGAGTCTGAAGAGGTTTATCGTATTAGCACAAGAATGATGTCAAATGAGACGTCATCAGTGATGTCATCAGTGATGTCATTTGAGATGTCATCAGTGATGTCATCAGTGATGTCACTGACCATGTCATGAATGATGTAATATGTGACATGATCAGCAGTGGATTGCGGGTGCGCGATATATAGTTAGTGCAACTAACTATATATGGAATTTCAATGGTTTTGTGTGAGTAAAATAAGGTTTTTTAAATGCTAATTCCTAACTATATATGGTCTATAACCTATGTTTTTTTCAGTGAATTTTCAAGGTTTTGTAAATGCTAATTCCTAACTATATATGGTCTATAACCTATGGTTTTTTCAGTGAATTTCAATGGTTTTTTAATAGCAAATATCATAAGCTGTCGAATGTCAAGTACGTGGTAAGTGAAAACATTTTCGTGTTTATGCACACTGATCTGCTTTGAATGGTGCCCCCCCCCCTCATTTCTATTAGGAGTACTCTCTCTTTGCAGATAGTGAAAGGTAGTTAACGCAGGCCTTTGCCCCCGTTGTAATCCGTCGTGCCTGCTTCTCTCTCCATTTGATTGATTGTTATCCAAGTATTTACTGTTTTAGAATTAGTTCTCTTTGGTTCATTCTCTATTTACAAACAAACACAGAGTCGCAATACTCTGTTTAGTCTTTGCAGATAACGAAAAATCGTGTAAAAAAAAAGAAAAGGAATCGAGCAAAATCAGTAGGCCACTAATGGGATCTCTTTTTGACCTCGCTAAAATAGAAACATTAGGAACAACCCCTCATGACAAATACAAAACTAGTGAAATGAACTGAACTCCACACAATGATGGCTGCAAAACAGCTCGGCTCCGCCACCCACCCCGCCCAAAATAACGATAAAGAGCGGCTGCCATGATTGGTTGCGGAATGGCCACGACGGAGCTACGAAATGGTGCTGCTCTCATGCTAACCCCAGCTTCAGTCTGAAACATCCAGAAACACTGTAGACTACCAATTCGATCAGTTCCGGTAGCGCCCCAATGTAACCCGGTAGAGAAGAACTAGCCCTCCCCTCTTTGACTGATGGTTCTTGTTGCCTGTCCCTTCTGTTGTCATTTAACAGAACTATTTAGCCTGCTGAAAGGGGTTGTGTTCCGACCGCTGGTTGGTGGAGACATTTTGACTATATTCTGGACCTGCGTTGTCGCGTAATGCGTCATATGACGCGCCGCGTTAGCGCATCCGGAAGTCATCCGGGGCGCGCAGCGCGTAACGTAAGCATAACAAGTCATGTGACTTGTTAATAAAACTTTTCATTGGTTCATTTTACTTTTCTTATTGTAATGATGAAAGGCTTGGTCATATGACCTAAAAATTACGCTTTTCATTACTTCCGAACATTATTTTTTCTTAAATATATGTTATAATGTTCCAGGCTAATGTACTTTCCCGGAAATTTTACAACTGTCCTGCAAGTAAAATATATTCTTTTTTCGAGAAAAAGAGCGTTTCTTCGTCCCATGACGGAGCTGTTGAGCAAAAGAGGGTCGACCTGCTGTCTTAGTCGCCGATACGCCTGAATATGAGATTCTTATCGATCACTTTATGTTGCAGGAATAGAAAACACAACAGCCCTTGACCATTTATCTTTACTGCGTTCCTTCGTATTATACCTTTTACCCTTCATGTAATTGGTCTGCTTTATTTCACTTGCCTTTTAATGATTCTAAAACAATGACTATTATTAAAAACTTTACCAATGTATATACTACTACCATGTTTTCTTTTAAAAACCTTTATTGTGAAAATTTCATTATACAAATACGAGCCTATAACCACGTGGGCCTGCCACGGAGCAAACTGTAATCGTATATGATGAATAGACATTTACACTGTAGAGGAACGTAACGGGCGGGCCATTAGGTTGCAAGAACTAAGGTGTCTAACAGTTACGGAATCGGTGGACGTACATTTTATAATTAAAATACGACAGGGCCAGTTACAATAAAATTATCTAGATATACATTTGCGGGCAAGTACCATGGGTGACGTTAATTCGAACTTTCAACAGTACAGTAATCAATAACACATCAGAACTTAATATCAATAGGGATGTCGAAATATTCAATCAATTCTCGTCCCCGCCCGCCATGTGCTTCAAAACTGCATACGTATCTCGTGATTTCAAGGTTCTGCAACCAGTACACAACAAGGAGTTACGAGTCCCATTTATTCCGGCGCCATTTTGGGCGAGGACGGGCAGGTCCAGGATATAGTCAAAATGTCTCTACCAACCATCGAATATGATGATGTTCATATGCTGTATTTATTAGAGTAACACTCATCTGTCCACATGAAATTAATTTGCCACAATCTAAACATGTCATTTTAATCTTTCCAAAGTTCTTCTAAATATTTGGGACCGTTTCCCTTGCCTCTGAAGCTCTCAGTGCCACTTCTTTGATGAATGTACTAGCAGGTCAGGGGTTCTCCTCCAAATCTCTCTTTTATGCAGCACTATAATTAATTGGTGCCACCTCTCCATATGACGATGCATGGTATAGTTACCACAACTATATTTTTTTTCGGTTCCTCTGGAGAGTTCATCGTGGCAGATGAAGCGTGTAACGTACCGGGCATTTACCTTTTTTTGCATGTACAGGAAAGGAAAAAAAAATCGAGCTTCCGAGTTCTAAGGTGTCCCAGGGCCATTTTAGTGGACCAGGCCCAAATCCAAAGAACAGGCCGCCATTTTGCTAGACATCACCTCGGTGCCATCCGGATCTCGGCGCCCCACTGCAGATGAAGTGCCTCTCAACTATGAAACCACCACGGTGACATCCGGATCTTGGCGCGTTGTGCTGCCTTCGGCCTATTCGCACATCGGTCCGCTACTGACGCCATCTCACAGGCTAATGGGGCGACCCACGCCGAGTTTCAGCATTGTAGGATGACCACACCAGTACAGCAACTTGCTAGACATCACCTCGGTGCCATCCGAATCTTGGCATCTCAACGCCTAGTGGTATCTTCCATACAGAAAATAGTGTTACGCTGCCTTTGGCCCCATTCGCACATCAGTCCGCAACTTAGACATCACCTCGGTGCCATCCGGATCTTGGCATCTCAGCGCCTTGTGGTGTCAGTCAGAAAATATTGTTGCGCTGCCTTTGGCCCCATTCGCACATCAGTCCGCTACTGACACCATCTCACAGGCCAACAGGGCGCCCCACGCCGACTTTTACCATTGTACGATGGCCACACCAGTGCCACAACTTGCTAGACACCACCTCGGTGCCATCCGGATCTTGGCATCTCAGCGCCTTGTGGTGTCTTCAAATCAGAAAATATTGTTGCGCTGCCTTTGGCCCCATTCGCACATCGGTCCGCTACTGACGCCATCTCACAGGCCAACGGGGCGCCCCACGCCGACTTTCAACATTGTAGGATGGCCACAGAAGTGCGACAACTTACTAGACACCACCTCGGTGCCATCCGGATCTTGGCGCGTTGTGCTGCCTTCTGCCTATTCGCACATCGGTCCGCTACTGACGCAAACTCACAGGCCAACGGGGCGCCCCACGCCGACTTTCAGCATTGTAGGATGGCCACACCAGTGCACCTTACTAGACACCACCTAGGTGCCATCCGGATCTTGACGCGTAGTGAAGCTGCAGCAGCTGCAAATAAGCTTCAGACAGTGTTACAACCGCTGCTCAGAACTCTCAACTATGACACCACCTCGGTGCCATCCGGATCTTGGCATCTCAGCGCCTTGTGGTGTCAGTCAGAAACTATTGTTGCGCTGCCTTTGGCCCCATTCGCACATCGGTCCGCTACTGACGCAAACTCACAGGCCAACGGGGCACCCCACGCCGACTTTCAGCATTGTAGGATGGCAACACCAGTGCGGCAACTTACTAGACACCACCTCGGTGCCATCCGGATCTTGGCGCGTTGTGCTGCCTTCGGCCTATTCGCACATCGGTCCGCTACTGACGCAAACTCACAGGCCAACGGGGCGCCCCACGCCGACTTTTAGCATTGTTGGATGGCCACACCAGTGCGGCAACTTACTAGACACCACCTCGGTGCCATCCGGATCTTGGCGCGTTGTGCTGCCTTCGGCCTATTCGCACATCGGTCCGCTACTGACGCAAACTCACAGGCCAACGGGGCGCCCCACGCCGACTTTCAGCATTGTAGGATGGCCACACCAGTGCTGCAACTTGCTGGACACCACCTCGGTGCCATCCGGATCTTGGCGCGTTGTATTGCCTTCGGCCTATTCGCACATCGGTCCGCTACTGACGCCGCCTCACGTGCCAACGTATTTTCTCCGCATTTTATACCCTATGCCGCATAACAGGTCATGTGACTTGTTTATAAAACTTTTCATTGGTTCATTTTACTTTTGGTTTCCTAATGATGGAAGGCTTGATCATATGACCTAAAAACAACACTTTTCATTGGATGAAAACTTTTTTTTTTTCCCAAACGATGAAAGCCCCACCTTGTTTCTGGATGTTTCAGACTGAAGCTGGCGTCAGCATGAGAGCACCACCATCTCGTGGCTCCGTCGTGGTCATTCCGCGAGCAATCATGGCAGCCGCTCCCCACCGGAAGCCTGCGGGAGTCGGGGCTCCCAAAACTTTTGATGAATTCTCAAGGCGGAGGGGACGCTTTCGAGAATGGGGTCCAAGACCTAGCAGACAAGCGTCCGATTTCCAAGGTGTCCCAGGGCCATTTCAGTGGACCAGGCCCAAAAAGGAAACAGCCTGCCGCCATTTTGAGAGTCCTGTGACAGCCGCCTATCGCTGCACCGCAAGAGTGGGCGCAACTCAGCTGAATTGCGGCTTTTGACACAGTGGACCAAAAACGGACGGAATGGCAACTGAAACGGTAAATACGCCGTTATTCGGAGCAGCATTGTAGGATACCAAAACCAGTGCGGCAACTTACTGGACATCACCTTGGTGCCATCGTTCTGCTGCCTTGGAACTATTCGCACAACAGTTTGCTACTGATGACCCACCCCCCGCGACGCCCCACGCCGTTATTTGCTGGGTGGCAACTTACTAGACATCACTTTCGTGTCATCTAGATTTCAACGCATTCTGCTGCCTTGGAACTATTCGCACAACAGTTTGCTACTGATGACCCACCCCCCGCGACGCCCCATGCCGGAAATCTGGACGTTGTGCTGCGTTGGGACTATTCGCACAGCCGACCGCTACTTCGTTGTTTTTCCCTAAAAATGTTTATATGTTATTACTATTTTTGTTTTCTTGTATATATTTATAAATTATTAAAGTTTTATAATCTTACTACTTTGTCGGAGTGCTATATATTTTTAATGTGACACATAATTGTAAAAACTTTGATGTACAAAGAGTCATCCCTGGAATCTTCCGCTTCAGGCTCGGTCCCCTCCCCAATCACAATACAGGATGGTTTTCAGATAATAGCAACGCTTCTGCTGTGACGGATCTCATCGAGTGTGGGCCTTGATCTACTATAACTCCTTTGAAGAGGGGTGATTCTTTACAGCTGTGGCCATAAACTACATCTGCAGGGCTAGCTGATACCCTAGGACCAGCCTGGACAATCGGACACAGAGGAAAAGGAGTGTCAGAGGGTGCGGTAGTGAATAGGGCGAAAGGGAGGTGTCGGGCGGGCACAGGGTGTGATTCTCAGGGAAGAGCAGCGCAGACGGGGGGAGGTTTATTACCCATGCATAAGACAGAGAGCGGGGGTGACCACTGCCTGGGGGAGATGCTTGCGAGGGTGGGGAGCCATGCTAAGGATCGACAGCGTGCACAGAGTGGGTCTGGTCAAGGCATCTAAAATGGCTGCCGTGCACGACAAAAGTGTGGCATTTGAAAAAAGACAAGATGGCGCAGACAATGTTTTTCAACACTTCCTGATTTCCTTCGAATCGAACGTTAACAGACGTTGGGGCATATTACCAAAGTTAAGCGATATTTATCCCTAACGATGCTTAGCAACGATTTTTTTACCGTCAGAAATTATCGCAGATAAACCTTGCTATTATCAAGGTTTATCGCAAATACGATAAAAAACGACCGCAATGCATTAATATCGCTGAAAACTCAGCGATATTCATGCATTACCGAGCTAATGCTCTTAGCCATGTTATCCACCTCCCATTGGATAACATGGCTAAGAACTGCTCAGGGCAGGTGCTAGCTTTTGGAGATATTCGCGCTTATCTCGAATATTTCCAAAAGTTGATAATAGGAGATAGCGATGTTAGCGACTGTTTCCAGTCGCTAACATCTTGGCATGCCCACTTTGCATGTCATTAGTGATAAATATCACTCACATGCAAAGTGGGGCCCAAGATGGTCGCTATCTCCTACTAGCCGTCGCTAACTGGTGTTAGCAACAGCTAGGTAATACAGATATAATTTTATCTCCGCGAAGCGGAGCGCTGTTACAGATATATATCTTGTTTTTGAACGTTAATTTCTCAAAATGCACTGAAGCACATATATTGAGACCTACAAAGGCACATCGGGCTACCAGTCCCTAATATTTTACCAAGTTTCGTGCAAATCCATTCAGCCGTTCGATTATTATTATTATTTTTTTTTTTGCCCCGCGGGGCCCTTTTAAAACCTCCACATCAAACCTAGGGGGTCGGCGAGGATCTACTATGCCCCCTTATGGTCATTTGCCCCTTCGCTTTGGCCTCCTCTTGTCTCTCGATCCTACCGAGAGACAAGATGGCGGCCGCTACGGACTGTTTGGAATGTTTACAGACACCGGAGAGCCAATCAGCTTCGCTTCGCAAAGCTCCGTAACGCGAAAAGTACGCGAAGCGGTGCGCTGTTACAGATATATATCTTTTTTTGAACGTTAATTTCTCAAAATCCACTGGAGCACATATATTGAGATCTAGCAAAGGCACATCGGGCTACCAGTCCCTACAATTTTGCCAAGTTTCGTGCAAATCCATTCAGCTGTTCGATTATTATTATTATTTTTTATTTTGCCCCGCGGGGCCCTTTTAAAACCTCCACATCAAACCTAAACGGTCAGGGAGGATCTACTATGCCCCCTTATGGTCATTTGCCCCTTCGGTTTGGCCTCCGCTTGTCTCTCGATCCTACCGAGAGACAAGATGGCGGCCGCTACGGACTGTTTGGAATGTTTACAGACGCCGGAGAACCAATCAGCTTCGCTTCACAAAGCTCCGTTGCGCGAAAAGTACGCGTACTGGAGCGCTGCCCGGTCCGCTGTTACAGATATATATCTTTTTTTAAACGTTAATTTCTCAAAATCCACTGGAGCACATATATTGAGACCTACAAAAGGCACATCAGGCTACCAGTCCCTACAATTTTGCCAAGTTTCGTGCAAATCCATTCAGCCGTTCGGGCTAAAAGTGAGGCCAACCGCCCTATGGAAAACTCAATGTTAAAAACACGTTTTGGGACCCCCCTTTTTTCTCGGCCCCCCCTTGACGAACCCCCCCCAAATTTTCAAGGGCTGCTCAGAAACAAAATGTGCCATTTTCCTGAAAATTTCAGCCAATTCCGTCCACAAACGCCAAAGTTATTAGACATAGAATTTTCAAAAATCCCATAGAGAAAAAATCCTAACTATATATACCTACTGGCGACCGCCAGTAGGTAATATATATACACACACATATATATATATATATATGTGTATATATAAAAATATATAAAAAATCCTAACTATATATACCTACTGGCGACCGCCAGTAGGTAATATATATACACACACATATATATATATATATATGTGTATATATATATATATATATGTGTGTGTATATATATTACCTACTGGCGGTCGCCAGTAGGTATATATAGTTAGGATTTTTTCTCTATGGGATTTTTGAAAATTCTATGTCAAATAACTTTGGCGTTTGTGGACGGAATTGGCTGAAATTTTCAGGAAAATGGCACATTTTGTTTCTGAGCAGCCCCTGAAAATTGGGGGGGGGGTTCGTCCAGGGGGGGTCGAGAAAAAAGGGGGGTCCCAAAACGTGTTTTTAACATTGAGTTTTCCATAGGGCGGTTGGCCTCACTTTTAGCCCGAACGGCTGAATGGATTTGCACGAAACTTGGCAAAATTGTAGGGACTGGTAGCCCGATGTGCCTTTTGTAGGTCTCAATATATGTGCTACAGTGGATTTTGAGAAATTAACGTTTAAAAAAAGATATATATCTGTAACAGCGGACCGGGCAGCGCTCCAGTACGCGTACTTTTCGCGCAACGGAGCTTTGTGAAGCGAAGCTGATTGGTTCTCCGGTGTCTGTAAACATTCCAAACAGTCCGTAGCGGCCGCCATCTTGTCTCTCGGTAGGATCGAGAGACAAGAGGAGGCCAAAGCGAAGGGGCAAATGACCATAAGGGGGCATAGTAGATCCTCGCTGACCCCCTAGGTTTGATGTGGAGGTTTTAAAAGGGCCCCGCGGGGCAAAAAATAATAATAATAATAATAATCGAACGGCTGAATGGATTTGCACGAAACTTGGTAAAATATTAGGGACTGGTAGCCCGATGTGCCTTTGCTAGGTCTCAATATGTGTGCTCCAGTGGATTTTGAGAAATTAACGTTCAAAAAAAGATATATATCTGTAACAGCGCTCCGCTTCGCGTACTTTTCGCGTTACGGAGCTTTGCGAAGCTGATTGGTTCTCCGGCGTCTGTCAACATTCCAAACAGTCCGTAGCGGCCGCCATCTTGTCTCTCGGTAGGATTGAGAGACAAGAGGAGGCCAAAGCGAAGGGGGAAATGACCATAAGGGGGCATAGTAGATCCTTCCTGACCTCTTAGGTTTGATGTACCATTTTGCCAAGTTTGGTGTAATTCCGTTCAGCCATTCAGGCTGTAGACGTATGTAAATGTCCTATGGAAAATTGCATGGGGAAAACACATTTGAAAGTGTTGAAATTTAGAACCAATTAAAATGTTACTTTGGTTTTGTATTTGTGTGTGATGAAAGTTAATTGGTTATGTATATATGTCAAATGAGAGGAAACCACAGCCATTTTGTGATACTACTGTCTGAGGTACATTTGTGAGGAATTTTTGGTGGTGAATTTCTGGTGTTTGATTTACACAGTACTAACACTTCTCCTACTTTTAAAAAGGTGAGTTGTTAATTTGTAAGGGGAACTATGTTGTACACTTGAAGATAATTTGAAAAAATTTTTCTGTTATTTATTTGCAGTCCTTCTGTTATACTAAATACTTGATAAAGTTAGTTTTATATTATGTATTACTAAAAACGATAAATGAAAGTGATTATTTTTTTCTGCAATTTACAGCAAGCAATTTCAAAATAAAATGGCTCACAATGAAGAGACCGTGGCAATTTCTTTTGAATTGTCCACTACATTGATTGAAATTGAGAGCACCAATAATGAAATATTGTCACAAGGAGGAGATGACTTGTATGATTCCATTAGATTGATTGAAATGGACAGCACCAATAATGAAATATTGTCACAAGGAGATGACTTGAATGATTCCACTACATTGATTGAAATTGAGAGCACCAATAATGAAATATTGTCACAAGGAGGAGATGGCTTGTATGATTCCATTAGATTGATTGAAATGGACAGCGCCAATAATGAAATATTGTCACAAGGAGGAGATGACTTGAATGATTCCACTACATTGATTGAAATTGAGAGCACCAATAATGAAATATTGTCACGAGGAGATGACTTGAATGATTCCACTACATTGATTGAAATTGACAGCACCAATAATGAAATATTGTCACAAGGAGGAGATGACTTGAATGATTTTTTTGATCAATCTGTTGATGGCGAATTTATCGAATGTTTGGAGACCATAGAGTTACAAGAATCATCATTGCAGACTTTTCATGAGGAAATTGCTGATGAGGACATGTTACTAGTTCTTTCAAATTTAGAAAATTCTGAAGAATAAATTTATATTTAGAAATCAAAAATTGTTTGAGACATTATTCATTTTTATTTTTAATTTATGAGGTTGTAGCGAAGTGATTGTAGTATAAAATGAGACTTATAGTATAGAGTGCAACATTTTTATGTTACATAGTAAGTTTACTCATATTTACTTCCCTTCTGCCACTATATTATCTCCAATGTGTATTTGACATCTCTTCTTCATCTCCGGCCTCCTTTCTCTCACTGTGTGTCTCCGATGCATCTTATCGCTGCTATTTTGTGTAATTACAGAAGAGAGTAAAATAAAATAGTTCGGAACGTGAAAAGGGGGCAAAGTAGAGTACCCCTCACCCCCTAGGCCTTTTTAGGCGGTCCCAAAAGGATCAGTTTCTGCTTTCCTGAGAGATTATGGTATGAGTTCCATATACCACAATAATTTGCATTACAACATGCAAGATATCTATCTCCTATTACCAACTTTGAGATATTCGCGCTAAGCGCGAATATCTCCAAAAAGTAACACCTGCCCTGAGCAGTTCTTAGCCATGTTATCCAATGGGAGGTGGATAACATGGCTAAGAGCATTAGCTCGGTAATGCATGAATATCGCTGACTTTTTAGCGATATTCATGCATTGCGGCCGTTTATTATCGCATTTGCGATAAACCTTGATAATAGCAAGGTTTATCTTCGATAATTTCTGACGATGCTTAGCGGTAAAAAATTCGTTGGTAAGCATCGTTAGCGATAAATATCGCTTAACTTTGGTAATATGCACCAACGTCTGTTAACGTTCGATTCGAAGGAAATGAGGAAGTGTTGAAAAACATTGTCTGCGCCATCTTGCCTTTTTTGAAATGCCACACTTTTGTCGTGCACGGCAGCCATTTTAGATGCCTTGACCAGACCCACTCTCTGCACGCTGTCGATTCGTAGCATGGCTCCCCACCCTCGCAAGCATCTTCCCCAGGCACTGGTCACCCCCGCTCTCTGTCTTATGCATCGGCAATAAACCTCCCCCCATCTGCGCTGCTCTTCCCTGAAAATCACACTCTGTGCCCGCCCGACACCTCCCTTTCGCCCTATTCACTACCGCACCCTCTGACACTCCTCTTCCTCTGTGTCCGATTGTCCAGGCTAACACCTAGCCCTGCAGATGTAGTTTATGGCCCCAGCTGTAAAGAATCACCCCTCTTCAAAGGAGTTATAGTAGATCAAGGCCCACACCCGATGAGATCCGTCACACCACACGTGTTCCTACTATCTGAAAACCATCCTGTATTGTGATTGGGGAGGGGACCGAGCCTGAAGCGGAAGATTCCAGGAATGACTCTTTGTACATCAAAGTTTTTACAATTATGTGTCACATTAAAAATATATAGCACTCCAACAAAGTAGTAGGAATATAAAACTTTAATAACATATAAATATATACAACAAAACAAAAACAGTAAAAACATTTAAACAACGACGAGACCGTGGCAATTTCTTTTGAATTCCTGATGAGGACATGTTACTAGTTCTTTCAAATTATGAAAATTCAGAAGATGTTGCCTGGGGGTGGGTCGTCAGTAGCAGTCTGTTGTGCGAATAGTTCCAAGGCAGCAGAACGCGCTGAAATCTAGATGGCACGAAAGTGATGTCTAGTAAGTTGCCGCCCAGCAAATAACGGCGAGGGGCGCCGCGGGGGTGAGTGAGTCCAGTAGGCACCACAGCTATTCTTACCGGCATTGCAGAATTACTGCTGGGGACAATGCCTGTGCTGTAGCAGGGTCACAGCAGAAACAAAAAGGATTCTGTTGAAGATGTTGTTGGTTTTCAATTTGAATACAGTTCTGGTGTCAACTGCTATGCTAATGTAGTGGTTAATGTTTTGTTTTCTCTAGAAAATGTAAAAGAGGGGGAGGCAGTCCAAAGTTCCGTTAAAAGGGCAAAGGAAAGGATCGGTGGTTTGAACTATCAGTCAAAAAGGGGAGGGGGTGCAACAATTTTTCCTACCGGGTCACACTGTGCTTTCACCGGAACTGAGGTCTGCAGGATTCTAGTAATTCAAAGTGAGGCTGGCGCCAGCATGGGAGCGCCGACGTCCCGCGGATACAGTTTCGTCACTCCACGGGCGATCATGGCAGTCATTCCCCATCGGGGGTCGGAGACTCCCGCGGCTCCTCTAGAATCTTCAAGGTCGTGGAGGACTACGGTGGTGGAGTCAACCAGTGACCGGGCCATTTCTTTATGCTGGGCCCGCTCTTGCCAGGTCGACCGCCATTTTGAGAGTTCGGTAGCTACTGGCGATCGCGGGGTCAAATGAGCGGACGGGCTCCACCCTGCCGGGCGAGACGTTGCAGCATGGCCACAGTAGAAGAACCCTTTTCCGGGCGCCTGGAGCGCTGAGGGTGCAGCTGGGAAGCCTCCACCTGGGGAGGCGGGAGAGGCCTGTTCGCACCGTCTCTCCCTCCCAGTGCACCCCACGGCGTCTCGCTTGAGATTTGTTATGGCCGGACCAGGCGATGAGGACGAGGTGGGGGGGGTCGGAGGCATGTGCAAGACATCCCCCCCCAGTGTTGTCGCAGCCATTATTCAAGAAAGAAGAAGTGTCCCGTCCGTCTTCGGGCCGGGCTTCCGGTAGATGTCGGCCGGACGCCCCTGGCTCTGGCCCCATGAACGGGTTTCTTGGTTTATCGGCTGCAGCCGGATCCCGTCGGCCTCGGCCCCCCGACCGTTGGTGGCCGGACCGGAAGAGCATGTGGCGGGACTACCTGAAACTGTCAAGGGCCACCGCGGCCGGACTGGGAGAGAGAGGGGAGGGTCGAGGAGACATTCCCCCCCCCCTGCAACTGTTCAGCGTTGTAAAGGCAATCCCCTGGCCGGGTCCCGCTGGCCTCGGCCTCTCCTCCGGCTACACCCTACGTTAGGATCTCCTGGCCGAGGCGTGGCAGCAGGACCCGCCTTATATGGGCTGCTCCCGGCTGGGCGTAGCCGCAACCCTGCCCCACCTTGGAAGTTTCCAGAGTGGGGGCGGATGTTCTACTGACTTGCATTTTCCCTAGTCTATCGATTTTTTTGCCGTGGCAGGCGGTGGGACAGCGAGGGGTGATTTGGTTTCTCTTACTGTTTTTCTGGTCTCTCACCACTGGCATATTTTAACGTTTTCTTGTTTCTAGGACATTAATAGGTTTTATCATTACGTTATGTTATCGTTTCTTTGTTCGTTGTTTAATAAAAGTTCATGTTCATCAGTGGCCTACTGATTTTCGTTTTCCTATTCTTTTCTTTCCAGGTTGTTTCATGCTAAAGTTTCTGTTAACAGGATACAGTGATCACTTCGTTATTATTGCATATGTCCTTTTCACTAGGGGTGCTCTCTGGTCGGGCCAGATGACGTATCTCTAGTAAATGGTTCGGGTGAAACAGGTGCATCAATCAGTGGGGAGTAGATAGGCATGACAGATTACAACGGGGGAGAAAGGTCCGCATTACGTACCCTTTCACTATTTGCAAAGATTTTCCTACGTATATTTGCAAACAGGGATTACCTCCAAAAAGAACCAATTCCCAAACAGTCAATGTTTGGGGAAACAATCAATCAATGAGGAACGAAATAGGCACGACGTGTTAAAGGTTTGCGTTACCTACCCTTCACTATCTGCAAAGGGAGAGAGAATATTCCTATTCTTCCTCGTTTGCAGGCAGAGAAGATTCTTAAGAGAATCAACTTCGAACAATTCAATGCTCGATTCAAACAATCAACAAGGGGTACTGTGAACACAAATGAACGCCGCTTATGTACATACACATTGGTATTATCAACAGGTTGTTCGTAATGTTTCTATTTTAGGGAGGTCAAAAAGAGATCCCATTAGTGGCCTACTGATTTTGCTCGATTCCTTTTGTTTTTTTACACGATTTTTCGCTATCTGCAAAGACTAAACAGAGTATTGCGACTCTGTGCTTGTTTGTAAATAGAGAATGAACCAAAGAGAACAATCAATCAAATGGAGAGAGAAGCAGGCACGACGGATTACAACGGGGGCAACGGGGGCAAAGGCCTGCGTTAACTACCCTTCACTATCTGCAAAGAGAGAGTACTCCTAATAGAAATGAGGGGTGGGGGGCAGCATTCAAAGCAGATCAGTGTGCATAAACACGAAAATGTTTTTACTTACCACGTACTTGACATTCGACAGCTTATGATATTTGCTATTAAAAAACCATTGAAATTCACTGAAAAAACCATAGGTTATAGACCATATATAGTTAGGAATTAGCATTTAAAAAACCTTATTTTACTCACACAAAACCATTGAAATTCCATATATAGTTAGTTGCACTAACTATATATCGCGCACCCGCAATCCACTGCTGATCATGTCACATATTACATCATTCATGACATGGTCAGTGACATCACTGATGACATCACTGATGACATCTCAAATGACATCACTGATGACATCACTGATGACATCTCATTTGACATCATTCTTGTGCTAATACGATAAACCTCTTCAGACTCTAATATAACCTTAGATACACTCAGTGTATACAGACACTCACACACTGCCACTCATCCATGGAGTTACTCACACACCCAGTCAGTCATGCAAAGAAACAATCTCACCTCCATTTCTTCAACTATACAGTTAAACACACCTTACTTATTGAAACATATACTAACACATATTTACTCTCTTATACAATCCCTGATACAAGTTCACAATGATCGATACAACCACTCACTCATTCAGTGGCTCTCATGCACAGTTATTTATATATGCCAACTCTCACGTGTACTGTGTTTAACATATGTACTTACTATGACATGTAGCATTGAGATATCCATTCACTCATCAATACACTCATGCACACAGTCAACTGCCCATGTAGCTGTTTCCACATGCAGTCTTGAACTCATACACCTAGTGAATAAACTGCTCACACATCTATGCATAGAGTCACACACCTTCCAGCCACCCCCACACAAACTCAATCTCCCATAGAAATACTTGGGCAACCAATTAATAACACATATAGCCTCTCGTATAGCTAATGATCAACACATGCAGCAGTTTACATCACAACAGACATAATGATGCACAAATTAAGACAGTTTAGTCACTAACCCATGCATTCAGTGAGACACATTTAATCACTCACTCATACAGTCAGTCACGCACCTACTAAATCCTTCATCCAGACACTTATACATCCACTCATTCTTCAATATGTAAGACATATTTTAACTTTACAGAAACATACAGTCACTGGATGTTGTCATCAGTGATGTCATCAGTGATGTCATTTGAGATGTCATCAGTGATGTCATCAGTGATGTCACTGACCATGTCATGAATGATGTAATATGTGACATGATCAGCAGTGGATTGCGGGTGCGCGATATATAGTTAGTGCAACTAACTATATATGGAATTTCAATGGTTTTGTGTGAGTAAAATAAGGTTTTTTAAATGCTAATTCCTAACTATATATGGTCTATAACCTATGGTTTTTTCAGTGAATATATATATATAAATATATATATATATATATATATCAGTAGCGGTCGGCAGTAGGTGTTTCTGTAGGGTGGTGATGTGGGCAGGGGGAGGGGCAGGGTGGGGGGTAGTAATGTATGGATTACGGAGTTTTACAGGTAAGTAAACATTTAAATAAATAAAACAAATTTAGTTGCGCGCACAGCATCACCAAATGTGGGTTTTGCAGTGTGGAGATCGGTTTTGTTACTGGGAGATGGTTTTGCAGCAATGCTGCAATATAGGCCCCCAGTAACAAAAGCAGCAGTGCTTCACACTTGCAACCCCACCCGGGGGACTGGTCTGACAAAATTGGCCGGGCTACTTTAAGATCCCAGTCCGTCCGGCCCTGCTCTTTGCTCTCTCCTTCTCTCTCTCCCTCTCTCTCTCTCTCTCTCTCTCTCTCTTTCTCTCTCCCCCCCTCCTGAACTCTCATGCCTGCTGTAATTACCTGCAGAAGCTGGGGAAAGTGACAGAGAGGACAGCAGCAGGCCCTGCCCTTAAAACGTCCCCTAAAGACTCCAGCCCACCGGGGAAATGAATGGTGGATAAAACAGGCTACCAGGCCTGCATGCTGTTCCATGTCCACAAATTAAGTCTGTTTGCAAGGAGATGGGCAAGTAAGGCAATTGTCATTTCAATTGTAGTGCAATTTTAGAACTTTATTTCCATCTATTAGTGGTAGAAATTCTTGAGAGATGAATCTGCATAAAGTGCCCAGAATCGGGAAAAACACGTTTAAAAGATAGACCTTGTTTGATTGGCAAGGAAAACAAAACATCTAATGTTTTGACCAATTTGGCAATTGTTTCCTGAGTACATGTGCAGTCTAACTGTAATACACTGAACAGTCAATATAACTTCCTGTAGAAGTGGAAACATCTTCCACGTATGCACATGCCAGCAAGGAAAGAATGAAACGCAGCTGCCAGATGCTCCATTCGAGCTGCAACATGAATGTGAACGTATTAAAGTGAACCGTAATATAAAAACAATTGGCGAGCTATCTGGTGAAAGTAAAAAATACCATGGAATCAATACACGAGAGGGAAAACTCATTTTTCTGGGGTCCTTGGTGCACATCAACAAATAATTCCTTGAATAGCTCAGCGAAGTTAGGGATCAATATACCAAAAGAATCTAAGCAAACCTCTTTATTGATTGCTAAAGAGGGAGAGTATGACACAGGTGCTAGTTTGACATATTAAAGTGAAAGCGATAAAAAAATAAAGTTATCCATAAATATTTCCTGAAAAGTATGAATGCTTTAGATGTATTGTCTGAGCACACTCACAATTTATCTTCAAATATTCCTGCAGAATGTCTAGCCCTGTGGTTTTCTGACACGGTGGTACAGCCTTTCGTCTGTATAAGTGCTACGGTTTGACCATGAGTCATGGGTAAGGATATGGTTTTCCCACAATGCGAAGCAGGTGTTAAATTGAAATAATCTGAAAGGCTATGATGGGAAAGTTTGCAATTGACAAAATACAATATGGTCTGACACACACCTGAATACTAAAATGTATCTGATTTTAGCAGATGTTGCCAAAATACAAGGAGCATTACTGAAGACCAACATCTGAATACAACCAAAGCTTCCTTGAACACAACCACATAGCGTTCTGCTCCCAGCGTGACCTTGTTTAATTTATATATGCACCCCCCCCTTGCTGACGTGATTGAGCATAAGGGCATTAGATTTGTGTCATACGCCGATGACACATAGCTAATCATCACTTTGGCACAGGATGAAGGTATGTCTGTGGACAGTTTCAGATCATGTATGCTAGGGTTAACAGAATGGATGGACTGCAACTACTTTAAGCTAAATGCTGAAAAAAAGAGGCCCTAATCCTGGGGAAACAACCCTCGATCTGCTCCGCTGCATGGTGGCCTGATGCTTTGGGACCAACACCAAGTCCTAAACTGATAGTTAAGAACCTCAGCAGCTGGTTTGATAAAACTCTCTTTTTATAGCCAGCATTGCCAGGGTCTGCTTTGGCATTTTAAAGATGCTACGCAAGATCCTGGGTTTGCTCCCTGATGCGGCCAGATAGACAGTAGTCTATGCCCTCCTGATCTCCTGTCTGGACTACTGTATCGTTTCGGGGCCACTCAAGGCAGTTTATGAATGCTTTGAAGAGTACAAAATACTGCAGCTAGAACATTCACAGATACTCTTCGACAGGCTCAGCCCTTGTCAAACTCCATTGACTTCCAATTAGGAAAAGGGTATCTTTCAAAGATTTATGCTTTTGCCACAAGATCTTGAACCTGAAAGGACCCTGAGATCTCCATCCCCTGATTAAACCGTATCAACCTAGCAGATGTCTAAGGTCGACAGGAGCAGCACTCACTGTGATGCCTAGAGTGGAAAGAGTGTGAATGGGAGGTTACTCGTTCAGGTTCCTGGCTGCTAAACTGTGGGAACAGACTGCCAGCCCATCTGAGACAGGAACACTCATTATTGGTCTTTCGGAAGAAACTTAAGACCTGGCTTTTTAGACAATCCAAAATCGGCCTAGCTATGTGTTTATTGACAACTTTGGGGCAGGAATCCTACCGCAGGGACACTCAAAATGGAGTAAACAGGCACTTTACAAACTCGCTAATAACATAACAGCATAGGACATTGTTGTATACAAATCATTTCACACTAATGGCAGCTCATATCTTAGATTCAAAAGCATAGCACATAGAGAAAGAGCCATTTTAAGTAGCTTAGGCCAACATTACACAGCAGCTACTGTTTACATGAATGACATTCATATTTCTACACTCTCTCACCTTATTTGCTCTATCTTCTGTGGGCGATTCACTGAGTAGTGCTACAACCAAGCACCACGTTAAAACAAATAGATCCATATATATCAGTAACTTCTTCTTAGGATTTATTATGGCTCTAATTGAGATACAATACACCCTTACTGTACCTTTCATTTTCCACTGTAACCTGGTTCAAACATAAATGCAGCAGTATTATGCTGCTCCAAATGCAATTGGATATATTGTGTACACGCTGTATTTGGTATTGCTCCTGGATGTGGAACAGGAGAGGTGAAATAAGGACGGCCTTGAACTGTGCATAATAATGCATTCACTTCATCAAATAAATTCCTCAATTTGTGCAAGCAAGACTGTTTATTTTGTGTGTAAGCTGTTCTTTCACATTACATTTAACCACTGGTACCTCCAAAACATCCAATAAACTATCAATATGAACTTTCAAGGCCCAGCAAAGAGATTGTATTTTTTAGAGCCCTATTGCAAAAAAAAATCCCTATCAATCAATCAATCAATCAATCAATCAGGGGATAATAAAGTGTGGCTACTCACTTGTGAGGGTCTCAAGGCACTGGGAGGGAGCTGCTGATCCCTCTGGGGGTAGGATCATTAGAAAAGACAAGTCTTGATGCCCTTCTTGAATTGGGTCAGCAACACGGATTGCCTGAGGTGAAGAGGCAGGATATTCCAGATCTTGGTGGCGAGGTAGGAGAAGGATCTTCCTCCGGTTCTGGTTTTGTGGATCCTCGGGACGGACGCAAGGGCGAGCTTGGTGGAAGGGAGTTGTCTGGAGGGCATGTGGAATGCGAGGCAATGGTTCAGGTATGCTGGTCCTTCGTTATGGAGAGCTTTGCAGGCATGTGTGAACAGTTTGTGTTGGAGAGCTTTGTAGGCATGTGTGAGGAGATTGTAGGTGATTCTGTTGTTGACTGGGAGCCAGTGGAGTTGCTGGGTGATCTGGCTGTGGCAGGGGATGTCGGGAACCAGTCTGGCTGTGGCGTTTTGGACATTCTGTAATTTCTTGAGCTGTTTCTGGGTGACGCCATCATAGAGTGCATTGCTGTAGTCTAGTCTGCTGGGGATGAGTGCGTGAGTGACTGTCATTCTGGATTCTATGGGGATCCATCTGAAAGTCTTTCGAAGCAGGCGGAGCATGTGGAAGCAGGCTGAGGAGACTGCACTAATTTGGTGGTTCATTGTGAGCAATGGGTCCAGTATGATGCTGAGGTTCCGTGCATGGTCTGTCGGGGTGGGAGGGGATCCCAGGGTGGCTGGTCAACAATAGTTGTCCCAGGCTGAAGGCGTGGTTCTCAGGATGAGTACTTCGGTCTTGTCAGAGTTGAGCTTGAGACAGCTGTCATTCATCCAGGTAGCGACCGCCTTCAATCCACTGTGGAAGTTGGTTCGAGAAGTTGCAGGCTCATTGGTGAAGGAGAGGATCAGCTGGATGTCATCAGCGTAGGCGACTTTAAGAGACTGGCTCAGTATATGATGTACACGTATGTAAGTGGACACCTTGCACTGATCCAAACAACCCTTATGATGATTTTAGTGGTCTTAGACAACTTTAGAAAGCTCTCTAAGTGGTAGCTGTGGAAAGCAACCTTTAGGCTTAGTCCAGAAGGAGTGTAAAGCAGCTTGTTTTACCAGAGCATAAACTTAATAAGTGAAAAAGAAAAACACAGTGTATTTATAAAAATATGTATTTATTATAAGACACTCACTAACACATACAGATATCACCTAACCGGAGATACACACAATACCTTGCAATAGAAACAGGTAAGTAGCACAGAATACACAGTGGTTCCCAGGGGAGACCAAACCATATACTAAAATAGTGGCATGCGAACCACGGCTTGAGTCAAGACAATACTCACAGGACGTAGAAGTGCTGGGGACCCAAGGAACCACCCACGGTGAGTTTCTGCCATGGAGTGCAGTGTTGGAACACAACTGCGTTGTCCGTACAAATCAATGTTTAAGACGTGGTTGCAATTTTAAAGAAAGAAGACCCTTCCCAGTAGACGTTGTAGAAACCCTTTGAAAGACAAGAGGTTGGAGAGCAACCCTGCCCGTGGACTTCAAAGACATGCCTCTGAAGTGCATAGAGGCCCTCCCGTCCTACCCTGGCTCTAGAATGCAGATCTTTGTGTGGGGACAGGATACAGCCTACTCAGGTGTAAGGGAGGCTGGGTCTAGTTCATCCCTCCCATTCTGCAAGGATGGTCCATCAAGTAACACCTAAACTCCCATTGTCTGTGGCTATCTAGGGGGAATACATAAAGCATAACTGTCACCCACCACAGACATGAGATCAGAGACAGGCAGCAGGCACCAGACAGAAAACTTCCAAAAGAGACATTTTCAGAATTGGAACTTAAAATCTGATGTTGTCCTATGGGAGAGATAGGCCTTGCAGTAGTAGAAAAAAACTAATTTGAGAATATTTCGCTACCAGGAAATGTACAACTTAAAAGTACATGTCCTGCTTTTAAAAATAAATTGCATCCTGTTCTCTTTGTTGTCCAGGGCCTACCTTAGGGGTGGCTTATATGTATAAAAAAGAGAAGGTTTGGGCCTGGCAAGAAGTGTATCTTGTCAGGTCAAAATGACAGTGCAAACTGCCCATACAGGCTCTGTAATGAGTGGCGAGAGCCATGGTGTGAGGGCTACTTAAGTGGGTGGCAGAATAAGTGCTGCAGGCCCACCAGTTGCATTTAATATACAGGTCCAGGACAGACGTAGTGCACTTTACTAGGGACTTATAAGTAAATTAAATATGCCAATTGGGGATGAGCCAATATTACCATGTGCAGGTTAGCTGTTAAGTGCTCAGAGTCCTAACGCTAGAATAAACAAATTCAGAAAAAGTGGAGAAGGAAGGCAAAAAGTGCTGGGGCAGACCAACATATGTCTGTCAGGTCTAACATTCTAATTCTTTTAGCAAGTCTTTTGTATGGTGTGCATTGTTTCTATTTGTGATATATTTTATAGAGTTTTTAAGCTTCACCTGTTTGAGTTTGGCTTTTCTCCAAACTATGGCACTGCCTCCGATTAACGATCCTTGCTTACATGGCCTGTGTAGTCAATGTTGCGATTTTCTTCTAAGAGTTAAAATGTTGAGCCATTCATACATCACATCATTGTTGGTGGTATTATCCTGACAATTTTCAGCGTAATGCTTACTGAAAAGTGGTGCCCTGCAGTATCTCATATAATGAGGCTTTAGCTAGTGTTGAGCCTGATAATAAGAAAAAGTCCGTTCTGGAAATGAAACAATGCACATAGGAAAAAAATGCACGTTCTTTGTCAGTAACAGACGGCAAATATCTATAAGAACAAGGTCTTGTATAACATTTTCAAGATTTATCCACGACAGAAATTACCTCTATGAAGAGGAATTGTTCTTTATAAGATTGAAACTGTAGTTGCTTTCCAGTCCCCATCCACTATCACTTGGAATTGACTACATTCAATTAAGAGATGGTTCACAGTAGCATAAAAGGAGGCTGTGCCTTTATTGGGTGCATCTGTGGAACCAATGATCATCACTTCTCCCAGGGTCGTTATCTAGGTGAATATGTATTAACAGTGTGGATCCTGCCACATTTTAGCACTTCTAATTTCAAGGTTTCCTTGAACAGTATGGCTACACCTAATTGCTTTTGGTGAGTTAGATATGTTTTGTTGTGCCTCTGTATCTTAAATTGGTATATTTGCTTCCCAGCACTAGTCCCACCAGGTCTCTTTTCAACTTTTTTATGTTCCAATGATGTTAAATACATTTTCTGACGTAAGGCAATACTTCTTACTACCCCATCCTCTTACATCATCTTGTCAGAAGAGTTAATGGAATCTATTACCCACGTTTTCATATGTAATTTGTTGCCCTCCATTCCACACTGCATTGGGGCTCTATCTCCACGCAAGCCCTGTATTGGCTCTCTCACTCCTCAGTTCAGTCACTTTTTTCAGTCACCTCCAGACCAGATAAAAAACACTTCTCCTAGTCCGCCTCTGCCTCGGATGCCTCTTTTAATTGTTTTCTCCCCAGAGGGAACCTTTGACTGCCACAGATCCACTCTGATTCAGGTGCACTCTAGAGTACTAAGAGGAAGCAGCCAACTTCAGCTTGGACCGAGACCTGCCCCCCTGTATGTGCTTTTTTAAAAACTAGATCTATACTTAACCCCAGTGCATGCAATTCTAGTAGATTTAGTGAGGTGTGACATAAGTCTAACTTGTTTGTATTTACGTTGTAATAACATTGTTAGTGCATAAAGGCACCTTGAAATTGAAACCTTGAGTGTAATGTCTATTCCCCTCCATGTGGGATGACTTTTATTGAGGTGGAGGTTGGATTCCATCTGGCTTAACGATAACCTTTGTAATGGGATAAAGGTATATTTTCATCTTTTCTATAGAACAGTTTGGTATACCTTTCATCACACTTAAGGCGTGATTATGAGTCTGGCTGTGCACCCACTTCCGCACCGGTGGTCCAAATGCCCCATTAGGATTTGGGAGGTTGGACCGCCCTGAAACCACCACTGCCACCAGGGAGGTTCCCTGGAGGTAGTATGGCAATCAGGAGGCCGCAATATGCTTGGCGGGACCACCACAGTCCAGCTAAGCATATTACGAGTTTCCTCTCCCCCAGGGTTTACATGGAGGTTCCTTCTCCATGTAAACCATGGAAGAGAGGAAGCAAAGGGAGCACTTCAGGGCCCCCTGTGTCTCCTATGCTTGTGCATGCACATAGGGGGGCATAACATTTGCTCCCCTGTTTGCATGCACAAATGTTCCTGCATAACATAGACTTTTCAGCCCAGGCTGTGCAGGAACCTTGTGAGGCGTTCCAATTGCGTCGCCTATTTCAAAGTCACTGCAGTCTTTGAAACGGTCACAGCCGTGGGAACGCCAGGCCGTCCGCCCACCAGACTACAAATAACTTGTATCTGGCTGGCGGTAGGCAACGAGTTTCGGTGTTGCAGGGGCTCAGCTGTGCAGTACCACCAGCACTGCCAAAACTCATAATCGGGTCCCTAGAGTTTGGGGAGTGGCAGCTACTTGTCAGGAAGCTGAGTTAAAAAAACATCTGCATCTCTAGTGAACTTCTACCTACCTTTTGTTGAGAGCTCCTTCTTCAGGTGGAGATTTCTGTACATTCAGAGGAACCGCTGTCTCAGTAGCACCAATGAAGCCATTGTAAGTTTGCTTAACATAATTTTATTTTTATGGAACAAACCCCCAAAATGGAAGTTTGTTTTAGTAAAACAAAAAAAATAATGACCCCAACATTTTTGGAGTTTACTTCCACCACATTTATGGGAAAAGCACAATGAGGTTGATTCACAAGGTAGTTTATGAATACGTGGAGTAATACCCAAGAAGTACTGCTTCAAATAAGATTAAATGTCTTTTTTGAATTGGCCCCATAATTCTAAAATAGGAATTCAGGGAATATTATTAAACAGTTAGTAAAAAAAACATCTGTGCAATTGCACTTTTAGTAACAGGGAGTTGGGCATGTTGTTATCCAGTCACAAAGATATTTTATAATACGTGAAGGTCAATCTCCTTGGCCCACAAAAGTGATTTTCCCAATCCAAAATCTTTCCACTGAAAGTTCCAACAATTCTGATCTAACCCGTTGAAGCCCCTGTTTACGAAATCAGACAATTTTAGAGAGTAAAGAAGCCCAAAACATCACCTAAGTTAGGAAATTAAATGTATTCATCAGAGAAAATTCCAAAGTACTAATTTATTTCATGAATGAGATTCCCCTATGAAGACATTGGCAATGGTTATACTTTAAAGCTTCAATGTAGTATGTCACATATTCGTATAAACATCAAAATTGTGCTTTTACAAATGAAGTTACTTAAAAAGTTTGCTTTTAATGGCGCCAGAACTAACCCTTTTTCTGTAACGCTGTTTTATTTAAAAAAAATATTGTTTTTGATAAATCTGGAGACTAAGGGGTCTGTTACGATGGCTGGCAGACAAAATCTGCACTCCATCGTTTCGGCAAATGGGACCGTCCGCTATGTGTGCGGCGGTCCAGCAAATCCAATTAGGATGCACCGGCATCCTGCATTTTTAACAATGCGGCGGGCGATGCTTTCAGCAGCACCCGCCGCAATGTTAGAAAAGGCATTTGTGCATTTGCATGCAAAACATGGCAGGCACCGCGCGGTGCCTGCCACGTTGTGCATGCAAATGAAGGGGGGTACCATAGGTACCCCGCATGTGCACCACCCAACCCCCAACACCCTAGGGGCCTACAATGCGCCCCCACATGCAGACTCTGCATGCCTTTCCATGGCAGCAACGCCGCCATGGAAAGGCCTGCATCTTGATATGGATGACAGTGTCTTGCAGACACCGCCACCATATTATTCCCTTTATCCGCCCGGTCTCCTGTTTGACCGGCGGAATACTAACGGACGGTCTTTCCGTCCGCCGGGGTCCCCCCATGCTAATATAGCAGGGGGGAAATGGGAGGCGGGTGGTGAATAATGGCAGGCGTATCTCTACCTCCATTTGGGCGGTGGCGATCTGCTCGCCATTATAATAGACCCCTAATTGTTCAAAGGTAGCTGTAAAGTTTTTGGGGAATGCACCTGAGAAATTAATTTATTATTCTAAAAATCATGAATTGTCCATGTTAATCTTTAAAATTCACCACTTAAATATTTCCCAACATTTCAATGTTGAAAACAACTTTTGGCATGTTCAGAATTAAAGCTGATGCCTGCACTCCCTCCCCAGTGCATCTGATGGCCATTGCCCATCACTGGGGAGGGTTTGAGAGAACCTTTTTGTGCTCGTACCAGAGGGATTCATTTTTTTATTGTAAACTTGGGCTTCTCTTGAAGTGCTTCCCGAACAGCCTGGAGTTCTTTTTTTTAATGGGAAATGACAATCAGCACAATACTTTCACTGCATCAGTGCCTGGTTACAAACCAGGGCAACGATAGTCCTAGTAGAGGCCTCGCATTGACCTTGGTTGGATCAGCTCCTGTTGCTGGCACTAGGCCAGCTACACAGATGGGGCCGCTCTTTTATCGATAAAAGTCGGATATCACTCCGTTGTAGGAATTTAGTAGATTCTTGCTGTTTCCAGCAGTTTCCAGCACAGAAATGTAGGAAAAATGCCTGAATTTAGGCAAAGTTTGAGTTTTGCAGGGCATTGCGGGTAAGAAAACCGCGTGGGACCTACGCAAGGCACACCAACGCTGGAATCCCCTGGGTGTCTAGTTTTAAATTTCTGTAGTTGGTAGATTTCCATGAATGGCCTCAAATACCGCACCTATCCCTATTGCTGATCTGTCCACGTAGCGCTTAAGGACGTTTGTGTCATGGTCGCTTAGCCCACCCACACAAGTGAGGTACTGTTGTTAAACTGAGACATGTGGTGGTATGACATTTGTGGATCCCCATAGGCTCCAGAACATTCTCGCACAGATATGTGAGCAAAATGTGTGTTTTTAGTCAATGTTTGAAGTTTCCAAGAGCTTCTGGATAAGAAAACTTCATGAGAACCACGCAAGTCTCCCTACCCTGGATTTATCCAGATGGATAGTTTAAAAAAATATGCAGGTTTGCTGGGATTCCCTAGGTGCCGACTTAGGGGCACATTACGATCGCGGTTTTCCCGCATCCTCTGGGCAAAAGACCCACTGCCAAATTAGGATGGCGGTGGGTCTCAAAATCGGTCCGCAGCTTTTCCGCCGCGGTCGCCTTCCGACCGCGGCGGAAAAGCTCTAACATGGCTGGCGGTGTCTATCAGACACCACCAGCCATATTAGGATGGCGGAAAACAGATGCCTTTCCGCGGCAGATTCTCCGCCGTGGAAAGGCATACGGTGATTTCTTTGGGGGCCCGTTGCGGTCCCCCAGGGTGATTGGGGGGTGCACATGGGGGGTACCTATGGTACCCCCCTGCATTTGCGTGCACGAAGTGGCAGGCACCGCGCGGTGCCTGCCGCTTTGTGCCTGCAAATGCTAAGCATGCATATTTAACCTTGCGGCGGGTGCTGCTTCAAGCAGCACCCGCCGCAATATTAAATATTGAGGATGTGACCGCCAGGCTGGCGGTCACATCCTAATTGCACTGGAGGGACCTCCGCTGCCCCTGCGGACGGTCCCTCCTCCTCTAGGGTGGCGGACGGACGCAAGTCCGTCCGCCATCCTAATGAGCCCCTTAGCTGGGTCCTAAAATCCAACATTACCCATATTGCAAAAAAAAGTCAGTTTTCAGGGGGGAAAATGTGATGTGTCCATGTTGTGTTTTGTGCCGTGGGCCGTGGGCACTAAGCCTACCCACACAAGTGAGGTACCATTTTTATCAGAAGACATGTGGGAATACAGAATAGTATAACATTTGCTATTACCAATAGGATTTCTCTGCATGTGTGCTTTCCAAATGTAAGCCAGTGAATAAGAAAGATATAGTTTGAAAAATGCCCTCTAAATCACATGCTAGTATGGGAACCCACACATTTACAGATATGGAAATAAACACTACTTCTACACTCACTATGCAGTGTATATTTCAGAAATACATATGTTCCTTTATCTTCTTTTCCACTCTTTATATTTGACCATATGAAATGCTCTATACTCGGTACAAAATTAAATACAATTTTAAGGTGCAGCTCAGTTGTTGGCTCTGTGTACCTCTAGTACAAATCCTACAGATCCCTGCAACCAGAATAGTTCATTGGACATAATGGTAAATTGCTTTTGTAGATTGGCCATCGTGGCAGGAAGATACAGATGAAAATGTTTCCACAAATGACAATTTTTCCTAATCATGTTTAATATTTCTTTACTTCAACAGTTACTTTATATAGTAAAATCTTGTGGGATCTACACACATGACCCATTGCTAAATTCCGACTTTTGTTTATTTTTCAGAAATGTAAAGCTTTCCAGGATCATACATGGCTTTCACTCCTGTTTTATCTACAAACTGGAAGTAGGTCAAAAGCATACAAATTAGGAAAAAATGGGTAACTTCTTAAAATAATGTTAAAACTGTGGTTAAAAAAAAGTTGTGTTTTGATTCAGGTCTGTGTGTTCCTAGAATCTGGGAAGATGGGTATTCTAGCACAGCAAACCATTCAAATGGTGCTATTTTTGCGGAAAAAGCACACACTTTTTTGCAGGGCACCTTTTTCCCATTTTCTCCTCATAAAACAAAATGCAGCTATATTTTGCCTAATTTCTCAGTCCTCTCATGAGGAATCCACAAATTAGTGTACCTTTAGAATCTCCAGGATGTTGCAAAAAAGGATGCTAGATTGGCAGGATATCTTATGGGCAAAAAAAGTTATGAAGGCCTAATCACAAACTACCCCAAATAGCCCAAAAAAGAGCTCAGCACTGGGGTGAAAAAGCCTCAGCAGTTAAGGGGTTTACATGTAATGATTTAATTTAATTCAGATATTATATTATTCAATTCCACAATTTCTCAGGGTAATAAAAATATTTTTATATCCATGAAATATTTTAGTAGCTGACTTACCACAAGAGAGTAATAAATCTTGAATCCAGGTTTAGCCACGAAATAGTCATCAGACTTAAATGTCACTTTTATATAATTAGTTTTAGATGTTATTCTTGGAGGAACTTCCTTGTGGCCACACCATCGTCCTCGGATCACAGTACTGGTCTCTGATACATCTTCCACTTCAACAAAGTCATACCTGGAGAAATAGATATTTTATTAATTTGCAAATCATATACTTTGAGGACTAAGGTTAGAAAAAGTGCATTTAGGTTAGTATAAGTGCACTTAGAATCAGGCTGGAGAACAGCATATGTTTAAGAAGTGGGTCCTTCACCCAAAAAACACAAACATCTATCTCTTAAATTGAAGGTCCACACAGGAAGGGGTTTAAATATGGTCAAATCTAGTGTCATGTAAAAGCAAATAATTGTTATTGTTACTTAAGTACTAGCATGATTTTAATGTGGAAAGACAATGTATTGTACATTATTCCACTACTATCTACTGAACAGCAAATCATATGTTGCAAAACTGATTTGAATTTAAACATTCACTCTAACTTCCAAAATGTATTTTGGGATTCAAATTTTCATAAGATTTTGTTAACAAACCTTCATACATGATAACATCCATCATTAACTATTCCTTTGTAAATCACTGAGCAGTAGGTAGGAATTCAGATGTTCAGCAGATTTTTATAGATGAGCATCAGGAGCTCAATATCTAGAACCTCGTCTCTAGCACAAAATGATTTGCTACATTTCTGTACTGATTCAAAGGTAGTCCATCCAACAGTGTAGTCAAATGCCATGTAATGCAATATCATATCACACATACATTGTGTTACAGTAGACATTGCTATTTTATATATGGCAAGTGTCCTGATGAAATAATTAAGCTATAATTTCCAATTTAGTAGGTGCTTCCATGAAGACATTGAATGAAGAGATCGTCAATGGAACTCATGGCAGGGCTGTGCATCGGTATTGCTTTTTCACTTGTCAGCAATTACTTGAAAGTGCCATCTATCTATAAACATCAAACAACAAAGTGATGGATGGATTGCTTGAATTAATCTTAGCCACTGGTGACAGCTCAAGCCGCATCCCAATCCACAGTTTTTTGCCCGCCATGCTACTCAGTTTGGAGCACATCAGCCCTGAACCTGCTCCAATTTGAACAGTCCAGCCCAAACTGCCTTGAGAGGTCCTTCTTGAACCAGAACACAAGCAACCAGGACCAGTTTTGCCATTTCTTATGGGCTCATCAGCCAGATATAGGGGCCTATTACGATGGGGGATTTGTGCACAGGACTAACTGCCCATGTCGCGGTGGTCCCACCATTCAGATTAGAATGCACCCGCCACACTGGCGGGCGCATCCCGCATTTGTAACATTGTGGTGGGTGGTACCGTAAGCCGCACCCGCCGCAATGTTAAAAATGCCTGTTGTGCATTTGCATGCACAACGTGACAGGCACAGCGCGGTGCCTGCCGCCTTATGCATGCGATGCAGGGGGAGTACTATAGGTACCCCTCATGTGCACCTCTCACCCCCCAACACCCGGCGTGCTTGCTACGGGCCCCCAACAGAAAAGACCGCAAGCCTTTCCATGGCGCCGTTGCCGCCATGGAAAGGCTGCTCACCGCCCGCATCATGATATGGATGGCGGTGTCTTGCAGGCACCGCCACCATATTATGCAGGTTTTCCGCCCAGTCGACGAGTCGACCAGCGGAAAAGCAGCAGACGGTCTTTCCATCTGCCGCAGACTCCCCAGCCATCCTAATGTGGTGGGGCTAATTCATGGCAGAATAGTGGGTGGATTGCCCCCGCCGGGCCGGCGGTGGCTACCCCCGGCCCCGGCAGGGGCGATCCGCCCGCCATCCTAATGGGTCCCATAGCGTGCTTCCAGGGGCACAGTGAGCAAGGGAGCTATGCCTGGGTATACTCGTCACACTAATTGCATCAAAAAACAAAGTGATGGATAGAATGCTTGAATTAATGTTAACCACTGGCGATCGCTCCAGACACAGCCCAATCCATAATTTTTTACCCACAGTTTGGACTATATGCAAATGAGCTGTGACCATGCTCCAAAGGGAAAATTCCAGCCAAAACCGCTAGGCCAGTTCCTCCCTGAATCGGAATACAGGCAACCCAAGACCTGTTTCACCATTCTTATGGGCTCATCAGCCAGGTATAGCTTAATTCCAGTGGCACAGATATTACCAGTGACTGAGATTAATTTAACCATTCCACCCTTCACTGTTTTGTATACTTTAGAGTGTTGCTCTAAGGAGGACGGGTATTCCCAGAAGTGGGTCTTGTGCACACTGTCATTGGAACCAAGCTTTACCTGGCTGGTGAGCCCTAACTAGGGCAAATGTGGTCCTTGGCTGCTTGTGTTCTGGTTCAGGGAGGACCTGACTCAGCTGTTTGGACTGGACTGTTCTCACTGGAGTAGGGTCTAAACTGATTTGCATATAGCTGAAGTCAAATTGAGGAGGCATGGTGTGAAAAATAACAATGGACTAGGATGTGACCGGTGAAATTTCCAGTGGATGAGATTGATTCCCTCCTTCACTTCTTGTATACTTTAGTGTGTTACCCTATTGACGGGTACACCCAGAAGTGGGTCCCATGCTTACTGGGTCATGTAACCAGCTTGAAAGATGTTCTAGTTTGCTTGTGTTCTGGTTCAGGAAGGACCTAGAATGCAAGTTGAGGTTGGACTGTTTCCATTGGAGCAAGATCAAGACTAATTTGCATATAGCTGGGTCCAAACTGAGGTGGCATGGGGTGTAAAATAACGACGGACTGGAATGCGTCTCAAGTAATTACCAGTGGCTGAGATTAATTCAAGCAGTTCAGCCTTAATGTTTTTGTGTACTTTAATCCTTCTTTGCACAACATTGCTGGTGTATTCTTTCATATCTGCCAGCTTATTTCTTGAACCTTTTATTGAGCTTATCTGAAATATAAATTTCTTGTTTCATTCAGTATACCACAAGCAATATATGCATACATTGGATATAATCAATACAATAACACAAGATGCAGGTATGTAAAACATTTAAAAAAACAGTTGAAAGAATTGCAAGGGATACATACCCTGCTAAGGACATTTAATTAAAAATAATTTTTGTTTTTTATTGACGAGTCACCAATACCATTACTTGCAAAAATCTATGAAAATATCAAGGCAGGTTCTCATAATTAAAATTCACGAATTTCACTGGTTGCACTAGGATCTGAAAAGATCATGGTGAACCCTCACAACAGAAATATAAGGCTATTAGTCAAAGCCTGACAGATACACAATGGAACAATTTAAAATATACAAATGAAGAGCAACATTTGAGACTTCACAAGAGAAACAAGTTAGGAGGGTTGTGAGGTACTTACACCTTCTTTTACAACATCACTAACAATGTTTATCACATGATAACAACGTTTGGTGACGTGTCACTAAACAAAGCTGTCATAGCGCCTCAGCTGGAAGTACTTCACACTCCTTAAAATGGCAAGCAAGAATTTACCTCTTAGTATCTTAACAGATGGTGGGTGTAAGTAAAAAGGCATGACATATCCTCAAAATCCAACTGACAGCCAATACTTCCAATCTGTGAAATTCATGATTTTTCAATTATCAATAACTCCTAACAGTTCAAGTTGTTCATAGAGGAATTGTGTGAATGTTGTCAATAAAGTGGGAAGTGAACTAAAAATCAAGGTTGGACTGTGGTTCAAGAGAGGGGAAGTAAATCAACAATCTTTGCCCTATTCTTAATCTGTTCAGCTTCTCTACACCTACTTGCAAGCTCGCAGCCCTAACATTCTTACATATAATTGCTATGAATAACTTTTATAGACAATGTTTTACTATTTTATTGATCACAGATACAATTTTTGTTCATAATTTAGTCGAAGACCAAAAGTACTGTCCAAAATCCAAATTTCCTCCCAGATCACATCTAGCAGGGGGTGATCTCCCATTCTAATTAAATGGAAATAGGAGCTCAAAGATGGTTCAGTTAACTTGTATATTAATTGCTCAAACTCCAATCGGAATAAAAATAGAGGGCTAGAGAACATCAAATGCATTAGACTATTTGCTGCTACAGCTAACAAATGAACACTTTATATATGAACACTGGTGCACAATAATATTATGAGGTTGCAACCTTTCTGAAAATGGATTGAGTACAGGCCTGCATTCACTGCCACTAGACAAATTATCTAAGTCACTCAGTCCTGCACCAGAGCATATGTTTTTGGTTTCTAACTTTAATATGAGAGTTTTCTAGGATAAGGTAGAGGTGAATATAATGCTGCATAGGTATTTTCTTTTACCAGTTCAACAATAATACCCATGGCTTACCAGTAGTATTTATCCTACAACAGCCAAATCTCAGAATCTTAAGACCTGATTTGCAAAAGTAACTTACACTTTTCAGTAATTTACAATTTTGAATAAGTCTCTTACTTTTTGCCTATTCACAAATTCTGAGTGTAAGTTCTTACATGGACAACCACTGGCGCTGCAACACCCTCCCATAGCAAATAATGGAGGTAGGAATGTAAAATAAAACCTTGTAGAAAATAATGTTAAAGTAAATTATTTAAAATAACTAACAATTTAAATCAATATAATTTAATGTTTAAAAATCTAAGGGGGTCGTTACGATGGCGGGAAGTCTGCCACCACTGGGCCGGGGGGGGAGGACCGCCGGCCCGGCAGTGGCAGACTTCCCACCATCGCCCTGAATATTCCCACCGCCAAATTAGGATGGCGGTGGAAAGGGGAAAGGTACCTCGGCGGACGAAAAGACAGTCTGCCTTGGTCCCGCAAGGCGGGTCTTTTCCGCCCACCTTGCGGGACCAGGTACAATGGGGATATGGAGGCAGTGCCATGCAGGCACTGCCGTGGGTATTAGGATGCCTGTCTTTTTTAACGGCGTTGCTGCCGCAAAAAGACAGGCGATGAATGCCTTTGGGTGCCCGTTGAGGGCCCCCGGAGGGTAAGGGGGTGAGGGTGGGGTGCTGCATGTGGGTGTACCTATGGTACCCCCCTACATATGCATGTACAAGGTGGCAGGCACCGTGCCTGTCACGTTGTACATGCATATGAGATACATGTTTTTTTTACAGGGGGACTGCATTAGTCCACTAAACCACCAGACCTGACATATGTGAAAATGAAGAACTAAAATTAGAATAATCTTAAAAACTACATTTAATTAATATTTAAAATATAATCATCTAACTTTTATAGAGCAATACATAAGAATTAGGAGGTTGTAGGAGATGATATGGAACCCGTTCTCAGAAGTGACTGCCAGCACATTCCATTGAACAAAAATAGGATGGCTGAAACTACAGACATAACAATATTTCTTATTTATTTATTTCTTATATAATTAAGAGTCATAGCCATTAGAATGAATTATGCTAACCATGTTCATAATCCACTATAATTTTTTGAATTCGGTAAAATTATGTCTGATGTGTTATGAATGTTCCTGCTTTAGTAGCTTTAGAGAAAGTGTGTGCAACACAGTATCATTTGAAGGTGGCCGCATTGTTGCAGCAGTTTTAGTCCCCGTCCAAATTGCAATGCAGGTCTAAATTCCCAAACATATCTAGACTTGCATCTTTGAAGAAAGCATTTAATTGATGAACAAAACGTTCATCTTTACTCCTTTCCTTAGTAGAGATACCAGTGAAATGACACAAACAATGAAATATGATAACAATGTTGAAGAAATCACTGTATACATAATCTCACAAGTTTGACAGGTTTGAATGCATTTGTATGACTATTTATACAGATGATACCTTGTGAGATTCAAGATGGTGCACATTTAGGGCCCGATTCTGATGCAGGTTGGAAAGCTTCCCGACCGAATCGGTTTGGAAATGGTTTCCAACCCACTCGGATAGAGAGAGTCCGACCAACGGAGTACGATGCATCCAGATGCTTCCGGATACGATTTGGTTGGTTTCCCATTGACTTCAATGGGAGCATATGTTCCTAACCGCGTCATAATTGGGCCCTCTGTTGAGAAGACACGTTCCCGATACGATTTGGAAGGAGCAAACGCCGTTAGGAGACCTTCCTAACTGCATCAGAATCAGGCCCTAGGGGGGAATGCTTTTCTAACCGCATCAGAATCAGGCCCTAAATCTCCCCGACCTAAAGAGAGCTTTGAGATGGACTACAGAATTTGCCAGTGTAACTTCAAGCATCATCTCCCAGATAGTAGAACCCCCCTGCCCCCCTTCCAAGTGCAGAATAGGTGAACAAATAATATTAGGACATTTAGTACTCCCAGGCAGGGGAAGACTACCTGCATACATACATGGAGCATTGGGATCCGTGCCTTTATGTAAATATTGCTGCCAATCTCCTATTAATGACTAAGGGACTGATTATGATCTTGACAGGACTACAGCCATACCGAAGTGGCGGCAGTTCCAAGTACTCCACCAAGCTGATGGTGATCCAACAACTGTATTTAGATGTTGCTTTAATAGACAGTTTACTGCAGCAAAAGTGAGATTCTCTGCTGGCTACCAGTACTCCATCGATGTCTTGCCGGTGAGTTTTTGCTGAGCCTATTTTGATGTTCCTGTTGTGCTGCTGGTGTTCTAGTGGTGCAGTCCTGATGGAGTGAGGCCATGGTGGTGTGGAGACAGGTAAGTACTACTCAGCATCATCTTCCTACACATATGTGTTGTGAATGTGCATGTATGTAATGTGTAATGGCCTTTTTACATACATCATTGCACTCCAACAACATACACACACTATTGAATGTACACCTAAATGCACCACAAGCACAACGTCCACAAGCACCGAATCAACAATATTTTTTTTAAGTGTCAATACCAGTGGGTTTATTTTACCTTGATAAGTTTTAAAATTAACATTGTTGGATTGCACATAAGAAAAAATTGCATATAAGACTAATACATTTGTAAAAGTAGCTTACATTAGATTCCGGTGACAACTGAGTCATTTGGCATTGTGGTGCAGTCGAAGAAGAAATGGGCAAACCTGTATGATGGGCTTCAAGATGGAAACAGAAGTAAGAAATCGTAAAAAAGGCAAGTTCCTACCCCATTTTCTTCAATTCCACCAACTCACAGAAAGAGATTTTCCCACCACAGTTGCTTCGACGGAAAGGTACATCATAATCGGGACGGCGGGAACCTTGGCTGGACTCCCTTTGACAGCTGCATCTGCCTCTGGTGCCCCCGTATGGGATCAAGATTTTGGTGGAGGTGGCGGGATTCTGACAGTCTTTCCTCCATTGACCTGCCAACATCTAAATATAGCGGGGGGACTGCCAAGTCAGCGGGCGGTAACACCATCGAAAAAACGATGGTGGGACCAGATCTACCAACAACTAAATTAGGCCCTTAGTCTGCACATTATAGAAGCTTTGAGGGCAGATGTATCCAAACCTGAGTACTGAACTCCATTTGCAAGTATACCCCATCAAATATGGTACCAAACTCTTCCATTCTGGCAAACAGCATTGTGTACTCACCTGAGCTGACAAATACGTAGGGCCTGAGTTACAGTAGGATGCTTTAACATCTGTCTGTCCGGGTGGCAGAGGGAATTAGATTCTCCCTCCTGATGGACAAAAGACTGCCACACCTAGAGACCATGCCTGACCACTGTTGATCTCTTATCTTTCACAGGAGCCACTGCAATGATGGTCCTGTGAAGGCACTGAAAGTTTGGTGGTTGGACAACTTCTTTTAGGCGGCCTCACAGCAAACTTTTTTGTTTTTCACAAAGCAGAAGTCTGTTTCTGAAATAAATGTACCCCATAACCTTGGAGTTTGTCCCTTACTCTGTATAGCTCTGAGAGTAACTTTTCTGACAGCAGAGTAAGTGGGTGCACTTTTGTCAGAAAACTGACAGTCAACTAGACTCGTAGTTGAGTGAGCAGGCTGAGGGTTTGGTAAACAAAGAAATCCATCACGTTTTTGAGTTGTGCACCAGTAGGAATCGCCATCCGTTTTGGCAAAAATGGGCACATTTACCCATTATATTAACCTGATTTTGTATGGATTTTTTGTTCAAGGTCCAGCTATGTCTCAGCAGGTCCTCCTTCTAACTGTAATGTTGATCACAATTGTTTTCTTATTGTTGCCTGCTACTTTATTCTTGTGATCATACTTGAATACATTATTTACTAACATCTAGGCATGTCTTTTATGGTGTGAACAATCATCAAGGTCTTTTGTTTCAGAAAACTGAGTGAAAGATGGTTTTAAATCAGACCACCCCCCGGAAAACACTAGCTATGCTCATGCAAGCCAGGGGTTAGAGAGCATTTTGTGTGTCAAAATGGGCTGCAGACTTAAGCCACTCAAATGACAAAAACAATGTTATTTCAAATCCGCTGGAAAGACAGATCAAGTTTAAGTATATTGCAGTTTCAGTAACTCTGAAATATTCAAAAAATAACACTGGGTAAAGCTCAATCTTTTCTGAAACCACACATGTATTGGTATTACATTTCAGCAAGAATGCTTTATGTGTCGTGTTTGCAAACTGTTAATTTCTGACACAAGTGCATACAAAAACAGCCCTCAAAAATAACAGCATTGAATCTGTTGACATGTCGTTATGAACATCTTCAAGGCAATGCTTTAAAAAATAATAAGTTGTTTGCTTATTAGGCAATCTTATGTTAAGCAAGAGTATAATGAGCCAATCAAGCCTCACTCTTCACGGTAGCATAGCATGGATGCCAAGGGCCCAGGTGCAAGAATGGAAAATGGTTCATTTGCTTGCTGTCGGGCAGTAAAATGCAACAATTATCAGCGTTCAATGGGCACCTCAGGGCTCATTGCCCCGGTGCCACTGCACCTGCTGTACCAAAGGCAGGTTCCTCACTGACATACCTTATAGCAGGGGGTTTTCTGAAATGACTGTGCAAAGGGCTAGTCACTAAAGAACGTCGTTTTCAGAGACCCCAGCTTCATGAGAGATGCAAGTCCGACAACTCTGTGTGGGGGACTAATTCCAATCCGGAGTGTACTATCATTAGGTCATTGGCTTCGGGCTCAAGGTGTAGGGGGGCCCTGCAACTAAATTATGCCTCATGTTTTACTGTCCAACCGAGAGGCAGGGGGCACTTTTCTTGCTTGCTCACACTGCGTTGTGGCTATGGAGAAGCAAAGATTTTAAATGACATTACAATACATACAATGAGGACATTATATGATGAGTGAATGCTAATTCGCTTTCTTTGAATTTCTTTAGACGCTTCTTTTCATTCAATTCCGTGCATGTGCCATTCCATTTGGCAAGAACTACTTCAGACGCAACCAATTCCAGGAAAAATCTATTAAACGGTGGAAGCTGCCTGCATGATAATCATTGGGTGAAAGGATCAATAGTAAAGTAAAGCAGCAAGCATGTGGTCAGAGCAAGAAAATACTTGGATAAACTAGAAGAACGTCTTTAGTCCATAAAACAGGCTCTTTTGGTTCTTTTGACAGCCGCCACTTTCATAGTCATCTTTTGTTCATTTTTGATATCTCTAATTTTTATGAAGTGCTGACTTTTCACCTTTGAGTCACTGCAGCATGTTAGAAATGTATTTGGTGTGGGACACCTCTTTAGCCAAGCATCCTACATTGTGCAAAGTGCAAGGCAATGACTGGAACTTTCTTCACACAGGGAAAGTGAGAGAAGGCCAACCTCGTTAGGTTCTCATAGTTTAGCATCTACATGCTTAAGTGAAACTAGGTTTTTAAGAAAAAGGAAGAACAAGGAAACCACTTAGAAAACTTACTGGAGGTTCCACAGATTTTGGAGTAGACGCCTGACACAGGAAACAGTGGCCTGCTTCATCATCGGCACCTATCCACAACCTGATATGGTAATATCACCTGGGAGGATTCAACCACGAATGGGAGTACTTATATAAATTATCTATCTGGATAAAGCAGGGATCCAGTTTAAGTAAAGAAAATAAGTTTAAAACAATTTTGTGGTATACCCTGTCAGAAATACTATTTATTAGTAGGGTACCATGGATATATTTAAAAATAGGTACAGGGTTCCAACTGAGCGTTATTGTCTCAATCAACCCTGATTTTTGCTGAAATTATTTGGCCCTCACAATGGGCCCATATGAGTCTGGGGCCTTCATTGGGTTAAACGTATGTGGCCCTACTATTCGGGCATGCATTCTATGCACTTCAATGAGGCACAAAACTGTTACCTGAAAAGAGGGTCCTTTAGTATTTCAGGGGTACCCTAACTTGTCCTTTTTCAGCAATCATGCATGTCTGGGAGAGGCGACTATCCTAATGTCATACATAATCCAAGGAAGTGGTCCTGCTTGATCACCTGGATGAGCTGCCTGGACTGCTGCCAACTTAATGATGGGAACTAATCTGGCCAAGCGGGTTCTTGAGTATGCTTGCAGGATGAACCACATCCCTTCGACTGTTATCATGTTATGCGTTTTGCTGTTATCTTGTGAAGTACCTATTATCTCTGTGGTGTGCCCCATTGTCAGACCTTATTGAATGCTCTCATATTGGGCTAATTGCTTAGGCGTGGTACCAAGATATTGCAACGTCTGTCCCCAGTACTGGTTGGCTGAAGCAGGTCTTCGTGATCAGATCAGTTATTGCTTTTACATGCACTGTAATTGCTGTCATTGTTTTAATTGACATGGACATATCTCATGTGAGGTAAGAACACATATTTTATCCATATTAAGATAATTTGGGACATGGCCTACAAGATAGCTGGCAACACGTAATGAGCAAGTTCTCTAGACCCCTCAGCGTAATCCATAATCATCCTGAGCCCCATTTTGGACAAGAATGCCTGAAAATTTGGACGACTGACCACTCATTGCAGTGCTCCTCCTGTGGTGGTTGCTGTTCTTGAAAAGGCAAAAAAAGAGTGCGGAGTTGCCACATGGCAAAAACTGGCGAGCAATATGGCGAGCAAGACTGTTATGGGACCTGGATAGATTGCCTCCAACCCCCAGCCCGACAGAAGAGAGTTTAAAATTGAATCAGCTGTCTCTGGGACTACTCCTGCGACGGCATGGCATGCCCTGCGGTGACTGGGAGGGTTAAATGCAGAGTTGAAGTGCAGCTCAAGTAGCTAGGTATGATGGCAACTTGGATTGTGGGGGTCCTGCTAGATGCACAGCTAAAGCCAACATATCCTGAAGGATCCCCCCGATACATTAGAGGGAATGTGCTTGGTCAGGATCCTAGTTTGCCTAGTGAGATCTGTGGGAACCCAGGAGCGATGCACATGGATGGTGAGCCCTGAACAGTTTGAGCAAGACCGCTACCCGGTGACGAGGTTTGAGGTGCTCCTGGAGCTGACATTCCTGCACTGACAGTCAGTGGCCTGAATACATTTGTGAAGTAGAACCGAGTGCACATTCTTCTAAGATGTCACGAGGTCTGGATAGCTTTTCTCCAAGAAATCCATTTACTTGAGATGGAGCAAGAAAGTTGCAAAAATAACTTTCTTAAATCATGTCCAGGGGTGGTTTGCCCCAGATGTCCCATACCATATGAAATATCTTAAGGCAAATATTGAGGGGAAATAATGGGTTTCCCTATATGGGGGGGGGGGGTTGGATTATGCCTGCTGAATGTGTATGCCCTTAATACTGATGATAAAGATTTCTATGAAACACTCAGGGAGGAGAATCTTTCATAAGTAGGTGTCCTAGTAGTAAGGGCAGGGGATTTCATCTGCAGGCTTGATGATCAGCTGGACAGGAATCATTCAAAATGGTGACGAAGCCAACCATGGCTGTAGCCTTAAAAGTGATAGAAAACCTCCAGTCTATAGATATGTGGAGGACATTGCACCTAGACAGTAGGGAATATGTTTGTTACACACCAGTGCATAATATATACAACTGACTTGATTGTATCTTAGTCGAAATAACACCCACAGATAGAATTGTTGATGCAAAATATGTTGCTAGGTTTCTTTCTGATAACGTACCTTTGCTGGTGGACTATAGCATGGGTAACGTAAGGCCCCACATTCCCCTCTGGTGATTACAGCCAGATACCCTAAAGGATTCAGTTATCCAGTTGGATTTTTTTTGAGAATAATTGGAGTACCACTGACAAGCACGGAATGATTGGGAGGCACTTAGGGGCTCATTAGGATGGCGGACGGAAGTGCGTCCGCAGCCCTGGAGTAAGCGGAAAATGCCTTTTCCGTGTCCGCCTGCCACGGACACTCCGTCCGCCATATCAGGATAGGAAAGAGTGTCAAAATTCCGTCCGCGACGGAAGAGCACGCACCGCCGCCCAACTACACCCGACTACGCGGCGGACGTAACCAATCCAGAGACTCCGTCGTACGGACTGACGTCTACGACCGTCCCCCAAATCAAGATGGTGGAAAATACACATAAAACCGCTGCGGAAAAACAACCTGACTGAACACGGCGGATTCCCCACAGCGAAGATACCATACATAGCAGAGATACCCACCGCAAGCTGCTCGCCACCATGGACCCAGCGCTACACGCTTTTCCGATGCTCTTCGCGATCCACCACGTCCAAGTCTTGGCCCACTATCGACGACGACGCAGGTAAGGCACAAACCAATCGCTGTCTGGAGGGGAATACCTGCAAGGGTCGTGACGTTGGGAGGGGGAGTGTCATGTTACCGAAACCACTGATCACAAGCAAATACAAATACACAATTGTAGTACGCAAGCAGGAATGACTACGACAAACCACGACACATGATTGACTACCTTTATTACACATAATAGGGGTATAATCACAGTGTATGCGTGAGCATGGGCAAAGTGGGCACCAGAGCATGAACATCAGAGGCAGCACATCAGAGGGCAGAATGCAGTATCAGAGCATCAACAGGGCAATGTGGACACCAGAGCAGGTACATCATTGGCAGCACATCAGAGGGCAGAATGCAGTATCAGAGCATCAACAGGGCATTGTGCCCAACAGAGCAGGTACATCAGAGGCAGTAAACAAGAGGGCAGAATGCAGTATCAGAACAGCAACAGGGCATTGTGGACAACAGAGCAGGTACATCATTGGCAGCACGTCAGAGTCCAGAATGCAGTATCAGAACAGCAACAGGGCATTGTGGACAACAGAGCAGGTAAATCAGAGTCAGCACGTGAGAGGGGCTAAGTGCATCAACAGTCCATTGCACTGAACATGTCCATCAGAGGCAGCACGTGAGAGGGGCTAAGTGCATCAACAGTCCATTGCACTGGACAGGTCCATCAGAGGCAGCACGTGAGAGGGGCTAAGTGCATCAACAGCCCATTGCACTGAACATGCCCATCAGAGGCAGCACGTGAGAGGGGCTAAGTGCATCAACAGTCCATTGCACTGGACAGGTCCATCAGAGGCAGCACGTGAGAGGGGCTAAGTGCATCAACAGTCCATTGCACTGGACAGGTCCATCAGAGGCAGCACGTGAGTGGGGCTAAGTGCATCAACAGTCCATTGCACTGGACAGGTCCATCAGAGGCAGCACGTGAGAGGGGCTAAGTGCATCAACAGTCCATTGCACTGGACAGGTCCATCAGAGGCAGCACGTGAGAGGGCAGAATGCAGTATCAGAGCATCAACAGGGCATTGTGCCCAACAGAGCAGGTACATCAGAGGCAGTAAACGAGAGGGCAGAATGCAGTATCAGAGCATCAACAGGGCAATGTGCCCAACAGAGCAGGTACATCAGAGGCAGTAAACGAGAGGGCAGAATGCAGTATCAGAACAGCAACAGGGCATTGTGGACAACAGAGCAGGTACATCAGAGTCAGCACATCAGAGGGCAGAATGCAGTATCAGAGCATCAAAAGGGCATTGTGCCCAACAGAGCAGGTACATCATTGGCAGCACATCAGAGGGCAGAATGCAGTATCTGAGCATAAACAGGGCATTGTGCCCAACAGAGCAGGTACATCAGAGGCAGTAAACGAGAGGGCAGAATGCAGTATCAGAAGAGCAACAGTGCATTGTGGACAACAGAGCAGGTACATCATTGGCAGCACATCAGAGGGCAGAATGCAGTATCAGAGCATCAACAGGGCAATGTGCCCAACAGAGCAGGTACATCAGAGGCAGTAAACGAGAGGGCAGAATGCAGTATCAGAGCATCAACAGGGCAATGTGCCCAACAGAGCAGGTACATCAGAGGCAGCACGTGAGAGGGGCTAAGTGCATCAACAGTCCATTGCACTGAACATGTCTATCAGAGGCAGCACAAGTACGTGTTCCAAGCAACCCGTCCCAAGGACCACAACAGTGCAAGGCTGTTCTCAATGGACAATGTACATACCATGTGCAATAACATGTGAGTGAAGTGAACAGCACCTCACATCACAGAATCAGGTGGACTGCGTGAACTACCTGCCTCGGACACACTGCCAGCACCAGAAACAGGAGTGTGAGACACAGCCATAGCCCGAGTGACTGACACATGGGCCACAGACCCAGACACACTGCCAGCACCAGAAACAGGAATGTGAGACACAGCCACAGCCCGAGTGACAGACACATGGGCCACAGACCCAGACACACTGCCAGCACCAGTAACAGGAGTGTGAGACACAGCCACAGCCCGAGTGACTGACACATGGGCCACAGACCCAGACACACTGGCAGCACCAGAAACAGGAGTGTGAGACACAGCCACAGTTCGAGTGACTGACACATGAGCCATAGATCCAGATACACTGCCAGCACCTGAAACAGGAATGTGAGACACAGCCCCAGATGTAGTGACTGACACGTGAGCCACAGACCCAGACACACTGCCAGCACCAGAAACAGGAGTGTGAGACACAGCCACAGATCTACTGACTGACACATGAGCCATAGACCCAGATACACTGCCAGTACCTGAAACAGGAGAGGGCACAACTGAGACTGTGCTACTACATGATGCATGACAGCAAACAACAGACACAGTGCCATTATCTGATACATGAGAGTCTACTGCACCAACGCCACTGGGACCACAGAAATGATGAGCCACAGGGCTGTATGGGCCAGGAGGCAGGGTGGCCCTGGGAGCTGGGGATAGCTGTAGTTGAGCGACATCGGGGTGGGCAGGTGTCAATGGTGTGTGTCTGCGTTTCTTAGGGATATGTGAGTGCACCCTGGACAGGACAGGACTGGCAAGTGGTGGGGACTCTAAAGAATTATCACCCACCATAGGTGGAGCATCTGCTGCCGGGGGTCGGCTTTCTGGGGACGTGCTGGAGCCTGCTTGTCGTTTGCTGTGTGCCTGCCGCCTGGACTCAGAATCATGTGTAATGGGGGATGCAACAACAGGGGACTCCCTCCTCTGCTTCTGACGGGCCTGGATGGGAGTGGAGGTATGGGGGGACTCCGCAGCGGAGACATCTGTTTTCCGTTCCTTCGACAACATCAGCCTCAGTGCAGCCAGGGGTGATGTATGCCTGTCCTTGATTGCGCCAGTGTCCATGGGAGAAGCCTTGTCCCTAGGATGTGCCTTATCCGTAGGAGGAGTGTTGGCTCTGGACTTTCCCTGTGCCCTGGACGGTGCCCTGTTCCTGGCAGCAGACTTGTCGTCTGTGGTGTACCTGTCTCCAGAAGACACCTTCTCCCTGTGTGTGTCCCTGCCCTTGGGAGATGGCCCTTGCTCTGTTGTGTGCCTGCCCTTGGGACTCTCCCTGCTCTTTGGAGGTGCCATTGTCTTTTGACTGTCCTTGTCCCTGCCCTTGGGAGATGGCCCTTCCTCTGTTGTGTGCCTGCCCTTGGGACTCTCCCTGCTCTTTGGAGGTGCCATTGTCTTTTGACTGTCCTTGTCCCTGCCCTTGGGAGATGGCCCTTCCTCTGTTGTGTGCCTGCCCTTGGGAGTGTTCCTGCTCTTTTGAGGTGCCTTTGTCTTTTGACTGTCCTTGTCCCTGCCCTTGGGAGATGGCCCTTCCTCTGTTGTGTGCCTGCCCTTGGGAGTGTCCCTGCTCTTTTGAGGTGCCTTTGTCTTTTGACTGTCCTTGTCCCTGTCCTTGGGAGTGGCCCCTTCCTTAGTATCGTCCTTGTCCTTGGGAGTGTCCCTGTTCCTTTGAGGTGCCTTTGTCCTCTGACTGTCCTTGTCCAAGGGAGTGTCCATGGACTTGGGAGTGTCCCTTGCCTTGGGAGTACCTTTTGTGTGGAATGCCTGTGTAGCATGTGAAGGCATGTCCCCCAACACCACTTGTGGATCCTGTGTGTGTACTCCAGTGTATCTGACATTGTCTTTGTGAACAGATTTTGCTGACCTAGGGGATGCTGTCTGTGCCCTCCGTGCCCTGACGTGCTGTCTGACGCTGCTTCTAGTGCAATAACCTGTATTAGAGTCCTGGTCAGAATATTCACTCCCCCCCGAGACATCCAGTGGTGTAGATGGGGAAACAGAAGTAGCACCCTGTCCATGCGACTGTACAATGGCAGACGACACACTGCTTGCCAATGACTGAACTGTCCTGTGTAGACCAGCAAGATCGCCATGCATCCCTTCCATGAATGCCACCACCTGCCCCAACTTCCTATCATGGTCTTGGAATGCATTTGTCATATTGGTCTGCCCCACACACAGCTGTCGCAGCAGATAAACAGCCTCAGCTCAAAGTGCATTTTGGGTCACCGTGGCAGGGGCAGCGGTGCCTGCACCGAACGCCACTCTGCTCCCCCTACTCCTGCGTGCACGAACAGTACATGGTGCAGTTGGCGGCAGTGTGGGCCCTGTGTGCTGTGTCCCGACCGAAGGTGTTGATTGCCCACTCCCAGTCTGTGACAACAGTGCTGGCTCACCAACACTCTCGGTAGATGAGGACGATGGTGTCTCCACATGCGAGTCCTCAGGGACGGTCCTGTCCACCTCTCTGGCGCTGCCCTCCTCTGTGTCAGTCTGCGTGTGCGCGAAGTCTGATCCGGATGCATTGCCTCCACTCATCTCCGCCGTCTGTGGCTGAGTGCCCTCTGCCAAAGCTGAAATGCACAGAAAAGAGGTGTAAGTCATGGGCACACTCACGTACAGAAGGACAAGGAATCCCTAATTCCATTGCTGACAAAGTTCTTCTAGCCCCCATCCTGCACACGGCCCACCTCTACCAGTCATCCTCACATGACATCAGCGTTGTTGGCCGTGACACATGTACAGCGTGCGGACAGGGCAGGAGCATGTACATCTGCACACATGTCTTGCCATGGGGCCACGGACCACTACGGCATGTGCTCCAACACTCAACTACTAAGCAAGTGGCGTGTCAACATGCCGGACCTGGATGTCAAATTACACTCACCCAATGGCACCAACATGGCATCGCAGCGATACATACGCACCACGGAAGTCACTACTGTGTCTGGGCACCAATACATGCATTGCACTCCCAAGTAACATACACAGACAGTCTGCTCACCGCTAGTTTGCTGTTGATCCACACTCAGCCGTTCGGACAGGTCAGGATGCGTCACTGCAATGATACGGTGCATGAGAGGGGTCATGGAGCGTCGGGCCAGACGTGGCGTCCTTGGAATCATCCCCAGTGTCACTTCCGCTACATTCTTGCTCAGCCTGGAAATGTCGCCGCAGCGTTTGTGGCAGTGTGTATGTCGTCTATTGCACACCCCCAATGCCCGTACATCACGTGCTATGCTCCTCCACACGTCCTTGCGAAGGTGCAGCTTGACCTACCATGATGGGAGACAAAAGGGTGCAAGTCAGTGGACAGTTTGCCTGTCACACAGATAGGGGCAACACGTATCTGTCAGCAGCCATGCACATTCCGACAAATATGTCGGGCCCACAGTACACAGCTAAGATTGCAGAAGCCAGGAGTCATTGACCACCTCATGCACACCAACATGTCCCACACTGCACTTACCACCTGTCCGGTGGCGCCGTAGAGCCGTACAAAGTTGCGGAGCACACCGTCCACGAGGACATCAAGCTCCGCGGCGGTGAAGGGACGAGACCGGATCTCTTTGACTCTCGACATGGCAAGATCACGGAGTAAGGCACTAGAGCAGCAGTCGGTGGTCAGCTCAGCAGCAGCAGGTCGAGGTGATGGTCACAGGCAGCAGTCAGTGGTCAGCTCAGCAGCAGCAGGTCGAGGTGAACAGCCAGCACTGGTTCCCAGGGTAGGATGTGTGCTTTTTGACATCACACATATATAGGGCCCTGAGCACATGTCAGTGGTATACGTCGCCAGCAATTGGTCAGCCCTGGATGCGTGTTTGTAAAAGGGCCAATGACTGGCCCTGGAGTTGCGGTGCACTGCTTCCGCTACTTTCGATTGGCCATACGCGGCCAGCGTTCCCTCTTCCCATTGGCTGCATGTGCACGGACCGTCACGGTCACACATCGGCAACCGCATGTGCAAGCTTCCGGGACGGATGCTTCTTTTGCAGCAATGTTCTATCACTGGCGCCACCATGGCGGTGCACGTATTCGGCGGGGGAGGTGCAGGCCAACACACCCTTTAGATGTAGTCAATGGACATGGCAGTTCATGACCCCCCTTACAGTCACATTGCATCATCCACCGTATACCGGCCGGGCCGGCCCGGCCTAGGACCGCCGTGCTGGCCATGTCAGCCACCGCCGTGCCAGGCCCGGCCTAGGACCGCCGTGCCGACCATGTCAGCCACCGACGGGTGTTCATTCGCCTGGCACGGCGGTGGTTGACATGGCCGGCACGGCGGTCCTAGGCCGGGCCTGGCACGGCGGTGGCTGACATGGCCGGCACGGCGGTCCTAGGCCGGGCCTGGCACGGCGGTTGTGGACATGGCCGGCACGGCGGTCCTAGGCCGGGCCTGGCACGGCGGTGGCTGACATGGCAGGCACGGCGGTCCTAGGCCGGGCCGGCCCGGCCGGTATACGGTGGATGATGCAATGTGACTGTAAGGGGAGTCATGAACTGCCATGTCCATTGACTACATCTAAAGGGTGTGTTGGCCAGCAACTCCCCGCCGAATACGTGCACCGCCATGGTGGCGCCAGTGATAGAACATTGTTGCAAAAGAAGCATCCGTCCCGGAAGATTGCACATGCGGTTGCCGATGTGTGACCGTGACGGTCCGTGCACATGCAGACAATGGGGAGAGGGAACGCGGCCCGCGTATGCCCATTCGAAAATAGCGGAAGACGTGCACCGCCATGGCGGCGCCAATGATTGTATATTTTCAGACGCTGCACCGTGGTGTATTGTCTGCAGTTGCGTCATGAGGGTTGTGAGCATGATAGGGAAACTTCATTTGTCATGCACTATTCCATGTGTGTCCATACTATGCCCATCGGTGTGCACACAATGTGCAACACATGTGCATGTCGACGTGTTGACGTCGGGCGTGACCCTACAGACGTTTTTACTTCTTCACATCTACACAGTACATCACGGCTGTATCGCCACATTCTGAATCTGTTGTCAGTGTGTGGTTCATGTGAGGTCACTACAATGGTGGGGGTACACATGCATACAGTGTATGTGTGTTGCCTGTTGTGTCACCATGCATGTAATGTCCGTATGCTCACCATTATTGGTGTTGGCATTGCTGCATGATGACATGGTGTGTGCGTATCATTATCGTTTGTGTGCATGCACTTGCATGTGTGTCTGTGATGTGGCTTCTACACATTAGGGTCATGACACACGTCTTGTCAGTAATGTTGACATGTGACTAAGTTGCGTTGTACGTGTTGACACACTTCCTGTTGCTAGTGGCTGCACATTGTTAATGGGGCACTCCGTATTGTAGTTACTATCAGAGATGTCACACATATGACCATTGTCCACAACATTTATCTTCTTGCTAATGTTGGCTTACATGTGATGGAGTTGCACACCTATGCGTTGTTTGTAAGTTGACTCAAGTTACATCTCTCTCCCACAGAGGAGGGCTCCAAATGTGCATCGGCCATACACTGTGCTGGAGGATATGGTTGACGAGGAGGTGATCAGTAGTATGAAGTAGTGTGGCTCACTGGTTAGAGGCGGCAGACCCGAGAGCAGAGGACGGCCCGGGACCAGGGTTCGATTCCCGGCGCGGCAGGTTTCGGGACCACGGTCAGCGGACTCGATAATTCTCTCGCCTCGGTGCCCACTCTGATCAGCGTTCACACTCGGCAACTCTGGGCATTAGCTTGCCTCATCTTCACTAACGGCCCCACCAGACCGCCGGGGATGCCTGGTCTCACCCTGGAGATACCCATTAAGGGACCATCTCTCAGGGAAGCCAGGAAGGGTTTCGCAGCGGTCAAAGCGCCTTGGGACCCTATGGGTAAGTAGTGCGCTATATAAATGCCTATACATTTACATTTACATTTACATTTACATCAGGAAATTCCGGCTAGATCGACGTAGATTGATGGAGCTTGTTGCCCAATTGTCTCCTCATCTGCAGCCACGAAGGACGTATCCTGGTTCCATTACACCCACAGCAAAGGTGATGGCGGCACTATACTTTTTTGCTACTGGCACCTTTCAGTACACAGTTGGACATGCCGGGGGGATGTCACAGTCCATGTTCAGCATGGTACTTCGGGATGTTCTAAAAGCTATGATGCTGTACAAGGATGACTACATCCATTACCCACGGCCGGCAGAGTTGCCAGCAGTCAAAGCAGACTTCTATGCACTGGGCCAGATACCACACGTAGTGGGTTCCATTGATGGCACACATATCGCTCTCATTCTACCACGGGCACGTGAGCAGGTTTAAAGGAATCGGAAGCACTTCCATTCGCTGAACGTGCAGGTGGTGTGCCTGGCCGACAACATCATCTCCCATGTGTGTGCAAGATTTCCAGGCTCCGCACATGACGCCCACATCATGCGGAGCAGCATTGTCCCCCAACTGATGGCAAATCTGCATCCCGGTCATGCGTGGCTTGTTGGTGAGTATGCTGTGGGGACTTTTGTGATTTCTGTGTGGCATGGGGAACCAACCAATTCTGGTTGTGATATTTGTGTCTGTCATCCCCCTACATAGGTGACTCGGCATACCCAAACCGGCCCTGGCTCCTGAGTCCCATACGTAATCCTACTACAGCGGGTGAAATGCGCTACAATGATGCACATGGAAGGACACGTAGAGTGGTGGAACATACTTTTGGACTGCTAAAGTCTAGGTTTCGGTGCCTGGATAAGACCGGAGGGGCCCTGCCTTACTCACCAGGCAAAGTATGCAGGATCGTGATTGCCTGCTGCATGCTCCACAACCTGGCCGTGCGCAATGACATTGAACTGCTCTTGGACCCTGAAGACCAACAAGTTCCTCGGCCTCCCATCCCACCCATGTCGACTGATGAGGATAGTGGTGAGGAGGAAGGTGTGGACCAGAGGCGCCAGCTCATTGATCGCTACTTCCCTTGAATGTGAGTACCTACCTCTTGTGCCGGTTGACAATGCCTTATGTATGTTTGCTGGTGTTGTGTGGATGTGGTGTGCATCAGCTGGGTGTTCTGCTATGTGATGGTTGAATAGGTGTGTGTTCATTTATTTGGACATGCAAGTCTCCATGATGTGTGTCCTCTCATCCAATGATTTTGTGTTGAGTGTGGTTTGTGGAATGTTGCTGTGCTGTGTGTTGTGATGGGTGTAAATATGTTTCCTGACGTGTATTTGCTGTCTCTGAATTTCCCTAGGGCACTCCCGCAGCAGCATGATTATGTACGACTTGGATCCCTGCACCTGGTTACGTCTGTTTCTGAGGCAATCATGTGATTAAACATGGAGGCAACACATCATTGAGTGTGTAAGTGGCATTTATTTACAGGTTGTGCATTGGTGCTGGTGAATATTTACAAGTAAGTGTGGGGTGGGGGAATGTGAGTTGAAGGTAATGGCAGATGAAATGTCCGTGCTGATACCACATTGGGTGATGTCAGGCTAGTCCAGCAGACCTGTGCCAATGATTGGCTATGTGGGACAGGATAGTTGCCAGGGTGAATGGCTGGCTCAGGCAGTGTCAGAGTCATTGTCGGCCCCTCTTGGAGCGTGTGGATGGAGCCCCCCCACTGCTCTCACCCACTTCCAGCCTCGGACGGCCCCTCCGTCTTTGAGGTGGAACGGAGTCAGCTGGGGGGGCAGGTTGCTCAGGGGCCACATCCGTCGCCAGGGGCACAGGTGGCGGTGGCGGTGGTGTTGCTGGCCGTGGCGTCTGGGCACTTGGTTGAGGGGGGGGGTGGGGTTGCTGCGGGCTATCCATTCCCTCCACATTGTTGTCTGCTGGCCCATGATGTCCACTATCTGGCCAAGGCGGCCCTCAATGTCCCGCAACATGTTAGTGTTGTCCACCGAGTCCTGGTGGGCACGATCTGCCTGTTCCTGGCTACGGTCGTAGGAAGCCTGGCACCTGGCTAGGCCTTCAAGTGACTCTGCCACAGGATGGGGTGGGTGGCCTTCCTCAGCGCGACGGAGTGTGGATCTCCTGATTGGCTGATGTGGCCTCGCCTCTCTCCTGTCTGGCCCACTCTCCCTGCTTGGGTGGGAGGCCGATGGCCCTGCGTCGTGCGGTGGGTTAGGCAGGGTGGCACAGGCAGGAGTGGTGGTACTGGTGGTGGTGGTGGTGGTAGTGGTTAGTCTGCAGCTCACTGTGGCCGGTGTTGCAGGAGTTACACAGGCGACGGATGTCGGGGCAGGGATTTCCTGTGAGCCAGATGGCCCTGGCAGTCTGCTTGGGCCCGCACCATCCTCCGCACCGGAGCTGGCTGTGGCATCTTCCCCAGAGAGTCCGGTATGGGTGTGAGGCGAGTCTTGCGGCCGGTTGCTGGTTTCACCAGTCAGATTACGATCACCTGAGGGACAAGATTGTGCTGATCAGTACTGTGGACATTACATGTTCATATCAATTTGATTACATTTCAGTGTCCTGTCGCACACACCCCACCCACCACCACCGCCCTTCCTATGGACATGGGGGCCTGTTGGGAGTTGTAGTGCTGGTCTCTCACACACCCCACCCACCTCTCACACACACCCTGTGGACATGGGGGCCTGTTGGGAGTTGTAGTGGTGACCTCTCACACACCCCACACACCACCACCGCCCTCCCTGTGGACATGGGGGCCTGTTGGGAGTTGTAGTGCTGGTCTCTCACACACCCCACCCACCTCTCACACACACCCTGTGGACATGGGGGCCTGTTGGGAGTTGTAGTGGTGACCTCTCACACACCCCACACACCACCACCGCCCTCCCTGTGGACATGGGGGCCTGTTGGGAGTTGTAGTGCTGGTCTCTCACACACCCCACCCACCTCTCACACACAACCCTGTGGACATGGGGGCCTGTTGGGAGTTGTAGGGCTGGTCTCTAACACACCCCACCCACCTCTCACACACACCCTGTGGACATGGGGGCCTGTTGGGAGTTGTAGTGCTGGCCTCTCACACACCCCACCCACCTCTCACACACACCCTGTGGACGTGGGGGCCTGTTGGGAGTTGTAGTGCTGGTCTCTCACACACCCCACCCACCTCTCACACACACCCTGTGGACATGGGGGCCTGTTGGGAGTTGTAGTGGTGACCTCTCACACACCCCACACACCTCTCACACATACCCTGTGGACATGGGGGCCTGTTGGGAGTTGTAGTGCTGGTCTCTCACACACCCCACCCACCTCTCACACACACCCTGTGGACATGGGGGCCTGTTGGGAGTTGTAGTGGTGACCTCTCACACACCCCACCCACCACCACCGCCCTCCCTGTGGACATGGGGGCCTGTTGGGAGTTGTAGTGGTGACCTCTCACACACCCCACACACCACCACTGCCCTCCCTCTGGACATGGGGGCCTGTTGGGAGTTGTAGTGGTGACCTCTCACACACCCCACACACCACCACCGCTCTCCCTGTGGACATGGGGGCCTGTTGGGAGTTGTAGTGCTGGTCTCTCACACACCCCACCCACCTCTCACACACACCCTGTGGACATGGGGGCCTGTTGGGAGTTGTAGTGCTGGTCTCTCACACACCCCACCCACCTCTCACACACACCCTGTGGACATGGGGGCCTGTTGGGAGTTGTAGTGGTGACCTCTCACACACCCCACACACCACCACCGCCCTCCCTGTGGACATGGGGGCCTGTTGGGAGTTGTAGTGGTGACCTCTCACACACCCCACACACCACCACCGCCCTCCCTGTGGACATGGGGGCCTGTTGGGAGTTGTAGTGACGACCTCTCACACACCCCACACACCACCACCGCCCTCCCTGTGGACATGGGGGCCTGTTGGTAGCCATTTACATTTTGGTGAGTATGTGGCCCACGTGCATGGGTTGGGGCCTGGGAGATGTGTCTTCTCAGTTGTGTGAGGCTGACCATGTCGTTCTGATCGTGGTGCTTAGTTAGTACTTACCAGCCTCTTCTCCTTCCTCAAGTCCTTCCAGGCTCTCTGGGTGCAGTATGCCCAGCACCTTTTCCTCCCAATCAGTGTAGGGTATGGGCTCCGGGGGTGTGCCGCCGCCAGTGTGATTAGCTCTCACATGGTTTTTGGCACGGATGCCTTTCACCCTGGTTTTCAGGTCATGCCACCGCCTCTGTATCTCGTGCTTTGTCCTTGGCATGGTCCCTGACGCATTCACCCGACTGACGATCCTGTCCCACATGTGATTTTTTTGCACCACGGTGGTCTGCTGGACTTGGGCCCCGAATATGTGGGGCTCAACACGGATAATTTCATTAATTAATTAAAAATTAAATTAAATTGGAATGGTGTGGTGGGTGTTTGTGTGGTGGGTGTGGTAGGGTGGTGGTTGTGTGTCTTCAATTGGTGTATGCTGTCGCTCGTATTGGGCCTCTTGCTAGCAGCTATGCTGTGATGCAAAGGATTGTGGTAGTGGGTGTGTGTCATTTTATAGTCGTGTCTCAATGGTTGTTGGCAGTCAGGTGGTAGGTGGGTGTGTTGACTAGTGTGCATTATTGGGTACTTGGGGGGGTGTCATTGTGGCTTGTGATTGGTGTTGGTGTTTCAGGTGGGGGGTAGTCCTTTTTCGTGTGTTTGCAATTTACTTTCGTCACACTTTTTGACATTGGTTTGACGGTAGGGATGTTGTTCGTGTTGGGCTTCCGCTGTGATGCACTGTTTCTCGTTGCATTCTTTCCGCCGCGGACGTGGATGGCGGTGCGTACCGGGGTACAGGCGGCGTTATCCTAATCGCGGACACGGAGCCTTCGCAGGTATGGCGGTGGAGGTGGCTGTTCCCGCATTCATGTGCGTCCGCGGCGGATGGGGTTTGGTTGGTTCCGTCCGCTTGCGGCGGGTTCTGGTGTACTCCGTACGCCGCAGACGGACTTTGGTGTTCTCCTTCCGCCGCGGTCGGGGGTTCGTACCAGTATAATCCTAATCGCTACGGCGGTTTATCCGCGGAGCGGTCCGGAGTATCTTGCCCGCTTCCTTGGCGGACGGGACACGTTTCCGTCCGCGATCCTAATCGGCCTCTTAATGTGGTAAGGAGAGAATGTCTTCTGAAAAAGTATAGTACAAGGAGACAGTTACAGGCTAAGTTGATGGATAGTGAGAATGAACTGACACAACTACACGGTCACAATTCTAACCAAGCTGAGGGGGCTTTAGCCCAATTGGCCATCAGACATAGAGTGGGGAATGGGAGATAGACTGGGCTGCTTTATTAAAGGAATTACAGACAGAAACTCCACAAAGAAGGTGATACATATGGGCAATTGATGGCATGGCTCCTGAAGAGGGAGAAGTCCCACCAAAGCAACTAGCCTTGACTAAATGAAATGGATCAGTGCTGTCATTGCAAAGAGGGATAAATGAGATGCTCTGTGCACAAATGGCTGCTTTATAAAAGGAACCTACACCTAATTTCTTGACACAGGTGACTCACCTTCAGATAAGGAGCCGTAGCAGAGCCGGAAGTAGAACTATAGGGGGAAAAACAGTTGAACTATTAGTGATATGTCACAATGTAAGGCCCCAGGCTCTAAAAGCCTAATGTCAGAATTTTGTCAAGTTTATGTGGCATTGATTGTTGACAGTTTCCTGTAACACTGAATGAAGCCAAAGAAATTGTTATAACCCCGTCATCACTGAGGAATCATTGACAAAATATCGAAGGTCACAATATCGACCTACAAAAATATCACAGCAAAAATATCAAAGTCAATAATATCGGCATCCTATCTACATTATGGTAAGTACAAAAATATCGGAAAAAAAATATTGTCAAAAATACTGTTGTTAAAAATATAATTTTTTATTTACGTAAAAAAAATGATGTACAATAAAGTAAATAATACATATAATTAATTAAAAACATAGTGAACAATATTTTAAAATGCTTAAAAATTATAAGTAATATAGTTACAAATATATAATATATATTTACTTATTAATATGTTTAAGATTTATTTTAATAACTTATAGATTTTTGCATTTTTTTATGAATTATAAATACATCTATACATATAAAAAACAATATAAATAAAAATTAAATAAATATATGTAACAAATTAAAAAAATAAAACTTATTTTCTATCTTTTTTTAATTAATTATACACTACATTTGCTAAAATAACACATAAGGTATTAGATGGCAGAGGAAATAAAATTACTATTCAAACTCCAGTGACTGCAACAGTAGGGAAAGTGTTGGATAGCGTGAGGGTAAAAATTACAATTCCCACTCCAGTGAGTGAAACAGTAGGGAAATTGTTGGAGAGTGTAGGGGTAAATATTACTATTCCCAGTCCAGTGAGTGCAACAGTAAGGAAAGTGTTGGATAGCATAGGGGTTAAAATTACTATTCCCACTTCAGTGAGTGCAACAGTAGGGAAAGTGTTGGATAGCGGAGGCGTAACAATTAGTATTCCCACTGCAGTTAGTGCAACAGTAGGGAAATTGTTAGATAGCAGAAGGGTAAACATTACTATTCCCACTCCAGTGAGTGCAACAGTAGGGAAAGTGTTGGATAGCATAGGGGTAAACATTACTATTCCCACTCCAGTGAGTGCAAAAGTAGGGAAAGTGTTGGATAGAGTAGGGGATAAAATTACTATTCCCACTCCTGTGAGTACAACAGTAGGGAAAATGTTGGATAGCGGAGGGGTACAAATTACTATTCCCACTCCAGTGAGTGCAATAGTAGGGAAAGTGTTGGATAGCGTAGAGGTTGAAATTACTATTCCCACTCCAGTGAGTGCAACAGTAGGGAAATTGTTAGATAGCAGAAGGGTAAACATTACTATTCCCACTCCAGTGAGTGCAACAGTAGGGAAAGTGTTGGATAGCATAGGGGTAAACATTACTATTCCCACTCCAGTGAGTGCAAAAGTAGGGAAAGTGTTGGATAGAGTAGGGGATAAAATTACTATTCCCACTCCTGTGAGTACAACAGTAGGGAAAATGTTGGATAGCGGAGGGGTACAAATTACTATTCCCACTCCAGTGAGTGCAATAGTAGGGAAAGTGTTGGATAGCGGAGGGGTAAAAATTACTATTCCCACTTCAGTGAGTGCAACAGTAGGGAAAGTGTTGGATAGCGGAGGGGTTAAAATTACTATTCCCACTCCAGTGAGTGCGACAGTAGGGAAAGTGTTGGCTAGCGGAGGGGTACAAATTACTATTCCCACTCCAGTGAGTGCAAAAGTAGGGAAGGTTTTGGATAGCGTAAGGGATAAAATTACTATTCCCACTCCTGTGAGTACAACAGTAGGGAATGTGTTGGATAGCGGAGGGGTACAAGTTACTATTCCCACTCCAGTGAGTGCAACAATAGGGAAAATGTTGGATAGCGGAGGGGTCAAAATTACTATTCCAACTCCAGTGAGTATAACAGTGTGGAAAATGTAGGATAGTGTAGGGGTTAAATTAACATAGTTATCAATTAAATATTTTTTGTAAAATAAATAACATTAATAATTATGTAAAAAAATGATTAATAAACACCTATTAAATTAAATTAATATTTACTTAAATACCATTAAATTACTTCCCACCCTATTCCCCGATAAACACACAATGCGCTACACATAAAAAATAACACAATTAATTTAATTATCAATTAATCAATTTATAAAAATTAATTACCAATTAATCATTAATTAACAATAAATTAATTAACAATAACAATAAATAAAAATGTGTAATACATCTATTATAATTAATATAATTTAAACTAACCAATTAATAAAAGTTTATTACCAATTAATAATTAATTCACAATCAATTAACAATCAATAACAATAAATAAAAACATTTTAATTCATTAATTATAATTAAATTACTAACCACCCTATTCCCCTATAAACCCACAACCCGCTCTGATACTAAAACACAAAATGACTATGTTCTCAACATTTAATACATATATTTAAAAATTATGAAAAAACTTTTAAAAAAATTAACATACATATAATATGCATACTAAAATACATAACACAAAACAAATCGATATTATTTACAACTATATTTTTGCTAACGATATTATTTACTTCAATATTCCTTACTTTGATATTAAAAAAATCGATATTACTTACCTTGCAGTCGATATTCTGCTCAACGATATTCTTGACTTGATATTCTATCCCTACGATATTAAAAACCCGATATTAGTGTAGGTCGATATTAAAAATTCGATATTTTCGACTGCACACCATCACTGAGAGAGGCTATAATAACCATGGTACTGAAACCCAGTAAGGGCCCGATGGGCCCAGGCCCATACAGGTCCATGTCCATGTCCAAGAAGAATATGAACATAAAGATCCTGTCCCAGGTACTGGTGTCCAGCTTACACTGTCTGCTGAGCTCTCTGATCTGTGAGGATCAATGTGGCATTATGCCAGAGAAGGAACCCCACATCAATTTACAGAGGCTCTCCCATGTCAAGCATGTGGCCCAGGCTGAGGAGATCGACAATGCCATAGTGGCGCTGGACATCAAGAAAGCATTTGATACTCTCAATTAGGAGTATTAATGGACGGTGTTCGAGCAAATAGGATTTGACCCCCAATCCATGAGATGGGTAAAGTTGCTGCAAACTAAACCTGTGCCACACGTGCAGGAGGGGGGGCTGGTGTCAGAATAAAGGGTGCCTGGAAAGAGGAACCAAACAAAGAAGCCCCCAGTCTGCTTTTATGTTTGACTTGGCAATGGATTCATTGGTTGTATATTTAAGGAAATATTTGTTAGAGTAAAAAATACGGGTCAGAATAGTACACACATAATGTAAATGTGCACAGGTAGAACCCACCTAATACAACTGCAAATGTTGGTGCCTGTCTTGTTATGGGCACTGGATAAATTAGGTACCGCATCTTTATAAATTAACATAACAGGGTTCTGTTCCCAATGGCTAGCTTGCCTGGAAGGAACTTGGTGGGCTTTTTGGTTGTGGATTCACCCTGTGAACACCAGACATACTTGAGCATTCAGATTACATACACCCCAGAAGACCAGTATACATATAATAAGGGCAAAGTTATTCAGGGATTGCAGAGGTCAATAAAGTTTTGGAATACCCTGCCTGTATGGGTCGTGGGCAGAATAGCAATCAGTAAGATGGTATTTGTGCCTCAGTGTCTATATATCCTACAGAGCTCTATGAGCAAGATCCCTCAGTCAACCTTGCTGGAATTGAAAGGTCTCCTGATTGCCTCAGTGTAGGCCAGCAAAACAAGCACGGTTAGCCAAAAGACTCTGAAATTGAAACTAGGTGGTCTAGATTGGCCAGCTTTATGAATGCATTGCATTGCTGGGCTGTTACAGTATGCATCCATTTGGTGTGCTGAGGGGCAGAATAGGGAGAAAAGGCTACTGGAAAGGACGGTGGAGGGGAGTGAGCTTCCTAAATATCTCATGAGCACCTCATATGTGAGTGAGGAGAGTTCATTAATAGTGCTGTTTGTGACAGGCACCTGGGACTTAGCAGTTAGACAGGCTTTAAGCTGCTGACCCTGTGCCAGAATTTAAAATGTTGTGGTTAAAACCTTTCCAACAGATACAAACTGATATGAGTGTACGTCAAAAGCATGAATTGGCTGTCAGACTCTGGGAGATCTCAGCCCTGGTGAAAAATGTATCAATTGTGAAGCGGCACAGTTGACATTTCAGCTAGGAGCTTAGAATTTCCTTTAGTTTGCAAAGGTGTCTAGAACAGCACAATATATTTGCACTGATTTCCCAGCAGAGCCAGTGGTTTCTCATACATTGGAAATGTTGCTTGAAGCTGGGTCACATAGGGTGTCATCTCACACCTGTCACCGCATTACTCTATGGGATGCCAACCTTCCAGAACCACTTGCTGTTGGCAAATGGACCAGGGTATGTACCTTGATGTAGGAGATGGCCCTCAATCCTAGGTTTGAATTGGCACATTTTTACTACATCACACTTATCTCACACCCCAGAGAATGCATATAATTTTTCCTATAAGAGCTGTTGCATATCTGAGGCATGATGCAGGCTCCGCGTCCTTCTTGCAAAGCGAGTACTGAACTGGAAGGTTACTAGAAAGCAGTGGTGGTGAAGCTTTATAGAGTAAAGGCAATACAGATAGTTGTAAAGATTAAACAATGCCTCATTGGGTTCATTCTCCACCCTAAAAAACGCTGCAATATTTGGAATAGATTTGCAGCTTTGGGATTACTTTTGGATAAGAAATGAACAGTTATACATTGGCTCTTCTCAGCTGCCCTTAGATACCAATACTGGATAGAACACTTGTATAAATGGGCTGCAGTGGTAGAACAAAGAATGCAGGATGTGAGTGTGGGCCAACATGCTGTACAAGAACTGTGAAGGGTTAGCCAACTGGTTAAAACTACGAATGATGGCTCCACATTGATGGATTCCCAATAGATAGTTCACCTGGAAGCGGGGGGTCAGTTTGAGACATGCATGTGGGGTGGAGCTGAGTTCACAGATGTATTGGAATGGAGGAAGTGGGCCCTAACGGCTAAAATGTGGAACTAAATATGTACGCATGGGTATATCTTGAATCCCCATACCACATACTGAAAATAATATAATGTGATTGAAAGAGATAATCCTCTTGGCTCTACCCCCTACTTACAGATACTATATCTCTAGGCTTTAAACTTGACATCAGTCTAAATGTATATGCTTATATCAATGCTATAGCAAAGAACACCAAATAACTCAAGCTTCTCAAAGGCATCAAACTACTAATCCCTGCTGACAACTTTAAAATGGTAGTTTAACTTACAGTCCTCTACTGAAAGTCTGTATTTATGGGCATTTCTAAAATGCACCTTGCCGTCTTAAAGGCAGCCCTCAACTCTGTTGCTTGCTTGGTTTTGGGCACAAGGCATTTTGACCAAATTACCCCTATCCTCACCACTTTTAACTGGCTCCCTATTGAAGCAAGGATTACCGATAAATTGGTCTACATTGTCAACAAAACCCTACATGAAGGGCCACTTAACTATCTCACAAATAAGCTAACCATTTTACATGGCTCCCATTTCCTCAGAACTTCCAACTCAATGCGCCCGGCAAGCCCAACCTTCAAATATTGTAGAACTCCAAGGCAATCCATCTCTGGCATCGCCCCCAACATCTGGAATGCTACTTCACCTATCACCAGGACAATCCCGTCACATATCTCCTTAAAAAATGTACTGAAATCCACACTCCTACAACAATATCTATATACTTAGTTGCCTGGTTATGAATCTACTTACTTAATGCATGCCTCTCAATTAGGACTTTAATCATGTATTGTTAGCAAATACTCCATTGTAACTTTGCTAATGTTCTGCTCAGCTAAGCTCTGTAAAGGGCCGTAATACCACCCTGGGTCTAGTTTGTGCTATATAAGTCAGTAATGGAATAAATAAAGACAAACACTGCAGAGAATATGGTATCAAAGCTAACCTAGGGTTTTCTTTTACTGTAACTTAACATTGTGTTGGTAACCAATAAAATGATAAATAGCATTTTTTTTAAAAAGCCATACTGAGAGTGTTTAATGTGCTTGCCTGTAGGTTGGAATACCTGGGTCTATTTCCCCTTCTCACTGGATGAGACTGATGCCTGATTATGAGACACACCAATTGCTTTGCATGCTGCCATTCATCACACTCTCCCAAAAGAGTTGAAGTATCTCATAGCTTCTTTTTGGGGCCTGGAGCTCTTGGCATACTTTTGGGCAGAAATTAATCTCTTTACCTTAGCAATCCTGACACACCCATTGCTTGGCACACATGAAAGTTCTTAGTTTCCAGAGCCTCCAAAGAGGCCACTTCTTTATAGGGTTTAAGGAAACAATGAGATAACATCAGGTACGAGGATTCAAGCTGATGATTGGAAGTCAGTATAGGTGTATAAGGAATTCCATCATGTTCCCATTCTGTTTTGACATTATTGTCCTATGAATTTTTGACATTTATTGCAGTCTGAGGCCTCCAAAGAAGACCTCAATCATATGAACTCTGTTACCATGATAGGCATTTTATTATGCAATACAGTCTACTACTGTGGACCTGCTGTTACCTCTAATCTGCCACCAGGTTAGAAGATGAAAATATATTAAAAAGTACTCGTAAGGAAAAATCATGTCTTACTGCATTTGGAGAAGAACAAATTATCCAGACAGTAAAGAACATACTTGCTGCAGGTTAGTGGTCAGGACTGGCAATCAGTTGAAGACCCATGTCTTATACAGAATAGCTTTAAGCTTTAAGCAAACAAATTAAAATTAGAATAGGATTATCTTCTTTTCCAGCAAGTTTTGAGATCTGAGAATTGTATGTATCACACTTCCAAGATGTACCCCATCTTGTTATTTTTGAATTTGGATAGCTCCGGCCTGTCCAAGCCAGACTGAACAATCTCCATTTCATGTTAAACTGGCGAATGTCCTTTTTGATAACAATCTGATGATTTAAGTAAAATAAATGCACTCCACCAGGAATCAAATCCTAATGAAAAGTAAGACTCTAAAGATTCCAACAGATTATAAATGACTAACCACCCGAGGACACCCCTCTCCCAGATGCTGACCACTATTTTAGTATTTGGCCAGGTTAACACTTAAGCAATGATAACATTTATTACGAAAAAGAGATACAGGCCAATTTGTGTTTTTTCCCCACACATTTGATATGCTAAATGTACCCAGGGTTTGTCGATTGGGTGGACACCATTTACTGCGAAACGTTTTCCCTGCAGGGAATTAAAACGGAGTAACCATACATACCATTACTCAGCAACTCAAAACAACGACTTGGGAGGGGGCAAAAGGTGTTGGATTTAAAATTCAAAACTTTCCCTACTGTTGCACATACTGGAGTTGGAATAGTAAATTAAACTATTCCAACATCCAGCGCCCCCCCTTCGCCATTGTTGTTACGATTTGCGGGGTAATGGTATGCGTGGTTACAATGCGGTCGTTGTAACAACGTGAATAAACAAAAGAAATCCAACTAGTGCTGGGGAGGTTGAGTGATCAAATGGATAATGAAGCACTCATTGTTTGTAAAAATACCCCTCACACACCAACAGGCCCCTTGGTGTCATGCTTCATCATCGGGGTCTTCGCACCCCTCTATCGGGATGCGGCGTGCTGCGACCTACGGCTACGCGGGAGCACTACAGGTGTTGGCTATGTGTGGTGTCCAGTGTGTGGGTTATATTTATAAGTGAGTAGGGTGTGCGGTGAAAGTTAAAAAGTACCTGGCGCTAGAGTGAAAAAGAAATTTTTATTCTGTGCTCTGGCTGGTACTGTTAAAAGAAAGTGCAGAGTGAGGTCTGACCTGTTATGTTGATGAACTGGACCTCTGGTGTGCTTTTTGTGTCGACATGTTTCGGAGACAAGCTCCTTCTTCAGGACAGGGGCACAAACTCCCTTCCCTACTCACGTCTTCTTTACATAAAAAGTGTATTTACATAAAAAGTGAAAAATTTAAATTGGCTAAGTGTGCCTACAGCGGTCTGCTAGAGGCACAATGACCTGTAGAAAGACAAAAGACAAAAAATATGTCACCTAATGGTTACCCATGTAGCGGGTAGTTCAAGCAGGTGCAGTCACCTGGAACCTGACCATTTTGCTTATATTAAGCTTTGAAAAATAAAATAAACGACTCACAACACAAACAACATAAAACACATAGGATACTAGGTTTTTTACTGTAAGTTCTTTCATACTTCTGAAGCTTAATTTGCTGGCTTCATGAGCAAGTGGGACGTCGGGGTGTTGCATCAATGGCTATCTGTAGTGAAGAATGAGGCATTTATAATTCATTCTATTGCACTTACTTATTCAGATGGTTATAGGTTCTCGTGGTCTAAAGCTGTTTTTCGCCATTGATACTCACAGACTCAGGACGCTCTGGTCACCGTCTTACCCCGCACGCTGCTCCGCTGATGTGGAGACAGGTAGCGGTGATCGTATATTTATAGCCCATTTCGTTAATTAGGCGGAAGCAAAGATCATCCCATGTATGGGTATTCCGCCCTGTGGCCATACAGGGCGTCTGTATGTTGCAAGCGAGGTAGCATGCGATCAGTGTCTGCGAGTGCCGCTAGTCGGTAGTGAGCATGCGCAACCTCTTCACACTGATCAAAACAACATGCTTGCTCAGAAGCTGTCTATGCTTCGCGCATGCGCAGTTCATGTGCGCACGTCAGGCTAGGTGGCCACAGTGCGCGTGTGAGGTCTGTAGGGTCCCGATCTTGTCACGGTCTAGACAGAAAGACTAGTGTGACTCACTATTGGCATCCAGGTTCGTAACGGCAATGTCCTAATAGGCAGGCTACCCTTGATCATCCCAGTGTGCGTGATATGATTGGGATTATGGTGGCATGGTTGTATTCCAAAGGCTGGACGATCGTCCAGTTTAGTGTGTACCTATACAGCGGACCATATGCATGATTTTCTTTCTGTCTAGACCGTGACAAGATCGGGACCCTACAGACCTCACTCGCCATTGATACATTGTCTGTATCAATGGCGAAAAACAGCTTTAGACCACGAGAACCTATAACCATCTGAATAAGTAAGTGCAATAGAATGAATTATAAATGCCTCATTCTTCACTACAGATAGCCATTGATGCAACACCCCGACGTCCCACTTGCTCATGAAGCCAGCAAATTAAGCTTCAGAAGTATGAAAGAACTTACAGTAAAAAACCTAGTATCCTATGTGTTTTATGTTGTTTGTGTTGTGAGTCGTTTATTTTATTTTTCAAAGCTTAATATAAGCAAAATGGTCAGGTTCCAGGTGACTGCACCTGCTTGAACTACCCGCTACATGGGTAACCATTAGGTGACATATTTTTTGTCTTTTGTCTTTCTACAGGTCATTGTGCCTCTAGCAGACCGCTGTAGGCACACTTAGCCAATTTAAATTTTTCACTTTTTATGTAAATACACTTTTTATGTAAAGAAGACGTGAGTAGGGAAGGGAGTTTGTGCCCCTGTCCTGAAGAAGGAGCTTGTCTCCGAAACATGTCGACACAAAAAGCACACCAGAGGTCCTGTTCATCAACATAACAGGTCAGACCTCACCCTGCACTTTCTTTTAACAGTACCAGCCAGAGCACAGAATAAAAATTTCTTTTTCACTCTAGCGCCAGGTACTTTTTAACTTTCACCGCACACCCTACTCACTTATAAATATAACCCACACACTGGACACCACACATAGCCAACACCTGTAGTGCTCCCGCGTAGCCGTAGGTCGCAGCACGCCGCATCCCGATAGAGGGGTGCGAAGACCCTGATGATGAAGCATGACACCAAGGGGCCTGTTGGTGTGTGAGGGGTATTTTTACAAACAATGAGTGCTTCATTATCCATTTGATCACTCAACCTCCCCAGCACTAGTTGGATTTCTTTTGTTTATTCATGTACCATTGGAGCACGAATCCAGCGATTGGCTCTACCTCCCCCCTATGTTTTTGATATAGTCGTTGTAACAACCACATTGTAATTCCCTGCGGGGATAAACCATGCGTTAAAAAGCTGCATCTTTGTCGATTCCCCTCAAGGAAACAAAGAAAATAGCCAAAAGTGTTTGTTTTATTTAAACTAGGAAAAAGTACTGTGCAAGAGAGTGTTTGTATTTTTTGAATGCCATCAACAAAAGGTTTAATGTGCTAAGATATGCTTTTCCAGCTTACAAGAACTTTCAGAGTTGTACCCCATGTTTTGCATGTTTCTAATTGGTAGTCAATGTTTCAGATTTTTTGGTGGTTTCTAGCTACTTGCAATTATTCACAGAAACAAGTATCAAACCCTGAAATTATATGTTTCTGAAAAGTAGACAAAATTTGAAATTCAGCAACGCGTCATTTGAATAGAGTGCTCAAAGAATGTAAGGGTCTGATTTAGAGCTCAGTAGGTTGGGTACTCCATCCCAAACGTTACGGATATCCTATATGATGTACCACAGACACATTATATCTGTGTATGGCGAATGGAATACCTGTCACGTTTGTGAAGAAGGTAAACCTGTCTGCCAAACTCTAAATAAGGCTGTAATTGAAGAATTAAAACAAATGAAAAAATTAAGAACAAATAGAAGTAGGTGACAATGTTTTCATTTATAATTTTTTGCCCTGGTGTTTGTTTGTTGTACAAAAACAAGCAATACCTAATGCCAACAAATGAGCTGCATTTTGTAATGATTTTTCATTTTATACCCAACCATGCATGAAATCATACGGTAAAATCTAATGAATGAAATATGGGTATGAAAGAAGCCTAAGCATTTTTTAAATGTCCTCAAGTTAACGAGTTTTGAAATACTGGTTATTTGTACCACCCTGACTTTTGGGTTACCCATAATACAATGTGATTCAGAGGGAATTTTGCCAATGTATTTTCTAGCACAATGGCTTAGAAATGAAATTGAATGATAAAAAAGTTCTACAATTCTGTATTTCAACATTCTTCCCATTTAAAAGGGTACACAACTTACATAACTGGGCCTTTTGCAGAAACTAGTGGGATCTACAAAATCCCTTCCGCCTAGCATTCCCACACTTCTAATAAAAACAGTACCCCATTGTATGGCGATGTGGGTAACTGAGGTATTTGGACCCTGGAAAAGTCGACTTACATGGAACCTACCAATCCCACAATTTCTGATAACTAGAAATCCAGGAGATCCCAGGGTGGTGTTACTTGTATGGGTGCCACTACATTTTCTTACCGTGTGCATCCTACAATTGTCATATTGGCTGAAATGTCAGATTGTCATCTTATTTGACAGAGAGAAAGTTCAGAAATCACCAGGGATCTGCAAAATGTATACCACCCAGCATTCCCACACTTGTTTCAATAAAAACTGTACCCAACTTGTGTGACCCCAAAAATGTAACAAGGAGAAATCAAAATTTTGTCTTTCAAATTCACTACTTCTGGTGATGTTGGAGGCTGCAGTATTTGGACTGGGCTCAGCTGGCACCCAGGAAAACCAAGCACCCACAGACATTTATACAAACTAGACACTGAAGGGAGTCCAGGATGGTATGCCTTTTTCTAACTCAGAAAGCCTTGCAAATGTCAAACTGCCATTAAAATCATAGATTTTCCTCACATTTCTATGAGTGAAAGTTCTGAAAGCTTCCGGGACTCACAATGTTTCTACTAAGCATATGCCCACTCTATTCCCAACACAAATGGTACCCTATTAGTGTGAGTCATCATCTGCAACAGGAATTGGTCAAAACTGTGTCAAGACAATGCGGTGTCAATGTGTTCTACACCAGGCTTTAGTGTTATTCCGTTTCTATGATATACTTTCGGTCCCATACATGGGAAGCAGTGTTTTAACACCTTCCGTGCTCATGATGAGCTCAGCTCGTCATGAGGCACCGTTGCCCTGTGCTCATGATGAGCTGAGCTTGTCATGAACCGCGCGGCGGTCACACGCAGGGGTAATTCCCCTGCTGTGCTGAGCGTACCACGAAAACGGGCGTGGTCATGACGAGAGCACAGTGCCACCGTGCAGCGTGACGAACCGAGCTCGTCACAAGCACCGTGGCGCTGCGCGTGCTCACCCCTTCGCCCAGCGCCGCGGGGAAATTATCCCCGCGGGGAAGGGGTTAATTAGGAGATTGCGAGAACACTAATTTGGTAAGAGTTTGGTCATTGGGTGGAAGTGCCCAAGCGTTCTGCACATGCATTTGGGAAAATATCCTTTTTTGATTGATTTTTGCATGGTATTCTGAGTAGGAAAATGAATTGTAATCCATCATCAATAAATCTTTATTCAGCTTAGCCAGCCATAAAAGAGTACAAAAAAGGGCATTCAGTGCATCAACAACAGCAGCATCAATGTCCAGCCTAGGACAAATGACCATACAATAACGTTACATACTTCACTAACATTCATTTGCTGGGTTAAACGTGATGGCTTCACATGCCAACATACATTAACTAAACAGACACCAGAAAACATCATTAAGGGAAACTAAGAGCCATGTCAATTCCTAAGTTAAGGTGCTTTTCTAGTGACCTGTATGGCAGCTGAATAGACCTCCAAAATGTCCAGGTTGATTAAAATCCATAACCTTTAAAAGTGCATATTACTTAAAATTAATTTAAAACAACTAAGTAGCAATTCATACTACCGTTAGGATTTACAATAACATTATCATAGCATATAAACACTTCTGAACAATATGTTAAAAATGATTCAAAAAATATCAGGGACACGCAACTCTTTGAATATGGTAGTTACAGTGAGACAACTCAGGGAATTCTTACTCATAACGTTTCCTAATGGCCAAAGATATTTTTTTTATAAAATTGGCTCCTGCAATACAAATATCAGGGGTACCCAGTGAGTGCAAGAATTTAAAACCATCAACATATGTACAAGGGTGAATTTTCTTTAACAGTGCGATTGAAAATGTAGTATTTGCTGCTTTATATTAGGTGCAGAATATGATGAAGTGCAAATGCTTTGGCTTGTAGGATTATAACATGGACAAGGTGAGAGATTATTCGTCCAACCACTCTGGCGTGGAAACGCCAGCAAAAAATACACAGTACCTAATCAAAATCTACTAATCCATACCAGCCACCTCGCCCAAGATGTCTCTGCATCTCTGGATTTCAGAAATACCCAGTGTTGGTCAGGTTCTCTGGCTGAAGGCTGACATGGAGCCTGACAGGGCAGTCATTCGGCAGGGCAAGTAAGAAAAAATTTGGATTTCATTAAGCATAGTTTTGACATGTGGGCTGGGAGAGAGGCAGGAAGCCCCACTTTCAGCCTCTCCCGGGGGCAGAAATAATGTGTGATGCCACAGTGTGGGGATCAATGCCAAGATGATCCAACACTATGCCTGCATGTGGAGATGATTTACTCGGGTATAATGCAGTAATATTAAGCATGAGTAAATCACTTTATGAGTGCAGATAAGAAAATTGAAATTGATGTGTTATGTCAAGCCTTTTGCTCATACGGGGGACATCATGTCAATATATGCATATGGTTCAGAGCCAAGAACAGCAAACTTGTTATTGGTACCTAGAAGCAGTTCCATCCACAAAGTGAATAAGATACATTCCACGCTCACAATGTTCTAAGGCAATTTATTTCTCACCTGCAAACATCATTTTCTGGTTCCTCCAGTCCAAACTGATTATCAAAGGCCAATTGGATTCTGGTGTTCTCTGCAGAGTGCAACTTCCATGTCAGTAAGAGGTTTCTGGGGTAGCTGTTTGGGAATCGTGGGCTGTGTATGCCGCCATTTCCAACCACATGAATGGTTTCCTCTTTCCGGTACAAGTCTGTAAGATGATTGCTTTCTTCAAATGGACAAAGGAAGCATAAAAAGAAAATTTTGTTCAGTCATCAACATCTCGAAAAATATTAAAATGCCATTTTAATACGGTACATTTTTAAATAAATGTTTTTTTAGTTTGAGTGCATTTGGTGGTGATTATACTTCCTGCACACAGTTTTTATTTTACATTTTCACAATTCAATTAAATCCCTAATAGTTATTGTACTTTAGTCCTTGCAGAGTGTGTGAAAGGCACTATACCAATACCAATATGATACAATACAATTCCTGTAATACTACTATCTGCATAATAAATATATGCCCAGATTTCTGTAGCAGACAATCAGAAACATTAACCTCAAGTTTCACAGATAATTTCCTGTCAAAATTTCGGTTTGTCAACATAAGGTAACTAGAGGAAAATTGTACTTGAGACCATATATTATCTCACAAAGAAGCTACTAGAGCTGGTCTAATTACCAAAGGAGTCAATGCAATAACTGGTGGTCCAATCACCTGTAATTTGAACTTTCTTTATGCGTTATAATTAAAAGTATTACGAATTTTGGAAAAATCAAAAAGCTCATATAGAGGGAGTGGTGGGGGGGACATCAAACACAGAAAGGCAGGAAAGCAACATACAGGAGAAATGGAACTGAAACTGACTCGAAAACCAGCCAATCTTGAGCAGGGATTCGCTCTATGGTGTATGGTATAAAATGGTGTCTTCAGGCTTTGACACAAAAACAACAGAGAGTTTCATATGCAGCGATTGTTGGCATTAGGGGAGAATACATACCTGGGATGCAATGAAAGCTGAAATTAGGGGATGCAACACTAAACTACTCCACATGAAGGAGCCAAGCTGCACTTCAAATATGGTGACAGATTCCATACACAGGTTGCCACATTTAGCCTTGAGCATGGGCTAAGGATGCCTAAAAGCTCCAACGAAGCTATAAAGAATGTATACAAGCAGATAGTAGCTAAACAACAACTAAATATTGACCAAATGAAAGAAAAAGTGCTAAAGACAATCCAAAGACATTGAGAGAAAGTATTTTAATGTAGTGAATTAATGGGAAACATTCTAGCATATAAACTGAAAGAAACTGTTACTGCTAACTCTACTGATGTTGTTGTGGGCAAAAAGTGAGTTGAACAATGTCAATCTTCTGAAATACTAGAGGTATTGCATAATTATTATAATGCACTAAATACAGAAGATCTAACTAACAATATTGAGTTGTTTGAAAAATATTGGTTCATGCATATGGAATGCCTATTAAACGCTGAAATTGCCTCTCAACCTGAAGTAACATTTACCTTACCGTTAGTTCATTCAGCAAATAAACCGCTACCTAGTAGATGTAATGGGATAGGACTGCATCTCTTCCGAATTCTATAAAACATTCAGTCATAAATTGGCCCCTCTCTACTTTGATCTAATTAATGAATTTGAACAGTAATGAAAAGAAGTTAATCTAGTTATTTTTCACAAAAATGTAATGACCCTTGGCAATGCTCATTTTACTATATACAATGCCCAATAGGTTTGCATGACAAAATAAACGCAAAGATGTTGGTGAAACGATTAGTTAATTATATCCAGTCACTAGTATCTCTCAAGAAACATGGATTAATTTCCAGTAAAAAAAAAAATGCCACTGACAAATATGGCAACTTCTATATTTGTCATTGGGAAGTCACTGGGGAAGGTGCATGTATGTGCCTGTTGGATGACAAGAAGGCATCTGACAAGGCCTCATGGGCATTTCTTTAGTTTACAGTGAATAAAGTTTGGTTTGATTTAAATTGGGTTTAAATGTTATATGACTCAACAGTTGCACGTTTTAGTTCAATCAATCAATTATTTGTAAAGCGCACTACATACCCATGAGGGTCCCAAGGCGCTGGGGGGGGGGGTGCACTACTGATCGAACAGCCAGGTCTTGAGTATCCTCCTGAAGGTCAGCAAGTCTTGGGTCTGTCGTAGGCTCAGTGGGAGGGTGTTCCATGTCTTGGCAGTGAGGTTGGGGAAGGATCTCCCACCGGTGGTTGTTCTTCGGATGCGCGGGATGGTGGTGAGTGAGAGGTCGCAGAGCGGAGCTGGCAGTTGGGGATGTAGAAGGAGAGCCGTCTGTTGAGGTAGGCTGGGCCAGTCTTGTGGAGTGCCTTATGTGCGTGGGTGAGGAGCTTGAAGGATATCCTCTTGTTGACGGGGAGCCAGTGCAGGTTTCTCAGGTGAGGGTGATGTGGCCATGTCGTGGCAGGTCAAGGATCAGTGGTGCCAAGGCCTTTTGGATGCGTTGCAGTCGTTTGATGAGCTTGGTCGGGGCTCCCGTGTAGAGGGCGTTTCCGTAATCGAGTCTGCTGCTGACGATGGTCTGGGTGACTGTCTCTCTTGTATCTGTCAGGATCCATCTGTAGATCTTGCGGAACATGCGGAGGGTGTTGAAGCAGGAGGAGGAGATGGCATTGACTTGCTTGGTCATTGAAAGCGTTGAGTCGAGGATGATTCCCAGGTTGCGTGCGTGGTCAGTGGGTGTCGGGGCTGCCGTCGGCCACCAGGAGTCGTCCCAGGCTGAAGGGTTGGAGCCGAGGATGAGGACCTCAGTCTTGTCCAAGTTCAGCTTCAGACGGCTGGTCTTCATCCTGTCGGCGATGGCCTTCATTCCTTAGTGGAGGTTGACTTTGGCTGTGATGGAGTCCTTGGTGAGGGAGAGGATCAGCTGAGTGTCATCGGCGTAGGAGATTATGTTGAGGTCGTGCTTTCGGGCTATGTGTGCGAGCGGGGCCATGTAAATGTTGAACAGCATCGGGCTGAGGGAGGATCCCTGGGGTACACCGCAGATGATCACAGAGGCTTTGGAACGGAATGGGGGAGGCGGACACTCTGGGTTCTGCCGGAGAGGAATGAGGTGGTCCAACTAGAGCCTTGTCTCGGATCCCTGCGGCGTGGAGGTGTGCGCGTAGTATGTGGTGGCAGACCGTGTCGAAGGCAGCAGAGAGGTCTAGGAGGATGAGTGCTGCGGTTTCGCCGTTGTCCAGCAGGGTCCTGATGTTGTCGGTGGCGGCGATGAGGGCAGTCTCAGTGCTGTGGTTGCTTCAGAACCCTGACGGGGAAGGGTCCAGGATTCTGTTTTCTTCGAGTGTATTGGGTTAGCTGTCTGTTAACGGTTTTCTTGATGACCTTGGCCAGGAAGGGGAGAGATGGATCGGATGTTCTTGAGGTCTCTTGGGTCTGCCTTAGGTTTTTTCAGTAGGGCGTTGATCTCGGCGTGTTTCCAGATCTCTGGGTTGGTCGCAGGCTTGAGGGAGGGATTAAAGACGTTGCGCAGGTGGGGTGCGATGGTGCTGCTTGCTCTGTTGAAGACGTGGTGCGGGAATGGGTCAGACGAAGAGCCGGAGTGGATTGAGCGCATGGTCTTGATGATGTCATCGATGCTCACGCAGGCCCTGGCTAGCAGGGGGTCGTGGTCGATGGTGTACGGAGGGTCTGTTGTGTTGCTGTCTGTTGGGGCTGTCTGGGTGTTGAAGCTGTTGTGGATGCCTGCTATCTTGCGGTGGAAGAAGGTGGCGAGGGAGTCGAACAGGGCCTATGACTGCGGGATGTCGTTGCTGTTGGAGCTGGGGTTGGAGAGTTCCTTCATGATGTTTAAGAGCTCCTTGCTATTGTGTGCGTTGTTGTCGAGGCGGTCTTTGAAGGAGGTCCTCTTGGCCGCCCTGATTGAGATGGTGGTGGTTGCGGATGGCGTCCTTGTGTACTGCGTGGCTGTCCGGAGTTTGTTCACTGTGCCATTTCTTCTCTAGTTTCTGGCAGGCTTGCTTGGAGGCTAGGAGTTCTGGGATGAACCAACTGACCCTCTTGCTGGTGTCTCTGTTGGGGGGTTTCTTCAGCGGGGCGAGGGTGTTGGCGCAGTCCTCGATCCAGCGTCTGAGGCTGTGGGCAGTGTCGTCGGTGTTGGAGGGTTCGGTGGGTGGGCTGAGAGCGAGGGTTGCGTGTAGTTGGTCTTCGGTGATTTTGCTCCAGCAGCGGCGGGGGATCTGTTGGGTGCGGTGGTGTGTGGTGGGTTTCTGGAAGGCGAAGTGGATGCAGCGGTGGTGGGTCCAGAGGAGTTCGGTGGTAAGGCTGATGGAGACATGCGGGCTTGAGGAGAAGACTGGGTCGAGCATGTGGCAGGTGGAGTGGTTGGGCGTTGTGACGAGTTGCTTCAGTCCGAGGTTGGCGAGCTTATCGATCAGGGTTGTTGAGTTGTTGTCGTTGTTGTTTTCAAGGTGAAAGTTCAGGTCTCCGAGGAGGATGTAGTCGGTGGAGTTCAGGGCGTGCGTGCTGATCAAGTCGGCGATGGAGTCGCTGAACTGGGGGCGGGGTCCGGGGGTCGGTAGACGAGGGTGCCTCTGAGGGTGGAATTAGAGTCTGTGTGGATCTGGAAATGCATGTGTTCAGCAGTGCTGAGCGCGTCGTCGGTGCTAGTCGAGACCCTGATGCTGTTCTTGTGGACGATGGTGATTCCTCCTCCGACTTCGTTGGTGCGGTCTCTGCTTGTGATCTTGTAGCCGTCTGGGATGGCTATGGCAATGTTGGGTGCGGAGGAGTCGTAAAACCAGGTATCTGTCAAGAAGGCGACGTCTGGGGATGTTGTGTCGAGCAGGTCCCAGAGCTCGACGGTATGCTTGCATGCGGAGCGGGTGTTCAGTAGTATGCATTGGAGGTGGTTGGGGTCTTTCTTGGCGGGTGGTTCGTCGGCTCTGAGGCTGGTGTAGCTGCAGAGAGCGTGCAGAGTGCTGGCATCATAGTGGCGGCGGTCGTCGTGGCGGGTGCTGGGTCCAGCGGCTGGCATATATGGGGAGGTGGGAGGGAGGAGCAGCTGGGAGGCGGGAGGCAGGGCAGTGAATGGGCAGTGGGCTTTTAGGGGGTGGGCCGCAGGGGACACAGAGGCGAGGGGGGTGAGGGACAACAAAGGTAACAGGAGGAAAAAGGGCCACAAAAATCGAGGGTAAAACGAGTGGAACAGAAGGCGAAATGGGCACAGAAACAAGGTAAAAACGAGTTGCACAGAGGGCAGAAGGGCACAAAAAAACGAGTGGAACGGAGGGCAAAATGGCACAAAAGATGAGGGAAAAACGAGTGGAACAGAGGACAGAAAGTCACAAAAAAACCAGGGAAAAACGAGTGGAACAGAGGGCAGAAGGGCACAAAAATGAGGGGAAAACGAGTGGAACAGAGGGCAGAAAGGCACAAAAACCGAGGGAAAAATGAGTGGAACAGAGGGCAGAATGGCACAAAAAACTAGGGGAAAACGAGTGGAACAGAGGGCAGAAAGGCATAAAAAAAAAGGGAAAACGAGTGGCACAGAGGGCACAAAAAAACGAGTGGAACAGAGGGCACAAGGGCACAAAAAACGAGGGAAAAACGAGTGGAACAGAGGGCAGAAAGGCACAAAAAACTAGGGAGAAACGAGTGGAACAGAGGGCAGAAAATGAGTATTTGTTCAATTCAATTCCTAATACAATACAGTACATGTCAGGGTTGCCTACTATTCCCACCCTATTAGCATAGTATCTTTCACACTTTTATGCCATTTAGAAATGTCTAATACCAATAAACTTAATGTAGTAAAGTAGCGCCATTTGCTGACCATATTGCCCTATTTTCATCTGTTTCAACTTTCTTGCTAAAGGCCAAGTAAAGAAAAGCATTAGTTTTGGTTTTGGGAGCCTTTTTTGGTCATTCCTTAAGATACAAGTACTCTAATTTCTAATTTAAAACATTTCTAAAGCGCAGCGTACACCATGCGGTTTCTTGGCGCTAGTGAGCAGGATCGGCAACTGAGGGAAAAGACAAGAGTAATAGGAATGAAAGGCTAAGCGGGGAAAGCCTGATTGAAGAGGAAAGTTTTTAAATCGTTACGAAAGGGGAGGTACTGGGTGGCAGAACAGAGGTGGTCAGGGAGAGAGTTCCAGAATGTTGGGGCCAAGGTGGAGAAGTTGGCCCCACCCCACTTTTTACGTGTGAAGCGGGGGATCTGAAGAAGGGACTTAGAGGAAGACCGGAGCTCTCTTGTGGGAACATAGGGTTTTATTAAAGAAGAGATAAAAACGGGGGCAGTGCCCTGACGGGCCTGGAAAACCATGCAGCCCGTCTTAAAAAGGGAACGTTCTTTTACGGGAAGCCAGTGAAGCTCCCTAAGAAGGGGAGTGGAATGGTGATAGCGTGGGAGGCCGTAAACCAGCCGGGCCGCCTGGTTCTGGATCGACTGGAGTCTTCGCAGGCTGTATGCTGGAATGCCATGATAGAGGGCGTTGGCATAGTCCAGCCTTGATATCACCAGGGCGGCCATGATAATCTTGAGTGCCTGAGGGGAGAAGAAGCGGGAAACAGAGCGGATGGTACGGAGAGTGAGGAAACAAGAAGAGACCACGGAGCTGATTTGTGAGTGGAGGGTGAGCTGGTGATTCATTTTAACACCCAGTGTTTTGACCGTGGTTGAGGGGGAGGGTGCAGGCCCAAAAGAGGGGGGCCAGAAGAGAGAGTTCCAGGGGCTGGATGAACCACCGGTGAGAACCAATTTGGTTTTATCCGGGTTCAGCTTAAGGTGGTTGTGGTTCATCCAGTCCCTGATGAATGTCATAGTAGACTGGAAGTTAGAGACAGAAAGGGGAGAGGAGGACAGATCAAAGATGAGCTGGAGATCATCCGCGTAGTTGTACACGGTGACCTCCAGCTGCTGGAGCGCGAAGATATAGAGATTGAAAAGTAGGGGGGAGAGAGAGGATCCCTGGGGAACACCACAAGTGACAGGGAGGGGAGTGGTAGAGAAGTTGCCTAGCCGCACTGCCTGGGTGCGGTCCCTCAGAAAGGAGGAGAGCCAAACCAGGGCTGATCCCCCGATTCCAGCCGCCCTGACACGGGACAGTAAGATGGTATGGTCCACCGTGTCAAAGGCGGCGGACAGGTCAAGGAGGACCAGTGCCTGGTATTTGTTATCATCCATACCTTTTCTGAGGTTGTCTAGGACTGAGACCACGACCGATTCGGTCGAATGTCTGGGACGGAAACCGGCCTGGCGAGATGCCAGCCCCCCATTGGTCTCAATATGGGCGCTAAGTACCGTAGTAACGTGGCGTTCCATCACCTTGCCCAAAAAGGGCAGCAGGGAGATGGGGCGATAGTTGGCCGAGATGGAAGGGTCCGCGCCAGGTTTCTTCAAGATGGGTACGATAGTGGCTGCCTTTAGCGCGGGGGTCACTACACCCTGTGCTAGGGAGCTGTTGAGGAAGACAATGGGGGGTTCAGAACAGCAGGAGTAAATTTGCTGCAGGATACGTGCCGGACAGACATCCGCCGGAGACCCCGACTTCACTTTGGGAAGGATCGCCAGAAATGATTCCTGAGTAAGGGGGGGAATGGAGGTGAGAGGGCATTGAACGGTGGGGGGGGGAAGGATCAACAAATGCAGGTGAAGGTGGTGGAATGTTGGCCTTGATGGTAACTCTGTAATATACCATCTCTAAACACAGGCAAGGGTCATATTATGCCTGCGGTTTACTTACATATATTCCTACAACACAAAACATGTCACAGCTAAATTATGGCTGATTGATCAAGGACACATTTGCCAGGAAAATCCTGGAGAATTTGCACCCAGAATATGAGCAGTAATTCAGAAATGACATGCTGAAATTAAATGCGGAAATCGGTTTTGAAACAGTGATTAATGATCGGCGACACTGTTGCATCACAAAATTCGTAACAACTCAAGTGTATCTAGTTTCAGCCGCGAAATTATCGCATCGGGTGTCCAGTATTCTAATTATGATGGCCTTAGTGTGTAGCCTTGAGCGTGTACACTCAGGATATTGTATTATCCATGCTAATTTTCCTATCAAATTAATACTGTTTATGGCTAGGCTGGAAGGGGCTAGTATTAGTTTGTTTATATCTTTTATTTAGTCCAAATACTTTTAACCACTTTAGTTTTTTAGTTTTTTGTAATTGAGCACCAAAATGGGCTCGCAAAGGATGTAGAGACAAGTGAGCGCTTTCTTTTAATAACTGGATGCTGGGTTGAGGTTGGAGACCTAGCATTTCACTTTGTCATTACTCTGTCAAATTCACCACAACATCAGGAGACAGGCCTGAAATGTCGATTTCATGCTGGGTTGCAAAAATAATTCCACTCGATATCATTGTCCAAATCAATATAAGTGGGCCTGAGTTGAATGAGAAACCCCGGATTGCAGGCAGCAGGCAACATCATCGAGAAGCCAGCTGAAATGTAAGATTTTAGTTAAGGTCGAGCTTATAATATGGGAGTTATCCGCTTATCATGAAACAAGAGCCAGAAAGAGCAACAGCTACAAAATAATGAGAGCACTCCTTACAGTGGATTAATCAGTCCATAAAAGAATATCTTAAAAATGAGTGAGCCGTGCATACCTTAATGTTCTGCCAAAAAATGTTGGATTTGTTCCTATGCTTTTTAAAATGCAAGAACTGTGCTTAAAACAGTTTTAAATGTGCCTCTTGTTATTTGCCAATGCAGCTGTTTTATTCCATTTGGCATGGGTATGTGCGCCAATTGCTTTTGTTAAAAATAAATACTGGCCTATAGTAAACATTGGATTCAAGGCCATGAACAGGTTTACATGAAGGGCAGATATTTTAGCATCCCGTAGCTACCAAATCTCTGTACATTCAGACACGTACTGTGTCAGTTGTACAATTACATCACACGGTGTATATTGGAATACATGGTCTATTCTAACGATTGGCGGTGGCTATTATGTTGATGTTTGCTACAACTAATAAGAATTTCTAGGTTTTGTAAACTAATATCAATTTAAAAACAAAGCTTTTAATTTGCTTCCTCTTAAAGGGCCCTGATAAACTGTAAGCCACATTCATATGTTATGAATGTTTTAATGAACATTAGTGTTATGAACAATTAATCACAGGTTTCCCGGGTGGAAATTCCAGTTGACTTGTTTCAAATGGGTTTCACCAGCTGCGGCAGTCCATGCAAGTGAAGGGGCCACACCCACTCACCTTTTTCCGGAGAAGAAGACTGTCTGTTAGGCTCAGTAAAGGTCGATCTGACATGCACTCTTCTTGGTCAAGTCCGACAGCCTGGAGCTGAATATGCACTGAATGCGTAGGCTACTGGCTGCCTGAGCTGAACTTTGCTAGGCTGAGGATATCACATACCTGTGGGCATGACCTCCTCAGCCTAGCAAACATGCCTTTAGGCCCTTCCCCACGTGGCGAGCAAGAGCGTCACTGATTGCCTGCAACTTGGGCACTTTAATTAGTAAGGATTTGTCTGCTTAGGTCAGTTAAGTTCCACAGAGTCTGCATGGAGCATTACTCTGTAGGAACAAATGTCATCACAAACATTGGTAGGTGGCAAGCTTTATCATTGGGGTTTTGCTACACATCGCGTCGGTGCTGCAATGCTCGAAGGGAACCCTGAATTGGGACTCTTTTACCGGAGACCTTTTTATAAGCTGTATGGTGAAGTGCGGGTGTGTGAGTAAAACTAGTGGATTGGTGTTTTATTTTAAGTAAATATGTGAAAGAGTGGGTTGAACATAGGACTTTTGATTTAATTCAAGCACACCTCGGTGCTCATGTATTTCAGCTTGCTCTTCTCGAAATTGCATTGTTACCTTTCATTGGTTGGATCAAAAAGAAGAACGCATGATATGTGTTACCACATTCTCAACAAAAAGCCATGCAATAAAAAAGACAATCAATAAACACTGGGGTTTAATAGGCGACGAGTTGGAGATCACTGATCTACCCATGCATGCTTTTAAAAAGGCTAGATGTTTGAGAGATTACGTAGTATCGTCCTTCTTGGAATGCCCAGCGGCACCCACCCTGGCCTCATGCTGGAAACAATCACCTATAGTCGGACACTTTAGATGTGGTAGTTGTAAAGCCTGTCCCTCCACTATTCAATCAAAGGACTTTACGTTCAAAAACCACCATCACACCTACAAGAGCCACACGAACTGTAACACCAGAAATGTGATTTATGGAATAATCTGTCCCTGCGATTTGATATACGTAGGCCAAACCCAACAACGGGTGAAAGCTAGATTCCTTACACAGTGCAGCCGCATAAGATGCAAAACACCGGGGGCACCACTAGTAGAACATTGTGAAAGAAATAACCATCTCCCTGAAACACTCAAATGGGCAGTTCTGGAACACGTGACGCTAGGCCCCAGGGGTGGTGATTTATCTAGTGTTCTCAATATCAGAGAAATGAAGTGGATTCATATTTTTAATTCTGTAACGGAGGGTTTAAATGAATCTGAAAGTAGTTTCGTACAGTTGGCTAACCTTTGATTCCATAAGTCTACACCATCTTGAGAGATCAATGCACTGTAGTTACTCGTACCAATTTTGGGTATTGCTTTTCACTAACCTGTGAGTTTTGTGCGCATTACCATATGGTCACCCTAGTGTCAACCAAGGCTGTTATACAGTTGTACACTGTGATGTTTTTTGTTTACATGCCTGATTACTATGTGAATCATGTACCAACTCCGAGAAATATATTTATTATTTCCCAAGAGCTTGATTAGGTTACTGAACCAAGGTATGGGTCCCGCTGTCCTGTGGGAATGGTGTTCATTGAGAGAGCAAAGCACTGGAGTCACTCCTATTTGTTTTGGATAATGCTTTTCACTAACCTGTGAGTTTTGTGTGCATTACCCTATGGTTACCTTTGTGTGAACAAATGCTGGTATACAGCGATACATCGTGAAGTTTTTGGTCACACTGTTACAATTTTACATTTTTTACATGCCTGATTATAATGTGAATTATGTACCAAATAGAATTATAAATTCTCCTGAGTTTGATTATATCAATGGACAAAGGCATGGTTTCACTATCCTGTGAGATTGGTGCCCATTGGCCTCTTAATAATGATGTGCTCAGTTACACTGTGTTAGAGCATTATATCTATTGTAAATCTTTTGGAGACAGAATTTATCGGTCCCTGCAGAATCTCTTTTCTTAAATTTAGGGTTACAATATGCACCTTCCACCCCCCTTTTTTTAAGAGTTTTGGTTTTTATATCCTTCTGATGTCGAGTCAGTGGAGATCAGTCTGTTTACCATCTCTATTAAGAATTCTGAGTTGAGGCCCCGCCCCCTTCTTTCCAACCAGGAAGCTTTCCTGGTTAGTGAACGCTACAGAGACGCGCTGGTGAATCATACTGACGGCTGTACCGGCGGTTGAGGTGAGATGTTCGAGCGATGAGGGGCTCCTTAACCTAGGATCGCTCGGTCAATTGTGATACCTGTCAGTACGAGCCTGACAGTAACTCGGGCTGTTTCTGTTTGCCTTGTAGATGGTCCCCGTCGATCCCTACGCATTGGTGCAAATTAGACTGAGGTGAGCTGGCTGTTTTTCTAATGCGCTCCGGGTGTTAAGCCTTGCAAAATAATATCAGCTCACTCTGACGCCCTCCCTTTATCTTGACCTCTCCAACTCTAGAGTTACACGACACGGTGAAGTAATTCCATCCTGTCTGTGTTTGCAGTAGGGCTCTGTTGGTGCAAATCCGATCCGTTTCTTAAGGTGAGCTTTCAATCTTTCAGATGAGCTTTTGGTGTCTAGTGTTGTGTGATAAAACCAATTTTGACTTCGTTCCCCGTATCTTAAATCCTTCTAACGCTAGAGGAACACCATAGAGGCTCTGACGAAGACTCCCCTATATTTTCACAGGCTACAGTGGCAATCTTTGAGTCCCATACCACGCTTCTCTATCCTTGTTGAGGTAGGTTCTGCCCTTGCAAGTGGTAAATTTATATGCCAACTATCTTTTAAATAACTATGATTGTATATTTAAACACTGGCATGCCTTTTTTCAATAAACAGGTAACCCTGAGAGCCACTATATCGAACTTTCCTTGCCTTTGAGTGATAAAGGCAAATTTGTACCAGCAACGCGAACGTAGCTTACAAGTTAAATTAGAGGTACTAGGTATGAATACTTGGTTGCAAATGGGTATAAGGGTACCCCTTCAATACAAGCGTATTATCGATAGTATTTTTGCGATGGATGGAGTATGATGTTTTTAATTTCTAAACTATACTTTACAATAGGTCCCTGACGACTTCTTTAGACTCGTGTTCCAATAGTACAGACAAGCGCTCGGACGGCATGTCCTCCTTATACTTGATCAGCATGAATAGGTTGTAAATGGGTATGTTGCCATTTTTTAACCTTCTGGGGCTATCCTTTTAAAACTGTAGAGTGTTTAAACTAAAACTCAGGGCCGTTTGTCAGACTAATCTTTGATCATGATCTTTCTTGTAATCTCTACATAGGAACAAATTACAAGTTTTGTGAACATTCAGGACCATTAATCTATTTTGGTCTTTCTCCTTCTGTGTGTTAGGTGAGTTGACATTGTACCTATATGACTTTGGAGGTCATCTCCAACTAACTGATCTACCATGTACTCTATGTTCTGTGGACAGATGACAACACGTTTTTTTAACTAACCGCCTGCTTTGTATGTACCAACAAGGAGGTTGTGTACTAAAAATTCTTTTAATTATTTCTTTAGGAGGTTGCCCACCCACAACCATTCTGTCCTGAAGAAGACCCTTTTGTAAGGACTACTACCCTACGCACCTTTTGGGTCGAAACGTAGACCATAATATCTTCACCAACTCCCACCCCCAAGCTAGACCAAAGCAGCTGAAGGAGAGTTAGGTGGTCTACACTACTAAAATTCTGGACTCTAGACGAGCGTAATATTGTGGGCCTTGTTCTAAGGAACCACATCAACATTGTTTTTGAAGTCATGATGAGTACTTGTCACGAATGATTGTGACCATTTCCCTAATCCTACTCTATCCTTGGCACTTTCCCTCACTTCACCCCCCTTCCATGTTGTGTATGTGGGCACATATACATAAATTTGTTGAAATATTGTTGATGAAATCCAACCAATGAAAGGTAACAATGCAATTTTGAAATAAATCTTTTTGCATTCATTTACTTGTTTCTTTGTAATAAGTGTATGAAATTGTAATCACTTGTTCTTTGTCTGGGACCCCTCTCCCGTATATCTCATATTCACCCAGGTCCCTTGACTCTACTGGGTTTAACCCTTTTTGTGTAACACTGCTCTTCTCGAAAGACTTTACATTCAACATTTCCTATTCAAATAAAATTGCAATGTAGGAGTGTTTCCCTTTTAGTTTGACTACAAAATTTTAGCACTTTAATTGTTCATTAGAAGTCTGTGGTGATACTGCAGTTAATGACAAGGGATTTACCTTACAGACTGCTGCTGGTACTGGAAGTACATGTTTTATTCTACATGTTAAACTGTTTTAATGACTGGATGAGAAAGATATTTGACTCATAGCAAATGCGTCTTCAGTTTAGCTTTCTAGAGCACTAACTATCATTTCTGTGGCAAAAAGAACCCCCTCATTTTGCTCCTTTGATGCAATCTCCTCTGCAAAAAATGCTATCAGTTTTACAGCTTTGAATCCATCAAGATGACATTTAAGCGTGCCACACTTTAGTCATAAATACAGAATGTTAGCGTGCTAGCTGTTCATTAAACAACTAATGAAAGTAGCTGTAGAACACTAGAAATCAACTGATAGGTTGCAGCCGCTTTTGTATTTACATGTTTTACTCATGATATCAGGCCTAATTCTCACATGGCTAAGGAAGAGAGTGCAAGTTTATGGAAAATGTGCGTTTTTTTAGCTTCTGGAGCACCTTCCATAACCACTATGACTTAATCCTGGAAGAAACCAAAATTCCTAAAATATGTATATCACAACCAACAAATAATTTATAGCTTGACTAAAATCTGTTATCACCCTTAATTTTGTGACCCTCAAAAAAATGATTTCTCTAGAATGCATTTCAATGGTGACCTTGATCTCAAGCCCTGTAATGCCTCCCTCAACATGTTTTCCATGTTTTGGCTAGCCAAGCAAGGTGTGGTCCCCTTGATACCCAACCCCCATAGCCATGGAAGTCATGGTGTGCCCACCTTGCTCGCTTATATGTTTTCTAATTCATTTTCAGGGCGTAGGTACTTAGGGCCTGATTACGAGTTTGGTGCAATGGCGCCGGTTCAAAGCCAGCTCCATTGTGTCAAGCCCACACAAGGACCACCGACCGTATCATGAGTTGAACTCATGTTACACAAGTTTAACTCATGATACGGTTGGTGGTCCTTTGTCGTTCCCATAGCAAAGCCTGGAAAACAGGCACTGCAGTGGGAACAGCAAAAAAAGGTCCAGAACGGCATGGACGTCCATGCCGTGCTGAAACTTTAGGGGAATACAGACAGGGGGCTACATGTTGAGCGCCCCTGTATGTATCCCCTTGGCCGAGGGCCATGGGGTCCCTGTTGAAACACCTTTATTCCTCCACCGTCAGCCTTTTCATGGCTGAGATTTCGCCATGAAATGCTGACAGTGGACAAACTTGAAATATGCTGAGCGCGACTGAGCCAGTCCCGCTCAGCATATCGCGCAGAGGCACAACTGTTCCACTGCCAGGGAATGATTGTTACCTGGCGCAGGCATCAGTCCACCGCTGATACATCTCTAAAAGTCATAATAAGGAGAACGGTGTACTGCCTCCACCCGCCAGACTGGCAATCAGGCCCTAAGTTCCTGAGTCCTGTAATGGATGCCATAACATATTTTTCATGTTCTGTCCAGGTAATCATGATTTACTAGTCCCCTATGAATAGGCCATTCAGAGCATATCTGAAAACCATTGGTCCTGACCTACGAACTTTGTAACCCTTCATAACCTACCTGGGCCCTTTAAATCCTAATTCCTCAAAAGAGACTAAACGGATTGACATCAAATCACAAAAGTCATACTTTTTTTGTAAAGTTCTAACTTTTTGACAAACGTGATCTAATTCTCTATAGCCATTTCTTGTAATAGACAGCAAAGATTACTATGAAAAATAACATGGAAAAATCTCACTTTTGAGACCCCCTTTTTTTCATTGTCCATTCCTTATGGATAAGTGCAAAACTTTTCATGAAGGAGCTGAGGTGGATGAAATATATATTTTTTTTGTGGCTGGAGTTTTATTCAGATTTATTCAATCATGCTACATTTATTAGTGAAAAAAAACTCTTCCACTAGAAACTATACTTCACAGAGACGACCATATTGAAAGCTTCATTATTAAGGGTGCTTAGAATATGCTAAATATTCCATAGTAGGACTACTAGACTATATTTTACGAAAAATAATGAAAATGTTGATATTCCCTTGTTTCAGAAATAGGACATACCAAGTTACTTTTCGAAATACCAGGTGCTTTGATTGGTTTTGATTCGCTAAGGTTTTCACTTTGTTCTACTCTCGCATACACCAAGCAACCTAGGGTATTAGAAGTTGTCCTACTTGCATTTTCTACTTGTATTATTTTCCCTGATACATTTCAGTGCTTCACACGTTTTACATCATTTGGTTTGAGCATTAAAGCATGAAATCCAAATTGCTTCACGCTCGGCATGTCAATAAAATGGCTTAAACACTTGTGTTCAGAAGCAAGTAAATAAAAAAAAACGTGTTTGAACACGAACTTGGTTTATCATGCACAGCACGCGGGCATGAGTTAGAATTAATGGGAAGTTGTCGAATGTTTTCACAGATTGGCCCAATTTAGAGATTCACGCAATTTGTTTTTTTCCACTTTCAATTTACTTTCTGAAAATGAAGCAGAGTGAGAGCCAGGGCAGGGGAACAGCTTTCTTGCAAGAGAACTGCATCCAACGCACTTCAAACCTCAATAAAATACATCAGAAACATTTCTACATTCACACTGTAAACACATAATGTTCAAGCCCGGGCAAGAAGCTATTCCAAGCCACGGGACCAGTTCCAGTTATAATATGTCTTGTTTTCCGTTCACTCTGAGTGCAATATGTGCCTGAGATTACAAAATGTTTCTGAAGCTAGCTTAGCGTGAAGTGATATTAAAAAGAACAGTAGGTAGTGATTGGTTGTACAGTTTCATTATCTGGGACTGGTACGTTAGTTTTATACGCCATTTTACTGTATTTTTAAAGAACATTTTAGGCCAGAATACTGAGAAGTAAATATAGCTACCAGCTGAAACTTCTTACGCTTTGTTTCCATACGTTGTGCCACCAGATGGATCACAATTTCGCCTTGGTATAACGCAGTGGCGGCTGGCTTCTACTGAGCGTGGTAGGACACCAATAAATAAATAAATTAACTTACCTTGGCAGCGCTACATCCTCCTCCCTGGGTTGTCTTCAGGAAGCTCTGGACGCAGGAATATGCACTACTCAATCCTTTGCTGTTCTCGCAGCATGAGATAAGCACCAGGATTGGATAGAGCAGGCACTCTCAGCGCTCCTGTGTGAGACAGCTAGGTTAGAGAAGTTTAAAATGCGCATATCTGTCTGGCAGTCCCAAGACGGCCGACCAAAGAGACATGCGCATTTTAAAGCGCACAGCTCTCTAAAAAATAAAATGGTAATAAATAAACTTTATTATCATTTTATTTGTTCAGCTCTCTGACTTGCAGGGCGACACTCCTGGTATAAAATGAGTGTGCTTTTAGGGTAAGAAACCCCTGAACTAGAAAAGCTGTAGACAAATATATGCTGCTGTCTTTCATTGTTAGGAGGTTTAGACAACACAACGGGGTAACCACTTAAAAATGAACTCACTGTCCAGCCAATGTGGGCGAATCTAACAAATAGATCTCAGTCACAAAAGTACTGTGTGGCCAGTCAGGGATACAGCTACATTTTGTGAACTGAAAGTGAAATCTTGTATTTGTCTTAATGGGGCAAAGCACTAAGACAGCTAGGTGATGGAAGCATTTGCTGTATAGATCTTTGTTTAATTTCAGGTCAAACATTCATGTTTTGGCAAAGCTGAATCGAGTATTCAAAGTTGAAGAGTTGCATTAGTAGGAAGAGGTCATGGTTATCATAAACACTTGCATGAGCGAAAAAAGGTTTGAGCGTCCTTTGCATTAATTTTTGTTCAGTTGTGATCAAAGAATGTGTTCATAGAAACAATCGTACATCTTTGTCCTTGGGATAAAATCTCTTCCACCACAGCCTAGGAACTATCAAGCAGTTCTCAATCTTTATATTTTTACCTCTAAATAAACAGTCACTAAAGGTGGAGGTATGCATTTGGCTTTTACATATCTAGCTTGTGTTTTAGGTTAAGTTAACCGTTCCAGATTGTGGCACAATACGCTGCCGTTGGGTGTGGCCCAGGCACTTGTTTACGTTTGGTGCAACTTCATTTGAATGCAATTGCTTGTGTATGTTACAGATCAACAGATGAATGTACCAAAGCATTTAGGTTTAGTAGAGGAATGCCTCAGGGATATTTCCTGGCCACTTTTCTTTTGACTATCTACATCAATGAACTAGAGGTTCACCTCCGGTCTGTGGACCAGGGCATGCCTCAGATAGGCTTTTACCCGGTCTCAGTGCTTCTCTATGTGGATAATGCCATTTTAATTGCTTGTACAGTGAAAGGGGGGCAAAACCTTCTTGATCCATTTGCAACTTACATGAAGAATCTGGACTTACAGACACATTTAAACAAATCTTTTGTCATAGTCTATGGCAAAAGTCCCTGAAAACGAAATCTCCTTTAACCCGTTTACCACGGCGATAATTTTGCCGCAGTGCGGAGGATTCTATTGTGTGGGCGGAGCCGTGTCGGCCAACAGACGTGCGCAGCACTACCAAGGTAGTGCTCGCGATGGCCGTTGGCCGACAGCAGCAACGAAAGGGTTAATAGTACGTCCATTTGACAAGTTAGCACTTGTCAATATTTGGCGGTTCCTTTAGAATCTGCATTTAAAAGGAGTCACTCTAAAGGAAAAGAATGGATCATTTTGAAAGAACTGCTGAAGCCTTCTTTAGGTATTCAAGCAAATTAGGCTCATAACCTCTCAGAGAAATGCTAGCAATATATAAAAGCAAGTGTACCCTTTCTGTAAGATATGGGGTGGAACTCTGGGCATACACCTACTTAAAAGGGTTTCAATTGACAGAAAACAAAGGCTGCTTTCAGTCACAAAATGGAAGTCAATTTGTATTGTATTTGAATTGGGAATTAGCTGTCTTTTACACTTTGCTGGGTTTCGTCCACTAGCACTTTGGTCTTCGGCTCTTCAAAACAGGTGACACCTTTTAATTGTTTATCCATTTAGGATTGCTTATCCCTTGAATATGGCATTGAATCCTATAGATTACATTTTTTAAAATAGGTTATACTGCATTGGGAAATGTGAGGTTTCAAATATACCAACTTCAGGCATACTACCTATGAAAGACCAGTGAAAATTGTATTTGAAGATAAATGTAAAGAGGTTAGAATCTTTTCTGTGGTGTCAAATGAGATGTAAATTCTTATGTCAAAATTTCTACACCCATTAACATTAAACTGTAGCTTGTGTTTACAACTAATGTTCATCGTAGGTTTCTCTTAGTTCGAGTTAGACTTAATCTTGTGCCTTTTTAGTGAATTTTCCTCTGAAGGACCTATGGAGGCATTTGCCATGTTACCCTTATGATAACTATTCATCTCAATCAACTATTCACTTTAGTTTCTTTTGCCGTTTTTAGAAAGCACCAAGAAAACTGTTTAGTTCCTTCTATTGAAGAAGTATAATTCTAGATAGCATAGGTGCGCTTTTTTGACAACTTTACTCAGAGACTGTATGTTTTGAGATTGTCAATTTTATTCAACATACACTTAAAACTATGATCTTATTGTTGTGACTATAACAAGAGAAAAATATTCAATTATGTTTTATTAATTGATTTAAACACTTATGTGTTTTTAATGGCATTGCTGTCTTATTGAACATTTAACTTTTCAAATGAATTTTTTAATAAATGTATGTATTCTGTATGATGCTATGATTCCTAATGTACCCCAATATAGACCTGGGTAGTTTCCTAACCTTTCACCTACATTTACCCTGCCATTGTACTACATAACTGTTTTGGTGCTGACCTTTTACCTCGTTAGATGCTGCATAAATATTGTGTGGTTTTCTCCGAAAACTAGCCTCATTTATAATGCGTGAGGATTCTCAGAATCACAGCATGATTACAATCTTCTGCATAATAACTGTGTATAAGGTTCATCACTATTGTCATCCTCGGCCGACATGACACAGTAAGGTAGAACCCCTGAGGGTACCTTTTGGGTATATAAGCACCACATCTTCACTGAGCGTGGAGGAGGAAAAGACTTCAATGCTGACACGAGAGACTGAGGTCCCTGCACGCAGACACTCCAGCACGCAGTGGTCTGACATCCCTCGTGGGGTGTCCACCTCGAGACCAAGATGGGGTCCTTCATTCTCTCACATCAGGTAATGGGGGTGGCTCTATCCTAGAGGAATTCTTGGCTACACACCTACATTCATGCTAGGTGCATCTTGTTAGGTTTAGCATCATAGGAGTACACATTATGACTGTCATGTTTTCATATGCCTGCTTATATCCATTGTTTTAGCACTAGGGTAGAATTCTACTACCTATTTACTCTGTTGGCGCTTATAACCCTATATATCTGTTTCTGTCTTACGGCTGTTGAAGGACACGTATTTTACACTAGAATGACGCTGGTTCAATAAATGTTTATTGAAAACGTCTCCATCGTTTATTCTGTATATCTCTCTGAGACAAAGTGAGCACGAGTGACTGAGCGAAAAGTGCTGTACTGTTTCCACGATCCATGAGAGGTCAGAGTGGTCATGTTCAATAGTTGCCAGAAACTATTTGCTCCTTGGTAAGAGGATTTCATAGTGCCATGTGAGCTAGCTGGTATACAGGGGAACATATCCGGTGGGGGTGTCTGGAATCATTCTGGACATCAATCACACCATTTACGTTGTCTAAACACGCAGATCTTATATAGATTTCTAGGAACTACACAACAATGGCATATTAACAGAATAAAGATCTGTTTTGACTTTTTTGGCTTTGACAAACTTTCTTGATTACATTTGCATTTTTGTTTTAACCCCTCCCCTGCTGGTGACGGAACCGCTCCGTCATCAGACACGGCCGCGCTGTGCTGATGACGGAGCAGTTCCGTCGTGGCCCGCTCGGAGCGCCTGCGCGGCAGAGATTCCTCGCCTGCGCTGAGCGTTCTTAAGAGCGGGCGGGGCCGTGACGGAACCGCTCCGTCATAAGCACAGCGCAGCCGCGTCTCGTGACGGAGCGGTTCCGTCACGAGTGCCGTGCGCCCTCCTCCACCCCTTTAGCGCTGCGGCGGAATTGCCGCCGCAGCGAAGGGGTTAAGAAATCACATTTTGGCAATGCACATTTGTACTCCATCAATACACAAATGTTAAAAGCACAGTAGCATAAAAGTACAAAAGTATCAAAATAGACCCAGAGATTCACGTCATGAAGATGTACATTTTTGATGGCAAATACGAAACTGCATTTTTTTTTGTGATCTTATTATTAAAGTGTTCATAACAGTATGCATCCATGAATAAGTACAGCTCATACCAAATAAAACACCAATGCAGTTCGTTCCCAATTGATTACACAACAATTTCTTCCCCGCCTTCATATTCATCATCAACTATATCTGTCAGATTTCTTAACCATGGTGGTCCCTCTTGCGGAACTGAAGAGGAAGCACACAAATTGCCTCTGTGTGTGTTCCATTTCCCCATACCTGGTCCCATTTCTGTGGGCACCCCTGCTTCAAAGACAGTTTTTTCTGCAGGCATACACCAATCCATATCTTGCTCCCATTCCTCCCCTTCTCCAGATTATGTTAGGTTTGGTGACCGTAAAGCCCATTGTGGCCCAGAGTTGCTCAGCACGGTTCATCTTGGTGGCCTTCCACACATTAAGTAAACACAGTTTGGGAGCCACAGGCAGGGTAGTGCCCCTAACCTGGCACACCTCCTCCACTACGCTGGTCCAACACGTCGGGATGACCGGGCATTCCCAAAGTGTGTGGTAGAAGGTGCCCACCCCCCATCTCCGTCCTCACTCCGCATCAAATCTTCAGCCCATTTTAACCAACAGTTATGCATGAGATGTATGTTCTATGAAGGATCTTTTACTGGATTAACCTCAGGCGTGACGATATGGCAACTTCCCTTGGGAGGTTAACGCTTGCCAGCACTTATGTAGCTTTTGCAGTGGGTCAGGAGTGTTGTTGATTATTTTGCGATAGGTGAGTGTGATCATTTTGCAGTCTATGTGTTCAGTGAGTAACCTGTCCTCCAGAGGAGTGGCCTTTGCCACCCCCCCCCCCCGCTTGGAGCGCTGGCCTCAAAGCGTGTTGTATTTGTGTGTATCTAAATGCCTCCCAAGCAGACAGCTCGTACTCTTGTTTTAGCATGGCGAATGTAATTATTTTCCTTTTTTTGACAAGATTCCCCACAGTCGCCAGGCCAATGGTATCCCATTGATCAAAGCCTCGATGCCTGATTAACTTACCCAGTTTCTCAGCATGCCACAGGGGTGTCCTCAGTGTAAGTCTGACAACCCAGCCCTTCCTTCTCATGACAGCGTGCCACAGGGACACTGCAAGGGCCTTAGGGCCTGTAAGTTGCTGCTTATCTGGCTTCGTATATAAGGCTTCTTTAAAGCCCCCAAGGCCCATCAACCACCTGTCCATTCGGCAGGCCGGGTCCTGCTGACTGCCAAACACCCATTTATTAATAAACGACAACTGTGCAGCCCAATAATAGACTCAGATGTTTGGTAACTCTATCCCGCCATCGTACCACCCCTGGACCAGCTTAGATGCCGCGAACGGGGCAGTTTCCCATCTATAGTAGTGTTCTGATTTCACAGTCTATCGAGTTAAAGTACATTTCAGGGATGCTGTATGGCGTATTCTGTAGGGCATACAGGAAACAGGGCAGTGCCATCATTTTGTAGATTGCAACTTGCCCGACAGGGATATCGGTAGCACACGCCAGTGACGGGCGTCACCTTGCAGACATGTCAAAGGGCCCAGAAGATTCTGTTCATAAAAGGTTGTTGAGTTGGCCGTCACAAATGTTCCAATATAGCGAAAACAGTCTGTCACTATGTTAGCTCCACATTCCACCGGGAGGGCTGGGGACGCCCCCGTTACAAGTATTTACCGACTTGGACCAATTGATAGTATAGCCATAGTACCTCCCAAAGTTGGAGTAAATTTGAAGGACCCTGTCAATGGAGGCATGAGGGGACGCTACATATAATAAAATGTCATCTGCATAAAGTGGGATTCTGTCTCCCATTTGTCTGTCCATGTTAATCCAAGTATCAGTGGATCTCCTCGTATCCAGCTCGCCAAGGGTTCTAAGGTCAATGCGGATATAATGGGCGGCAAAGGGCAGCCCTGTCTTGTTCCACGGTGCAGAGCAAATGTCTTTGATGTGTGGCCGTTCATGACTACTTACTCGAGTGGTCCAGTATATAATACCCAGATCCATTCAATACATTTTCCACTGAGGAACAAACGTTCCAGAACGTCAAACATGTAGGGCCATTCTACCTTATCAAATGCCATATGGGCATCCATGGACAGTATTGCAGCACTTTCTTGGATCGTATCTTTCCTAGTGATGACCCCATTCACTCTCTGCAGGCTTAGGGCAGTATTCTGGCCCGGCATAAAACCGGAAAGGTCTGGGTGCGCTAATTTAGTCACTATTGGTAGTAAACGGGTCACCAGTATTTTGGCCAGGATTTTCAATGTTGAGTAAGGTTATTGGGTGGTATGAGGAGAAATTCTCAGCCAGCTTCCTCTTCTTATGGATAACAACTATGGAGGCCACATGTTGGTCTCTGGGCAATATCCCATTAGTTTTTCTCTCGAGATACATATTGAGCAGGTGGGGAGCCACTTTTGTGGCGGTTAGCTTGAGGAGTTCTTCCAGAGGGGCATTCGGGCCCATGGCCTGCCCAGACAGTATGCTGTGTATAGCCGCTGTTATTTCCACAATCGTGAGATCCTCATCAAGTATTTGTAGGTCCTCCTTGGTTAAAGTCGGGATTTGAATGTCTTTAAGTAGTTCCCACGAGTCGTCAATTGTGTATGGGGCCATGGGGGAGTAGAGCTCATTAAAATAATCTGCAAATCCCTCTTCCATAGCTAGTGGATTCCTCATCCATACCCCATCCCGTCTATGTATGGCCGCGATCCAACGGTCTGCCCTTTCTCGTCTCTCTAGCCATGCAAGCAGCTTGCCCGCTCGGTCTCCGAGTTCATATATTCTATGCTTTTGTACCAGGTGTTTGTCTAGAGCAGCCTCAGAAGTTAGCACCCTATATTCCTGCCATTTGATCTCTTAAACATGGGCACTTGTAACAGCTTGTGTATTTATAGCAGCTTGCTCCCTATCTTGAAAATCGAGCTCCAATTCTTCCAGTTTTATTAACTTCTCTTTCTTGAGCCCCACTGCCTGGGAGAAAGCCTACCCCTTTATTACTGTTTTATAGGCCTTCCAAATGATTTGAGATGATTGGACTGAACCAACATTCTCCGTGAAATAGTTATCTGTGGCTTAAAAAAGATTCAATTTAATGTGAATTTAATTGAGATTGTTCTACAGGTGCAGGCAGTGCCAACAACATATCGAGCTGATATGAGGGCTTGGTCCGAGATGCCGCTAGCAAGATGGTTAATTTCCATAAGGTGGTGTGCTTTGTCGGCCAGCATCAGAATATGGTCTATTTGTGATCTGCTGTTATGCACTGCAGAGTTAAAGGTGTATTGGCGCATGTCTACCAGGCCAAGAGATGCCAAGAAGTCAGCCATTCTAGTTTTGCTGCCGGGATTATTTTTGGGTGGAAATCTATCTAGTTGCTCACATAGGGTACTATTGAAGTCACCGCTGATCACTATTTCCCCTTCCAGTAAATATAATATCATTTTGCTCATGAGGAATATAGACCGACATGATATTTACAAATCTGCCCTCCCAGGTGCACAAGAGGGCCGCAAAGTGACCATACTTGTCTGTGCTTGAGTGTGTCACTATAAAAGGAAAACTTTTCCGCAGCAATATCGCCACCCTCCCTAGACCCTGTGATGAAGCCCGAATCCACCACCAATTTGTATCCCCACTGGTCGAGTGCCCTGCATGTATTTCTAACCAAATGGGTTTCCTGCAGTAGAACAACATCCATCGCATGCCGCTTAATATATTGAAGCACCACCCCTCTTTTAAGTTTGTTGCCCAACCCAATTACGTTCCAGGAGAGCAGATTGAACACCGTCCCGGTTGAGCTGTGTGCTGACATGGCAGGCACCACTGGTATCCGCTCCCCTATGGGAACTAGAGCACGATTATCTGGGACCTTCCCACTGTATGCTGTTGATAGGTCTACATACATAGTGGGTGCTAGATTTGAGGGCTGTGCTGTATCCCCACAGTAGGAGAGGGGAACTGATCAAAATGAAAGCATGCATTAATAACTAAAACCCTGGATGCATGCATGGCAAAAAAATTAAGAAAATCCCTAAAACTTACAAACACCCTGCCTCCCTGCATGACGGACTTTGAACTACCCCAACATTGCAGAGTGTCTGTCGCCCTCCTTTCCCTGTTTCGGGGGAGACGTAGACCCTAGACTTCCCCTTCCAACCCCAATTTCGATAATTATCAATGCAGCCTGGAGTATATATAAGCAAGTTCAAGAGTGGCATACTCAGCCGGTGTTGCCGCAGGAGTCACTCGTCCCAGGACCCGCCACTCGACATTGTCCAGCAACTGCCCCAATGGCCTTTTCTGCACCCTCCAGCCATTTGATTGATTGGTGTTGGAAGGCGCAAACTACAGTGCGCTTCCTCTTGGGTTGATTAGGTGACTCAGTAATACAGTTTGTGGTGAAGTAGGCTATGTCTCCACTGGTGTGTCTTTATTGGTGAGATTCTGCTCTTCTTGGCCGGACACAGTCCGCTTCAGGCCATTTACAATTTGTCTTCTGCATCTATCAGGATTTCCCAGTTCACTGACCATCCGCCAACTGTCCAGCCACTCCCAGGCGGCTTCAGGTTTTGTGATGAACCACATTTTGCCCTCTTCCTCAACTCTGAGTTTTGCAGGAAACAACATAGCATACTTCAGTGCTTTTTCTCTGAGTGGTTTTTTGACATTGAGGAAGCACCTTCGTTGCTTTTGTACTTTCATGGTGAAGCCAGGGAAGAACGTGATGGTATTGTTCTCAACTTTAAGAGGAGGGGCAGAGCCGTCTGTAAAATCATGTCATTGTCATGGAAGTTGAAGACATGTGCAAGTATTGGCCTTGGAGGTTGACCCAGTTTAGGCCGGCCACCCGGTACACAGTGCGCTCTTTCAATGGAGTAGAATTTTGAAAGATTTTTGGGCCGTAGCTGCTCGGTGATGAGTTCCTTGACAAATAGATCTATGGCGGGTCCCTCTGCTCTCTCAGGAACCCCCAGAATTCTGACATTGTTCCATTTGGCCCTGCCCTAATAGTCATCCAGCTCTTCTGTAACGGCCTTACTGGTGGATTGCAATTTGTGAACTTGTTTCTCCAAGACCTTTGTGGTGCTGGCAAGGTCCTGTGTCACCCCCTGCACCTCTTTCACATGGTCGTCCATCTTACTGAGATCAGCATATAGTAAAGAGATTTCAATGGACACCATAGCGATTCGGGATTCGAGCGATGTACGCACCGTTGTAACCACCTCTAATATGTCTTGTAGGCAGGTAGAGCTTTGCTCCGTGGATGTGTGTTGCATGTCTTTCACCACCTCGGGAGGGGCATTCGCCCTTTCTCGTGCTTTGTTCAAGGAGAACTTATCCAGCTTTGGCTGGAGTGATCCGCCGCCCTCTTTGCTCCACGACATGGCTGCTGTGCCAGGCTGTGCTGCTGCGTAATAGGGGGATAGGGCCCGGGGCGTCCAGCCTCTGTTGCTGGGAAGCGTCCCCACCGGCCTGTCGGATTGCCCCTTGAGACCTTCCTCACCTCCGGAGTCACCGACGCCACCTGGGGCCTTGGATTGAAGCTGTACTGGGGCACCACCCCTGGGTCGCTGTAGCTGGCCGCTTGAAGGCAGATTTCAATATATGGGCCCCCCACTCACCACCACTCATGGGGAGACACCACTCGGTTGCGGGCCACACAGCCCTATGTGGGCCCACACTGGCGATGTTAGTGATGGCTGTCCGGTGAGCAAGCGCCGCCACTACCAGCCTGTCTGGGCATCTCTCCACCAGGTGCCGGACTAGCCCACTCCTCGACACTCTGCGCCTTGCATCTGGAGCTGGAGAAGCAGCAGCTCGTCATCTGGGACTGGTCGCCAATCTCCCAGGTTCAAGCTCTGATAGCAATAATGTCTCCATGATCCCAGGGCCCCCCAACTCGGGAGGTATTTTCAAGTCGTGGCCGTCTAAATGTCGCAGGTTCCTCTCGGCTACACATTCACTAAAGTCCGCGGTCTCTGGCTGCTCTCAGGCTGCACTTCTCGACCGGGTCAGGACCGCAAGTCCGTTCAGTTCTTTCAGGCGATCCTGGCCGTCAACACCCTCAGCCCCCATCCAGGTCGAGTTTCAGCTCCCAGGCCACAAGATTAAAGGCGGCTATTCGAGGGATTAGGAGGTGAGAGCCAGAGCTGTGTTACTGTGCAGCCATCTTCACCAGCACTTGGCCACACCCCCAATTCTGAGCTCAGGTTCAATTGATGATCAGGATCTCCAATCAGGAAGCGTGTTGATCAGTGAGTGAAGAGACTGTTCTCATATTTCCCACCTGGTCTTCCAAGCATAATATTACTCTGGGACCACTGTTATGCACTGACTCTCATGAGTCACATGTAAGTAGAGATGAGACCCTGCTGATAGCAGCATTCCCAGACCCCCATTCTTACATCATCCATTTAAGCACACTGACATGCAAACTTTTTTACATTTTCATTTACGTCCCTAAGTTAGGGGTGTCAAAGTAATGCTCTACTGTACTGCTCATGGGTTTCTTAGTGGCAGAGTGCAGCATCTGCAATGCAGAAGAGACCGTTTTGTCACCTTTATTCAGAGTGCATTCATCTCCAATGGGAGGTTTGCACTAGGTCACAGGAGAATGGGAAGGTGTACGTGATGAAGGTTTTAGTGTATTTCTCAGAGAATGTGATATAAACTGTGATTGGTGCCAGCCACCCTTGGACATCCCCAAGCATAATATTTGCATTGGGGCAAGATGTATTGTGCACAAGGCAAAGTGTGTATATGAATCTCATTTAGCTTACATTCCTCTTATTTACACAGTTCTGGAAAAGATCCTTATTAATTGGGCCCCTAGAGCACAGACACCTTCCCTCATAATGTGTTTGTTATTGCACAGCGCAAATTTCCATAGCAAAGTAACTTAACAGTTTATATTGTTGGAGCCTTGATCCAAAAAAAGGCTGCGGAAAATTGCCTCATTTTTATTGTGGTCCGCTCATTTTGGCCTGTCCAATTTTGCTGACTTTTGAATTCTGTGTGCTTTCCACCCCTAAAAAGCAGTAAAGCTTCCCCTAAAACAAATGCTGTACTCCCTGTTTGACACATCAAACATCAACTTGTGGGAGGATTTCTAAACCTAAAAATACGCCACTTAAAGAAGAAGGTCATGATGAAAGGTAACTGCTGTTGGAAGAAAATGGTTCACTCAAGGACTCCTGAACCCTGCTAACACACAAAGACTAGCACTGCTCTTAAGGGGTCTAGTGGTTGGCTCCTGTTTTCTTTACTTCAGGTAAACACAAGGAGATGATGGACGGAGCGCTGAAACTTGTCATACACTCATCCCCAGTCACAGATCTGGGTTAAATCCATCATCATGTTTAGCTCACTTCGCCACCCCATTTTAGACACAGCTATATGCAAATCAGCCAACTAAGGGCGAACAAAGCAAACACAAGAAGATAATGGATGGAGCGCTGACTGGGGGTGAATGTGGACGAGCCTGCTCGATCAAAGGTTCCCTAATGTGGAACAAGCTTCCACCCAGTTTGAGAGAACACACAGACCTGTTGAAATTCAGGAAAGCCTCGAAGACCTGGCTGTTTCCTAAGAAGTAGGTGCCCACACCAATCTATTATTCCGGTTCCTCCCTTACACTTCAGTAGCAGGATTCCAGTCTGGTCAAAGTGCACTCTACAAATACTTTAAATAAATATAAGGCAACATTATATATGTAATATAGAAAACCTGACCAAAAAACAACTTGTTGAGTATAGGATCGCAAATGCTGAATACGGTTTTTAAATATTACCAAACAGACACATAAGTGACTTAATTTAAAACAACCAATAACGGAAATAAATATGATTGTAATTGTATAAGCTAATTGAGAGAGAGAGAGATGGAGAGAGAGAGAGAGAGAGAGAGAGAGAGAGAGAGAGAGATTACAGTCCAGAGAGAGAGAGAGGGTTTACAGTCTCTGACCACCCACATGGCCAAACCTATCTGACCCTTAGGATAACTAACTTCTGTGTATAATCCCTATCTCCTTTATTAGATTGTCTCAAGCAGTAAACTTTTCAAGTAATTAAAGTAGTCCATTTGTAACAACACACCAAAATAACTAACTATTTAAGAAGTAGAAAGCTCTAAATTTCTCTTGTTACTGATATGATGTGAAACCAGAAATGTGCCATAAATATGGTATTGTCTTTAGATGCGCAAGTACATCTATAGCTAAATGGCTTTCAAAGGTAGCAATTAGAGATGCACAATATGCCTATAAACTGTATTGTACTTAAAGTTATAGCTTACAGATTTGAGAGGAAACATGAGTGGCGCAATTCCTTGCTTCTAGGGCTACCATCTCCCTCCAGGTCATTACAGACACTGTTTCCAATCGTGGACTTTTCTGTGATAGCCTAATGCATTCTGGGTGTTGTAGTTATGTTTTGCTTTCATTGAACTAATATATCACCTGAAATCAGTCCTTTGTAAGTCAAACGTTCAGAACTGGCAGCAGTGACCCAATTACTTGGACTAAGATGGTCACACTAATTGCATATTCAATACATATGTTCGTAGAATTTCTACAGTGCATAATTTTAAAATACTGCATGAGAAGATGCACTAACATATGCTCTTATGAATACTATGAAAGATTATGGGGCACATGCATGAAATTGCTATTTGGTAATCACAAAATGCAATGCAACAAAACATAGAGCAAATAGCAATTCTCTAATTGCGATTTCATAAGCATCGCAAATTCATTTTGGGAATCGCTATTTGCAATTGCGACTCCATTTTTTCCTATGGGCCTCAAGTCTCATAGGTGAGAATGGTCTGACATTACCTTAATTGCAATCACCTAATTGGTATTCGAAAATTAGCATTTCCTAAATGCACAATTCACATTTAGAAAATACTTCTGGCATGTGCATTAGGTAATCGCAGATTGCGATTCCCTATTTGTATTTGTACTTTAGGGAATCACAAAAAATGGTGATTAAATAAATAGCAAATCAAAAAACCTTTCATGCATTTGGAAAAGGCCATTTTGTGATCGCAAATGGACAACTTTTGCGAATCGCCCAGTTTGCGATTGCAAAATAGCTTTGTGCATGTGCCCCTATATTCGAGAAAAAAACAATAGTAATCACAGGTTCAAAAACTGGTTACAAGTACATAATTGAAACCATGCAACAGTCCTAATGAAAAGAATCCTTAAAATTAATACTAATTAACAAGTCTTTGGCATTAATATCCTTCAGCAAAGTGAAAAAAAAGGTAGGACAAATGTACAGCAGTAGAAGGAAATGGAGAATCCTGCACTTCTGTGGGCGTAATTGTTTTAAAAGATTATCGAAAATGATATATATATATATATATATATATATATATATATAAACTATATTTTGTTACCATAGATGGTACCCAGTTGCAAGTCTCAGAACAGACTCCTGATGTAAGAAATAGGATAAACACACTGTTAATTCAAGTATTGGGAGGAGGGTGTCAGTCTTCTTATTAGCTGGTACTAAGCCACCTTACTGCCTAGACAGAAAACTCAACAAAGCCAACATGGGAACCTTAATTAATCTTTGGGAGCTTGGCCTGAGTAACAAAGAAACCCTCAGAGAAAATGTCTAATGGCCAAATTACAGACAAGGACACAAATAACGTAAACCTAGATAAAACAAAAAATGATGGACATTGAGCAAGGACGCAGATTTACTAACGCTTTTTGTCCGTTTTGTGTTACTTCTGTAAAGCAAACCCGAAGCAAAGTGTTGTGGTGGGATTTACAATTCAAATTAAATTGGGCTGGGCAATCGCTGCCTTGCTTTAGTTTGTGTGAAGAGGGGATGGCTTCATGGGTGGTACATGGGCATTCCCATGCACCCACTCATAGGTTTTGAGACAAATGCCTATGTACAAAGAACTGTACAGCACACATAAAGCGAGGGAACGGCTAAAAGCAAAGTCTTTATACTGGAAGGCACCCGCTACACCAGCTTCTGGCATACAATGTTATCTAATATGAGCCCATTCCTGCCTGCCCTGTGTATGCCATGAATTACTATATGAAAGTCAAACTCCCACCGCAAATGATAATCCATTGTGCAAATGCACCCAATTGCTGAGAGGCCTCCCAGATCTTTGGCCATTCTTACATGCACCAAAGTAATGGGAAAATCACTGGAGACTCAATCTTGGGGATAAGATGTGGTGGTTCACTATTTGTCCCAGCACAGTTGGTAGTAAAGAAGCAATCTTGAATGCTAAATATGAATTAGTTTCAAGTTTATTTCAGTTTGGTCGGTTACTTAAAAACCCTTGCAATAAAATCCAACAAGCCATAAAAGAGCAAAAGTGCACATCAATTTAAAAGAGTGTAACCACCTGCATCAGGTATTTGTGGTACATGTGGACAGATTCAAATAAATCCATTCAATCTTCATCATCAGTTAAGGTGCAAACAGATCAGTAAAGGGCAACCTGGGCGGGTTCAGGTGTGTTTAACGGCCCTTAGCCACAGTAACACGTCATAAAGCGTACGAGAACATGACTCCCATTGAGGTAAAAGAGCAAGGTAACACAAACATTTAAAAAGGTATAATATCGTGCAGCAGGATTTTATGGCAGTTGTAAAAAGATTTGAGCAAATATAATAAAACCCTCGTCGTTGCCTAAAGTGCCGGCAGGTTATTATAAACAGTGGTGTAACAATAGCCTCCGCAGCCCTCGCAGTGCAGGGGGTGGGGGTGGGGACTCCAGGGACCGCGTGACTGGGCCTAGAGGATGAGGGCCGTCTCCATGCACCCCCCCTTCTCAAATTACTTTATGCCACTGATTATAAAGTCCAAGCTGGGCGTGTTCTGGAAAAGCTTAGCGCATATGAATTTAAAAGGTTTTGTAGGGGGACCAATGTATGTTCATGTGCTTTAGGTGGTGGTGTAAATATTATGGGGCGATTCGGAGCTTGGTGGTCCTCAGATACCGGTGACAGTCGACAAGCTGATCTTCCAACATCATACACTTCCTATGCATGAGGGCATTTCAGGGGTATCCAGATTGTCAACTGTAGCATTATCTCCAGAAACTGGAGGATTTCATATTACTGTAATACTTATTCTATCCACACCCAGTAAGTACCTTTTGATGTTGCTGTGCAATGGCCTTCTATGGCCTCTTCTAACTCAGACCTACCTCAGTAAATAATAGTTTAATTGAATAACTCTTTATGATATTGCATCACTTAAATATTTAATATAAAACATACCCTAAAAGTCTTCTGATTTACAAAGCACAGTAGCATAAGAGGACAAGCGTGTTATGTTTGCTTTCTTGTATCTGCACTCAATCACAGCTCCTTGAGCGCAACGTTGTGTGTTCTTTTCAGAAACTGAAGAAATGTGTGAAATTGCAGACGTTAATTGTATAACGTGGTCGTGAGTGATAGACAGCATTCCGAATATGTATATATACCGGTATTTATATAATCTACCGTAGCTGAATGACTGCAGATCACTTTACATGAAAGGGTTGATGGAAGATTATACAAGATCGGTGTAAATTAACTGGGGATTACAAGATGCACACCTATTCAAACTTTAGCTACAGAAAGATGTGCCTATAATCACACCATTTACAATCAAGTTCCAGAGCCAGGCTCCAGGTTTCTAAGTATGTTGTTTAGACCTGGGTTTATCTGGAACAGTATAAGCAATGACGCGAAATCTTTACCAGAATAACATAACACCTTTAAGCCTGTTCATATCTACATGAGCAGAGTTAGAAATCAAAGATGGCTTTTGATAGTTCTTTTGGAAACATGCCTTTTGCTATTGTAACGCTCATTGTACAATTTCGAATACGTAGTTATGACACAACCAGTTGCCATGATTCACAAATTTGCTATTAGTGTCCCCTCATCATGGTTTCACTGCACCTGGTCCTAAATAATTTATACATTCGCCTTTCTCTGCATGACTGGCGCACACTGACATTAGGTGTGCAGTGCCAGAGGTCACCACTTCTGGGGACCAGAAGAGCTGAGCAAAAGTAAAGAAAGCCTTTGGAGATGAGTGGGTCCTCTTTTATATCAGGCTCCATTTTGGGGATAAAGTGTGACGGTGGGGCAGTGCAATGGACTTCATAGCTCTCATATGTAATATAATCTTAGCACCGAGGGTCAATATATGTCAATCACCCCTATTATATATATATATTTATTTTTTCGGATGCAGAGCAACCATAAAAGATACAGTACATCATATCATAAATAAGCAAACAATTCATGCTAAAACACTGTAAACTTTGAATCAGTGCAGATAAAAAAAACAGCTGCACAGAATCAATTGATTCTAGATAGCCTAGATCTAAAGGCACCCTAACTTAAAAAACAAAGTCATTTGTTAGTTTTTCATAGTGATCTCATTATCAGTTCCTATAGCAGGATTTAAATTGTGCTGACAGATTCAGATGATGGGCAATGGCATTCATATCATTTTTGGGTACCTGGATTCATTTTTTGTTATCAGATTTTGACCGAAAGCAAGAGCGAGAAAGATTGAAAAAAGTGATAGGAGCAAAAGAATATCAGGCAAAAAGTGACAAATGGAGAAAGCGGGGATGAAAATGAAACAAATAAGAGTGCGAAGAAGAGGCAGAGAGCCATATAATATAAAAGTTAGCGATGCAAATGCTAACTTAAGACAAGCACCATTTTGGGCTGACTAGGACCAGATCACAAAACATTTGAGTCTGGTGCTGTTTCATGCCCTTGGTGACAACGTTTAAAACAGTGCTTGGGGCACACACATTTTACCACCATGTGATGAAACTAGTTTTCTAGAGGTGGTATAGTGGAATTGTTAGATCTGGCCCTTTTGAGAGGTGATCCCCAAACCTTTTGCCTTTTGCCTCCTATTTTTCTGATCCTGTGGTCATTGGTTATATTATTCTGGGCACTTTACCGCTGTTGATCAATGCTACATTTCATATGATCTCTTTTAAAATTGTAACAATGATTGGTTATCCATGATTGGCATATTTGATTTACTGGTAAGTCCCTAGTAAAGTACACAGTGTGTGCCAAGGCCTGTAAATCAAATGCTATTAGTGGGTGTGAAGCACTGGTTGGGCCATCCACATGAGTAGCCCTCTAAATGTGTCTCAGGACTACCACTGCATTGTGCAGTTGTAAATTGCCATGTTGTCCTGGCAAGTGTACCCACTTCCCAGGACCAAACCTTCCCTTTCCTTCCATGTGAGGCACTGCTAAAGTAGGCCAAAGGTACCCACATGGACAGGGTGCAGTGTATGTGATAGGTACGGCATAAACTGCTGTGTGTGAAATGTCCTGATAGTGAAATACTGTGTATTTCATTTTTCAGTATTGAAATTCTGCCTGCCCATAGGCTTATCATTGGGGCTGCACTGTAACAATTTTACATGTGTAACTTGCAATAGGGACAAGATTGGAAAATGAGCTTTAGGCTCTCTGAACTCAGAATTGATTAACACACCTTTAGGTAAAGGCGGTTTTAAAATTCTGTGTTTGAAAATGCCACTTTTATAAAGTGGACATTATCTTATTTTACCATCCTGTTTGTGTATTTAGCATCTAGTGTTGAAGTGGCAGAACCTGAGTATGTCCATTCACTCTAGACGGTCACTGGGGGTGGGTGAGGTGTGCCCTGCCTTGCTTGGGTGATTCATGGCTGAGCTGAATAGACCTTGACTGCATTTATAGTGGTGGGAGGAGTTTCACTTGCACCTGAGTAGGCAGCGTCTCCTCTGCACAATGCTGTCTCCACCTACTGTGGTGATGATGCACCAGAGATGGCTTGAAAAAGAACAATTGATGGACAGAATGCTGCACAATGCCAAACATTCACCCCAGTACAGAGACCTAGGCCTAAATACATTGTGTTTTGCTCCCTTGCCTTTTCAGTTCAGAGCCAGCCATTTGCAAATCAGTCTTCACCCAGTTCCCCATGGGAACAGTCCAGCCCGAACTGCCAGTCTTTTGACTGGGGGTGAATATTTGCTTTGCTCTGCATTCCGTCCATCATCTCTGTGCCTTTTGCTTTCTCGCTAAGTGCACCGGGGATGCCCAGACGTGGGTCCCAGACTCACCCTGCCACTGGTTTCAAGCTAGCATGGCTGATGAGGGGTGATGCCCCGAAACCAGTTCAAAGATGCTTGTTTCCGGTCCATGGAGGAAATAGCTTGGCAGTTTGGGCTTGATTGTTCCCATGAGGAACAAGTTCAAGACTCATTTGCTTATGGCTGGGTCTAAACTTGGTTGGCATGGTGAGCAAAAGAACAATGGATTTAACCCAGATTTTTTGACTTGGGGTGAATGCTTGATTTGCTCTGCATTCCGTCCATCATATGTGTGTCTTTTGCTTTCTTGCCCTAAGTGCACTGGTATGTCCAGAAATGGGTCCCGGACTCACTGTGCCACTCGCTTCAAACTAGGACCTTAAACCTCAGACAATTAGATAACAAGGAGCAAGAGGACCCTGCCAAGAAGAAGTGCGGAAGGACTGTGTGAGGAGCACTTCCTTTTCTAGGGAGGGTTGGCCTGCTGTCTGTGGTAGCGGAAAAGGACAGACTCTTTTTGCCCTGCTGTGGTATCCTGCTTTTGAAGAAAAATCTCCACGGGCCTTTGTGCGCTGGCCTTTTTTTTGGGGGGGGAAGACTTAGGGACATCAAAGACTTCCATCTGGTGCTTATTTCAGGAGAATCTTCCCTCTTGTGCTTTGACTGCTACTCTACAAAAATCCTGGTGACTTGACTTCAGTGGGAAAAGTCCCGGTGCCTTCGCTTCATTCAAAGGAAATTCCTGGTGCCTTGGCCTCAATTTACTCTTTTCTGCAGTGGGAAAGCCTCTCTGGGCTTCCATATTTGGGATCCCCATGCATCCCCCACCCGTTCACCTCCAGCAAGCAGCGACCGAGGCGCCATCTGCTGGGCTATGTAGCGAGGTCTCTGACCTCAAAGAATCAAAAAATTAAGAGCTGCCACTCCCCAGCTGGGAGAGCACAGCTGGGCTTGCAAAGGCTTCCTGGCAACCTTCCACAATGCCGCATGCTGTTGAGCTCCCAGGAGAGGTCAGGATCCTCCAGCGTGTCTGCCTGGACCCACCAATCGACCCTCAGCTGGAGGGAGCAGCTGAGAAGGCACTGCCAAACTGCGTAAAGCGGGATGGGCTGAGTCTCCTGAGGTGTTTGAGGAGAGCACAGGCTGGTGCACCGTGTCACCACGTGAAAGCTGGCTGCTGCCTGCCTTTCCACTGGGGAGGCCTGGTGAGCTTGCCTGTGGTGCCCTGAGGTGGGTGCGTATTCCCATGCACTCGGGTGATGGACAACTTCTACTAGCGCCATTCCGGGTAAGTCATCAACGGAGGTAACCGTGGATGAGTGGACAAGGGTGTAGGAAAGCCCCTGCGAGCTCATTGCAAGCAACCTCCCAGGAGCCCAGGTGCACCGGGTTCCAAGGTTCACAGGGAGTCACTGGCAATACTCTGGGCTCTCCCTGACCAACGGAGGATTGATGTACCTTAGGGACATTTCTTGGGGATCACTGAGTATCCAGGGCCAGCAGCAGGTGCACTGCGCGATCTTGGGCAGCTGCATTTCGCTCAACTTATGCATGCGGGGGACCAAGTGAGGTCTCCCCGCCAACGGGGGCATTTGTGCCAACAGTAACCAATAACGGCGAGAGCAGCACAGCTGTGCTGTGCCCATGGGTGATTGTGGAAGGTCCTGGTGATCCATGCACAGTGATGTTTGGTGATGTAGGTGTCATGCCTTACTAAGACCAGTTGACCAGTATAACTTCAAGAAGTTGCATTTACATGTACAGTAATGGTATTTATTTATTTATTTATTTATTTATTTATTTTTGATATTTATAAAGCGCATACAAAGGCCCATGGGCGTCTCGGCGCTGAGTATCTGAATAGTTTACCCTGAGAGAATGAAACAGGATCTATTGATTAAAAAGCCAGGTCTTAAGTTGTTTGCGAAAAGACCATAAGGATGGACTGGCTTTAATCACATGTGGCAGAGTGTTCCACAATTTTGGGGCCGATACCAGGAATCTTCTGTCCCCCCATGAAACCGTTTTTGTACGGGGTACCACAAGATCACTTGAGCAAGATGAACGCAGTGTTCTGAACGGACGATAGGGAATCAGGTTACGGATGAGATGTGCTGGTCCTTGATTATGCAATGCTTTATACACGATGCATAGAGTCTTAAACTTTATCCTGTTTTTAATGGATAGCCAATGCAGCTCTTTGATGGTATTGGAGGCAGAGTGATGTTTGGGAATATTTCCCAAAAGCCTTGCCGCTGAATTTTGTATTATTTGCAGTTTGTTCAAGACTCCTTCCTGTGCATTGAGGAACAAAGCATTGCAATAATCCAAGTTGGACAGCACGAGGGAAGTAACCAAAGTTTTACCGGCTTTATCAGGTAGAAACGGGAGAATTTTTTTAATAAGCTTCAATTTGGAGTTAATCTGGTTAGCATAAGGGTGAAACGTAAGACGATCATCAAAAATGACACCTAAGTTCCTCACTTTGCTAACAGGCTCGGAGGTGAGCCTAAGGAGGAAGGCCACCAATTGGATGACCACTCAGGTGTTAGTGGTCCGAAGATGACTACTTCCGTCTTATCGGAATTTAACTTTAAACAATTGGAGGCCATCCAACTCCCTATTGCTATCATGCCTGATTTGAGATCATCCGCTACTTTGTAGCCATTGTTCTTGATGGCTAGGACCAACTGGGTATCATCTGCGTAGGAGGTAAGGCTCATCCCATAAGCCCGAATGACATTGGCTAAGTCCGACACATAGATGTTAAAAAGTGTCGGACTTAGGGATGATCCTTGAGGTACTCCACATGGCAGAGACATGGTGGACGAGTGAAATGGTTCCATTGTGACTACCTGGGTTCTATCAGCCAAAAAGGAGGCCAGGAGTTTACTGGCTGTCCCTTGAACCCCCAGGCCTTCGACACGGTCAATCAGAGTGGCATGATCGACCGTGTCGAACGCTGCAGATAAGTCAAGTAATATCAGAACCGCTGTACCCCCAGTGTCGCGGATGAGTCTAATATCATCCGCTGCTTTGATCAAAGCCGTCTCTGTCCCGTGACATTGGCGAAAGCCAAACTGTGTTTCATCAAGTAAATGATGTTGCTCTAAGAAAGCCGAGAGCTGTTTGTTCATGGCCTTTTCAGCTATTTTGGCCAGAACTGGTAAATTGGCAATGGGCCGGTAGCGCTTAGGTTCTTCCATATCCAAATGAGGTTTCTTTAAAAGAGGTTTTATGATGTTTTTTTTTTAACTTTCGGGGTAAATACCTGTATTAAACATGGCATTACATGTAGAGGATATAACCGGAATAACCACATCTATAACTGGCATTAGAATTTTGAGAGGGCATGGGTCGAGTACTGAGCCCGATCTGATAGTGGATATTATATCCCTAGCCTGTAAATCAGAAATTTCAGCAAATTGAGTAAGCATGGGTCCAGTATGTATATCGGGCAATGTCTTGGAGGGACTTTTGACTTTGACGGCAAAGGCGGAGTAAATATCATTGACTTTGCTAAAAAAGAAGCTAGCCAATGTATCACAAAGAGATTGTGATGGAGGTGGGGTCAGGTTAGGGGAGTAGCCAGCTAACTGTTTAGCAGTCTCATACAAAGTTTTATTTGAGTTTTTTGCTATTTCTATTTTGCGACAAAAAAATAGTTTCTTGGCTTCATCAATCATTAGTTTATATTTGGCTACCGATTCTTTATATTTAGTTTTAGCCTCTTCGGCATAATCTTTCCGCCAAAGCCTCTCTTTCCGCCTGCACTGTTGTTTCTGTTGTCTTAAGGCATCTGAATACCAGGGGGCTGAAGGGGTAGATCTGTTGCGGGATAATTGTTTAATGGGAACCAGCGAGGCTGCTGCTGCATCCACCCAGTCATAGAATTGAGAGGTGGCAATATTTGGATCTTGTGATAGAGAAGGCATGGAGGTGACTAATGAAGTTTTGAGGCTGGAGCTGTCTATATCGTTCCATGCCTTAAAAGTTTGATTTGTATTGATGGACTTTGCAGGAGCAGCTAATTGATGAGGGGTTAGTGATGCCATAATAACATGATGGTCTGACCAGGTAACCGGGAAAATTTGTGTTACATGTAGATCATTTGAGTTGGAAAAAATACCATCAAGAGTGTGGCCACCATTATGCGTAGGGGATTTAATCATAAGAGGCAGACCAAAGGTGGTCATATCCCCTAGGAAAACAGCAGTGTCTTTGTCCTCCAATTAATCAAAATGAAAATTAAAATCACCGAGGACAGTAAAGGAGCTGTCAAGAGCAGATGATTCCAAAATGGACCTGAGATCAGTGATAAATCCTGTTCTTGATCCCGGGGGGCGATACAATAGGATCCCTTTAAAATTATCAGATGGGGTCAGTTTGACAGAAAATTGCAGGGCTTCACAGGATGGTAGAGGGATAGTGTTGGTTCTGACCGTGAAAGAATCACGTACGATAAAAGCAATCCCACCACCTTTCCTGCGTGGTCTATCCAATCTATGGATGGAGAAACCTTTAGGGACTGCAATTACAATATCTGGGTCGGACGCATTGTCCATCCACGTTTCTGTCATGAACAGCATATCTAAGTTGTTATCTTCCATTAAGTCGGATATGTCCTGGCGATGTTTCCCAAACGAACGGACATTTATAAGAGCAAATAAAAAGGGTTTGGAGGGTTGGGTCTTAGACTTAGTCAGATGAGATTTACCATAGTGATTCATGACAAGTGCAACTTATATAAGCGGTGCATTATTATCACACTTGCGCTGGTTTGCAAAGTGATTTATAACCTGGTATGCTTATGACAATTGCCTAGTGGCAAAGTGAATTATGTGATGTGGTCTAAAGTGGTTTATGTATGATACAAAGTGTATTTTCATATAACCTTGTGTGAAGTCTCTTTTTGTGATGTGCCTAGTGTGTCACTGTTGTGTGTGTGTGTGTTGCACAAATGCTTTGCACATTGCCTCTGGGATATCCCTGACTGCTCTGCCTAGGGTGTGAGCAGGGTTTATCTTGGGTGTGTAACTTCCTGACCCTGAATAGAGAGGTGGGCTCTCTCTGGCTTATGCCTATACCCTAGCCAACTAGAAATCCCGTTTCTAACAGGAACAGGAATGTTTTTGCATTGTTTGGTTTATGGCATTTTGTTGGGGTAGTGATCTGTTCTGATATTTTTTACTTCCAATGTTGTGTTGTGGTGTTAAGTTTTGACAAGTAGTGCTCTGGTACGTTTTTACGGTGTTGCCATGTTATTTTGTGGAAGTAATTATTTGGTTGATTTCTGTTGTTTACTTTAGATGTGGCAACAAATACTGCTGCATTACCATCCAAAAGCAACACATCTTTAACCTGTTTGTTGCTTCAAACGTTCTGCGCCAGTGCTGAACGTTCGAAGACACGGGTGCGGCCGCGTCGGCCAACGGACATGCGCAGCACTGGCAAGGTAGTGCTCGCGACGACCGTTGGCCGACGGCAGCACTCAAGGGGTTAAAGATACTGAGACAAGCCACCATTTACCACTGTTTATGGTGAAGAAATAGCACTGCTCCAGTTCTTAAAATATTTAAGACACCGTTCAAAAACAAAACTGTAGCTCAGATTGTAGCCGGTATCACACAAAGCGAGCACTGGCAGAACCAAGTTAAGACTAAGTCTCTGGCGCAGTTTGGACTTATTAGTGTTAGTTGAAGAACTTGAACAGAGCGAATTTACTATCTTGGGGAGAGGTAAATGTTTGCTTGTCACAGGAACGTTGAAGGCATCTGCTGCTTTTGGGTGGACTTGTGGCATGCTTTGTAGACCTATCTAAAGTTAACAACAGAACACAACATAATAGCATATACAACAGAATAAAAAGGACAAATCACAACAAAACGATCAAAATAGAACACAACAGAGCAACTGCACACTACAACAAAGTCACGTTGCAGTAATGCAGCAAAAACACAATAGCACAAAAAACAAAAGAACACATTACCACCAGAGCAAAATGTCACCCAACAAATCTGAATACATTTTCTATTCATCCATTACCGCCTCCATAATCCTGATTACATAAAATGGTGGTAAAAGGTGTTTTTAGCAAGGACTACCTCAACTCACTACCAAGGACATACATTAATCAAAAATGTTTTGTGATACGGACTCTAGTGTATTAAATTGCAGAACAGATGTAACGGTGCTATTTACCACCGGATGCAGTGGTAAATGGTTGCTTGGCTTAGAAACGTTAAAATGCATGGGCAGCTTTTGCATAGAAATGTATCAGGATTTCTTGACATACTCAAAGAAAACAACAAAACACAATAAAATCCACAAAGCAATTTAAAAACAACAACCTATGAGGGCAAAACACAACTAAACACAACACAACAAAGTCTAACATAACATCACATTGTAATAAATTAGCAAAACAAAAACACCACAACAAAATACCGCACCACAAATATGTACACCATTTTTATGACAATATCATATCCAGAAATCTGATTGTGGAAAATAGTGGAAAAAGGGGTTTGCATCAAGCACTGCCTTAGCTTACCATCAAGAACATAAAATAGGCCCACACGGCAATTATATGGTCTAGTTTAAGCAGGAACCCAACAGCACAAATGATTAATTTTGGCCAGGAATTAAGTATGTTGTGATTTTAGCTACTGTAATATTGATACTGTGCATAAGAAAATCGTCAGACTTAGCTGAAGCGCGTGAAGGTCAGATGTTTGAATCTGAATGAGCATTCTGAATTGCTGCACTCATATCACCATGTAGTCTAAAGGTCTGGGAATTACCATCCCATCAAAACCAGCCAAGCATGTGCATATCTGCTGTGCTTTGAGGACAACCTATATTCAGTAGTCCATAAATAGAAAGAGTGACTCCAGATAACTTAGGCACTGCCTGGCTTCTATTTAAGAAGAATCAGGCTTACTATTTGCAGACTAAAGTTGATCAGCTAAGATTACCACAAAGCTATGCTGACATTTGGAGGGGAATTGCAGGCTGGCAGCCTATGTAATGAATTGTGCACTTCAGAATAAGCTGCTCTCTAAATGTGCCTGTATACTGCCCTGCACAATTATGACATCTCAGCATTTTACGTATCAGTCTAATAATTATGGCACTTATAACGAGTGGTTGGATAAGTTAACCGGAGTTACTACACATATTGGACTTCTTAGCTTTGCCTTTTCTATCGCATCAGATTCATGGTGGGGGGAATCAGAGAATTGTTAAGGTTTGGGCAAAGTGGGCTCTTGCCCAGGGCCCCAAACCTCTCAGGGAGCCCTCTGATGGAGCCAAAACTCTTCTGCAGAGTCTCGGCCTGATGACCTTGATTAATTCTGAAACAGATTGTTTTAAATACAATTCTCATTTAATCTATTTTTAATGTGGGTGATGTGTGAGAGTATTACAGACAGTTTGCAGAGAAATGTGTTTATGTTTCATGCAACATCTATTAAAAAATGTATTTTATAGATCAAAACAGGACCTCACATATTAGAAATGGGAGGGTGTCTTGGAGATTATTTGCAGTAATATTAGTGAGCTACTGCTGTATTACAATATTGAAAACTTTTCACTATCTCTGAATATTATATGTAAATATATTTAGAATTTGGACCAGTGTGCCTGTGCACTTCAATGGACCTGGCCTAAGAGTGCATGAAAGTGAAAGAGCTAACATTGGTTCATAAATTCAAAGCTGTTTCGAGTGGGGCCCCGCAAAACACATTTGGCCCAGGGTCCCCAAAATCCTTCAGATGTCACTGGATGGAATAAACAACACACCCACCTTAGATTTTGGTAGGTCATGCTGTTTCCCATGGTAGGAAAAAACTTTTCACATTGGCTATTTATTGCACCTGATAAAAAATGTACCTTACGGTATTGTCATTTCTCATGTGAAATAAATATCACACCAAGCACCAGGCCATGTGTGATAACCGGTGGCGGCTCCTCTAGGGAGTGCTGCGGGGCAGTGAGGTGGCGCAGGAGAGGGGCAGGGTTGGGGGTAGTAAACTCCGGCATACGTACAGAGTTAAATAAATAAATAAAACAAATTACATCACACGTGCACATATTCCATAAGCTCAACTACAAGCACAGCTGTAACTTCAAACTAGCCTTCAACGAGTGAGAAAAACAGAACGGTTTTTAGATGTCAATCTAGAAATGGGCGCACAAGCCTGTTATAACAGCAATAGCACATAGTATTTGTGGTGCAACTGGGAGAGTGAAAAACCATATAACCACTCAAAGGAAAGGCCAGAATAAACTGGCGAGACCCAACAAAATCAACATAGACGTACCCAATCACACACACAGTTATGTTGTACACGTAGCTGGTAGTACATACAAATTCTATGACACAAAATTTGCAGAGAAACAGTGATTGTTCAAACAATTGGAAAAAGAACTAGCGTGAGATAGTTATTTGATTCTTTTTAATTTCTCGATGCTTTGCAACAGCCAGCCGACACGTGTTTCATCGCTTGCGCGAATCTTCAGGGCTCTAGGTGGCTGCGTATAAGCCAAAGGTCGCTCTGCCGGTGGTACTTCCGACCCGGTGGAGCCCAAGACCGTCTTGTAATTCAAAAGTGGAAATAAGGGCGTAAACTTTAAACTGTGGTTGCTTCCGCGTTCGACCCGGGAGCGATTCCGTGTTTCCTAATGGGAGCGGATAACTCCAATTATGTCCGTAGTCCCGTTGATATACACTGGCGAGGGGAGTTCTGTTCCCTCTCTGATTCGTATATCTGGATAAATCTTTGTATCATTTTCGAGTTACGCAGAGGTGCTGCTCATGGGTCGCCGTGTTCCTGGTATTGGAACTTTTCACTATCTCTGAATATTATATGTAAATATATTTAGAATTTGGACCAGTGTGCCTGTGCACTTGAATTGACCTGGCCTAAGAGTGCATGAAAGTGAAAGAGCTAACATTGGTTCATAAATTCAAAGCTGTTTCGAATGGGGCCCGCAAAACACATTTGGCCCAGGGTCCCCAAAATCCTTCAGATGTCACTGGATGGAAAAAACAACACACCCACCTTAGATTTTGGTAGGTCATGCTGTTTCCCATGGTAGGAAAAAACTTTTCACATTGGCTATTTATTGCACCTGATAAAAAATGTACCTTATGGTATTGTCATTTATCATGTGAAATAAATATCACACCAAGCACCAGGCCATGTGTGATTACCAGAGGCGGCTCCTCTAGGGAGTGCTGCAGGGTAGTGAGGTGGCGCAGGGGAGGGGCAGGGTGGGGGGTAGTAAACTCCGGCATACGTACAGAGTTAAGTAAATAAATAAAACAAATTACATCACACGCGCACATATTCCATAAGCTCAACTACAAGCACAGCTATAACTTCAAACTAGCCTTCAACGAGTACCATCAGCAACTCAAGACAGCAAGGAATATCGCCCCAACCTCCCGGCTGGATGCCACCTCCAACCACAGCATGGAACTAATCTGCATCATCAAGGAATTTTCCAACCCCGCAGCTACAGAGAACACCATCACCTACTCTCAGGACCTCTGAAATTCCCTTGCCAACTTCTTCTACAGCAAAATCGCTACCATCTACGAAAATTTCGAGCCGCCCAGCTAACCCTAACCAAACTCAACAGACTACTCAACACCATCGACTCCCACTAAATCTCATTAAACACATGGGAACCTTTCTCCGCAAAAACAAACACCTCCATCATGGGCTCCATCCACTCAGGAGGTCAAGGATCGGCCCCACACCCACAGAACACGCAAGAAACTTTAGAATCATTCTGGACCGCAAGCTCTCGATGAGGAAATAGATAAACGCTGTCACATCCTCCTGTCCCCTCAATCTATGCATGCTCAGGAAAATCTTCACATCGCTGCCCATCAGTACTAGACCACTCTCACACAGGCCCTCATCAACAGCCGACCGGACTATGGCAACCTCCATATGTGGGAATCACCTCATAACTTCTAAACAGACTCCAGGCCATCCAGGCGCAGTAGCCAAGCTCATCCTTGACCTTCTGTGATGGACCCACATCACTCCTACCTCAGATCTCTGCACTGGCTCCACATCAGCAAATGATACCAGTTCAAAATTCTAACCCATGCACAACAAGGGACCAGCATTCCTCAACCACAGGTTGAACTTCCACCAACTTACCTGTATACTTCGCTCCTCATCCCTCTTCTTGGCTCACGCAACCTACATTCACAGGAGCAAGAGCGGTGGCAGCACCTTTTCACACCTATCAGCCAAATCCTAAAGCGGCCTCCCCCTTGATCTCTGCATAGCCCCCACCCACCCTGTAGGAGTTCAGGAAGGACCTAAAGACCTGCCTCTTTGACTAATCCATCTCAGCAGCAGCATTCCCCCCGGCCCCGGCACTAGACAACCGCACAAGTAATAAGCAGCACTTTACAAATCTATTTGATTTGATTAAATAAGTGCAAAACTAAAAATTTGCAGGAATCCAAATGAGTTTTAAACGCTCTAGAGCTCCTTTGCATGATGCTGCAGAGCCTCACGTGCCTTTCATAATTTATGGGTACCAAACAGGATACTAGGGAAATTCTTTACAGTATCGTTTATCAAAATGAAATATACCATTCAGTTTTTACTCCCGTCACAGATTTCCAGGAAAGATCACTAGATCAGGCTGCCTTGGTCATACCTGGCATAGTGGGCCACAGTTGCAGCCAGAAACGTCAATGTTTTCTTGCTGTAAATTTGTATCATCCTGTACTGAGTGGGGACTGTCAGTGCTGCGAGGCAGGATGTTTATTCGACACAGAGCAAAGGAAATTGAAATCAAAAGGTTCTGAAATATCCACCCATTTGAATTATGCAATGACTTTTTAAAACTATACTGCAAGGTAAACATTAATTAGACTGGAAAATCTTACAACCTATTGGTAAATGTATTCTTTTGCTCCCCCTCGTTTAGGTCCTAGTGCAGAGGCATATTTAGCTGTTTCACCAGCCTCATGACATCTGAAATTCATAAAGAAAAATTCATATTTACCTGCACAGGCATAAACAGACTTTAAGTCAGGACTATTTATCTATTGGTCATTTCAACTAATTCAAATAACACTACCAAAGAAGGTGCTGCATAATTTTCGTTTTCGTGCTCTATAATTTAGTCTCCACTGCCACCTAAATGAGTACTCAATTTCTGAAAAGTTTCAGTGGCCCCGATCACAATAGTAGGTATTGTGTAAAAATTCTTGTTAACATTTTTCGCAATGGGTCCGCAAAATAAATTCTTTCAAAATCGTACGTTTTCGTTTCAGAATAGCCAAACTACAAGACACTTTCTTTTAGATTACCAAAAAACTTGTGACAGTAATGGCACTGTTCTCGGTGGTTACTATAACCGTTTTAGGCATTTGCAATGAAGAAACAGAAATGGACTGTGCCCCTGAACACAGGTGGATTTTTAGCATTCTAAAGGAGGCCAGCTCTCAGTAAAGAGATATGGACGAGAATGAAAGAGAACACATAGTTACATGGCTAAGACTGAAAGGCAGGCGTGTGGTAAATGCCAGTAGTGAAGGTCAAATGTGATCTAACTCCTCTCGGGAGGAAGTGAAAAAGAACCCCTTTGGAATGCTGATCAGTTCGTTACCAGCAACGTCTCTATGAGCCAACCGTGCAACAATGCAGGGGGACTGACTGTTTCATCACCAAGGTTAAATTCAGAAGTATCACACTTGTAATAGAAATGCCACTTGAAGAACCCTTCAAATGCAAATTACAATGTATGCATCATACAAACAGAGTGAGGCTGCGAAGGGCTGAGCTTGATCCCAGGCACTGCTCACTTTAAGGCCCTGTTAATGAAATGACAAACCCTGTGCAAACCTTTCTTTGTGCCAGTGTTGGATAACTGCAGTCCTAGAGAAGGCCCCGGCAGGCGCTGCACAGAAAGTGCAAAAAAGGTGACTCATTCAAAATAAGCCTAAATGCTTTTTAGCATGATCTGTCAATGCTTAATTTGAGCCGGTGTTTTTCGGTGCTCAGCACCGGCACCAAATTAAGGCCAGCGCTTTTCATGAGCACAAGTAAAGGGCACTTTCATTTACAGGGAGATTAAATGATTTGCCCCAGAATCACAGGATGTTGAACGGACGCCAAGACTCGAGCCTAGAAGTGTAGTACCCCTGCTCCAAAATCGGTAGCTGGTTCGTTTTAGGCAGCGCAAACAGGAGAAAGGGGCTAGTCGAAGCTGACTTCTGACAAGAGCCCCAGCACTTACTTTTTTTTAACAAATTAACCACACTCTAGTTAGAAATATGTGCTCAAACCCATGACGTTGCCTAATGCTAGTTATCTTTTCTCACAGTGAATTGTGCCCGCAATCACATCTTTCTTTACCATTTGGACTTTTTGTCACCCAGCATGAATTCAACCACACATATATTGTCATTTCACTCTGTTGGAAGTGGTTCTAATGCCCCGTCTTTATACATTAAGACAGGGGGACGCATCCACTGAAACTGTTCATCTTTTCAGGCGGAGAGAGGATAATTGTAGCGTTCTGGGGATGTGATTCGTCCCATATTATGGTTCTATTGTCCTATAATCTGTGAGCATTCAACGGGAGCAAATGGTTAAGTACACCGGATGGGAAAACGGACAGATTCTTGAAGTGTCATCATTACTTATGCGGTGGACGTTTTCATTGACTGCGATTCATTTGAGGGACACTGAAAAATGACGCCTGATTAGCTGGCAAAACCTCCTCGAACATGAAAAATGATCGCGAAATTATTTTTTTTGAGGTGCTGCATTAATTCGTTCATCCTCAGCTGGAAAGTTGTTATAAATGGCCGTCTGTAGCATTCTATTATCAGAGCCACATTTCACAATCCTATTAAAAAGCCATCGGTGCTACTCAGAGCATTTTCTTATTACGAGCAGCCTTCAAGACAAAAACAGATTACAGCAGTCAGGCACTCCACTTCCTATTCGTTTACTATTTCACCATCTAAACGGGTGAACAGTATTCTTAAAAACCTGCCCCTTAAAAATGTATGCTAAGGAAATCCTTTACCAACACTACCATTCTGAATCCTTCATAAATATTTGTGATTACTAATAAAGTATCCAATTCCCAAAAGGCTCATCCCGATCTCAAAAACCTGTATTTCGTGTAAGGAGCTACTTTTAGTTATTCACAAACTTTAGGGCCCGATTCACGAAGGTAAATTACGTGTAGTGCAGTTACGAGTGCAAAGTGTTTGCACTGCACATTGCGGAGAGTGCACAGAGCGCGGATTCTGATCTGAGTGTGTAGATTGTGCCCTGATTGCGGAGATCCTGCGCCAAATGCGCAGACTCCAGGGGCCTCATTTATGAGAAATGACGCATCGCTGCGTGAAAGCAGCGATGCGTCACTTCTCAGTGCGCACTCCTTGCGACATACCTGATGCGTCATATTTAATGTATGATGCATCATGTCGCAAGGAGTTACAGATACGTCTGTATTTCTGACGTATCTGTAAGCGCAAAAGTGACGCATTGCTGGATGTGTCACAAAAGTGACGCAACTCCAGCAATGCGTCCTTTCACATGGGGCAAGCCCCATGTGAAAGGGCCTGCGTCAGTCTTACGCCTGCTGTGAGGCAGGCGCAAGATTTTGATGCAACGGCATCCTAGAGATTTCACTGCGTCACTTCTACGAAGCTTTTTGCGGGGGAACGCCCCCCCTGCATACATTATACCTGACGCAGGTATAATGTAGCGCAGGGGTTTACAAAGTGATGCATCTGCTTAGATGCGTCACTTTGTAAATAGTGCGCAACAGGAGGCCTGTTTTACGCCGCCAATGCGTCACAAAAAGTGACGCATCGGAAGCGCAAAACTGACGCAAGGTCTCATAAATGAGGCCCCATACTTGTAACTTTACTACATGTATGTTATCTTCGTGAATCGGGCACAAAAGAGTTTTACGACAATGCACTTCCTATACTTATGTGTGCTGAGTTCTCCGGGCCTGGAGACTCCGCAATCAGGGCAGAGAACTCTGCACATATAATTATAGGCAGTGCTTAGTTTGTAAAAAATAAGAAGTGCTGGAGCTATAGTCAGGAGGCCACTACAGCTTGCACCACAAATTTCCCCTGCCATGCTGCCAAGGATAGTAACAACATAACTACTAACCATCACACAGTGTTTTGTTATTGATGCTAAGGAGATCAGCAAGGTACATACGAAAATTCAACAATGGGAAGACATGCTAGCTTTAGATTCATACATTTTACATGGACCAATCCAAAGATAACACACAGAAAAAAAATCTAATAAAAAAGGGAAGAAAAAGTAAAAGAAAACAGGAAAATCAAGTTATATTATTCATCCATAAATAAATCAACCTTTAGCGGGTTTAGTAGCAGTATTCTTTTGTCATTTGGTCCGCTTTAATCCATAGATAAATCACCATGTAATGTCCTTGGGAAAACATAGCAGTTCGATGGTACGGGTGGTTCAGCGGCTGCTCAGGCTGCGCCTCTCGACGGCGCTGTCAATCAGCCACCTTCCTTTCCTCCGCCTCCTAACCGTTTTACTCGGCCCCCAAAACTATAAGAATGGCTTGGGTGGCAGGTAATAGTCAATTGTAATGTATATTAATAAATACCTGTTGTTGTAGTCATGTCTAAATTAGCCAGACAGCGCCAACATGTGGTAGACTGTTTTGACAATTAAGTGCCGGTGCCAAGCACCAGAAACCCCCAGGCTCAAATTAAGCACTGACTATAGGGAGTGCAACGTTGTAAAACTATGCATGTAGTTTGTTAATTGCATTTAATGGTATGTTCTGTACTTCTATGGAAACATATTGATTGATTGATACTAAAACTACAGTTTGTGAATCATATATGAATATATGAGTCCGTACTTAGGGTAACACTGGGGGTAAACCAAAGATACATTCTGGCTCATACGTCACTCAAAGAAGGATGCGCTGAATCAGAGACGGGTGCACCCTCCTTCACCTATTGTTGAAGTGCACCCTCCTTCTCCTATGGCTGCAATTCCAACTTAGATTACTATAGTCATGAGTTTCGCAAATCAAGTTCAATTGCTCCTCATCTCCTCTGCTATTTTTCAAGCACACAGTTCTATAAGATACAAGCAACATAATAAGACACTTTTCATAAAGGCATTTTATAGTATGTGAAGTAGTACTTCCATAGTACTCATATGTACACTTACATGCATGAGTAAATTAGCCCCAAAATACATGAAATAAACATTCTGGAGAATAGTCATATACAATTCATAAAATACAAGTAACTATGCCATCTTTGCACTTTTACTACTAGGGAGTTGGACGTCTAGGCTGACTTACAAAGGGATGTAGGAGTGCTGTTGTTGTACTAACTCCCATATCCATAAATGCTCTTGTGAATCCGTCCCACTTTTGCCTTGTGGTAAAGTGAATGTTTTCCACATGCTGCTGAATAAAATATCTTTATTAAAATACAAATCAAAAAACATTTTGTTGATCTTGAAGAATGAACAGCTGATTGGACTTGCTGAGTTCAAACTTGTGAGAAAGGGGTCGAACAGAGACTTCTGGAGTGGATGTATTAGTCCACTGGACAACAGAACAGGCTATACCCATTGAAGTTGATTATTCAAAATGCCAGTGTTAGCAGAAGTGACACTTTGATCCTTCAATGATAACATACGGTTAGTCTCTTGTTCTACATTTTACCCCAAAATAGCTTCTTTTTGATACTGGGGGTCTAAGGGTAATGGGTGGATGTGGTATCAACAGGAGATAAACAAGGCTTACAGAAACCCGTTTATCCTCTCATTCTGATACTGCCTCCATTACCTCCGAGAGTATGACTAGCAAAGGCATGAGTAGGATATACTGGAGGGGTAACTAAGGAAGCGGCTTATTCTTCTGGTTGCCCTAATTTATGACCTAGGCAACCCCACATGTGCACAGTCTGTTCTTCATGGGCTACTTGTGTTATGGAAATAGTATCAAAGTTACCTGGAGCTGCTATAAAACATCTCAGTGTTCGAGATTATTTAGTGGCACAAAAAAATAAGTGTTTGTAATGTCTTTTTGGGCAGCCACAATAGAAGGAATTACAAATCAAAAGACCCGAGTACAGTGCTAGTATTTCCCTTACTTTTAAGCTACTAATCACATGATCACTAGAGCCCGATCTTCTCCACGCCACCATGCTGCTGTGGATGCCATGTATTTTCCTTAGGGGGCTGTGAAAAGATCTCAGAAAAGGCCTTTAAAACCACACCACAGTGAGGATTGTGCTAGCAGCCCTATCCTTATCCTTAATTTCCTGCCTCCCCATAATGCTGAGAGAGCGCAAACTGATATAAATATATGAGTACATCACACTTACCTATAGAGAGCATAATTCATGAAGAGAAATGCCATGAGTGCTAATAGTATCTGAAATTATATTCTAAATGTATAGCTAATATAGAGATTTAAGTAGAAGTGGAACTAATACAGAAATGTGTGACATTATATGATTTTATTAGACGTGATTATTTTGAATCTATGTCGTGTAGCTGTTAACATAGCCTCAGGGCCAGAGCTGGAGCTAAAAGGGAAGGTGTTTCTTTTCACGACACAGATTGTTTAACGTTTTTGGTCATTGCATTAATGGGCCATGATTTGGAGTAATGTTTTCCAAATAATAGAATAAGAGTTTTAACATGCTTTAATTAAATGAAGAAATTGAATGCTATAATCATAATGTGAAATATTGTAGGCCTGAAATGTTTTAGCATTGATTTACACGTACATGTCTGGGCTGAGAAATGTTGCAAGCCTTTTTTAGAAGTCTATGAGAGTTGGGTTCTTGGCGGCAGATATCTGTCTGCAACAGGAAAGGGGGGATCCAATTATAAGTGAATGAATAGAGGCCTGTTCAGTAGACGGCCCAGACATGGAGGAGGGTTCTGGAATGTTTAAGGGGTATCAGCGGGCCGGAGAAGAGACTGAGAAGCAAGGTCAACTCTAACGTCTGAGGCCCAATACAAAGCATCATGGAAAAAGCCTGAAGTTGCACCACGTGAGAGGCGTTTCGCAAGGGGCGTCTCAAATGTTGTTGACTGTTTTGTATTAGGGACAGCACCCCTGGGTGGAGTTAGAGCAGAGACCTGAGGACCCTTTAGAGAGCGGATGGGTAGGCAGTGAGGGGTCATGACTGGAGAACTTTAGGTTTTCACCAAGAGACTTAGAGTGGGTGACTTCCCTTGGGGGTCATTCATTGCTGACACCTTTGTTAGGTTGGGATTTGGTTAAGTAGGGATACCATCTAGAACAGGGTAGGGACGCCTAACCTGTGTTTGTTTTCCTCCAACCTAAATGAAGGAGAGATATGCGTCTATGCTGATAGCTTTGCTATTTTTAGAACTTGTGTTAGTGATTTCTGTTGCTCGTCTGAGGGCTTTTCGAGAGCACATGTATGTAATTGGACCTGTGTATCTCGTGAATCTCATTCTGAGATGCTTGTATTTGCAGCTCATTATATCTTTACAATAAACTTTTGAAACCTAGAAGTTGTCCGTGATCTTTGAGAGTAGAGTCCTTTCTTGGGTGAACTAATTTGCAGATAGGTGTACTGTTTCCTTCCAAGACAGGCAATAAAGGTTCAGTCGACCAGAACGAGGTTTGGATCAATAGATATAAGGTATCGATCAAAATCTCGCCCTTTCAGTTGGTAGCTATAGAGGATGGTTGCCTTCTTGAGGACGGTGACCTAGGCCAGGTTAGCTTACCCCAAGGCCCCTAGAAATCGATGATCGGAAGAACAGCCCGCAGATGAAGATCCGGATGACGTGAGACAGAAAAAGCAGCAGTATCGGTCGAGAGTGAGTATAAAGGGTTATGCGTGTTAGATTGCGGTGTTTTTGTATTGTGTCTATGTTGTAATGTCTGGCGGAGTTGAATGTCTGTAGAGTGACTGTGGAACAGGTTGTGAGCGCGCGCAACCGGTGGAAATCTTAAGTTCAAGGAGAGCTTAAGTGGTTCGGGTGTATCGGACACCCAGAGTAATTGTCAACTAGTGTGAAGGGGGTCATGAGGTACCATTGATCACCCGAGAGACCGAGATAGGGGGAACGTAAGAGTGAGTGCGTGAGTAACGGACGCTGGTCGGAAGTTACTGTGTGTGTAAGTAACCTATCAGAGAGACGATAGACATCTCGTCAGTTGTGTTGACAATTACAGATAGACTGTGGACGTACAGTCGAGAGAAGTGACCGCTTGGTCGGAAGTAGTCATTTTTCAGTGTATGAATGGGACGCATGCATAACCGGGAGACGAGTTGAGAAAGGAGGGGTGCTGCTGCGAAGCGGAGAAAAGAGACGTCAGGTGGTGTCGCGCAGTGATTGGCTGACCGGAGAAAGACCGCGCTGTGATAGGCCAGCTAGCGAACACGTCATACAGGGTCGCGACGTGATTGGCCAACAGGAGAAAGACCGCGCTGTGATAGGCCAAGCTAGCAAAGCCGCGACAGGATTGGTGGATTGTCATCAGGAAGTAAACAGAGTAGCGAGGCTGAATTTTGTGCGCATAATTATGAAGTGTTTTAAATGGTTGAAAGCGCTGTTTAAGAAAGAGAGGCGAGGATCGTATGAAGGGGAAGAAGCCCCGCCGGAGGGTACGCCAGCTCGTTATATGGCAGTAAATGTTGGGTTGCATACGATCCTTTGGATATCAGAGTGGAGTAAGATTACTGAAGGAAACGAGGAACTGACGTTCCCGAAGTACGGGACGTTCAGATTAGAGGTGTTACATCGATTGAAATCAGTCATGACCTCAAAGAGACCCTTGCCTAGACCAACCCAGTTTGAAGCCCTTGATGCATGGCTTAGGGCAGCGCATGAAAGGAATATGAACAGACGACAAGAAAGGGTGAAACGCTCGGTAAGGGCAGTACAGGATGCCAGGTGGGATGCGGATGCTAAAAGATGGAGAGTGCATAATTTGGAAATAAATAAACTGTACCCAGTGTTAGAGGCGCCAGTAAATAAAAGCCCCCTAGAAGAAGATGATGAGAGCGAAACAGAGGACAGCCTGATAAACAGATTACTGACAGACAGGCCACCCCCGTATAATAGAGCAGGGGGAGAGGTCGAGAATACTGAAGGAGAAAAGGGGGGCAATGCAGGAGAGCATAGACCGCTTCCCAGTTCAGAGTGGGATCCTGAGCCAAAGAAAGAGTTGCTCCAGCCTAGTCAGGTGCAACAGGTAGTCGGTAGGTTTGTGGTACAAAGAGCGCCGGAAACGGAAAGCGCCACATCCTACCCATTACCAGATGCACTACAGGTACCTGTTACCATAGGTCCTATAATATCGATATATGACCAAGAGAGAGCAAAAGGGGAAGAACGGAAACGGAAAGACAGAGAAAGAGCAGAGCAGGCAAGGAGGAACGATACCACTAATTCCCCAAGTCAGATGCCGATACCCAGAGAGTGGAGCACCCCGATGCACACAGCAGGGGACCCAGGAGGAGATCCTGGGGGCCCTAGATGGCCAATGGATCTGAGGGGATCTGGACGAAAATCCTTTCAAGAGCTAAATGAGTACATGAAGCAGTGGGATGAGGCAGTGAAGGCTCAAAAGTGCATCAATGCTGCAGAAGCAGAAAGGGAAAGTCAGGACAGCAGAGCACGAACTCACTGCGGGGCTGGGGAGAGTAGCCCGGAGTGGGACTGTAGAGGGAGTAGGGGAGTCACCCATTGGGCCCGGAATGGAGGTAGAACAGACCTGGAAAACGGGGGCCCCGGGAGTGAAGGGGTGGCGTGCCCAATACTCAGTGAAGGGGAGAGGAGAGCGCAAGAGTACAGGAACAGCTTTAAGTGTCCACACTGTGTGCCTGCCACCAGAGAACAGAATGGGAGTTGTGAGAGGTCGCACCATAGTCCCTGTGATGACAGAAATGAGCGCAGCCCAGGGAATATGGGGAACAAGGAAGGATCGTATCGGATACTGAGCGATACGAGGCAAAGGGAGTGTAGCGACCAGAGGGAAAATAACAGAGAGATGTGCGGTGAGAGGAGAGAAGAAGACGAGAGTGGGCAGAGAGAGAGTAGAGATAAAAGGCCCGTGTTCCATCACCTTCCAAGATCGGATGGCCGAGCATGGGACCTGGAGAGATGGGAGCAAGGGAGGCCACCCATTAATTCTCCTGAGCCCAAACGCAGAGCTCGAAGTTGGGATGGTAGGGAGACCAGTGAGCCCCCTTCAAAAGACATATTGCGAGCTGAGATAAAAGCCAAGAGACTTGATGTCTCCAGCTTAAGGTCAGATCTGGATGACATGGTAGATGGTACCCTGCCTTTAGAAAGAATGGAAATGTATGAACAGGATGAAATACTGTATATGGCAAAGGACATCACACGAAAGGCGAGAGCAGTCCATGAGAAGTTAGTCGAACTAGCAGGCAAATATATGGTGGACTTGTCAAGAACCAAAGCATTACAGGGTAACCACAGGCTACATTACTCAGATCGAGATCTAGATGAGAGGAGAACGATTGGGCTGAAAACACACATAAGGGAACTGATTACTGGAATAAGGACATGGAGGGCACTAGATAAATGGGAAGAGAGGTGGTCCAAGAAAGGGACCGGCAGAAGAAGCATGATTGGTATAACACCAGGACAGCAGGGAATAGAAGCTTACCCTTTGCGTGAAGTTGCCAATGGGAGCTATGTACATGTCCCTTGGAGTAGGGGAGATTTAGCTGCTTTTACCACATCTTTCCCCAAGTTACGAGAGAGCCCCGTGGAGTGGTACAAGCAAGTGGAGAGATTTGTAAAGATCTCAAAAGTCCTATGGATAGATCTGAACACGCTGTTTGACATTGTAGTACCAGGAGATCTGTGGACAGCATGCAAGGTTAGCGCTGAGTGGCCCACAACGGAGCCAGAGAGAGATGCTAGGACTAATGGGCCGTCCGAGATCGTGATGGCAAAATTCGAGAGAGTGATGACTTGGCTGAAAGAAAAAGTGCCAATGCAAGACATAGATTGGGTCAGAATAGACAGAACGAGACAGGAACCCAAAGAGACAGTCCATGAATATTACGAGAGATTGCTGAAGGCGTTTAAACAGTATAGCGGCTTGGATGTAATGGATCCAAAGGACATAGGGCAATTCGTGTCCAAGTTCGTCCTGGGACTGAGACCGGATATTAGTTTAATGATTCAGCAACACTCGATTTGTTGGCAAAGTAAACCCCTAGATGAAATACTGAGATATGCCAGGTACTGCTGTGATGAGGTAGACTCCAAGGCTAAGAAACTAAAAGAGAAGCTGATGGTGGTACAATTGCAGACAGCAGGAAAAGGGGGACCGCAACAACAGCAGCAAGGGACAGGTACAGGAGGTAAGAAGCAGTACAGTCAGAACAAGGGTAATGAGGAGAGTACTACCTTTAGACCCAGAGTAGACATAGCTACCTTGAAGAAAACGACTAGGTGCCACCAGTGCAACGAGTTGGGGCATTGGAAACGCGAGTGCCCTTACAATGTAGAGATCGGAGAGCAAGAGATAGAGGAGGAAGAGGTCCAGAGCGCACCTATGAGAGGGGCGACGCCATACCAAGGAAAGGTGCTCAAAGGGGGGGGGGCTCCTCCCCGAGCCCAGTTCCCGCAACCTCCTCGAGTAGGGAGTATGGGTAAGACCTATAGACAAATGCCCCTGTTTATGGAAGGGGAAGAATGCTATTATGTGGACCCATTAACCGGACAGAGAGTGGAAAGAGAAGACTGCACCCTTGGGGCAGCCTTAGAGGTAGATCAGAGGGGACCCTATGTGGAAGCAGAAGTAGCAGGGTGCCCTACGACATTTCTGGTGGACACAGGAGCCACTAGATCCACGATCAGATCAGCTGCAGTTCCAGACCTGCCCATGTCTGGAGAGACCATACAGGTGGTAGGGGTCGCAAACAGGAGAATAACCAGCCAATTGACAGAACCGGTACAGGTGAAAATAGGGAAGTACAGCGATGAGCACCAATTTGTGGTTTGCGATTCAAGCCCTGTGTGTCTGCTAGGAAGAGACCTGTTGTGCAAATTGAATTGTACTATATATTGTACACCCCAGGGAGTGGAGGTATTGACTAATGATGATGATGCAGATTTCAAAGTTGCAAACTCAAGAATATGTGTGGAGCTGTACCCTACTTTGACAGTAGACGAGCTTCCCTGGGATTTGAGAGAGACAGTGGCATCAGAGGTATGGGATTTCACTGGGGAAGAGATTGGATTGGTCAAAGGGGTGGACCCAGTGAAAATTGTAGTGAAACCGCATGCTGAGTTCCCAAGAACACCCCAGTATAAATTGACTCCAGAAACGATTGCAGGCATAAAACCCGTGATCGAGTCCATGATTAAACAGGGAATACTGAAAGAAATCGTGGGTAGTCCATGTAACTCCCCGATTATGGGTCTGCAGAAACCAAATGGGAAATTTCGGATAGTGCAGGACCTTCGAAAGATTAATAACATAGTCGTTTCATGTTGTCCAGTGGTACCGAATCCATCAGTGATACTGTTTCAGATTCCATTCCAAGCTGAGTGGTTCACTGTGATAGATCTTTGTCAGGCTTTCTTTTCGATCCCTTTGGACGAAGATAGCCATTTTCTTTTCGCATTTAAGCTGGAAAATCGCGTCCTAACATGGTGTCGTATCCCTCAGGGGTATACAGAGAGTCCATCGATCTTTAACCAGCTTCTGAAGAAAAATCTTGAAAGTCTAGTGCTGCCCCAGAAGTCAGTTCTGGTCCAGTACATAGACGACCTCCTTGTGGCGTCAGACACAGAAGAAGCTTGCAGGGAAGACTCCATTGCTTTGTTAAATCACCTAGCTGCCAATGGGCATAAGGTATCCCCGGGAAAATTGCAGTACTGCCTGACAGAAGTGCAGTACTTGGGACACAGAATTGAGAAAGGCAAACGAAAAGTGTCACCAGATAGGATAGAGGCGATCATGAAAATGAATGCGCCTCAGACCCAGAGAGAGGTCAGGATGTTCCTAGGGATGGTGGGCTATTGCCGACAGTGGATCGTGAACTTTTCACTGAAAGCAAAACCTTTGCAAAAACTGACGCACAAGGAGGTGAGTGATCCGGTACCATGGGACAAAGACTGTTTGATGGCATTCTTACAGCTGAGAGAGGACCTGTGTCGTGCTCCGGCATTGGGAATGCCTGATTACAATAAACAATTCTTTCTTTACTGTTGTGAGAGAGAAGGTTGTGCGTTGTCTGTGTTGGTCCAAATCCATGGGAATGCCCGTAGACCAGTTGCTTATTTCTCAGCTACTTTAGACCCAGTAGCCGCAGCGTTGCCCGGATGTCTCAAATCCGTTGCTGCAACGGGTGTCAGCATTGAGAGATGTGAAAATATCGTCATGGGGCACCCGTTAGAGGTGTGCGTGCCACATTCTGTTGAACTGTTGATGACCAGGACCAAAACACAGCATCTGACCAATAGCAGGCTCACGCGCTATGAGCAAGTTATTCTTGCTGCAGAGAACGTGACCCTCAAGAGATGCTCTGTTTTGAACCCTGCTACCTTAATGCCACTTCCAAATGATATTGATGATGATGATGAATATACAGACCATGACTGTCTCGATGTGACTGAACTATGCACCAAACCCAGACCCGACATCGTAGATGAGCCACTGACCGACCCAGACGAAGTTTTCTTTGTCGATGGCTCATGTGTAAGAGACGAAGTTGGGCAGTTGAGAGCAGCTTATGCTGTTTGTACAATTGAAGGAGTTGTGGAAGCAGGGTGCCTGGAAGGAGTAAACTCCGCTCAGGTAGCCGAGATTATTGCCCTAACACGTGCTTGCTTAGCAGGCAATCAAATTCGAGTCACCATCTACACCGACAGCCAATACGGGTTTGGGGTAGTTCATGATTACGGGCAGTTATGGTCTCAAAGAGGGTTCATGACTTCTTCAGGCTCTCCCATTCGCAATGGAGAGTTTGTGCGCTTGTTGTTAGAAGCATTGCAATGTCCAGCAAGTATCGCAGTTGTAAAGTGCATCGCACATACCAAAAATGAGGACTTTGTTTCGAAAGGCAATAGATATGCTGATGAAGTTGCGCGGTATTGCGCAGAACAAGGTTACTCTTTCACAGAGGTGGATGTGGGTGGAATAAATGTAAGAACTGAATTAGCCATGATACTGGAAACTGTTGATACTTGGGATGAATTGTCAACCATGCAAGAAAATGCTCCTGATTCAGAAAAGGAAACATGGGTAAAGGCAGGATGTGTAATGGGTGAGACTCATTTTTGGGTCTCAGCAGACGGCAGAGCAGTGTTGCCCAATGAGATGGTGAGTCCAATGGCTAGACTCATACATGGTCCCGTACACTTAGGGAGAGATGCTATGCTGAGAGTGTTTAGACAGACTTGGTACAATCCTAAGTTTAGAATAGCAGCAGAAGCAGTGTGCCAGCGTTGTGTGACCTGCCAGCAGCTGAATGTAGGGAAAAGAACACCAGTTGCACTAAGTCACATAGGAAGGTCTGGAGGTCCATTCAACAGAATGCAGATAGATTTCATTGAAATGCCAAGATGCAACCGCCTCCGCTATGTCCTGGTGGTTGTTTGTGTGTTCTCCAGATGGGTTGAGGCATACCCTACACGTAGGTGCGACACCCTCACAGTGGCTAAGTTACTGCTTAGAGAACTTATCCCTCGTTTCGGGGTGCCGGCCTTTTTGGAATCAGATAGGGGAACACATTTTAACAGCGAGCTTGTGAAGATGATTTGTGTTGCACTAAATATAGACCAAAAGCTCCATTGCAGTTACCGACCAGAAGCCTCAGGAATTGTGGAACAAATTAATGGCACGATCAAGTCCAGAATAGCGAAAGTTTGCTCCTCAACGACCCTGAGTTGGCCTGATGCCCTGCCATTGGTACTCATGAGCCTTCGTAGTACCCCAGACAGAAGAACAGGGTTGTCACCACATGAGGTGTTAATAGGGAGAGCAATGAGACTGCCATCTATTCCAGCTACTGCACTGTTAAATATCACAGATGATATGATCCTGGACTATTGTAAGGGGCTGTCTGACGCCATGCGTTCTGTGTCCCTTCAGGTGCAGGCTGCAGAGGTTCCAGCGTGCCAGGGCCCTTGCCATGACCTGTATCCTGGGGACTGGGTCCTGGTGAAGAAACATGTGAGAAGAAGCTGCTTGGATATTCGTTGGCGTGGGCCCTACCAGGTCATCCTGATCACAAGTACAGCTGTAAAGGTGGGAGGCCTGCCCACCTGGATACACGCGTCGCATACGAAAAGGGTTCCAGCACCTCTGGAAACAGCTCCTCTCTCGGATGGACGTCCAGCTGAGGACCAAGAAGCCATAGAGGGGGCTAGCCAAGCTGTAGAGGTGCCAGTGGAAGCAGGGAACGAGTCTGACCAAGCTGAGGACGGTCAGTACAACAGCGAAACAGAAGACGCTACAGAAGGAGAAGACAGCTGGGAGTACGAGTCTGACCCTGACAGGTCTGAAAGAGAGCGAGAACAGACCAGAAGGAGAAGGAGTAGAAGGGCACGTGGAGAAGCAAATTGGCCGCAAAGAAGAAGTTCTAGCCTGAGGTCAACTCCAGAAGCAACCCTTCCTCCGATATCAGAAGACTCAGACCCAGAAGAAGGTGCTCAGGGCGCTGAGGCACCGAATCGAAGGAGGTCAAGAAGAGTGCGTGTGCCTAACAGAAGATACTCCACACCTGAGTGGACATATCTGGCGACAAATGTCTGTGAAACCGGAGACAGGGAGGATCCGAGCGGTGGTGGTGTCCAGTTCTGAGCCCATTATCACCGTGGAAATACAACTGTTGGTACCCGGGGTCGAACAAGAAGGGTCACTAACATTCGTGCTCCCCAGACCTCCCCGCCTCAGCAAGTTAAAACACATGTTTCTTACAGAATTGAAATTCCCCGACTTTGGTACCACGATAACAGCACATGAAGAGCATACTCTTCGCATGGAAATATTGAACTATGCTATTGAAGCTGCAACCACAAATCTAATAGTCGATTGTTAAAGGACTTTGTAAATAAAGCAAGCAGAAGAAAAGAAGATTACCTAGCGCCCAGGAAGCAGAGAATTTTAGGGAACCCCTTGAGTGGATGGAGAAGGGCTAGGGTTGTCTTTTTGAACTGTGAAAGGACTTTTTGCGAAAAAGGCTGTCAGCCTCCAGCTGTGTGGATTCTAAAGACAAAAAAGGATTGAAAGAGACTGTAAAGGAACGAGAGGAAAAGAACTTTTTTTGCAAAGAGAAAGGGAAAAGCTAGATTGTCTGACGAAATGGAGGCCGGCACCCCGAACCGCAGAGCTAAATGTATAATAGGTACACTAATAGTAGGAGTGATAATATTAATAGCTTTAGTGGTAACAATTTCTTATGTAAAGGGACATGAGGAAGAGGTAAAGGTAACTGATGCGAATTCTGTAGTAACACTTACACCCACTGTTGCAGGTGAGAAAAGGGAAAACACTCAAGAGAAAGCGTTATTGGCTGCAGAAGCCCGCAGGTTACATGTAGACGAGTCCCAAGGAGACTTTAGGTCAAATGCTTATGCTAAACTTTTGTATGAATACGTGGATGCCATGGAGGTTAAGGATTGCTACGTCTGCATGCAGTTGCCTGCGTCTGTAGATGAAGGAATTCGATATCATCACCTCCCTCTGACATATGGCATTACATGTAGCTTATTGCTTAGTATATTTTATGAGAGAGATAGTTTTGAATACTATTTCTCCAATTATGATTCTGTGTTGCCAGAAGTCCCGAATTATAAGCAGATGAATAAATGGGATTACTGGAAGAGTGAAGACAGATTGGCCAAGTTCTTCATTCCTTGGATTACCTTAGATACTTCACATGCCCGTAGAAATAATCTGACATGCAAGGTGTCAGAAGTCGAGAAAAAGTTCATAGGGCAGGTGGATGATCGTTACAGGAGACAAAAGATTTTGAAAAAATCAGGACAAGGGAAATTAGATTGGACCGAGGAAGAGAAGTCACACAAGAGAAAGGGTAGTAGTGGTCCAATAGCTTTAGATAAAGCGCAGAGAGGAAAGTTATGTCTTCACCGAGCCAAAACGTATTATGAAAATGTATACGTGGGTGAAGTTGACTGTGAACATGCTTTTAATTTAGAGTACTACACTAAGGATTTCCTGAAGGGAATGCAAGTGATTCCAAATGTGTATTTTGTATGTGGAAGAAATGCTTACGTGAGACTACCTGACAACTGGTATGGATCATGTTACTTGGCAATTGTCTTCCCCAAAATATATCATGCACAAGACTTATTGATCATTGAGGGCCAGACATCATCGAGGGGAAGGAGAGATTTAGGCGATGCAGAAATGGTTGGAGATGTCTTTGGAGCTATGTTCCCTCTTTTGGGAATAATCCTTAATGATGTTAAAATTAGACGACTGGCAACAGTTGTCGACAGGTTGTCTGCCAGCACTGCTCAGTCCTTAATGCTGGTAGAAGGAGAGATGCAATCGATAAGGGCTATGGTTCTTCAAAATCGGCTTGCATTAGATGTCTTATTAGCAAAAGAGGGCGGAGTCTGTAAGGCTTTGAAGGTTCAGGAATGTTGCACTTACATTCCAGACCTTTCAAAACCCCTTGAGAAAGTTATTAAGAACATAACTAATATACACAAAGAGATCGAAGACTTGAGTAGAGAAAATGTCTGGGAAAAGGTGGGCCACGGAATGAGTACAGTTGGAGGGTGGTTTTCCACCTTAGGCAAAAGCTTTATTTGGTATATCCTAAAGCCTATCATCATAATATTGATCTGTGGGATAATATTGTGGGGATTGGTGAGGGTATTCAAATGGTACAGAGCAAGAAGGTCAGAAAGGGCCCAAAGAGAACAGTTGCAGAGATTGGCTGCCATACAAGATAATCAGTACAGGAGCCTGAGAGCTCTGGAAGCGCAGAGAATGCCAGCAATAACTGCAGTTTAAATGTTAGTGATGACCCCGAGAGGTCATCAAAGGGGGGAACTGAGAGAGCGCAAACTGATATAAATATATGAGTACATCACACTTACCTATAGAGAGCATAATTCATGAAGAGAAATGCCATGAGTGCTAATAGTATCTGAAATTATATTCTAAATGTATAGCTAATATAGAGATTTAAGTAGAAGTGGAACTAATACAGAAATGTGTGACATTATATGATTTTATTAGACGTGATTATTTTGAATCTATGTCGTGTAGCTGTTAACATAGCCTCAGGGCCAGAGCTGGAGCTAAAAGGGAAGGTGTTTCTTTTCACGACACAGATTGTTTAACGTTTTTGGTCATTGCATTAATGGGCCATGATTTGGAGTAATGTTTTCCAAATAATAGAATAAGAGTTTTAACATGCTTTAATTAAATGAAGAAATTGAATGCTATAATCATAATGTGAAATATTGTAGGCCTGAAATGTTTTAGCATTGATTTACACGTACATGTCTGGGCTGAGAAATGTTGCAAGCCTTTTTTAGAAGTCTATGAGAGTTGGGTTCTTGGCGGCAGATATCTGTCTGCAACAGGAAAGGGGGGATCCAATTATAAGTGAATGAATAGAGGCCTGTTCAGTAGACGGCCCAGACATGGAGGAGGGTTCTGGAATGTTTAAGGGGTATCAGCGGGCCGGAGAAGAGACTGAGAAGCAAGGTCAACTCTAACGTCTGAGGCCCAATACAAAGCATCATGGAAAAAGCCTGAAGTTGCACCACGTGAGAGGCGTTTCGCAAGGGGCGTCTCAAATGTTGTTGACTGTTTTGTATTAGGGACAGCACCCCTGGGTGGAGTTAGAGCAGAGACCTGAGGACCCTTTAGAGAGCGGATGGGTAGGCAGTGAGGGGTCATGACTGGAGAACTTTAGGTTTTCACCAAGAGACTTAGAGTGGGTGACTTCCCTTGGGGGTCATTCATTGCTGACACCTTTGTTAGGTTGGGATTTGGTTAAGTAGGGATACCATCTAGAACAGGGTAGGGACGCCTAACCTGTGTTTGTTTTCCTCCAACCTAAATGAAGGAGAGATATGCGTCTATGCTGATAGCTTTGCTATTTTTAGAACTTGTGTTAGTGATTTCTGTTGCTCGTCTGAGGGCTTTTCGAGAGCACATGTATGTAATTGGACCTGTGTATCTCGTGAATCTCATTCTGAGATGCTTGTATTTGCAGCTCATTATATCTTTACAATAAACTTTTGAAACCTAGAAGTTGTCCGTGATCTTTGAGAGTAGAGTCCTTTCTTGGGTGAACTAATTTGCAGATAGGTGTACTGTTTCCTTCCAAGACAGGCAATAAAGGTTCAGTCGACCAGAACGAGGTTTGGATCAATAGATATAAGGTATCGATCAAAATCTCGCCCTTTCAATGCCTATTTGCAGCCACTTCTGAGTAACCCTCATCCAAAAAAGACCATATGCTGGTCTCGACCAGTCTCTAATCTTTCTGCAAGTCTTGACACTTCAGGTAAGGCTAGGGTTTTAAGCGTATATATGATGCTGTCATCTCTAAGACTTGGGTCTTTACAACCTCTGGTCATTGAATGGTTCCTGTTCACTGCTCTTTTCTCTTATTTGCGAAGTTTTCATTTGAATATTGGCACAGGAGAAACCTTCAATAACTTCAAAGTTCCATGGGAGTGGGTAGGACAGGAGTCAAGCTGGAAACACTCAGTACACACAAAATGCCCTAGCATACTTTAGATGATGACGTTGTAGTTCTTCAAGTTTTCTGTTCACCTTATTCCGCAATCATCTTTTAAGTCAGATGCCCAGGTATTCAAGGTATTACCATACATAAGTGTACGTGCGTATAGGCTTGCCCTTGTAAAAATACGGTCTCACTTGCTACCAAACGTGTGATTAAATCCCCTTAAACTTATTGTAAAGTGGAAGAGGTCTAGAAGGAAGTATGCATTATCTGGCTGCACCCAAATCGATGGATGTCTCAAAGGCCTCCCTTAGTGTTTGTGTGAATCAGTTTAATAGCAGAGAGCGAGCCTGCATGGCCAGGTGCATTGCCTAACTTGGTACCAATCAAACCCACCTACCTTTGGGAGAGGTCCATTGATGGGGGTGGTTTCTCGTGGGGTATTTCCCGAGCCCAACTTGCTCCATACTATGACCCCCTTTGGGATGTTGAAGGAACCCAAACTATAACAGGATGTATATTTCCTGCTCCCATTCTGTAATGGCCCCATACCTACCTGCAACACGCATCAACATGGGAAATGCATCCCTGAAATGCCTCTATGCCTGTGGAGGACATTCACTCGTTCACTCAGTATTACTGAATCCTCTGCAATACTAAAGTAACGAAAATTAAGCTTGTTATAAATACGACGAAGAAAAAAGAGCTTGTTTTTAAAAAATGAGGTCATATGGTAGTTCAGTATTCAAAAGCTTGTGGTAGTCCACTTATATACTAATCTCTTTGGGTAAAACATAATTTCTGCATCTCTAAACTTTGTAGGGACAAGCTGCATAATATGCGATCCATTTGAAGCTCAAGATACAACACTGGAACTTTGTTAAATATGAGACTGTACCGAAAATTTAGGAGCTGCACGGGCTGACTAAATACATTTTGAAATGACTGCAATATGTGGTGTGTTACAAAAGGGTTAGGGCTATTGAAAGGAGCCATCAACAGTGTCCTTGAGTGCTGCCTGGTAAAGTATCAGCTTTCATGAGAGGACGGGTTAGTATAATTTGGGTCCTTTAAATAATTTTTAAACATAAGCATGCATAGTTGCAAAGTTTCTCTGCAATCTGAAAACGTCTGTAGGAAACTTTACAACTTGATAAAGCTGCAAGGTGTGCATGCACAATTGTGACTAGATCCTTGGGGCCTCATTTATGAAAAGTGACGCATCGCTGTGAGAAAACAGCGAATGCGTCACTTTTCATTGCGCCCTCCTTGCGACCCAAATGATGCGTCATATTTACAATATGACGCATCATTGCGCAAGGACTTACAGATACGTCAGTATTTCTGACGTAGCTGTAAGTGCAAAAGTGATGCATTGCTGGAGTGTGTCACAAAAGTGACGCAACTCCAGCAATGCGTCCTTTCACATGGGGAAAGTCCCATGTGAAAGGGCTTGCGCCAGTCTTACGCCTGCTGTGAGGCAGGCGCAAGATTTTAACGTAACAGCGTCCTACAAGTGACGCAGTGAAATCTCATAGATTTCACTGCGTCACTATTGCAAGGTTTTTTGCGGGGGAACGCCCCGTCTGCATACATTATACCTGACGCAGGTATAATGTAGCGCAGGGGTTTACAAATTGACGCATCTACTTAGATGCGTCACTTTGTAAATAGTGCGCAACAGGAGGCATGTTTTACGCCGCCGATGCGTCACAAAAAGTGACGCACCAGCGGCGTAAAAGTGATGCACGGCCTCATAAATGAGGCCCCAGATATCTAAAGTTAAACTACAGACAAAAATTCGGTATACATTTACATCTGTGCATGGAAAAACTGCAAAAGTTAAACTTGCAGGCAAATTGTCGGTATGGATTTCCGTTCTTGGCTTTGTTTGATTAGAGAGAGAAAACTATATTGGAAAGCAGTGATAATTATCTAACAATTTGCAAGAAAAAGTTGAAAACTAGTTTTTAACATCACATTGGAAAAAATCTAGAACTTTGAGAGACTTCTCAGATTAAAAATGTTGCACATCCCTAGTTATACCTATTTCTGAAACATTTTTTTACCGTTGAGGAAGGAGAAAGGACATGTTACAATGCTCTTTATCTATACTCAAACAAGTGAGTTTAATGAGGACGGTAGTTTGACTTACCCTGGATGACAATATGCATCCTAGAGTGCTTTGTGGATAGTAAAAGTGTAATGGGCTTTAGTTTTAAATACTTATGATTGTTTTAAAACACTTATATTTTCTATTAGTTTGCATGTCTGTTTATGGTAAGTACAAATGTAAATTATTTGCTGCATAATTTAATTAAAATGCTTTTACAATAAAATTATCTAATATGCACAAAATAAAATAGTAAAGCAATTATCAAGTGTGCCAGCCTGCACTATTAACAGTATTAAATCATTATTTCAATCTATTATACACTAAATTACAAAATATTGTTGTGCAACTAGTCTGTTAAGTGCTTATGCATTAAAGGCTCAACTGCTAAACTTCCATTATGTTTCTAATTCCCAATGTTAGAAATATGAGTCGCGAGTACTTCTCCCCCTTGGGTGTAACAGATTGGGGCATAGCCAAATGATATGCTAGATATTTCCTTTCATTGATCCACATAATCAACATGGTTTATTTTTTTGTTCTCTTCTATTCCATACACTGTCAAATTGTAAGAACGGACTATATAATAGTCAGAGATTGGGACAGGAGATTTTTTTTATTGTTGTTCAAGATCAGAATCTAAATAAAGCTGACATTTTATTGTCAATTAGATATTGTGCGCTTCAGTAGTTTAACCCCTTGGTTGCTCCTGACGAGCTCAGCTCGTCATGAGGCACAGTGGCGCTGTGATCATGTGGAGCTGAGCTCGTCATGACCGCCGTGGAACACCCACACGGGAATAATTCCCCTGCTGTGCTGGGCATTCCGGCATGGTCATGACGAGCTCAGCTCATCATGAGCACAGTGTCACCGCGCTGCGTGATGAGCCGAGCTCGTCACGAGCACCGCAGAGCCTCACGCGGCCCCATCCCCGCGTGAGGCGCTGAAAACCCACAAATAATGGAATGGCTCAAAGCCTTAAATGCTCTCAATGTCTCTCTTACTCCAACGGACTCAGCAAAATCACTAGGAATCACTCTCGACCCCAAACTGGACATGAAGAAACATATCTCAAAAACAGCCAAAAGCGCATTCATGAACTTGAAACTTCTCTACAAAATTAAACCCTTCCTCCCCCCCAAAGATCTGAAACATGCCACCCAGGCACTTGTGCTCTCAAGAATTGACTATGGCATTGCTGTACTGACTGGAACAGCCAAATCACACCTGGGTCCCCTCAACTCCACCCTCAACGCTGCCGCAAGAATGGTCACAGGAACAAAGAAATTTGACCACATCTCACCGGCGCTCAAAGAACTCAAATGGCTTCCGATTGACCAACGAGCCAACTTCCGCACAGCCTGCCTCACACATAAAGCCTTGCATACAGGCAAACCAGAATACCTGGCCTCTAAACTCAAAAGGGCTGGACAATCCAGGAACCTCAGAAGCTCCAACACACTCCTGCTCATCCCGCTGAAATCACAGAAACGCAAGACCTCTAATAAATCCTTTGCGGGGAACGCTCCCAGGATTTGGAACGCCATCCCCCCACATATCAGAATGACCGCCTCCTTCCCACAATTCAAAACGCTACTCAAAGCCCTCTTCCTTGAACGCTCCGGTGCTTAGCGAGAAGCCCATCTCCCTACAGCAGAAATCTGATATCCTTTGCGGAACTCAAATCTATCCGATTCGCCCCCAATATCAGTCTCGTATTGCGTTATTATTGCTGTTGTTTTGCTGGTGTACAGGCTTTATTCCCCTCCTATCGTTTCTGATTCTTGTATTCTATGCTTATTGCCTTGATTGCACTTCTCTATTTGCTGTGAAGCGCTCTGATACCCCCCGGGTCCAGCTAGCGCTATACAAAACTTCAATAAATAAAAATAAAAAAAAATAAATCCCCCCGCACCGCGGGGGAATTAGCCCCGCGGGGAAGGGGTTGAGCTTAGTTCCATATCTCCCTTGAAGTGAAAAGGTCTGACTGCTCTTTTGATTTGCAGTTTCCTTTTTTGCTTGTATTTAATCTTTACCGGTGATGTGATATACAAACTCTTTAGGTATAAAGAATTTCCTAAGATTTGAGTTAACTTTCTTTTAATCAGAGTTTCAGTAACTCTTTCTCTGAGCTCAAGCAATCACAAATAAAAAATTTTGTTAATGTTATGTAAAGCTGTTCAAGTTTTATGCATTAGAGCAGTGCAGCTGATCCAAGTTAAATCTCTGATCACATTTTTTCATGTTTTGCTTTTCTAATTTGTTTAGTATTTGTTGAGAGAAAAACACATAATGTATAGAGGTACTGGGATTGTTTTTAACAGTTATTGCTGTAACCATTAGCCCAATATCCCCACCTTCAAAATTCCTAAAAAAAAATCATTAGATAGTGGTAACAGTTTCCATGAATTCTATGAGAAATTTGCATCACATACCAGTCCAAGATAAGTCTAGCTTAAAATGTCTAATATTTGGACTGTCTGTGTTTCAATTAAAATTGAGGTCCCTTATTCTTATTGCTATTATTTTCCATTTGGTGTAATTTCTGGTTATGGTTCCCTCTTTACAATATATTTGCTTCATGTTATGTCGCGTGAAGTAAAAAACGATATAATACAGTGATTAAGTATAATTAAATGAAATGGTGCCAGCACAAATTTTCTTTATTTGGCTAGTAACAACATCTGATAAAAAAGGCACTCCACAACCATAAGTGCAGCCTATACTTTTGTATTTCTTGACCATTTAATCCTTAAATATGAATTATACCAGTTAACTTAAATGTTTGATTGTTGAGTCCAATGGATATATAAGCAGCTTACTGCTACTTTTAATCCAACAGGTTTTTGTCTCAGAGTTGAAGAAGTGAAGTTTAAATATTTTGCAAGTTGTAGAACACGAAACCTTTATTCACAATCAATATTTCAACACCACAGAACCTAGGGTTTTCAGAAAAGTCACTTTCATTTTGTACATAGAGGCTGTAAAATTAGATTGAGAAATATATCCTTAGTGACGTAACGTGCTCGGGCCTGTAATTAGAATTCATTGTAGGTTTCCATTGGATGGACTTCTGTAAGGGCCACCGCTGCCACACAGGTTTTATTATTGAAAGCTATAGAATAACAAGATGTGTATAGTGTGACATTTTTCAGTGATGTGTTCTTTAATATGAAGAGCTAAGATCATCGATTGGTATGATATAATCATGTCACAAAATATCACTCTATTTAAATGAAGAGTGAGAATTGTGGACAGTTGTAAACCCCTTTTATTGTGGGAAAAACATACTCTTTATTGATAGAATCAGTTTTTTATGAATATCCTTCATGACAAATAGAGTGGGTTGATGTTAATTGTTAATGACCGATTTTTGTCCTGAGAAGATGGAGTGGAAGAAATTGTGTCAATCACTGGGTGGAAGAAATCTATGCGCATCGATGGATGCATACAGATTATTATTACACAATGCTACATATTTTGATGAATGAAAAGTTCATAAACACACACTGCTTTTTCAAACTAAAAGTCTAAAAATGAAAAAATTAGGAATGATTATTTGTGGGAGGGATGACATTTATATTTATTTCCTTTATTTATATTATATAATCTAATAAGATTTAAAATATTTAAAAAACATTTTTTAGACAATATTTTTTGCACATGTGTACTCTGTGGTAAAAGTTGACATTATCACATGGCGCATTAGGTAATTATGGGGATTATTATCATCTGTTTTGTTTTATTACCATGTCCCCTTATTGTATGAGCAGCAGCTCTTAGGTTTATTTACAGAGCCTAGTATAACCAGTGTGATTTTTTCACTAACCTTTACCAACCAATTAAGAACCCTCTAAGCAATGGTTTGAAACTTAACTCCAACAACTCTTCTTTAAACTTCATAATGCCCCCTGTAAAACAGGCAACATGGCCCACAGTACATAAAATATGTGGAAGTGTTTTCATTTAAGGTGCATCTATCACCTTGCGAAACTCCTGGAACTTTGGGGCTAGCTAGTTCTCATGTAAAGTACTTAGGATAGCTTTATCATTGGCACTACGCTATCTGTGGTTCTTGAGATGTTTTATATCCAACTTCTGTTATCCAGTGGAAAACAGAAAATTAATCACTGTCTAATGGAGGAACATAACTAAAACAAATCAGATTATAAAAATGGACATTTTCAATGGCTAGGCCTAGTTTCACCCGATTATCCATCCCACCTTGAAAGGAAATAAGCCCTTACTGTATAAAGATTTAATTGAAACAGCTTCAGTCCCCACTTAAAATAATTTTGGTCCTAATCACAAAGGTAAGCTTACATGTAAGTAAATACAATTCTGTAAATCTATTCTTACAGTTTTGAGTAACTTCACTACCTTTGGTTATTCACCATTTACTTAAATGTCCCCACCCAATGAAACAGTGGGTGGAGTCATTAAAAGTGTTGTATATGACTGTAAAGTGACTGTTAGAAGTGATTTTACAAGCATATTTGAAGTTCTGCACACCTAAAGGGGACCTCAGCAATATGAGCTCTCCCTGTGGTAAAGTAAAGGTAAAATGTTTTGTAGTTTATTAAAGATAAATCAAATAATATAATTAAAATATATTACATTTCAGTATTTCATATATTCTTTTAAAAGTGGTTTAAATGAGCAATATGCTGCAGCACTATTACCTTAACTTTTGAACAAATCTTCTAAATAATGTAAGTATATTAAATTAAAAAACAATTTTTAAACATATATTTTAACAAAGCATCCTAATATATTTTTTAATACTTATTTATTATGTTTTTAAAAGTCGTTTAAAGTTATGTATAGATTTAACTTTAATTAGTTCAGCTACTTTAAAAAGATTATATTTAATTCAAATTTACAAGCGGTACATAAATATTTTAATATTAAAATTATATTTCTTTATAATTTATATTTAATTTCTTAAAAATAAATGTATACATATTTTAAAAAGTTTAAAGTCATGATTTATTTTGATATTATTTCCTATGAGGTTCTATTTCAAGTATGTACCCCCATTATTTTCCATGGAGGACGTTGCAGTTGCAGTACCTGTCCTAGCCCACATGTGGTGTTTGGCAGATGGTGTGGTTTTAGAACCTTTTTGGCAACAGTAATCTTACAAGGGGAGTTTGTGAATAGCAATGGGCATACTCTATAGAGACTATTGTGAGTAGGTGCATGCACTGCATGAGCCCCCTACTTAGACCTCTATTAAATCCTCAGTCCTCCTCCCAAAAACTCCTCCCCTGTAGTCTTCTCTGTGCCTCCCATATTTAATCCTAAAACGTATATCTTCATGTACTACTGTGGTGCTACTATACATACTACAAAATGAAAATCTGTCAAAATATCTTTATTCTGCATAAACAACAGCCATAAAAGTACTACAAAAATTTACAACAAAATGTAAGTGTCAATAAAACACATACTAGTTGCTAAAACAGTCTATTTAAAACAGTTAATTGTTTCCTTAGTTTGAAGGGACATTAAATAGAATCAATTAGAGCCATACAGCTCATTTCTGAGGAAATCTGCTATAAGTAAAGCCAGCCTTTTTAACACGCTAATGGGACTGAACAGCATAACGTGTTGGCGTTCATTGCGCGGGGTGTAATTAACAACAAAACGAATGCTAGAGGCATGGGAAGCTACCAGATATTGGCAATTGTTTTAAGGGTGACATGATGTGACTATAAACATTATGATCAATGTTCTTACGCTTTCCCATCAGTGCATTTACTCCAAGGGGGTCCCATCAGCGATCTGATCAACACTAAACTATTGGGTCCGATTCACAAGTGTAATGTGATGAACTACTGATTAACTTTTGGATTTCTTGTCTTTTACCTGTCTCCCCTAGTGTATGACTACAGGGGGGCTCTCCCTCGATCTCGCTAGTTTTAGCTTATTTGCTTGTGAAATTCATTGAGTTGAGCATTATATTTAAGAGTGCGTAAGAGTGGAGCTGATATGACATGGACACAAGTACAGCGACGTATGACTACCTGCATCTATGTATTTATGAGGTAAACTTACCTAATGTATGATTGACATGCCTGAGTGCGGACAAGCATTGAGTGCATTGGACAAACTATGGCCATACACATTTTACTTGGTGGCAAAAGTGAGGTAATACTAGTACTATGTGAATAAAAGGTTGTATTACACGTGCGAGTAATACGTCTCTTGCTTGTTCTCATTCCTTACAGTGCACAGAGAGAAAGTTACGTAGGGGGCACCCTTGTTTTAGGAACAACTGGTTCCTATGGAATACCATATCCGTATCAAGGGCAACATAATACCAGTGGGATCAAGAAATTCCGATGTGACCTATAACTGCGGGCACGAATACGGCAGAAACATGTTGACGAACTGGCAGTATGGAGGGGTGTAGGAATTCTTTACTCTTTCCTGTCACCACCATCCTTTACGTTTTTAGCATTCGCCTGAGGGTCCAGGAATACATTTTTGAGAAGTGACACCTCCGAGCTAGTTTTAACCTCCACTGCACTTTTTTTTCATGATCCCATTATAACGTGGCATTAAGTATTTGTATAATTTGTATTGTCTACCCCTCCCTTTTGCTCAACCCCAGGCATTGGTCTGTGCAGGGGACTACTGCAGCAAAGCCTGGTGATGAAGCATGTCACAACCTTGTGAGTGAGGGCTGTGTTTTCACACTGTGCATGTGCCACCACCAAGACCTTTTCCTTTTTCACACTCTCCACTCCTCTTTGTGCATATAAGTTTGCGTTTAGGGGTGCCGGAGTAGAGTTATCAGCCTCTTTCCCCTTCTTTATGTGTAATAAATGAATACAGCAATGCCTGCTTGGCATTTAATCTTTAATCACAGCATGCAACAATGGCAATAAGTGTTTTATCCTAGTAAAAGAATAAAATGTACACAAAATAATAACGTGATGAAAAGTGATGTGAAGTGTAATTATTACATGGACATAAACTAAGATTCCCAAACAAATAAACTTAGTTTGGAAACGTCGCCAAAAACTGCACAGTATTTAGTCTAATATGCATTAAATAAAATCTATGCTGAGGAATTAATACCATCAAAAGGTAGGACTCGATCCCCTCCACTATCAATAAATGTAGATGAGATTCCACTGTGGATTTACTTATTTCTAGAGCTAATCTAGCGCCTTCAAAGTATGTAGTATACAGTTGCTTCACCATATCCTTGCATGATGCCCTAATAATTTCCGGGTTATTAAAAAACTATGGAACTCCCAATAATTGTAAGTATTTTTTACAAATGCAAGCCAATGATATACACAGATTTATCCAGGAGCAAACAGTGTCTTATTATCGTCTATGTAAGGCTTATCTCCTGTTCAGTACATATGGGGACCCATAATAATAGTGGTCGAAATTTAATTTGGTCCAAAAACAAAGGGCAAAATCAACTGATTATGGCATATATAGGTGGAACAACCCTGTGGAAACACCAAAACTCTATACAAAAATGTGTTATCTACCTTCTGCAATGAATGTGCCTCTTCATAGCCCAATAGCCCCGCTCCATATATGGCTATAGACAAACAGTATTTCTTTAATAGGCTTATAGTCAGGTTTTTACGTAAATCTAAAAATAGACTCCAAAATTCCAGAAAATTGCGGTTGTCTAATATTTATCAATTCGCTCCAAGCAAATGATGATTGAAAGGGATACATAAATATGTTAAAATGCTACACAGTAGAATCATCTATAATATGTGACTGCTATTTTGTGTTTTTTGACCCACATATCATGGCAAATGTAAATGTTAAATTAGTATTGAGATCTAAATCTCCCATAAAAAGAGAGAAATGCAGTTTGTGTAAAAGCCCCAATGTTTACATTACATCTATTTCCTCATTTCTGGAAAAAACATCGTCCTGGCATGACAGTGCAATCTCTGTTAGGATAATTGACCATTGTCATTTCTTACACAGAGGGGCCTCTGATTCCGGACTGATTGTCATTATCAGCCACTGTATTATAATCCTCCTGCTTGGTGGCTTGAGATAATCTAGTCATGTTTGCCAAGGACTCATTTAAGGGGTGCACAGGTGGTCTGATTATTACTTGTCCTTCTGGATGGTACTATTACTTAAGTCAAGCTCTTCCTTTGTCTTCACCAACCCCTTCCCATCGCAGCCAACATAATACACCACCCAGAGCTTTGGGACATCAGCCATGTCCAACAGGACTCATTCAGAGGAGCGAGGCAGGAATTACAAAAAATTGAAGTGAAAACTAAATCAAATCAAGTCAAAGCATTCCAACCATAATGGTTGTAACTCTATTTACATCTGTTACTATGTTTAGATCCAGTCCTTCTTCCTTCCTCATTGGCCATCAAAAATGGGTATATAAGGTAAATGGGAGGGGTATGCACTGTTTCTGGTCAAAGTTTTATACCGTAGTGAAGGTGCTTGATCTGCAGTCACGTTTCTCAACATGGTCATGGAACTCCTCGGTGATTTGTTATATCACTGTGAAAGACAGCTGGGGAAGTATTACACAAATATATCTTTAAATACTAATTCATTGGCAGAGTCTTAGAATGAAGATGATTGTGATCAGGACTGTACAAAGACAAACCACTCAGCAAATTCCAAATTAAGGACTATTTGAGAGTTGTATAATTGTACACTAATACACATATTCATCTTAATCAAATAAGGTCAACAATTGCCCCATTTCCAAATTATTCACAGATGAATTAATAAATGTGATAACCACATCCCAGAATTTAATACACATCCTGTACTTTACATAGTTGAAATTGTCAGGTAACAAAATTTTACCTAGGAGACCTTTCAAAAGTGTTTGATGGGGCCAGGTCAACAGAAAACTCGGCAGCCCTAGCAACTGGGTCTTCTAGCGGAATGGCTGTGCTTAGCTGCCTCATCATTAATAAAAAGGCTGACTTTAAACAGCATTATTTTTGTAGCAGGAATACAAGGCCCTGAAAAAAACTGGGCCCAATTCCTTCCCCTTGGGACAGCCTTGCTTGGCAATCACCTATGTCATTATTCAATGCAACACCTATTACTGTATCTCACTTTCCGACCTTCTCTTCTAAGACAAAGAAAGCCACAAAAATACAAGACCTGATTTGTCCTGAAAATATGGAGCTCTGCTAGTTGCATCAACCAGCAGACACACATTCTCGCCCAAGAAATATCAGAAACCATTTAGAGCCCCCTAGATCACTTCAAGGTGTCATAACTTCAAAAGACATTGAATGCATATGCCAGTGACTTTTTCAGAACCTATTTTGTGTCTAGTCTTTATTGAGGCTTAAATCTTGGAAAGTGATGAAACTTGACAACTTGAATAAGATATTTGGCTGTAAAATCATCGCCCTAAATGACTTGCAATCTGGGTTTATGTTCACCATGGGTACAGAGACTACATTGATGGGTATCTCTGAGGCTTTGCCAAGAGTTTTAGATAATGAATAATGAATGGCCCATCTAACCTAACCTTTCACAGGCATAATCTATTTTTGACATTCCTTTCTACTTTATAGTTACTTCTTGACCAACGCTTCCAGGATTAAAAATCTCTTTTGAAGATCCCTTAATGGTCCATCTCCACCATGTTCACTTTTAACACTTTCTTTAACTAAGTGATTATGCAGTCAATCAAAACAAAGAAGAACATTTATGGATCAAACTCACTCCTTCTTGGCAGCAATCCAAGAAGGAGCTGAAAATTGCGTGCATGACGCACAGAGCGTACATCAAAAGACCCCCAGCTACCTGGCACAGAAACTGACGATCTCTGGTGGGACCAGATCCTCTAGAAATGCGGAAAAATTACTACTGAAACCACAAAAATTCCATAAGAAAAAAACCTATAACAGATCCTTCTCTGGGATGGCACCCAGAATCTGGAATGCCTTACCCCAGAAATCAGACTTAACCTTTCCACTGCTGCTTTTAAAAAATGAAGTTAAATCCATCCTCATGGCTAAATACACATGATTATGGTCTACTGAATCAAGGTGGTGAAAGGCAGCTAGCTCTTAACCACAAGACACTTATTAGATTCTCTGTACCTCTGTGTGGATCTACTATTTTTGCTTGTATATGTAACTTTTTACTGTTTGTATAGCGCTCTGATATCTGCTAGGATCTTGTTTGCGCTCTATAAAACTTTCAAAATAAATAAATAAATAAATCCAGGAAACCACACAGATAATTCAGTCTGGCACATGCATGTTTAGCAGAGGATAAGGTAAAGTTGTCTATGCATCTACAGACGAAATATCAAACTATTACCTTGAGCAGGGCGACCCAAAGGCATTTACAATTCTAATAGCCTCCAGTCAATCCCACAGTTATGTAAGAAAAGTCAGATAACTGCTGTTATTTTTGACCCAACTCTCTCTTTATTCATATAGGTGAACACCATTGAAAAAACACTCACTCAAACTACCTATGTTCCTCGGTATCACACTCATGTTCAGCTTATACAACAAGAGGGATCTAGCTTGTGTCTCAGAGTTATCAGACATAGACTGCTGCTAGTATGTGCAAAGAGGCATTTCAAAAACATCTCTGATTGTGCTTTAACATGTATTATACAGCAGGTATATCCAAGGGCTGAAAAGAACTGATTACGTACCATCGGTCCATACAACACTCTGCACTAGATAGAAACTGCACAAACAGCAGCTTTTAAAATGCTATGCATGAGCCACAAAACATAGAGGGCTAGGATTTCCCAATAGCTAAAATAGCTGTTCCTCCTTTCCAACCCTACTTGCAGCTTGCGATCAGACAGTAATTGCCTTTGTCTTATTTTTACAAACATTAGCAAGTAGAAGAGTACAAGGCAGAGTAATTTGAGTGAGACTGAGGCCAACATTGAGACAACAGGACTGCGTGTCTTTTACATAGTACTTCATACAACACTGTTGTAATTTCTTAAATCTGTAAACACTAGATGCTAATATACCCCAATATTATATTACTCAGTTGATATACCTAGGAAGAGTAGAAGTCTGAGTTGGCCATGCCATGATTCAAACTTGTGATGTTATAATGTGTAAATGATGCATTTTTGGGATACTATAGAATGTCCATAAATCAGCTGATGCAAAATAAATAAAATTATTATCTGAAATTAATTGTTCTAAAGTGTAGAGATTTTATCTGAAATACAGTTGAACTCACAAAGCTACCCCCCCCCACCAAATAAGAACTGTCACCTTGTATCATGTCCTCTACTCCCAATAAACCCAGATGAGAATAAAAACTATGTGAGCACCTGCCTAACAGGGCTTCTGTATTCAAATCACTGGACACTGCTACTGAGCAGAGAAACTTTCCACACATCCTCCCAAATAACACAAAGTTGAAAGTGACCAATGCGTATTGTTAATTACCTTCCTATAATATTATAGCATTACATCATGCTGCTGGAGCTTTATTGGTTGTTAAAAACTCTAAACCTGAGTTATACGCCCAAGCCACAGGCAAGGGCCTGCACAGAGAGAGAAGAACTTTAACTGAAGGTAGAATGTTCTAAAACAAATGTTGAGAAGCAGAAATAAAAAAAAGTGGTAAGCAAAAGGCTGATGGAGCAGGTTGTTCTATATCTCAATCTTCAGGTATAATCATTCAATAACTCCTGTACAATGGTCTATAGAGGTTAGGCTTGAAAAGATTCACCGTCCACAATGGTGTGGTCCAAGTGGTTTTTCGCATGAGTCATCCTTCCTGTTGCCTCCACTCCTCCCAATGAGAATCTCACTATCAGTTGTCTTATACAAAACAAATGCCTATTCACTTACAGAAGACTTTTAGAAAATTCCGAATTCTGCAGCAAAAAAAACATTGTGTGCAAAACAACAGCTCAAAGTAGAAAACAGGCCTTTCAATGTTATTGTGAACCGTCTGTTAATAATGCATAAGTAGGCTTATAATATCTGAGTATAATTGTGTACTACAAAATTTAGCATTTAATATATGTGCTATTTAAACATAAACCTTTACACAATATTAATAAAAAGCACTTTCGTTTGCAAATAAAATTCCTCCTGCAAGGCAATACCAGCCACTATTTGGCATGAACCCTCCTGTGTCTCCAATGATGCTCTAAACATTCCAGTGTTCTACAGTTCATCAATAAATCTTTTCTTTCTAGACTTCTGTCATCTTCTCTACCAATTTGAGGAGCCCTGAATTGCCCCAGGCACGGTCTTTGAAATCGCTAATGATTAACAAAATAGTACCAGGGAAGTGGTGCCTCTCACTTACAATGTATTTTTTAGAACTGAGGCTCAATATTGTTACATTTTTTGCATGTGGGATTAACATATTCACATTATAATTTATGAGAATACTTGCTCAGTTTAACTGCTTATCTAATGGACATGAGTCAGGCTGTAATTTACACTTAATCCCAATTTAAATTTCCTTACGAAATCGAAATGTAATTCCTCATTAAAAGACAGACACAGATAAGATGTTTTGGTAGGCTGTGATATAAATTTTGTAATTATGCCAGTACGATAATTAAATCGGAAACAAATATCCAGAGACTTACTCAAGCAAAATAATTGCACTGAATAATGCCCATTAAAATCTACAACAATGAGTTGCACTATGTTAACTTGAAGTTAACCTCACACAAAACAAGCATTGGCGAAGCTAAACGGTCTGATTGTAATGTGCTAACACACGGCAACAGCATTTGTGCATGATTGTTTTGTCACGTGTGAGGTCATAAAAAGGAGCCATATTCACTTTGGCAAATCATTTGTTTATGTGAAAAGAAAGGGGAAAGGGCAATGTGGAAGAAGCAGGTGAAGAAACAAAGGGAAACTCCATATAGGGGAAATACAATGGGAAATTAAAATATCTTTAAAGTTAATAGGAAAGAAACAGATAGGAAAAGACAATGCGGAAGAGTGACAGAGAAATAAACACAAAACTCCTGTTTAAAGCATTTAAAGAAGACTGGGGAAGTGAAAAAACAAAAGAAAAAAAGGAACGCTTTCTCTATACATTGGAGGTAGGAGCTAAATCATTTGTGTGATGATACTTTTGAAATGTGAACTACTTCCTCGTGCATTGCAATGCAAGCCCAGTGATGAAATGATAAACCAAATAGCCAGCAGCATGAGATGAGAAGAATATATTCTGCTGAATGGAGCCAACGCGTACTCTAGGACCTTGATTACAAGCTGAGTGGAGCTGAATTCCTGTGTAAAAATGTTCTTCCCTCTCTATGAGGGGGCTACTGTTTACACATCCAGTTTTATTGAGTGCAGAAACCACAGACCCGATTTCACCAGCCAGTAGAAGTTTAATGTGTCCGTCTGTAACGCAACTGGTGCTCATGTAAAGAGTATGATACATTCGGTCCTTGTTTGTAGTATATAAAACGATGGAGAAAAAAAATAAAAATTACCATGGGCTGATCTGCAATGAGTTACCATGCCATCAGTACAGTGGAACTTGGAATTAGAGCCTATGCATATTTTAAAGCATCTATACAGATAGGTAGGCAGAAAGCTGCACTGTCAAGCCAGACCTAAACTCATAGGCAAAGACTCAGTGAACTGTATGCTCAGAATCATTTTTAACTTCTAAATATTTCTGTTAAATCAAGAACATCATTACCCACCCCGGGAAGTAATAGCTCTATATTACTAAAATGAATGTAGGTGAAATAAACAGATTTCCTTTGCTTCAAACAGACACCAATGCAATCAATAAGCATTTAAATAGGTCGGACTACTCCGTTTTGTCATGTTTTCCACTCTTGCCTTGCACTTAGACATTTTAATCTGTCACAGCAATAACGGGCCAAGGTTGAATCTATGACACATTTTCTGGATAGCCACATAAGGTATTTATTTAATAGTTAACAGTTTCTATTCATTTTATCATTATATTAATTCCATTCCATTCAATTACATTACATTAAATCTATGAATAATACACAGAAATCATTTTTTTTAATTATGCAGCTAACCTATAGATTACATCCTACAAAACAAAGCATTTAAGGGTTGCCAACACTTACTAATTGCATTTATGATTTTAAAATGTTCTTACCATTCTCACAGAGGCTTTTCATATCTAAAAAGCTCCAGCAAGTAATCAAACAATAAACTATCCCCATAACTATTAAAGAAAGTACAACTCAGTGAAATTTGTATTTCTGAATAGTCAGTGATATATTTATGAAATCTACTTTCACACATAAGATAAATTATATATATAACACATGCACACAGAGCACATTTACATTGTGAGTGGTTATTCAATCGTTGTCGCCATCTGATTGTACTTCTGCTTAATCAGTTCAAGACACTTTTCAGATACTAGACTATCTTGGGCCTACATCTCTCCTCATAGCCAACTACACCTTGTGTGGGTTTCTATTCTATGGAGTGTGTTCAAACATTCCACAAATAGGGTCAATTGACCTCTCACACAGCGCCCAAATATAAGCTCAAGGTGCTGAAACTGACTTACTTCTGTGACACATATCTGTTGGCAAATGACACACATGGTAATAGGTTTTGTCAGTTCCTCTTGAAAGGTTTTTTTTAATTCCATAATCATCTCTTTCTCTAAGTCTGTTGACCTTTGAGTGGTACCAATAAAAAGAAGTACAGGTTAGTCTACACTCATCCCATTACATGTGCGCAGATTTAAAGTTTGTTGATTGATCTTACCAAGGAGGTCTTGAGGACAAGGGGTCTGACTAAGTCCATTCCCCTCTCAAAGGGTGCCCAGCCACTGGCAGTGTAATCAGGGAATAAACAAAAAGAACTATTTGAGGAAATGCATACAGTTGAAATACATATAACAATGCAAGGTATAATTGGCCAGTAAACAGAACTTAGGGTCAATTGTCCTTTGCACATTACATCCTATAGGACATCATGAATACCATAACAGCAATTTTTTTTATTGTGTGTAAATCCTCCAAGACATCTGTGATGCCCTACAGTATGAGATGAATGTATGAGGTAAAAAAGAGCCCGGTTGCAACTTGGGGGGTAACATGCTTTGGATGTAAACTCATGTTTTGTGCCTGAAATGGGGTTATGAGAGGGACATAAATTACTCTTACCATGGGTCTTCGCTTTCCCAATTATCAGCAGGTGAGGAGGCACATAATACAAAATGCCCGTTTGTGCTGTATAAAGTAGAAGAATACATACACAATTTTCATTTCATCCCTCATTCTGAGGTGATTAATGACTTCTGCACAGTTGGAAATGAGAAGGTGTTCAATTTTCAGCTGAGTTGTAATTGTGTCCTAAATCTTTGCCCGAAATGGGATTGCAATTTGTGAGCAATGTGCACTTCATTCAGGTCTTTGTCCTCCACATTATTGCCAGAATGAAATATGATGAAAATCAGGACAGTGGGGGAATTGTGCAAAATGCCAGGTTGTGCACCTAGAGCAGGTTAATTTACTTGCAACCTACTATCATTTCCATATCAATGGCCAATTATAAGGCCATGTCCTGACCATATTTAGAAGGAATACAATTTGAACTTGCAAATGCCCCTGATTTGTAATCGGGCTCTAAGAGTTCATGCCACAGTCATAATGCATGCTACACAAATCTCATTAACATTAGATAATGTGAGCAGTGTCAAAAATGATGTCATCAATGTTAGCATGCTTAGGAACATCCTGGTATGCTAAATCATAACCGGAATTTCAGAGCTAAGGGTAGTTAGTATGCAACACCAAAAAAAGTATGTAGAATGTTGGTGTCATTGAAATTTGCCTCATCTCAATGGAGGTGCAGACACGTTAAATTGGCAGATCTTTCAGGACAAAGCACATAGGAATTTGGATTGAACTACGCATCATAGTAAGGACACTTACACTATCTCAAGGCACATCAGAGATGTTAGTATATAATATGAGTAAACCTTCAACAGTTGCGTACGTCATAAGATAAAACAAATACACTTATAAACTATGGGGATAAAGCTAAGGAGTGCCTGAATACAAATAGGAATGCAGAATTATTAGCCCTGAATTTTACATTATGGAAATAAGATGTTCTGAAATTAGAAGTTGGTAACCACTGAAGCCTAATGGTGCACGGAAAAAGGAAATTTTAAGAAAGTCGTATTTTCTTATTTTCAAAGATTCATAAGCTTTTAAAGAAATAAGCAGACAGATGGCATGTGCAGAAAAAGAATGTCAGGTCCCATATAATTGGAATAAAATGATGTATCTCAGCTCTCACACTGTAAGCCAGTATTAGAATACTCTAATGTTGAAAAAAAAATTCACAAGAATTTATATACACTGAGCTGTACATCTTTATTAAAATAAAAAAAATAAAAAGTAGTCTTGGTTGCTGGAAGGTGCAAATATTTTCAAAATTAATCAGGAGAATGTATTCTTCTTATTTCTCGCTCTTTAAAAAAATAGTATTAAACTTTCTAACTAACTGACTGTCTTACTTGTTTGTCCTTTGCGGAAAGCAAGGAAATGAACGAGGCCAATGTTGCTTCAATCGGATTTGCTTGATAAGGGGATAACATGAAAGGAGTAATTACAGTGTATGTGGTTACTAATTAAGTGAAGGAAGTATTTTTTTCTGACGAATTATGGAGATCCTATAGAAAACGAACCAGACAATCATTGTGGATGATAATTGGTAAAACGTGTATTATTGAAATTCTTTTACTTTTAACAAATGTTTGTTGTACTACTGTAGGACATGTAGTCTGCATAGCGCTAACCCCCAGTTTCTTTGTTTATGTATGTTGCATTCTGCACTGTGGTGCTTTTTGTGTGTTTAGGGCAGTCACATTGGTAACATGAGCAAGGCATGGCACGGGTCACACCGCTGGTAGGTATTCGGGGTTCGTTTTTAATAGATGTGCACTTAAGGTTACTTGCGAGTGTGGGCAGCAGTAGCAGCCGGTGTGTGGATTGAGTGGAGAGGCAGGGGAAGGAGAGCAAGGAACACGGGGGATGGACGGACATAGAATACATTTTTTTTAAAACACATACCTGCCTCGCCACATCGCGCCCCTCTCTTCTGCAGGCATAGGCTTCCAGAGTGCCCTGCAGCCAGTCCTGATGCAGCTTGCATGCTGCTGAAAGCAGCATCAGGATTGGCTTAAGCACCGATGATTTGCGCTCCCAGTTAGGCTGGGAGTTTGTGCCTGCTCTCTCCAACCCAGCAATGCAGCTCGGGCTGAGAGAGCTTCAGTGCGCATTATGGTTTGGCCGGCTAAACCTTCATGCGCACCAAATACCAGTGCAAAACACTCCTCTATCAGCCCGTCATCACCCTGACACGCACTCAAGCCTCTGCTCCGAGAGAAAAAATAAAACAATAATAAATAAGGGTTTATTATAGTTTTATTTTTCATTTTTTGGGCTACTGGCAAGGGAGGCAACACCCCTCTGACATAACGGAGGAACCACCGCTGGTGAGCAATGACACATGCATACTAAGGACTCACTACATCTGTACAGAGATGTTTGTGCACCTAACCAATAGTCCTCTGTGCCTATATTCCACAAGTCTCCATTAACAGAGCCAGGACCTACAGATATTTACAAATGCAGAGCTCAAGAAAGCATTCACATTATCTTGCAATTCCAGCTAACTATTGCCTGGGCCATAATATAAAAGAATTCATAATGACATTGAACCATTATAGACTCATTTGCTATAGTTCAATAGAATAACATTTGTTGTTATATACCTCATTGATAACTCTTGGTCTGAAAAATGTTAAACACAATCATCTCCAGTTTCCCTTAATCAACTTCCCTCAATGTGTTGTGTTAATCAGATAACGAATCTTTAATGTTTGTATATTCTTCTGAGCTTTACTATTTTTACTGAAATTCATTCTAAATTCTTGATTGTTACATTGCTCAGCATATCCCTGAGTCCTGAGTTCAAACAAGGCCGGTACGTGGTGAAACAGGGCTATTTTAGGATGACCTATCCTTTGCAGCAGTCCTACCGCCTGCCAATTCAAACCTTCGTTCTACTGGCTTTTCTTTTAAACCTAAGGAGAACTCAGAAATATCTCTGTTCTCTGCTGAAGAAGAACAACAATCCATCATGACTTTCGACTAAAGTGAGTATTATCAAGCACCGAGTTTACCACACTTCACTACGAGGAAATGCGAGGCTTGTATGCCAGGAAGTGTACTCCCCTCTGTAATGTTGCTTGCCCCACACTGTACACTGAGACTAGTAGGTGTATAATACTTTTATTTCCACCACAACAAGTAACTGAGCATAAAGGGCGCCGAGCGTCTACACAGTGACTGCTCCGGTCGCCAACTCCGTTCTCCCCCTTCGCGCCTTGCAAACCGCGCCTACTGCGCATGCGCGCGCGTCGCGCTCCTGTCTATAGCGTGACGCGTCATCGCGTTCACGCTCATAGACTAGAGCGCATCCTACATATCTCCCCTTTTCAACAATAAACAAAATAACTTTTCTCAAACTCTACGGTATGTCCATGGTCCCCAATGTTCTCTGGCTGGCCCACAAGTCTGACAAGCCTATGATTAATGTCCACTCATTTCAAAGTCTCTATATCGAGAGGGCACTGTGACTGCCCTGCCACTACGGGTGTGTCTTACCGGCATGTTCTCTTCCACCTCTCTTTCTCCGCCTGATCTCGCTCCATCTCTCCGATCTCCACTCTGTGTTACGCCAGTCGGTGTAACATCTCTGGCTGTAGACCCTGTGCTGGGATTTTCCATCTCACTGTCCTCTCCTATTCCATCGGGAAGGACTTCATCACCCTGCTCTGGTTGAGGCCTGGTTTCATGGAAGTCCCTCTGTGTCTCTATCTCCTCCAGCTTGGGCCATACGACTATCTTGTTCACTCTGGCCATGCGGTCTTGGGACCACACCCTGCCATCGCTGAGGAGGGCTGCTCTACCTCGCACCTCCTTGACTTGTAACGGCTGACTATATTTGCTGTCACCTTTCTTTTGTAGGGTAGGGAGTTTAACCCTAACCCACTCTCCTTCCTCCAGCTCTGTTCCTTTCACATTTCGACGTTTGTCATAGTTTGCGGCATAAATCTTCTGGGCCTTTTCCAAATTGTGCTGAACCACCGCAGGGGACCATTTGCTGGTGATGGTCTTCTCCCTCCATACTACATTGTCCCGAGTGAACGGATGCCGTCCTCTCAGCACTTGAAATGGACTGTACCCCACAGCCGTGGGGGTGATCCTGTAGGACCACAGCATACTCATCACCTCAGTCTCCCAATCCTTTCCCTGCGTGATGGCCGCCTGTATGGAGCCCATTAGCACACGGTTGAACCGCTCCACCTGACCGTTGCATGCAGGATGATATACTGCCGTGTGTTTTGACTCAATCCCATTCCTTCTCATAAACCTAATCCATTTGTCCGAGACAAACTGCGGACCATTGTCACTGAGGATAGTTTTGGGAATGCCTTCTCTTAAGAACACTGTCGTCAGGAATTTCAGAATCGTGTCAGTATCCATGGATTCTTGAATGTCCACTTCAGGCCATTTGGAATACTTGTCCATTACCACACACAAATACTTGTTCACTCCTTTGCTGTCCAGGACAGGCCCCAGTATGTCGATGGCCACGTTCTCCCAGGGCCCCTGTGGCGTGTCAAACTTCCCCAAGGCCGGTCGGAGTGGTCTAAGCACTTTGTCAGCGCCTTGACATTGGCCGCACTCCCTTACTTGCCTTTCAATGTGGACATCCATGCCTGGCCACCAATACATTTGCTTGACGCGTGCTTTGGTCCTCGTGCAGTAGAGTTAATAATCTGGGTATTAGTGAATCTGGCGGCACGACCCTCTCGCCTCTATATATGAACACTCCCGAGTCACTCAGGGACAGTTCCTCTCTTATTTCATAGAACCTCCGTACTCCATCGGTGAGCCTCCTTTTGTCTGGCCAGCCCGACGTCAAATGACTCTTTATCTCTACCTTTTCCACGTCCTGATCATAGGCGGCCTCCCATTCTTGGATACTTATTGATCTCTCATGGTCCTCCATGCTCGCCACCATCTCTGCCTTATCCAGGGCATCCTCCGGCGCCACTTCCATCGCCGCAGCTCTGCTGAGATAATCCGCGACCCTGTTCTGCGTTCCTGGCAGGTATTCGACATCATAGGTGTAATCGAGCAGCTTCAGAATCATTTTTGCTATTCTCGGGGTCGCCGTCTCGTGACCCGAGGAAGTCAGGACTTTGATCAGGGGTTTATGATCAGTTTGCAGCTTGAATCTTGTGCCCCAAACGAACTGCCGGAACCTGCCCAAAGCCCAGGTGACGGCCAGCATCTCTTTTTCAATGACGCTGTACCTTTGCTCCGTCGGAGACAACGCATGTGAAGCAAAGCTGATCGTTTCAGTAGCACCATCATCCCTCACTTGTGCCAGAACAGCCCCTAAGCCCTTATCACTGGCATCTGTTGTCACCACGGTCTTGCCCGAGGGGACAAACCCTTGCAATGGAACAGCTTGGCTGATGCAGTCTTTGATCGTGTCAAATTCCAATTGCGCTTCTGAGTCCCACTCAAACTTTGTCTTGTCTCTGATGAGTTGCCTCATTCTGTATGTCCTGGTGGCGAAGTGTCTCACAAATTTGCTATAATACTCGGCCATTCCAAGGAATGACCGCACTTCCTCCTTGGAGCTGGGAGCCTTTGCATCCTTTATGGCCTTCACGTTTCGTTCCTTGGGTGAAATTCCACTTGTGCTGATCTCATGACCCAAGTATGTCACCGAGTGGGTCCCAATCTTGCATTTGCTCCATTCCGCCGTTAGCCCCTTGTTTTGCAGCACTTCCAGAACTCTCTGCAACTTCCTGTCGTGATCTCCTTTGGAAGAGCCCATCACCAGGATGTCATCCTGAAAGTACTGTACCCCCGAAATGTCCTTGAACAGCCGATGCATCAGCTTCTGAAAGACAGCCGCTGCGGATGCCAGGCCAAAGGGCATCCTCCGGAACTGGTAGCACCCAAATGGTGTAATGAAGGCGGTGTACTTCCTGCTCGATGGATGCAGCTCAATCTGATAGTATGCAGACGTGAGATCTATGGTGGAGAAGTGAGTTACACCTTTTGTCTTGGCGAGCATCTCCTCGATTCTAGGTAGGGGAAATCTCTCCACAATGAGATTTTTGTTGAGCTCGCGGAGGTCAACGCAGAGACGAACCTGTCCATTGGGCTTCTTGACCACTACCAAAGGGGATAGCCACTCCGCACTGTCCACCGGCTCTATGATGCCTTGCTCCTCCAGCCTCAGGAGTTCCTGTTGGACCGCTCCGCTGGTAGACATGGGTATGTTCCTGACTTTATGCACCACTGGTACTGCGCCCTCCTTGAGGACCATTCTGTGGACGAACTTGTCCAGTTTCCCAACTGAGCCATCAAAAACTTTGGGGTATGCAGCCTTCCAATCTTCATCTCTCGTGAGGGGCCACTCGTCCGTCAAGAGAATCTGCTCTTTTCCTCCCGGGTTGAGTATTATTCCTAGATCTCCTGCGTCTCTCCACCCCAGCACCGAAGGACCTCTCTCTGCTATATACAGGGTGCACGTGGCTGACCTCCCTCTGAATTCGAATATGAAGTCTCGGCACCCCACTAGTGGAATGGCATTCTCAGTATACGAGATGGGTCTGATGTCCGGCGGCCATAGGTCTGGCCCCACCACAGGCACAAAGTCTTCTTCCCATATGGATCTTTGCACGATGGTCCAAGGAGATCCTGAATCGACGGCCACATGTACCTTCACTCCCCCTATCAGCATGTCCGTGCGAGGCTTATCTCTTCGCTTCCCCGTCACCTCTAACACTTGGTCTTCGATGCATAACACCAAATCGTCGTCTTCCAGGTCGTCCTCACCACTGACGTCCGCTGTGGCCGCATCGACGCACTTGACCGTGGATTTCTTCCCCTTCTTGCGGCATACTTTTTCAAAATGGCCGACCAGGCCACAAAACGAGCACCTGGCGCGGAACGCGGGACAGCGTTTATCCTGCGCCGAATGTGCCGTGCTGCTGCATCTGTAACACGCAAACTTGTTGTCTGGGCCAGGGCGGACCGTCTGCTTCCCTGTCCATCTCGAATCCTTCCTCTGGTCTCCATACATCCCTCTGGGTTTGCTGGGCTGGGGTGCCTCGTCTATCTTGTTAACCATCTGTCTCGGTGCGCTCTCACGTTTGGCTGCTTCGGCACCGCGTTTTGACATCTCAGCCTTTTTGACCATAGCAACAACTTCTTTAAGCGATGTCTCGCTCTGCGCCCAAAGTTTGTCCTGGACAGTCCTGCACGTGGTGTGCATGACAATTTGATCTTTGATATATTCCTCCTGAAGACCCCCGTACTGGCACGTGATGGCCAGGCGTCGGAGCGCCGCCACATAATCATCAATCGATTCACCAACCTCCTGCTTCCTCTGTTGGAAATTATACCTGTCTATGGAGACACAAACTGCTGGACGGTAATGGCTGTCCAAGTCATCCAGGGCGTTTTTAAAGACATCTGTTTCAGTCGCTCCCCTCTCCTTGGGCACCAGGTTCTTGAACACTCTCACCCCCTCCGGGCCCAGGTTGTGGAGTAACAGTCTCTTCTTCCTTTCCGGGGTGAATGCCCCTTCATTTTCATCTTCAAGTGCTTCAACGTAGTTTTGAAAGTATTCCTTCCAGTCTTCCCATTTTAGCTGTGGTTCACCCGGTCTAGGCAGGAATGGGACAGGGGCCATCAGAGCCGACGCTTGATTCGCCATCCTGGCCTCGCCTCTGGGGTCTACCACCTGGGCACTGTGTTGAATGGGTACACCGGATGCTCCTGCACTCCCTGCCGTGTTCCCTTGCCCTCTGGGGCTACCTGGGGTGCTATCCCTTATAGCCTGCGTGGGGTCGTCAGTTTGTGCCCCTTCCTCTGTCTTGGGGTCGATGCCTTTGGCTGCCAGGGTGCTGGCTGTGCTCTCCTTCCCTAGCCCGGCACTGACCTGGTTATTGGAGCTGTGTTTGGTTGTTTCCGTGCTTTTCCGCTACTGCCACACCCTCTGCTCGTCTTTTGTTGCTGTTGTCCTTCTGCTGTTGGTGTGGGGCTGTCGTGGAGTGCCTACTCCTGACCACTGTACTCCCTGGGGTTCGTGGTCCCAGCATCGTCGCCAATGTAATGTTGCTTGCCCCACACTGTACACTGAGACTAGTAGGTGTATAATACTTTTATTTCCACCACAACAAGTAACTGAGCATAAAGGGCGCCGAGCGTCTACACAGTGACTGCTCCGGTCGCCAACTCCGTTCTCCCCCTTCGCGCCTTGCAAACCGCGCCTACTGCGCATGCGCGCGCGTCGCGCTCCTGTCTATAGCGTGACGCGTCATCGCGTTCACGCTCATAGACTAGAGCGCATCCTACACCCTCCCCTGTTTATTGGAGTAAACTTGCACTGGTATATTTAATGGAGATGTGATGTGTTCGTGAGGTTACGGATGCCATATTGCCTAAAAGTCACTCACTCATTCATGTCATGTCGACATTTCTCATGATTTCATCTAGATCAAAAGCTGCACTTCATTTGGTCTGACCTCGTTCAGATGTCAAATGATGAAATTCCATATATTCACACCTGATACGTTATCACACAGCTATTCACTATGTATATTGTGATATTGACACTACATCCATGTTAGTGGACCGGATTTGCTCGTTCACATGTAAATAACTGATTATATCCATACTTGGTACTTGATCTCATAGCTACCTGTATCTGTGACATAGTATTACCACCCATGTTTTAGCCATCACTTCCCTTGACGAGTTTCATAAGCTATTTGATAGCTTGTCACACCACGCGTCTGACTAATGTGCACCTTAAGGGTCATTTCACCTTTTTATCACATATATCTTTGTCATTGTTTATTTACACTCATGTGTGTCTCGATGTCACTACATGAGTCATTTTCTTTTATGTTGTTTATTTACGCTCATGCGCGTCAATATGTCAGTTTGACAACTCAGAACTTTATTGTACAAGCACTCGCGCAACGTCATTTGCGCTGTTAAATATGCCCCTTACGTCACACGCCAATTCGACAGCCGACACGGAGCCGCCAGCCAGCCGCTAGGATTGTAGAATCATCAGTTCTAGTATAGGTAAGCGCGTAAAATCACTTTTTCGGATGGCGCAGTTTAGCTTCTCAGCTGCATGCAACACGTAACGGCTGTTCAATACAGCAAGGTTTCCACAACACTGTGCTTACCTTATTGCTATATTGTTGGATCCGGACTCATGTTTATGAGTTTGATTTCACCCAGAGGTACCTCGTATCACACTCCGAACACACAGATACTTTGAAGCATTTTTTTACATTGGGCACTGTCTGAGTGAAGTTAAACCATCGCATCATGTCTACTGTACTTCTGTTACTCTGGACACCAGTTCACTTTTTCAATTTTAACGATGAGTCATTCATAAGCACTCGTTCGCAAATAATTGCACAGAGAACACCCAGCCCCCCTTGAATTACGTCACATGTAGCATGTATCGATGATGGTGGTTTATTGAGTGGCAATTCCCTATGAGTTATTGTGGTTGTTTACATTTGTTATAGATATTCCCCTGACGAAGGCCCAGTGCCGAAATGCATAAGGATGGAATCTATACGTAACAACAATGATGATGTATGATGGAATACTTCAACATGTTCATTTGAAGCGATAACAGTAGGCCAAAAATTAAGAATTCATGTTTTGAAAACTAAGAACATTCAAATCCACATTCGTTTCTGAGTATCTTTTGTTTATCTTCGCTGTTATTGACAGCACCTAACCACCAGTGCCCAGAAAGACACTTCCACAGTGGTGAAGGTGCTACCTTCATATAGTATATTACGCTCCCTAGCGGGGAACGATTTTCTGGAGCACGGCATACCAATTAATTTCATAATAAAACTTTAGCAGTGCATGATCTTGCTCCATTGTAATTCCTATGCTGTCATGATTGAGCCTATGGTTGCATATCAAGATTTGTGACATACACAGCATGAGTAACAGAAACCAGTTCTTGAAAAATGACCAAATTCTTCCAGAAGACTGATAGATTCCTCACCCAGGACTACACATATAAAATGAGTGTAGACCATCTCATTACTTCCAACCTTTAGTCTGATCATAGCCTTGTGAAATAGCACCAGTCCCTTTCTAGCAAGGATCAGAACGCACTAAAATGTGAGCTTTTCTGTTCAAACAACGACAAACAAAATGCATCACCTCCAGTGAAATTACACCTTTTGGGTACACTGTGGAAATATCAAAGCGTCAGCTGACAGTCAGGAAGGATGATGTAGCTTTACACACATTGTGAGTATATTCTCATCTACAGTCCTCATTTGTGTTTTACTTCCTCCCTTGTTCAGCACCTAATGTTGGTTAAACTCACTGCACAGGATGGGACGTGGGGTGGGGTGTTGAGCAACTTAAGTCAGGAGGGCATTATTAGGTCTACACACAGAGATTGTGTTTAAGGGTCTTCAGCTACAGTGTGTGTCCACATTCATACACAGGTAACTAACTGTTGAAATGTAGTCACTAAAACAATATATTTTGCCTGAGTAGGGCTAGATTACAAAACTATATTACAAGGTTGTGACTGGGGTATTTTCTATGAATTATATAAGCACAGAAACATTGTTTTTTGGTATAACATGTTAAGAAACCTTCTCTTACTAAAGTACACTAAAGAACATTTTGATAGTTAGTGTTTTTGGTTTTTAAATGTGATTGTGATCCTCCTTCAAGAGGAGATCCAAAGAGAAAACCAGCCGACATGTGTTTCGTCAACGGGTAGCCACCCGTGACTCTTCAGGGCTGACAAAGTCTCAAAGTAGCAGTATCGGGAAACCGGTGATAATTCCAACCCAGTCCTGATTGGGTATTAAGTAGCGACCGGCCACCTGCGGCCAAAAATGTAACGAGAAATCAATCGCGGGTAAAATGTCAAGGAAAGACAGGCGGGTTCTGCCGTCAATATTTTCAAATGGTACACGCTGAGAAGCAGCGTGGAGTTGTGAGCGCTGTGCTGTAACCGAATACAGTCTTTTTCCGTATCCGGTTACAATGAAATAAAATGAAGTGTTATTTTTGCAAATTGGTCTCGATTTATTCTTTGAGTGTGTGTCTCATTTATTGCCTCTGTGAGTACAACAAATGCTTAGCACTACCCTCTGATAAGCCTAACGGCTCGGCCATACTACCACAAATAGAGCATCAGTATTATCTACTTTTGCCTCTGCATACCAATCTGGGACTCACTGGACTCTCTGCACCATGTACTTCTTTTTACTGTACGATGTAGAGTGCCAGCTTCCTACCGTTTATCCATGAAATTCCATAGTAACTAAATGCTCATGTGTTATTGCTGAATCGTGTAGATAGAAAATCTAGTAGCAATTTGGTTACTATGAAAAAAGAAATGTGAAAGTTGATTTTGTTTTCTTTAAAGGAAAGCATTCTATAATCTCTGTACACAATACTGCGTTTTGAATAAGGCCATACCATTGATTAGATTGTAAGGGTTCACTGTGAAAACACTTTCATTAATTCAGGTTGAAATCAGACTCCTGTAAAATATTCAGTAAATTTAATACCTGTGGTTGTTATTATAATTATAGCCCACATCCGCTTAGTGCCAGAGTAATAAAACTAAGGGTGGGCGTAGTTGGCGGAGTACTACTACGTGAAAATCCACGAAGTTGAACAAAAAATACGTGAATTCCGCAACTTCCCTCCGTCAACAGCAATCTCAGATACTTTTGGTAAGATAACAAGTATCTCTGTCATTATATGCTAGAATGCATATAGTCATTTCACAAAAGTGAAAATGAAAATTGAGCAAGCAGTGAGAGAGGGGATGATTTTGAGATCCTCCCTAGCCTAGGGAGAGAACCAAGCAGCTGCCTTGAAAACAAAGAGCACATCTTGCTGAACGATTTAGTGGTGGTCCCATCCTCCTAGGACCACCCCAAGCACAGTTATTACGGGCAAAAATACAATCCCAACTAAGAGCTGCAGTTCAACTCATCGTTACTAGGTGTCCCTCACAAGTCAAATGCAAAAGCATTGAAATTATTACATCAAGCTGCAGTTCCACTAGTCGTTACTAGATGTCCCTCACTAGTCAAATGCAAAAGCATTAACCCTTTCATGAAGCTGCATCTGGCCCTCTGACCTTTACTTTTAGTGCACTGCGCTGTGTTTATTACTCGTTTAAGGCAAAAAGCGTGAAAAAATACCAGTTATAGTACTCTGGAGTTACAGCACATAAGCAGTCTTGGAGCATCTGTGATGTACAAATAATGGTCTTTATTAAGCTTTATTTAGCTTTAAGGTGCTTTTCAGAGATGCTGATTTGGTTGGCGGCGAATGTAAATATTTAGCTTCCAAAACAAGTATCTTAAAGTGCTTGTCCCAACGGTGTTGCAGCAAAACTGATTGTCACCTAAGAAGTTTAATGAATGTTGTGCAGCTAGAACAAACTTCCTGTGTTTATGCAGTAAAGGCCATTTAAAGCGTGTTTATGGACCTCAGCACCACAGACGACACAGAATAAAGGAGTATCAAATCATCAATCATAATATATAACTTGTGTGCTGTAACTATATGCTAAAATTGCAGAAGGCCTGCTAAGTTTAAGAAAAAATTGCTCCAGTTATAGAGAAGATAGAATGAGTATGGCACTTTGAGTGCACTATCTGTATAAACAGACCATTAAGTATTTTCAGTTAAGGCGCATTGAAATGTTTGTTTTATGAAACAGCCAGATCTTTATTTTATTTCTTTAATTCTCAGTGATTGTCTATTATCTATTTTTCCGAAGGATAATCCTGAGCTTCCAATTCTGTGTAGCATACCTGGGTGTTTAGTGTGACACACAACACCACACAATTCACCGCCACACAATTCAACACCACCCAAAATAATTACACTCCACATAATACCACTCAATGCAACATGATTCAACTCCACATAATCACACTACTCAATACCACATAAATACACCCCACATAAATATACTCCACACCATGCTACATAATTGCATACTGCATAATTTCACTCAATGCCGTACAGTTCCATGCCACACAATTCAACTCCACACATTTCCATTTCACACCGCATAATTGTATACTAAACCACATAATTTAACTCAGCAACACAATTACACAACACACCACAGACATGCAATCCACACTACACAATTCCACATCATGCGACAGCATTCAAAAGCATAGCACATAATTAAACTCCACTACATACCACTTTACAACAAAAAAACTCCATTCCACATAGTTCCGTTCAATGACTCACAAACCCATTCCGCATAATTCCAGTACACTCAATACCAGACAATTAAGATGAACATAATTCCACTACACAAGTCCACTCCATTCCACACAATTCCACCCCACACAGTACAAAAACTAACAAATCCAATCCAACCCACATGCATTCACTTCACTCCATAACACATGGGTAAAAGACATTGTCATTTACAACGTCAATAGCTCAAACTGTTGCAAAAGCAAGAACTATTGGCTTTGTTAATGCTTTTTTCTGGGAAGCTCTAAAAAGCCTGTTTTCATTGAACATGTTCCATAAGACAAGCCAATATAAACCAAAGCTGCATTACTGTACAGTGGCTGTGAAAACTTGTAATATGGCATAGTGCGCACTTTTTTTCTAAATGATCACTCCATTGCAAGCAAAAAAATACATAAGTAAAAAACATTGGCATTTGCAATGCCAATAGCTCTAACTTTCACATATGCGAGACCGATTGAATTGCAAATGCTTGTTTAGCAAGCAGCCCACCGATCAGCCTTGACACCTATTCTAGCATTTTTAACAGCGCCTTTATGAGCACAAATCCATGTTGTGTGTACTTCCCTTTGGGTCACAAACGGTTTAGGCAAGAGGGGCTTGGGGGGGGGCGGCCGACCACCGGGAGGCTCCCCCCCCCGGGCTGTTTGGGAGGGGCGGGGGGGAGGCTTTTGGACCAGAGGTATCCATTTTGTATTTTGGGCTTGTTTTTGGTATAGCCCAAGGCAGCCCAATGTATAAGTACTTTGGGCTGCCTCTCCCGGCCACCAATTTGTCATTGGTGACCTGGTGGCCGGGAGCTTAGTGTAGGGAATGTTTGCTAGCTTAGTGTAGGGAAGGTTTGTTACGTTTTATTTGCTGTTCGCGTTTTGGGAGCGTTGCGGCTTCGGGGCGAACTGGCCGCCTCGACGTGGTTATTGGTGAGGCCGTCGCGCCCCGCGCGGCAGGCCTCGGCAGGGGTGGCGGTGGCTGCCTGCACGTTGCCGGAGAAGTCCAGAGTGGCACTAGCAGTAGAAGGGGGCCGCCCGCGAGCGCGGTAGTCGGCACCGGTTGGGCTGTCACGGAAGGTTGGAGAAGGCGAGTTTCACACAGGTAGGCCTTGGTGTGCGAGACGGCGGGAGGGGTGCGGGCGTTTTGAATGAGGAGGTTTTGCCCTCTAGGCCTCAGGCGGCAGGTCCGGCGCTTGAGCAGAGGTCTGGGCGGCTCTTGGGTACGTAGGTGAGCGCGGGGGGGCACTTTGGGGAGAGGCGCTCTGTTTATGTGTCGGCGGCAAGGGGAGTGGAGGGTATAGAAGGGTTTTCAATGGGGTGAGTGGGTTTTTTCCCCCTTAGCTTTCCTCGGCAAAGTGAAGAGTTGGGGTTGGGACGCAGGGTGCGCAGTTCGGGCAATCAGTGTGGCGGGAGACATTAACACCAGGCAGGGAGGAGGGGTCAAGGGTGTTGTTGGCTCAGGGAGGTAGGCGCCAATTTCCTGGGGCTGGGGCAGAATTCGTTGGGGTCAGGAGTGGGGGGGGGAAGTAGTGGGCCACTGGGTATGCTGGTCAGAAAACTGCTTTTCAAAGGGTCTTTGGTCGAACAGAGAAGGAGGCGGTGGCGGGGCCCAGTGGGGTGAGGGCGGGGGGATGTTTTTGGTCAGCCCCTTTTCTTGTTTGTTCCCTGGCTCTACCTGACAGGTAAGCTTTTTCTGTGGTGGATAGCTCACATGGTGAGGGGGAATGGGCGTAGGTTGGAGAGTGGTTGGAGTTGTAGCCCCTGGGGCTGGGGGGGCTGGGTTAGGGTCAGTTTGAAAGTGAGGAGGGTGCTGGGGGGTTTTCATGCTTCTCAGGAGGTAGAGCGGGATGCAGCTATGGGAGAGCAGGCCTGGGAAGGTTTGGCTGTTTCCCGCTGGGCTGCAGGTGCGAGGGGTTTGGTTTCAAACAGGCCCAGCGGTGCACTATTTTCACGGAGCATGCCCCCCCCCTTAAGTTTCCAGGGCCTGTGCAGGGGCGGTAGGGGTGGGGTCTGAGTCTCAGGAGGGCACGGGGGTTAGAAAGGGGGTTCATATAGCGTCCGTGGCGGCGCCAACAGATTTGGCAAGTCTGGAGTGGAGTGAGTGTGAGATTGAAAGGGAACCCCCATTCGGTATGCCCGCCGGGGGACTTGTTACGGAAGGGGTTTAGGGCAGGTGAGTACAGGTGTGCCAAGATCTTCTTGGTGGTGTAGTCAGCGGGATAGGGCAGTTGGTTTGTGGCAAGCTCCCAGTACACCAGTCCAATGTTTTCTTTGCAGGGTAGGGGCCGTGGTGCGTCAACAGACTCTGTAGGGCGTTGTACGGCCCAGCTGCGCCGAGGAGAAGGGAGGGTGGAGCCTTGGGTGGCACGTCCCCTACCGGCGAGGGATCCCGACGCGGCCAGCGCACGAAAGTCAAGCGCGACTTCGCTGGCCCCAACAACCAGCAAGGCCCGTCGGTCTGCTGGCTCCGTGGATGGATCTTTTTGACTCAGTCAACGCGAGGGGGAGTATCGGCGGGTACGGTCGGCTCCCCCATCTGGAGCATTTCAGCACTAGGGCTGGTTTTTGAAATGGGGGTCAAGCAAGGCCCGTAATGTCAGTTTTGTGGCGGAACCTCTACAGATAGAGGAAGTGATGGTTTTGGATTATGATGATGACAGCCCCGAAGAAGGGGAATTGAGGGATGATGAGAAGGGGGGGGGTGCCTTCTCATCTGTTGCTAGTGTTTTACAAGCAAAGCACGTGGTGCAGCAGGTGGTGTCGTTGGGCGCCAGGAGAGATTACGGCCCCACAGGAGGGCTCCTCGAGCGGTGGACCCAGTTGAACAGTCGGCTTGGAGAATGGCGCCGGGACGGGCGCCTTTGCTTGAGCCAGGTGAGCACGTTGTCCCACGGGCCAGACCAGAGATGGTGTCGGTGGGGACTGGGGGTGACATGATATGGGAGGAGCCGGGGGGTAAGCTCCACAGGGGTAAATACGCAAAGATCAAGGTGTGGGGACTTTGGGGAAGGTTTCGCCAGGGCGAAAGTAGAAACTGGGGTGAAGAAGGAACCTGCAGGGTCAGGTAAAGGCCCAGTGCCGGAGGTTGTCCCACAGGCCAGACCAAAGATGGTCGGTGGGGACTCGGGGTGACAGGGTATGGGAGGAGCCGGGTGGTAAGCTCCACAGGGGTAAATACGTCAAAGATCAAGGTTTGGGGACTTTGGGAATGTTTCGCCAGGGGCGAAAGTTGAAAATGGGGTGAATACGGAACCAGAAGGGTCAGGTAAAGACCCAGTACCGAGTGAAGAATGGAAATACCTTACATGGGGGTGAGTAAGCCTTTGGGGGCTCATGTGTTGCTGGCTACGAAAGAAAGGATATGGAAAGGTGAATATGTTGAGAGTTAGAAGCTCCTGCATAGGGAGGTGCGTTCTAAAGAGGGGTCCAAGGACGAGGAGTATGAGTTGGCAAAATGACCAAAAGTGGCGCTTACCATTGAAAATTGGACGGCAACCTTCCTAGTATATGCCAGTGTTTATTGCGAGAAGTACCCAGAGCGAGGTGTGGCCATATTTAAATATGGGGATGTGATTCGGAAGGCGCAGATTACGGGGAGTGGTTATGCATGGGCCCGGTATGATGAGGAGTTTAGGGCCAGGATGGCTTGGGACCCGGAGGCGAAGTGGGGTGAACTGGTTTCCGCTTATGGCAGCACACAATGGGAGCGCAGCTGGGGGGAAGACGATATTCTCGGCTAGTGGTTTACCTTTAGTTTCCTGGCTCTTTCAGGGGAAGCCACCCGGGGAGGTGTGGGATCAGTAGCTGCCGCTCCAAGGGGGTCAAGGGCATGCTGGGAGTTCAATAAGGGCATGTGCACACGGAGTATGTAAAGTTAGGCAGGAATGTTCTCAGTGTGGGAAGAAGTAACCTTTGGTTAGAGGTTGGGGACTCAAGACACAAGGAAGCCAGCAGTGGAATCAGTCAGGTGGAAACTCTGCAGGGCCTTCACAGCAGGGCAAGGGAATAGAGGGGCTAGAGGACCTCAAGGGTCTGGGCCCAAGGGCTCCTACGCCAGTTATGCTGGCGCGTTTGAGGGCTGCTCGGCTGGTCCTATGATGTTTGAGAGCGGAACAGGTACTGTTGGAGGGTTTGGAGGAAGGTTTACATTTGGGATAGGAGGGGCCTCGTCAGAGGAGGGGGCAGGAAATTTGAAATCTGAATGTTGAACATATGTCAGTGGTACAGGACAAGTTAAATAAAGAGGTGCGAGAAGGCAGGATGGCAGGCCCATTTCCAGATTGGCCAGTGCCAGAGTTGATTGCGTATACAATGGGGGGGGGTTGCCCAAGAAGGAAGTCGGGCAGTACAGGCTCATTCAACCCCTGTCGTGGCCGGAGGGGTTTTCGGCAATGATTTTATTGAGGGGGAAGCAGCCTCAGTGTCTTATTCCTCAGTTGACGTGGCAAGGTCACTTGTGGTGACCGCGGGCACAACTGCAGAGATGGCGAAATGCGACATAAAATCTGCATTTCGTTTGCTTCCCGTACATCCGGATGAGTGGGGGATGTTGGGAATCCAGTTTGACAGTCAGTGGTACGTGGATAAGGCTTTACCGATGGGCTGTTCTTGGTCTTGTGCTTTGTTTTTAGTGTTTCAGTACCTTGATACAGGGGTATTTAGTACATCATACTGGTCAAAGATGGTTACACATTACTTGGACGTTTTCTTTTTTGTGGGCTCTCCGGGCACGGCAGAATGCCAGTGGGCGTTGGACAAATTTCAGAATTTGATGGCCGAGCTGGGTGTGCTTGTAGCACCAGAGAAAGCGATGGGCCCATGTTCGACTATGGCTCGCTTGGGTATCAAGCTTGATCCTGTCAGGGTGCAGGCGCGATTGCCGTTGGAGAAGAAGGAGGCAATGTTGTCTTTGCTGGGATACGCTGGCTAAAACCAAGGTGACAGTGAGGGATGTACAACTTTTGCTGGGGGCTCGCCGGAGCAGTGGAAGCCTGGTGGGGGGAGCATTGCCTTTTTGGAGCTTTTTACGGTTTTGGTGGCTTGGATTTTGTAGGGCAGGGAGCTGGTACATAGGAGAGTGTTGTTCAGGATTGATAGCATGGCGTGGTTCAAATCATCAACAGACAGTCGGCCGGGGACGAGCAGGTTCTGAAGCTGTTGCGGGGGTTTACCCTTGGTTGCTTGAGGCAGGATATCGCTTCTAAGGCCCTGCATATTCCTGGTGTGGACAAGGACATCGCGAATGCTTTGTCGTGTTTCCAGGGGAGAGAGGACATGGGTTGGCCGAGGAGGCGGACAGGTCAGCGACACCTAGGCCGGAACATCTGGGGTATGTAGGCAACGTAGGGTTGTACAACTGGTGGTAGGTTCTTTGTCTGTTTTTACTCGCGCGGCCTACGCTTCGGCAGGGAAGGAATTTCTGGCGTCGGGTGTGTGCAGGAGGGTGGAGTCGGGGTGACGCTCTGAGGATGTACTTCAGTTTCTGCTTGACTTGATTGAGGGGGGCCTTTCAAAAGTCACAATTTCCAGTAAATTAGCAGGCATTTCATTTTGGGGTAAGCTGTTGCGGGGTATTCCCTTTCTGCAGGAGAGTTGGGGAAAGGAGGTTAGAAGGTTGGGAGGGGGAACGGGGCAGGTCAGCCTTGGCTCATAGGCCGGTATCTCGGCGGATGTAGCGCGTCTGATGGCAGTGCTTCCTTCGTTGTGTGGGGATGGTTGGGAGGCATGTTGTTTTTCACGCTCATGGTTTGGTTGTTTTTGGTGCTTTTCGAGTCTCCGAGTTATTGGGTTTCAGGTTGAGGGTTGGTTGGACGTGGCTAGATGCTTTCTTCGCGGAGCAGGGGGTTCGTATGTGGTTGGCAAGTGCGAAAACTGATCAGAGGAGCCGGGGAAAAGGGGTGTGGTTGGAAGCAGTTTCTTCTGGGTCTACATGCCCCTTACACTGGGCGATGCTTTGGAAAGAATTATCAGGTGGGGAGGCTAGTTCCGGGGTTTTTCATCATGCGGATGGAGGCAGAGTAACTGATTATCAGCTTCGCAGGGGACTGCACAAGCCACTGAAGGAGATTGGCTTGGTTGGGGGCACAGTTTGGGACTCATTCTTTCAGGATCGGGGCAGCTCCTGAGGCCAGTATTCGTGGGTAGGCTAGGGGGGGATATTAGGTGGCTGGGGCGCTGGTCTTTCAACTGTTTACAGCGCTATGTGCGGAGCGATACAGATGCTGCGCTTGTGTTCTCCTCTTTTCCTTGATGCTCATATTGTTTTTTCTTGTTTCAGGTTTTGTAGCTCTTCGTTTTTTACTATTTCGATCATGGGGCATTCGTTGTTAAGTGGGCCCAGGGGCAAGCTTGTGAATGCTATTTCAGACAGATGTTGGGTTGCAATGCACTCTTTTTAACTTTGTTTGAAAGGAAAGGGGGACTGTTATGGGAGAGTTGGTTCCTTCTTTGAATATATGGTTGGTTGGGGGTCAATGTCCGGACGTTTTGTTATTCCACTTGGGAGAGAATGACTTTTGTTGGGTGAAGGGGTGGTTTTGGTACGCGCTATAAAGAAGGTCTTGGCTCTTTTGAAAGAGAAGTGGTCTGGTTCCCATGTTTGGGGGAATGTGTTGGTGCCTCGTAGGACGTGGAGGGGTGCGAGTAAGCCTAGGGCAAGAGATAGAGCGTGTAGGAAGTTAATTTGGAAGTTTCTCGTTTCGGCAGGTCATTAGGTTTTGGTAGAGTTTGCCATAGAGACGTAAAGTTTGAGTCGGTGGAGTTTTTCAGGGGTGATGGTGTCTAGTTATCGTGTTTGGGGATGGACCTTTATTTGCTAAGTGATGAGTGAGGCTCTTTTGGGGTGCCTTATGGTACAGGAACTCCCCAGGGTAGGCTAATTTGTTGCATCAGGGTATTGGTTGGGGACTTTATTATCGGGCGTTTTTGTGTGGTTGTGGGGGCAGAAAGGGGGGGTAGTTTCCTCCCCCCCTGGCTTTCTGGGTGGCGGAGATTGTGGAAGTTTTACCAGGGCTGGCTGAGTTTTTAGGTTGGATTGGTATCGTTGGGCTTTAGACAGGGATGGTTTGAGCAGGTGTATTGTTGGGGCATTTACAGTGGTTGGGTGATCGTAAATGGTGAAGGGGCAGGCAGGGGATTTGTGGTTTAATAAGATGTTAATTGATAAGCATATGTGTTATGTTTTGAATTATGATATGGTATTTTGTAATGTTGTAATGCTGGGGTGGGGGCGGGGCTCAAAGATCTGTTAGGGGCGGGGGAGGGGATTAGGGGTAGTTATACGGCCTATTTAGTGAGGTCTAGTTTTGTAAGGCATTGCCGAGGTTTTTGTGTTGTAATGTGCACCTGTTCCAATAAAGCGGCCTATTTCACACTTAGAAGTTGTCTGTGGTCTTCTCCCCCCCCACCCCTCCCTCCCAAGTGGGCTTGGGGGGGCGGCCGACCACCGGGAGGCTCCCCCCACCGGGCTGTTTGGGAGGGGCGGGGGGAGGGAGGGTTTTGGACCAGAGACATTTTGTATTTTGGGCTTGTTTTTGGTATAGCCCAAGGCAGCCCAATGTATAAGTACTTTGGGCTGCCTCTCCCGGCCACCATTTTGTCATTGGTGACCTGGTGGCCGGGAGCTTAGTGTAGGGAATGTTTGTTCCCTACCTGCCTCTCTCTTTTGCTCCTTTTTCTCATTTCCTGGGTTTTTCAGGTTTTTGCCCCCTTGGTTTTCATTCTTTTTGGGTTCTTGGGCTCTTTTTCCATCTTGGTAGATGGCATGTTTTGTTGGTTCTGGTGTGCAGGGTAGTTGTTGTATCGTCGCTGGGAGCAGGTGCAGTGTTTTTTCTGTGCGGAGATTGTGGAAGTTTTACCAGGGCTGGCTGAGTTTTTGGGTTGGATTGGTATCGTTGGGCTTTAGACAGGGATGGTTTGAGCAGGTGTATTGTTGGGGCATTTACAGTGGTTGGGTGATCGTAAATGGTGAAGGGGCAGGCAGGGGATTTGTGGTTTAATAAGATGTTAATTGATAAGCATATGTGTTATGTTTTGAATTATGATATGGTATTTTGTAATGTTGTAATGCTGGGGTGGGGGCGGGGCTCAAAGATCTGTTAGGGGCGGGGGAGGGGATTAGGGGTAGTTATACGGCCTATTTAGTGAGGTCTAGTTTTGTAAGGCATTGCCGAGGTTTTTGTGTTGTAATGTGCACCTGTTCCAATAAAGCGGCCTTTTTCACACTTAGAAGTTGTCTGTGGTCTTCTCCCCCCCCACCCCTCCCTCCCAAGTGGGCTTGGGGGGGGCGGCCGACCACCGGGAGGCTCCCCCCACCGGGCTGTTTGGGAGGGGCGGGGGAAGGGAGGGTTTTGGACCAGAGACATTTTGTATTTTGGGCTTGTTTTTGGTATAGCCCAAGGCAGCCCAATGTATAAGTACTTTGGGCTGCCTCTCCCGGCCACCATTTTGTCATTGGTGACCTGGTGGCCGGGAGCTTAGTGTAGGGAATGTTTGTTCCCTCCCTGCCTCTCTCTTTTGCTCCTTTTTCTCATTTCCTGGGTTTTTCAGGTTTTTGCCCCCTTGGTTTTCTTTCTTTTTGGGTTCTTGGGCTCTTTTTCCATCTTGGTAGATGGCATGTTTTGTTGGTTCTGGTGTGCAGGGTAGTTGTTGTATCGTCGCTGGGAGCAGGTGCAGTGTTTTTTCTGTGCGGAGATTGTGGAAGTTTTACCAGGGCTGGCTGAGTTTTTGGGTTGGATTGGTATCGTTGGGCTTTAGACAGGGATGGTTTGAGCAGGTGTATTGTTGGGGCATTTACAGTGGTTGGGTGATCGTAAATGGTGAAGGGGCAGGCAGGGGATTTGTGGTTTAATAAGATGTTAATTGATAAGCATATGTGTTATGTTTTGAATTATGATATGGTATTTTGTAATGTTGTAATGCTGGGGTGGGGGCGGGGCTCAAAGATCCGTTAGGGGCGGGGGAGGGGATTAGGGGTAGTTATACAGCCTATTTAGTGAGGTCTAGTTTTGTAAGGCATTGCCGAGGTTTTTGTGTTGTAATGTGCACCTGTTCCAATAAAGCGGCCTTTTTCACACTTAGAAGTTGTCTGTGGTCTTCTTCCCCCACCCCTCCCTCCCAATCAGTGCGTGAGGGACCAATTCAGAAAAGTTGTTATTCCGCCCGTAGGAGCCACAGATGTAAAGCAACAAGATTTCTGCAAACTAAAAGAACAAGCGGATTCACAGAATCACGATTTACCACTGTTGGTGAATAAACACAAATTACAAAGAGGCAAAATACTGTTCTGCACAAACACGGACACCGCATGTTTACAGCAAGCGGTATAATTGCTGCTGGCGCTAATTGCATTTCTGCCGGCGGTAATTGCTCTTCCGCCATTACAGAACAAACCACCAGCTGATAATCGCGAAATTCAAGCCCAAAGTAAAACATGCCTGGAGTTGATTTTAAAAGGATAAAACCCATGTATACCCAGCTGCTGCAACTTGGAGCATGGTTTAATCATTAAACACATACAAGTAAAGTTGACTCAGTTCTGTAATGGCGTGTCTCTGCCATTGAAGTTAAAATGCATAGCTGTAAATTTTGTCTTTTTTTTATCACCATCAATACATTTGTTAGGCTTCAAGGACTACATGCAAAAAAACGTGTTCCACCGGGTGAATTGTTCTTGTTGATGTAAGGAAGTTCAGTACCGTCGCGGCCCCCCGCGAGGAGCAACCATTTCCCATTGGCTGTGATTCAGTCAGAATGAATACCCGATATTTGCCGGTGTAGAGACTGCATCACTCATTTTTTTCATATGCTAATTCAAAAGATGACCCAGCCCCTCTTTAATGCCTCTTACTGTGCTTTATTTATTAATTCTGTGCTGCGGTGGCAAGGGTTTCATTTTATTGCCCTAAATGTCCTGCCGTTTCAATGCCTACACGGCCTTTCTGCTGGGATGGATAGACCTTCGGCTCCTCGGGGTTTGTTCCGCTGCTCAGCCCAGCGCAGCTAAAAATAGTCAGCAATTGTTTATAAACATTGAGAATTGTATGACAAAAAAGAGAGATTCATGTAGGAAATCCGAGGGGTTAGATAAACTCGTTTGTTTAACTAGAAAATAGAAACACACTATAAAAAAATAAAAAAAGGTTTAAAAGAAATGCAGCGTAAAAGAGCAACAGAGACACAGTAAGCGGAACAAATATTAGCAGGGCAGGATGGTGATGCTCCTCAGACTATGCCCCAAAGCGATAGGCTCATTAGTGGGTGTCGATGGCTCCAAACTCCATTCAAAGTTCCTATTTACCTCTGTAGCCATGTCATAATCCGGACCAAGAGGCCGAAGCTGCAGTGAATCAATATGTCAATATTTTTTTATGTTTGCTTTCCAGGATTGCTTGAAAGTTGTAGAATTTACTGCTCATGCATTTTGTCATGGAGGCAGTGGTCTGGAACAATTTCCATAGGATATGTACCTGTGAAACCGAGGGTTTCTGCAGGCAGTCCTAGAGCACTGATAGCAGTGATCTGGTACTAGTGCCATAGGAGATGAACCTGAATAACCCAGGGTGTCTGCAGGCAGTCCTAGAGAGCTTGAGGCAGTGGTCCGGCACTATTGCCATAGGATGTCTGCAGGTGGTCTTAGAGCACAATTAAGGGGCCCAAAACAAGTCAGGTAGTTTTCTGCCGTGTTTCTACCTTTCCTTGGATACCAGTACGGTGGTGTGAGACAGGTAGTGTGAGAAAAGTGGGTTACTGGTTAAGGGTGGTAAAACCCTACTAAAGCATCAACCAAAACCCTTGTCAGGGTGAGGCACAAGCAACCCCCAAATTAACCTGTGCTCAACCCGTTGGTAGCTTGGCACAGTGCAGTCAGACTTTACTTAGAAGCAATTTGTAAATTATTTATGCAGCATTTCATTCAGTAATAAACTGAAAACACAACACAAGAACAATATCAAACAAATCTGGAACAACAGTGTACATTTCAATAAATAAGTCTAAACCAAAATGATAAATATCCAATCAGAATCATTAGAATTGGAGATATGCAGGTTTAACATTTTCAAGTAAATATAGCATCAAAAAGCGCAAAGCGCCAACAGTGGATATCAGGCTGACCACGATGGCATGCGGGCTGGCTACCGGGATTCAGTCAAGCCCGCTGAACAACAGTACCTTAACTTTTGGTTGGAGAGCGTTGCCAGGTCCTGGGTCGAGGATGCGTCGCACAGCAAGGACAATATATTTGTTCCACGCAGCTGCGAAGCTGAGTTGCGAGGTCCTGCGCTGTCATCAAGGATCCTGTTGATGAGGGTTTGCAATGCAAAGTCCGGCATCAAGTTTGCACGGGCAGTTGAGGTGATACATCTTTTCTGAAGAGCTGAGAGGCTGCGATGCGAGAATCTAAATCATCGTCGAGGCGGCTATTGACAAGAGATTTGCGATGAGAGGACTTGAGTCGGAGAACTTGCACACACCAGCAGTGGAGATGAGGGCTGCAAGGTCGAGGAGGAGTCCTTGTTGTGCTGGCAGAATCTTCATGGCAGAGGTGACATGTTGGTTCTGCTCGAGTTTGCGCTGCTCAGCAGAAGAGCTGTGTCAGTTCTGCTGGATCCACAGACGGGTTGGCACCACATGACAGGGTAGGACGAACAGACTACAGAGTCCAGGTGCTGGGTTCAAAGTTGTTCGAGCCTTCTGTCCCTGAGGCTAAAGTGAGGATGCCAGCAAATTAGGCCTTGGAGTCTCTCTGGGGTCTGATGCAGATCCAATCCTTCTCAAACAGGCAAGAGGGAAGCAGGAAGCAGGTCAGCACAGCAGGGCAGCAGCCCTTTAGAGCAACAGTCCTTAAGAGCAGCAGTCCACCAGAGTGGTAGCCCTTTCAGCAGTATAGTAGTCCTTCCTCCTGGCAGATTGTCCACAGGTCCAGACGTATACTGAAGATTTGGTGTCTGGTCCAATGTTTGTACCTGGGCCTTTCTCTGAAGTGGGAGAAGCTTCTAGAGGTTTCACCATTGAAGTCCACATGCATCCTACCTACTCTGTACTGGATCCAGACTAACTGTGTTCGCTTTCGAGGAGCTGTTAAGACCTGGCTCTTTAACCAGTAGATGTATTCTTTCTTTTCATGGGTGTCAGGATACTTGTAACAATCAGCGCCGGGAAACCCGTTTGGGTAGCTGTAGCGCTTTACAAATCCAATAAATAAAATAAATAAATAATAAATAAAATAAACTGCAGGGGGTATGCAGTCCTTTGTTTGGAGGTAGGATAAAGCCAATTCAAGTGAAAATAGGGCTGTTTCCAGCTCCACCCGCCTATCTTACCTGCGATGGCCCATCCAGGCACATCTAAGCTCCCCATTATGTGTAGTTGTGTAAGAGAAATACACAATGCCCAACTGTCAGATACACTCAGTCATGTGACCCAAAGTATGCAGTAAATGACTAAGCCAGGAAAATGCCAACCTTCTAAAAGTTGCTAAGCAAGACACAAATGTGGTAAGAATGCACACCTTCCCTCGTTTGTGTTTACACTTTTTAATGCAAAAAGTGGTCTGTAAATGAGTGCGAACAGTTCCTGTGAACTGCCCCTAGTCACAGTATAATGCAAAAGCCATATCTCCGGGCACAAACCTGCGCACCCGACTGTCGCACTGCTAGACGGGAAATCATCCCTCACAGTTAATCATTCACTGTAGAGTTATCCTCTTTACTTCATTAATTATCAGTAATTAGACTTGTCCTTATTACATTTTCATCCATATTTTATTGAAATACTACGGAAACAGCGTGGTTCCAACATACTCCTTTATTGCGTTTTTTCAAATATCTCCTGAGTGCCAGAGGCATTTCACAGCGACACGTTACATTAAAAGTGATGGTGAAACATATATGAAGTAGACTCATGACTTCTGCCCAATGCATTTCGAGCCTAAATGGCTCTTCATCAGGGGTCTCTGCAACATATAAAAGAAACAACTCAGCTATCCATTCGCTGCTGACTTTCACTATACAAAGCAATACTAACAAACCCAATAATGCCTCCCTCATTGCACCATAAATCTAGTTCCTGACTCAATAAAAACCCAAATACTCAAAACCAAACCAATCCCCATCCCTCCCATAGCTCCACCTTCCTCACTCATTTATCTGATCAACTCCATGACTAACCGTTGCATTCAAAATGAAAAAAATGAAAAAAACACATATGTGCAACCCTCGAACTAATAACTTAAAAAGAACGAACAGCCCCTCTTTCTGCTACCAGTCTCCCAAGTTTAACTATCAATTCACCCTCTCGTAAACAGTTTCCTTATTGTCAAAAATGTAATAAATACCTCATGCAAGTCCACAGTCTGACCTCCTCATGCTCGTCTTTCCTTTCTGTTAAAGTTGGTAGTTCTCACTACAGGTCAGGCCGTTAATTTATTTCCTTGTCTTCCTACCATGATAGATTCTATGTTCAACTGTAATATCATTTCATCTGTTGCTATTATCCAAGAATTTAAAAATTCCCCTAAGATCTTCTATAGAACCTGCCAGCATACAACCTGATATATAAACCAACGGCTGAAAATTGCCCATCCACGAGACAATACCTGCTCAAAGTATACTTTCTATACCTTTTGATATAGCACTATTTAAAGAACCATTCTACAAATAGTTTTGGCCATAGAGAAATGTTAGTAATGATAAAAGATTCTCATTTAAAACATATTAGGAATGTTAATGTCTTGATTCTAGGGTCAAGCTAGTAAAAGAAAACTATAAAAATGTGACATGGAAGTAGCCATTGCCAGTTTGCAATATGGCACCAAAAGAGAATGTGACAGATGTGCAATGATATCAATGCATGAAGCACTATGTATTATGAGAAATCAAGTATTTCCAGGTGTAGGTAATGAGGACACAGCTAGTCATTTGAAGATCCCCAACCTTATAAAACATTACGGTTGGTTACAAAAAGCAGCAGTGTCATGCAATATACCAATTATGTACAGCTTAGGATACATTAGCTTAGAAATCTTGCTATCTTCTAAAGCTTATTCTATATAGCATATTCAATCAAGTTCATCTGCAGACGTTTTGGTAAATGTAGTCTCTTTCTATACATTTTCACATATGCATGATTAACTTCGATGCTGCTGTAGCAAACTTCATTCCAAATCTTTTAGCAGTGCAACAGGAAAGGACCGCAGCTGTGTTGAGAGTAGCTCCACTCAAAGCAACTCTCAATGCAGCAGCAACACTGGTAACAGGCACTAGACACTTTGACCACATTACCCCATCATTTAAGCATAAGGACTGGCTCCCTCTCAAGGCCAGAACTCAACTGAAAATTGCTGTCCTCACACACAATGCACATTTTAACTACCCAAGCCACCTGGCAGAAAAGATTCATATCTCAAAAGGTAAACACTCCCTCAGAAGCGCAAACTCCATCAGGCTTGACTCCCGAGATTCAGAAAACAAAAAAACCTACACACACCCCTTTTTGGGAGCTGCACCAAGGAATTGGAACTCCTTACCACCAAGGAGCGATCAAACCCATCGACCCACTTTTTCATAACACAGGTGAAAAAGTTCCTAATTAATAGATTCCTTTCATCATAAATAGATTCCTCTCATATTTCTCATTAGCCTATCCCTTGAGTTCAATGGGTACCACAACAACAGTATTATTTATATAGGTCAGAAGCACATCTTTCCCAGGACAGTCCCACGCAACCATTGCTCCCAGGGAACCTAGAACTAAACAGATTCTAAACAGACTCAGAACACCACCCTGAAGGTTTTATCCCATAGTCTAATAAGTAAATGACAGATGTTTAACATCTATGTGACAACATACCATATCTTACTTGATTTTGTTTCTTTTGATGTATCTGTTTATGTTTAGCAACCATATGTATAGCACTCTTGATTGATAACCCTGGGCCATGTTTGCACTTTATAAAACACTCTAAATATAGGAGATTGTAGACTGTTCGATTTGTACTGCAAGACCGACATGCAATTGTATGACATGAAGAATTGCACCAAGCTAAAGTGGCACCATTTATTTTCATTAAGGGGCAACATAAATTGGAATAAAGATGTACAGAGAAGTGTGTACTTGTAAATCTGGTCGTATGTAGACTGCAGTTTAACATTAGGTTTTATATTTGCTTACTTTTTCTAGCAGAGGAAAATTGGCAGAAGCGGCATAATCGGCCAAAAATGGTGGACTGGAATATGGTCCAGGAGATTACATCAAGCATTCCACCCATCACCTTCTTGCTTTTAGGAGAATTTAAGAAATACACAATATATTTACTGTAGTACGCCGGCCACACGCTTGATCCCGTCTTCTCATCCAGCAAGCACAGCACCTTCAGCCACTCCACTGGACCGACCACAGCTGCGTCCACTTCAGCTTCAGAAAAACCACGACCCACCACCACCCGCTTCAGATTCCCCACAGAAGCTGGAGTAAGATCACCACGAGCAGCTCACCACCTCTCTCAGCCAGAACCCACCCGCCAGCGCAACGGACCCCAACGAAGCAGCCCGCAACTTCACACAGTGGCTGACCGCCTGCGCTGATGACCTCGCACCACTGAAGAACCCTCCCAGCAGACCCAGAAGCAAGAAGGCATCCTGGTTCACCGACGAACTCAAGGACTCCAAGAAGACCTGCCGCACCCTCGAGAAAGCCTGGCTCCTCGACTGGACCACCGACAACATGACCGCCCTCAAACACGCCACCCGCAAGCACCACCAGCTTATCCGCACCACCAAGAAGAAATCACTGAAGGAACGACTGGACAACAACACCCACGACAGCAAGGAACTCTTCAGCATCGTCAAGGAGTTCTCCAGCCCCAGCACCGGCACCAATGACATCACCCCGTCACAAGACCTCTGCAACTCTCTCGCCTCGTTCTTCCACCGCAAGATCGCCGACATCCACAACAGCTTCAGCGCACCATCCATGCACCCCACCGTCGAACCAACGCCCCCCCCACCCCCACCCTCCGCACCTGGACCACGGCGACCACAGAGGACACAGCCCGCACGATGAACACCATCCACTCCGGATCACCGACCGACCCCTGCCCACACCACGTCTTCAACAAGGCTGACTCCACCATCGCACCCCAACTCCGGAACATCATCAACACCTCCTTCAACACCGCCACCTTCCCGGAGAGCTGGAAGCACGCCGAGCTCTGCGCCCTCCTGAAGAAACCAACAGCGGACCTCACCAACCTCAAAAACTTCCGCCCCATCTCGCTCCTCCCTTTTCCTGCTAAAGTCATCGATAAGATCGTCAACAGACAGCTGGCCGCCTTCCTCGAGACGAATGGATCCCTCGACCCCTCGCAGTCCAGCTTCCGAGCCAACCACAGCACCGAGACCGCCCTCATCGCAGCCACCGACGACATCCGGACCCTGCTCGACAAGGGGGAAACAGTGGCCCTCATCATCCTGGACCTCTCCGCTGCGTTCGACACTGTCTGCCACCGCACCCTAGTCCAGTGCCTCAGCAACATCGGTATCCAAGAGAAGGCACTGCAGTGGATCACCTCGTTCCTCGCCGGAAGAACACAAAGAGTCCGCCTCCCCCGTTTCGCTCCGAGGCCACCGAAGTCATCTGCGGCGTTCCGCAAGGATCTTCACTCAGCCCCACCCTCTTCAACGTCTACATGAGACCTCTCGCAGCCATCGCACGCCAGCACAACCTCAACATCATCTCTTACGCTGACGACACCCAGCTGATCCTCTCCCTAACCAGAGACCCCGACACCGCCAGAACCTGCCTACACAAAGGGATGAAAGACGTCGCCGAGTGGACGAAGGACAGCCGCCTGAAACTGAACTCGGACAAGATGGAAGTCCTCATCCTGGGATCCTCGCCCTCCGCCTGGGACGACTCCTGGTGGCCCCCAGCCCTGGACACCGCACCCAAGCCAACCGACCACGCACGCATCCTGGGCTTCATCCTGCACTCCTCCCTCTCGATGACCAGACAAGTCAACGCCGTCTCCGCATCGTGCTTCAACACCCTGCGTATGCTTCAAAAGATCTTCCGCTGGATCCTGACCGAGACCAGGAAGACAGTCACCCAGGCACTCGTCACCAGCCGACTGGACTACGGAAACGCCCTCTACGCCGGAACCACAGCCAAGCTACAGAAAAGACTCCAGCGCATCCAGAACGCCTCCACCCGACTCATCCTGGATGTCTCCGGCCACCTGAGGAACCTGCACTGGCTCCCCGTCAACAAGAGGATCACGTTCCGGCTCCTCACCCACGCACACAAGTCTCTCCACGACGTGGGCCCCAAGTACCTCAACGACCGCATGACCTTCTACACGCCCACCCGCCAGCTACGGTCCACCAGCCTCTCCCTCGCCGCCGTACCACGCATCCGAAGAGCCACCGCCGGAGGAAGATCCTTCTCCTACCTGGCTGCCAAGACGTGGAACTCCCTCCCCATCCACCTTCGGCTGACCCGGGACCATCTCGCCTTCAGGAGACAACTCAAGACCTGGCTGTTCGAGCAGTAGCATACCCCTTCCCCTAAGCGCCTTGAGACCCCCCCGGGTGAGTAGTGCGCTATACAAATGGTATGATTGATTGATTGATTGATAGTAGAGTTATAACATAAATGTTATTTGTGTGTCTGTCTAATACGTTTTATTGATTGTAAGTTAGCATTCCGCAGCTTTATTTATAAGAGGTAATTAGTTTAACCTCCCACCAATATTTGTATATTGAAGTTATACCAGACAGTGAGAGCCTGTTTGCTTGTTTTTTTTTGGGTGGAGGGTCATCTTTTTGTTTTCTGATTTCTTTGTGTGGTACAAATCCAATATAGACATGATTCTTTTGTGGAGCATATGTACCAATTTCCTTTTTTTCGCTTGCATGCTGTGGGCATTCCCTACTAATCTGAGGGCCACATTTATTAAAGATTTACACAACGCAACACAGCATGCCACCTTGCTGCATTGCCTAAAGGGCAGAAATGCCCCATATTTAGCATTATACTGCGCATTTCTGTTCTTTCCAGCTCTGTCACATTTTTGGCTGTCTAGCGCCAACGTAGGCACCCTTGCGTCATCTTACACGGATGCCTGCAGGCGGGATTCTTTTGTGTAAGAAGGGACACCTTCCTGCACAAAAACAATCCTCAGAGGCATTTTCCTCTTTCTAAGTGTGCTGCAGAATGTGTACATTTCTGATGCATTCCCAGGTCTACCAATGTTGGTAAATCTGGGAATGTGTCAGAATCCATGGGTGGAAGCATGGGAACACCCTCATTGCCGCAGAGTAACACAAGGTAGCGTTTTGCGCTGCCTTGCATTACTCTAGATTTGTCAAGCCACTTAGGGCGATGCAAGGTGGCCTTGCGTGGCTTGATAAATCTAATTTGAGTTTTGTATCGCCCTTGTGTCCGATTGCGTGGCGCACGGACAACCCAAAACCTTGATAAATATGCCTCTGATTTCTTTTGCTTGCCAGGCAACGCGTGTGGAAGAAATCTTGAATTTATTCATGAACCACGACATGACAGGTATGTCTGGTCTGTTTTGCGGCCGATATAAAACATTTGGCCCTCTGTTAAGCTTGGAAATGACAAAGTTCAATATGTTTATTTTAGGAAACACATTGATGGTAAATGGTAACGCCTTAGTGCGATTATACCGCCAGACGGCATAACGAAGGTCAGTGCCACCTCTTTCACAATAATGATAAAGAATGTATGTAATAGGCAACGTAATATATTAATTCACATAAATGTTCGTCCCCCGTCTAGATTGTTCAAAAACGTTTTAAGTCCTGCGTTGCCTTCCACAATACATCTCCTCTTCCTCAAGAAAAGCCTGGTATGTAAATAATGTTTTTGAACAAACATAACATATGTGACAAACTTTGAGACTAATAGGCAAGAAAATAAATAAAACGATCCTTTTCTTTGCATCTTACAGATACAAAGAATTTAAGCCCTGATGAGAGACCAGGCACGATCGTCCTGGTCTTGAAATGCGTCGGCAGCTTTTTGGTGGAATAACAATTCTATGACAAAAGATAATCAAGACTCATTAGCTTAGATAGAGTTGAACCACTATCATTCAGTTGATATTATTCCCCATGGATTCAATTGTTCTCAGTTATTAACTATTCATGCACTTATGTTTCTATTTCTATGTATTCATTTATTTGTTTGTTTAATTAATTTTTTGTATGGTGTTTGATGTTGATTCATTGACAGTTTGTGTTTTTTACGTATAAAATTGTAAAATATGTACAGTGTTTTTTCTGCTATTAAGATTTGAAATAATGTTTGAAAATAATGAAATAATTGGCAATAAATGATAATTGCTGGGTTTTGGACTTAATAAATTTTGTCTGATTCCCCAAAAAGGTATTTTCCTTTAAACAACTGTGGTCCAGGCACGTTGTGTGTTGTATTCTGATTTTTTTAGGGCACTTATGTCATTTTGTACAAGCCCAAAACAGAGAATACCTCACTCAATGTGTGCAGCTTTGCCCTATCAAGTGAGTGAGTGTTTCATTTGTTAACCATCAATATATTCTGATTAGGAATTCAAGATGTTTCCTCCTTTTGTGCCATTAAATATGTCTAAAAGCAAGATGTTTCCATCATTCCATGGTAGGACCCACGTTTGCATGAAGAATGGTAATGAGAAATACTTGCAGAGGTACTTTGAAACATACCGGAGACAAGCCAAGTTAACAAACTGAGAATATACATTTTGAGTATCCACAAATGTAATTCCCATTAGTTCAAATGAATTACCTAGAAACGTTTTTAGTATTATTAGGACATGCATACTTTAACCTTATTATGTCCTCTGTGTTATGCTCCAGCTACAAAAGGCTTGCTGTATTTCAGGAAAGAAACTCTTTACACATCGGTGGTGAAGAGTCTGAGTTATGTATACAAGAAGCTATACAGTTGGTGAGAAACAAATGCAGACATATTTGAAAGTCTCCAAGATCTTATGCTAAAGACCATAGGCACTCTTTTAAGTAAATAAGGCATTAGTGGGAGTCAGTGCTATGTCGATACTACTGACCTTAGAAGAACTACAGTAGTACTAAGCCTAATACAATGATTCTGGTCAAATACCAACAGGCCACAAAACAGCATATAAGCGAGGAAATGTCTGAATATGTTTAAAACGGAATCCCAATTCAATCTACCCACGGCAAATTGAGCACAGAATGAATTGATCTTGGTAGCACCTGGGCTGAACAAATTCTATGAGAGACAACGCAATTCAAAATACTTATGTTGTACCATTACGTTGAGGAGAGGAAAGCTACCCACCACACTGGATAGAAGATCGCAAATTTGACCCAAGCATGTACTTGTAAACGATGATTGGGGCAGGCCATCTCAGAAATCACACAAATATAAATCAAAAGTCTTCACGCTGTTGATACAAATCAACCGCAATCTAGTTCAACAATGGATAGGGATGTGGTGGCAACTGTTTAAACTAGAAAAGACACAGTCATCACTACTCTAGGGGTTAGAAAACCCGGAGCCATTGGAAATTCCAAAATAAATCTCTCCATAGGAAGAAAACTTAACACTTTTGCTGCAAATCTGGAGAAGTCAAGCATTTCCTCAGTGCAACAATAAGAAGAAAAATATGGTATGTTGGACCGTGAAACCTCAGTGCAAGGTGGATCCTGCTGGTGCTGCATACCGAACCACCACTGAGACAGACACGGAGGAGATGCAGAGACAGAAGTCTTCCACCACTGTACGAAGAAGAAACAGTTAGAAAATATATCTGCTTGAAATAAATGCCAGGAATTGCGGTGTGACATGGAGCACAAAAAACAACATATGTAGGTATACAATAGAATAAAAAATCAAAAGTCTAGAATAAAAGAGAGACGATGTAGAAGACAGCAGAGGATACACACATCTCAGTGTTTAAATAAGCATTTGCAATGCATAGATCTCATAATTGTGAGATTGCGGCCTATTGCCATTTTGAATGACAATGCCATTTATTTATGAATTTAAAAAACCTGCAATAATAAAAGGCATTGTCATTTACAATGCCAATAGGTCAAAGTTTTGTAAATGCGAAACCTATTTCATTGCAAATGCTTGTTGGTTACAAGCACCTCATCTTGCACTTTCACATTAATAGAGGCCAAGCCCCTTTCTCTAAACAAGCCATGTCTATAGAAAGGTCCACGGCCGCTATTAAAGTGAAATTGCTGTATGGCTCGCTATTACCCCCCAAAAAATTGTTTGTCAACTTGACAAACAAATCCTTTTTTTGTACAAGTTCCCCGTGAAAGTGCACATGGTGCACTGAATGTTGCAGCAAAGCATGTTGTGCCTGTGGTAAGAGAAACTATTTAAAGAAAATAGTGCTTACAGACTAAATAAGACGTACCGTGTAACTACCAAAGTAAAAGGGCCAGTCCTCATGAAAGGATACAAATGAAGACAAGGTGGTACTAAGGAGGCACTAACAAGCCTATTTATGAATCAGAAGCCAGCTTTTACGAAGGACTATAACACAAGCCAATGACAAATATGGGCGTAGAGTGGGTGGGCCTGCAAGTGCATACTCCAATACAGCATGCCTTGCAGAGCAGCGCATGAGCATGAGCTGCCCAGGCTCGATCGAGAAATGACTGAATTCACTTCGCAAATCTCTTCACCAGATATGATGTATGCTCCGTGCTCTTTGTGTGGAGTGCTAGGATTCTCAGGAAAGATATAACTCCCTAAAGACTAGAGTAATTGATTAAATGGCACCTAAATGCAATAGTAAATCAACCACTTCTCCCCTTCAGAAATTGGCACATAAGTATCAGTCTTTGGGGCAGCAATCTACCCAATCACCCCTTAACCCTTTGATGTGAAATATCGAAGACACTAGCAATTTTAAATGTTTAGGGCATTATCAGTACTTAGAGAGTGAGACAATCCATGCAAGGACCTAAGTAGTATAAATTCCTACATGCAGTTACACCATAACGTCATAGGAATTTAGAAGTGCTGAAAACTCTGGAACTCCTATGTCCTATTGTAAATAGTATACAAATCTAGTCCTTCCAACAACGAATCTAAGAAGAGAGACCAAGTATTATGCCACTATGTCATAGGTTGGTTCTTATCTTTCCAAAGCTGAGATTTTAGGGAGCCCTCAGAGGCTGGTCAAAGTCTAGTTCATTTTTTTAATTTAGGCTGCATGGACGTAGAGATTAAATTCCAAGCTAACCTTTGCCTGGACCATAGACTAATGTAAAAAAAAAACAATCAATCAGTAGTTTTGTGGAGTGGTTCTTGTCACCTGTGAGGGTATTCAGGCACTGGCAGCATCCAGTTAATTAGCAGAATAGCCTTGTCTTTAGGGACCTTCAGAACTCTAAACGAGATGGGAAGGTCCATAGATAAAAGGGTAGCTTGTTCCATGTCTTTGCTATTAGGCAGGAGAAGGAGTGACCTCTGCATCTGCTACACCAGGTTGACGGTTACAGAAAAGGATGCAGAGCTGAGGTTTCTGGTCGGCTAATCGACTTTCAGGCAGTGGTTCTAGCAGGTTGTCTGCAGTTGTGTAGGACCTAGTATGCATGGGTCAGGAGCTGGAACTGGCATATTTTCTGTACAAGGAGCCAGTGGAGTTCCCTGAGGTAGGAGGAATGTGGGTTCATCTAGGGCGAGCTAGGATGCGTCTGTCTGTGGCATTCTGTATGGACTGTAGTTGTCAGAGGAGGTGAGCCGTGATGCTTGGGTAGAGAGCATTGCCATAGTTCAGTTGACTTGAGATAAAAGCCTGGGTGATGGGACATCCTGAGTTTTAGGGTAACCATCTGAATTTCTACGATGTATGCAGAGGATAAAAAAGCAGGAGAAGAAGAAAAGTTGACCTGAGTCCTCATATTGTTGTCCAGAATGATGCATAGGTTCCTAGCATGTTTAGTAGGTGGAGGAGTAGGCCAGAGTTCTGTGGGCCATGGGATGCATCCCATGGGGAGCTCTAGTTTCCAAAAATCAGTAACTCTGTCTTGTCCGTGTTGAGCTTCAGCCAATTGTCCTTCATGCTCCTGAGATGCATCCACCCAGGCATTTTGGCACATTCCCAGATTTACCAAGACTGGTAAGCCTAGGAATGTGTCACAATGCTACACCTTCCAGATAAAGGACAAACCAAAGTCAAACACGATATACAGCACAGACAGCGGCAGCACGGGCCACTGCAGTAAGGTTCCCAGATGACATTGTGTCACCAAGCAAGCACTGCTCTAGTCCTGGGTTTTCAATTAACATCCTAAGGCACTCTGGGTGTTGTAGTCCTGGTTCAATTCAGTAGGTCCAGTTGAACAAAAAACAATCTTTGTAAAAGAAAAACACATCACGTCCTTGACAATGCAGAAAGAATCCTGGCACCAATGCAGCCTGCATTGCGGATCCCTGCATCATAGACGTTGCACCAGCTGCAGTTCTAGAGCTTGAGAACCTGATAATAGGGTAAAACATTTTTCTTTAAAGTCTGATGTTCAATATTCCCATCTCGATTTGAAATAAGATCAAAGACATCATTTAATATTTGGGCCTTAACATGGATGCTTTGTCTTCAGGTCATCAAGAAAACAGGTGCAGTCTAGCTTTTTTTTCTTTACACATCTTTGTAATATACTACAAAAAAAGCACAATAACCAGGCTACAATAATTTGTTAATCGAAATCCCAAGATAGGGACCATGTCATCCTGTTGACCTGGAGATAAATGCTCAATCTAGTTTTAGATACTTTGCCTGCGAATTGAAAATTTTAACTTGACAGGATGATCAAGAATTTGCACTGCCAGACATACCAAGGTGTCTCACTTCAGGTGCGAGTACTACATCGAGTTGTATTTTAATCTTTCATTTTGGACTTTTATATATATATTTTTCTAATATAGGTAGGACCAAAACAACCAGGACAAAGTAAAAGAGTGTATCTCATACCTGACATGGGACAGTCATTGAACTCGGCCTCATTAGTGCTACTTCGGAACTACTTTTTATAATTAGAATACAATTCGTCTGCAGGTCCGTATTTTCCATGCACAGTTGTTAAGCATATTCTTAGGTCAGGTCAGAGACAGTGTGAAGAGCGTAATCCATTTTTATAGATAAAAGTCACCTTCGGTCACCCATCTACAGCCATTGCCTTATCTGAGTTTCCCATGGCAAACATTTGCCATCTTTATGTGAAAGTATTTGGCATCACTGTGTAACAACAGCAGTCATGTAAGAAATTGATGCCAAGAAAGAATCTGTGTAAATTGATTGCTATTTCATTATTATATGAAGAAATATTGCCAGTTAATCTTTAATTAATTCTTCACCCGAAATCATCCATAACAATAATGGTAGTAGTTAAATATATAGGGGCAGATTTACAAAGATGTCATGCAACGCATCACAGCACAGCATTGTCTAAGAGGGAGAGGGCAAGACAGCGCCTTACCTACTGAGATACAACGCTGTCCTGCTCTGTCCCTAATGATGGCGCACAATGAGGCTGCCTAGCACAACACATACACGCAGCATAGTGCATAGGTGGCAGCGTCATGTCTAGCATAGGTTTTTTACTGGAAGGGTATACCATTTGCACGAAAAGTAAATTCCAGATAAGCATTCTGCACTGGTTTACATGAGTTTTGTGACACAAACCCGCCATAAGATGTTAGTAAATCTTCCCCATAGTGGGGTGTGAAAGAGCAAACTTAACTAAGAGCAATGCTGCACAGTGATAATCCATATAAAATTAAACTTCAGTGCATTATGTTGAAGATGCCAGCAGTAAATATCCCTTCTCCAGAAGGCATCCATTAGCCTCCAGACCACAATTGCTCCACTCCATGCTTTGTGCTTTGAGCCTTTACATGCTGCACCTATCCTCGGGTGCACTCACCTCTACTCTGTTGCAGTGCTGTCCCTTTATGAGGACCAGTGGCATAGTTAGGGGGGGGGGGGCACTGTTTTTGGGGGCAGTGGAGGTGAGCATATTGGGTCTGCTGGCTTCCGCCATTCCCCCACCCCCGAGAACAAGTCATCTGTCGGCTGCAATCCTCACCCACCCCCATCAAACTTTGTAGACCGCGCCGGGGGGCAGTAGATCTAGCTACGCCACTGATGAGGACAGCACGGTCATCTTCCAGCATGCAGCAACAATGACATATTGTAAGAATGCCAAGCCTGCGCTGAGCATTTTGCATCCGATCCTAGCTGAATTTTCTTCCCCTGACCTCCCTGCAGGAGCATTATACGTTCCATTTGCAGGTTCTCTAGTGACATTTTTATTACCTAGATAAATCATTGCCAATTCGGACCGACTTTTTCTGTACAATTCAGACGCATTAAAAAATACAAAGAAATGTAATGGGTAGTGAATACAGAGACCTGAATCTTGCTCACTGCCCCTTTTTTAAGATCAAATATCATATTTGTTTTACTGTAGAGGCCAGATTACCAATGTCTCCAAATTATTTGCGGATGCATCACAGCATAGTCTCTCACATGGAAAACAGTCAGTTCAAGTGCTTACATACTATTATCATTTCCACTACTTTTAGGCTGTGCAGAATAGAAGCAGTGATATTAAGTTGTGCAATTTTTCCAGAGGGTACTTATTATATTTAAGATGAGCGTGTAGGGGGAAAGATAGGTCTGTCTTTTCATTTTTTTATAACTGGAAGTGCTCTGCTGATTGAGAGTTTTGGTATGTTGTTTCGTGAATAGGGCAATGAAATGGATGGACTAAATAATGCACATATGGATTAATTGATAGGTCATCTATCTTTTGATCCATATAAGCACTAAAGCATTTGCCTATTCATTCATCCATCTACTCACACATTCATTTGCTCATCAGCACGTTCACTCACCCGCTCACCGATCCCCAATGCACTCACTGATTCAACCAGATATCCATCCATGCCCTCAGTTACACACTAAGTACTCAACCGCCTGATCATTAGTTTATGCATTTACTCATTTTTCTGTCCAACTAACTACACAAGCTCAAAGTTATTCTTGATTTCACCCATGCACCCTTTTACACAACCCACATGCAAACGGGGGGCGCTAGAGGACGCAAGGCAAGATGGCAGCTCTGTAGAGCAGCTCTGCAGCCAAGCCCACAATCCTGCATTTATCCTGCATCATCCACCTCATACCACGATTCCCTCGACAGCATCACAACGGGAATAACAGGCAGCACAGACTGTCAAGAAATTGCAGACGGCAGGGTTGATCCAGCAGCGGAATGCGGTGACAGAAGTTTCGGGGCTGCGGCAACAGCATGGTGGACGGCGGCCAACCTGGGCAGTGAGGAGCGGGAGAGTCCACGGGGGCACCTGTTGAGTGCTGCGGGTGGTGAGAGGGACAAGGCGCTGCTGAGACTGTGCCCCAGGGACCGCGGAGCGTGAGCTGTGGGCAGTTAGGCTCCCGCGGCAGTGTAGCGCTGCTTTGTGGGAGTAGGCCGGCCCTGGCCCTCTGATCACGCAGCCCACCAGTAAGGGAGAGCAGGTAGCTGTGCGACTTTTCACCGCTTGCGGACTGGGCTCGGTTCCTTGCGGGGCTGTCAGTGATTCTCGCTGAGGGATGAGCTGACTGCTGTTCGAAAGGTGTGCTGTGGCCCTGAATCTCGTGGAGAGCTCGGAATCAAACCGCGCTGGTTTGGCTGAGGTGATTTCTGCTGCGCTGGCGCCTTACATTGGGAGTGGCTTGGGAAAGTGATATTGGAGGTTATTTGGAACCCCTCTGACATACACGCTCTGGTGTCGCAAGCTTGGCATCCCTACCCTTTCATCATTACATGCATGCGGCCTCTGACTCGAAGGCTGACGCTCCTGCTGATCATCTCACAAATATTGCTAAAACCTTGGCGGTCCAGACTAGTCTCCAGTTCATTGATAGTAAGATAGACCATCTTAATTTGCAAATGGACCACATGTCCGGGAAACTGGATAAACATGCACAGTGTCTGGGAGAGGCAGAGACCCGCATATCGGGCGCAGAAGATGGACTGCAGCGAGTCACTACCAAAGCGGCGTCTATAGAGAAGGTGTTGGCAGTCATACAGGCCCGTAATGAGGACTTAGAAGCTAGATCACGTCACAACAATGTGCGCATTACGGGCCTGCCGGAGTCCACAAACACGGGGCGGTTAGAAACGTACGTAGAACATGTTTTTGTGAGATCTTTGGAGCGGAGCAGCTGTCGCAGGTGCTGATCGTAGAAAATGATCATCGATCTCTGGCTGCCCCCCCGCCTCGGGTGTCCCCGTGCCCAATCATCGCCCGCCCTCTGAACTATGGAGACCGCAAAACTGTCCTAAGGCTGGCGCGTGAGAAGGGCTCCATCATTCATCAAGGGAACAATCTGGCTTTTTACCCTGACTTCACGGTAGCGGTTCAAGAGGCTTGGAGAGAATATCAGCCTGTAAAAAAGCTTCTCATTGCAGCAAAAATACTGTATGCCATGTTTTATCCTGCACAGTTGCGAATAGAAGAAAATGGGAAGCAAAACATTTTTAACTGCCCGAAATCAGCGATGACTTATGTCAAGAACCGTACCGGACGTAGTCGCTCCCCGACGTCTGGTGCGGGGCCTGATGCTGAAGAGGGTAGTGAATTGACAGACGAGGGTTGAAGTACAATATCTGCACAGGTCTTTGATGTTAGTGGTTTACTAATTGAAATGTATTGTTATCATGGGTTTATTACTGCTGAATGGAAATGTTTTGCTAACTGCTGTTGGGAAATTATTGTCAGGTGATGCACTAAATGATGAATGGATGCTTTTTCATGATGGCTTGGCCACCTCATGTTTATCTACCGGGAAGGGACTTGTGCTCAGGCACCCCTCTTATGGGTAATCCCCACACCTGATTTCTCCCTTGGTTTGACAGTAGAGACCTGTTTTTGGAATTTTAGGAAGGCTTTGGCATGTTGGGGTCGCTAAAGTGGGTGGGGGGTTTTGGGGGTGGTGGCGGGTTGTGGTAGGAACTGTTCACGTGACTGATTTTGATTTTTCTCTCACCAGAAAAGGCATGTTTCTACATTTCAACAATTGCAACAATACTTGCTTCCATGTGACAATGTTTCTTTTTATATATTAAAAAATGTGCGCTTTGGAGGCGATTTGCTGTGTATGTTCATAACAATGTCATGTTAATATCCTGTATAACATGGAACGTACGAGGGCTTAACTTGCCAAAAAAGATTTGCCAAGTACTGGCGCATTTAGATCGCCACGGCATTGGCATTGCTCTTATACAGGAAACGCATTTGACGCACAGCATGGATGGGCTTGTAGGATATCGTTGGGCTGGATATCGTATTGCATCTTCGTATTCATCCTATGGCCGTGGTGTCCTTACCCTGGTTAAAAAAGGTCTTGCATTTACTGCTCTTCAAATTCATGCGGATGCAGAAGGGCGTTATGCTATTCTACAGGGCAAATTGATGGGCGTGCTTGTCACTATTGTTAACACTTATGGTCCAAATATTCATGACCCTATACTATATGAGAACATTTTTGCTGTTCTCCGCATGCTTCCAGATGGTATAATACTGTGGGGTGGAGACCTAAACACGCACTTAGATCCATATAGGGATAAATCTAGTGGCAACGAGGGACACTCGCCTAGGGCAGCGCATGCGATTAAAGATGGAATGATGGACCTGGGGTTGGTAGATGTATGGCGTCATAGACACCCTGACAAGTTGGAAGGCACACATATTTCCACTGTACATGGCAGCTGGTCCCAACTTGTCTATTGGTTATTGAGAGAGGAAGCTACGAGCTGGGTGATGGAAGTGGATAGCCTGCCACATACGTTGTCAGATCATTGTCCCGTCTGCCTAGTTTTCTCTATCCCACAGGCTGTCCCTAGGGCTTTCTCGTGGCGTTTTTGACCTGAGGCAGTGCTGGACACAGTTTACACAGAAACAATGAGGGAGGTCATAACTCAATATTTCGCACACAATAAGGGATCTGTGGATAGTGCTGGGATACTTTGGAAGGGGTTTAGGGCCACCATCCGGGGTGCCTCTATCAGCACGGCGGCTGGAATACTAAACGTTTTGAAAATACAATTGTCTAATTTAGAGAACTACCCTAAAGAAACTTGAAACAGATTACAAAACGGTACCTTGCGAGTCGACCTTAGCTTCCATTAAGGAGGCTGTCCTTGCACATGCGACCCTAGTAGAGGAAGAAATCAGATATATATCTAAGCGGCACAGAGCACGTGCATATGGCGAGTGTGGCAGGCCGGGACATCATTTAGCAAATAAGATTAAAAACCATCTGGAGAGGGAGATTATTACCAAAATCACAGATGAGGAGGACCAAAACTATTATAGTGTTCCAGATATAGTAAATCAATTTAGGAAATTCTATGAGAGACTGTACACCTCACAGGCTGAGACTAATGTTACTGAACTTGATGGGTACCTTTCGCAGATTGCCATTGCATGGCTATCTAATGGGCAGAGAGAATACCTAAATCAAACCAATTACGGAAGAAGACATTTGCATGGCAATTAAAACATTACCTAATAGAAAGGCACCAGGCCCAGATGTCTTCCCTTGTGAATTTTACAAGACTTATGCTGAAGAAATTGCCTCTTATTTATTAGAAGTATTTGCCGAAGCCTATGACAAAGGCAAGCTACCACCATCACTCTGCGAAGCTCTCATCATCACAATACTTAAGAGAGATAAATCCCCCACTAGCTGTGACTCTTACAGGCCTCTGTCCCTTATTAATATAGATGTAAAAATGTTGGCGAAGATTTTGGCTAATCGACTTCAGCCGCTCGTGCAAAATCTGGTCTTACCTGACCAGTCTGGCTTCATTCCGGAGCGCTCTACCTCACACAATTTACGGACGCTATTTGCTACACTTCACACTCTTAACCCGGAATTACCGGCGGTGGCGGTCATGCTCGATGCCGAAAGGCATTCGATTAGATAGAATCGGAATATTTATTTTATATGCTACAGCGGATGGGATTTTCGCTCCTCTTTATTAACTGGATACGCCTATTGTATACTGGGTCAATGGCGCGGGTGCGGATGGAAGATTACACATCAGATCTGATACCAATCACCAGGGGGACGAGGCAGGGGTGCCCGCTGTCACCTCTGTTGTTTTCTCTGACACTGGAGCCTCTAGCCTGTCTGATCAGACAATCCCACAAAGCACGCAGCAGTCAATTTTTTTCACAGGCCTGTCATCATATCTCTCTACGAAGATGATATGCTACTGTTTATACGGGAGCCCCACACTTATTTAGCGCCAGTCCTGCGGGAATATATTTGTTTTGCACGTTTCTCTGACGGATCACTGACTAAATATCGAGGGACAAAATATCGACTACCCAAAATATAGATTCCAAAATATCGACAGACAAAATATCGAATTCCTATCTACAAACAGGTAATTACCAAAATATCGACCCCAAAATATCGTTTATATATATATACATAATAAAAATATCGAATTTCTTAACATTAATGTAAAATTATAAAAAAATTAAAAATAAATAGCTAAAATATACTTAAAAATACTTAATTTACCTTAAAAGTATTAAATAACTAATTTAACTTATAAAAAAAAATACAATCATATCTGTTAAAACATATATATATATTAACATAATATTAATAAAAAACACACAATATTATTACCGTAGGATAGCGGAGGTGTAAAAATTACTATTCCCACTCCTGGAAGTGCAACAGTAGGGAAAGCGTTGGATAGCGTAGGGGTAAAAATTACTTTTCCCACTCCAGAAAGTGCAACAGTAGGGAAAGCGTTGGATAGCGTAGGGGTAAAAATTACTATTCCCACTCCAGAGAGTGCAACAGTAGGGAAAGCGTTGGTTAGCGCAGGGGTAAAAATTACTATTCCCACTGCACAGAGTGCAACAGTAGGGAAAATGTTGGATAGCGTAATGGTAAAAATTACTATTCCCACTCCACAGAGTGCAACAGTAGGGAAAGCGTTGGATAGCGTAGGGGTACAATTTACTATTCCCACTCCAGAGAGTGCAACAGTAGGGAAAGCGTTGGATAGCGTAGGGGTAAAAATTACTATTCCCACTCCAGAGAGTGTAACAGTAGGGAAAGCTTTGGATAGCGTAGGGGTAAAAATTAATATTCCTACTCCAGCGAGTGCAACAGTAGGGAAAGCGTTGGATAGCATAGGGGTAAATTTTACTATTCCCACTGTAGTGAAAATAAATTAATATAATTCACATAATTATCAATTAATCAATTAATAAAAATTAATTATCAATTAAGAATTAATTAACAATTTGTTCAAATTAAATACCAAAAAATTAATTAACATATTTAATTAATTATAAATAAATTCCTTCCCACCCTATTCCCCTATAAACCTACACCCCACTACAGAAAATAAATTAATATTATTCACATAATTATCAATTAATCAATTAATAAAAAATAATCATTTAAGAATTAATTAATTACCAATTAAAAATTAATTAACAATGTAATCAAAATAAATACCAATTAATTAACATATTTAATTGATTATAATTAAATTACTTTCCACCCTATTATCCTATAAACCCACAACCCGCTACAGAAAATAAATTAATTTAATTCACATAATTATCAATTAATCAATTAATAAAAATAATTATCAATTACGAATTAATAAATTACCAATTAAAAATTAATTAACAATTTATTCTAAATAAATACCAATTAATTCAATTACTTCCCACCCTATTCCCCTATAAACCCACAGCCCGCTACAGAATTAAATTACAAAATAATTAAATAACATAAAATTAATCACTTAAAATAAATTATAAAAATATATACACTTTTCACACATATACTAACATAAAAAACACTTTAAAAAATTTGATATTATTAAAAATGTTGGTATTTTTAACAAACTATATTATGTACTTCGATATTTTGACTGTCTATATTTTTAAAATCGATATTACATTACTTACCTTCAAAACGATATTTTTGATGTCTATATTCTGTCCATTCGATATTTTGTCCATTCTATATTTTGGACTCGATATTTTGGTTTGTCTATATTTTGGAATCGATATTTTGACCATTTACCTTCTTTGACCTCCATATTAATTGGTCTAAGTGTATTCACTGACGGACAGCACTACCCCGCATAAACTTGAATTTCCCCTCATTTGGGCCATGGACTCTGTAAAATATTTAGGGATATGGATCCACCATAATCCTGAGATAGTGGTTGGCGAGAATTACGGCACTGCCCTAGTGAAATTGGAACAACAGGTAGATAAATGGGTAAAACTGCTGCTCTCACTTGCAGATCATATTGCATTAATAAAAATGGTGGTATTGCCAAAATGTTTATGTTACTTCAGTAACAATCAGGTTAAACTCACACAACAATTTTTTAAAACTCTACGCACTCTGCTGCTTTGCCTAGTATGGGGTGGCCAACAATTGCGGGTGAGCTGGAAATCCTCACATTAGACTACAAGCACGGAGGTTCCAGCATACTTGATTTTTAGGGCTCGGGCCTAGCGTACACTGTGCAGCAGTTTCGCGCAGCGAGAGTCCTTTTCCCGGCGTTTTGAAAATGGACCTGGAAATTCCATGCAGCTCGTGCGTGTTATTTCCAAGGTCCATTTTCATTGGCCTTCGCGTGCGTGCTGTTTTTTAACAGAACTCGCAATAGGCCATAGGCGGTCGCGTAGCTCCGCCTATGGCCTATTGGTGTCTGTTAGGCGCACCAGAGGCCATATGTTTTGAATTATCGCGGCTTGACAGCCGCGATATTTCAAAACATATGCTCGCAATGGTGCGCGCTGGCTTTTTTTTTTTGGGTGAGGGTGGCTGCAGTACATTAAAAATAGATTTTTCCCATTAGCTTTTTTCAACACCAAATCAATGCTTAATGCAATTTGATTCCAGAAATAGTGCACAGTGTATTCGTATGCAAGTTTATCAAGAGTTATCTACCGTTTAACGTGAACCAAATGAGGGCTAACGAGAGCCAGCGAATAAGTGCAATTATTGTATACTTTTTCTGTTTTGCTCCAGCCATATTTATAATTAATGCATGTTTTGCGAGTGCCAGTATGTGTTTTTTTTTAACTAAAGGCAGTGAGACTTGGTAATTCATATCCCTTTCTCCCCGCCCCTACCCATCCTGCCTCCTTTCTCCCCATTACGCACACACACACACACACACACACACACACACACACACTCGGGCCATTAAATCAGGCAACCCCAGAGAGCCTTGGTAGGCAAGTGCTTAGAGCATCCTACCTGCTCCTCGACCTCACTTCCTGCTTTTCAGGCTGTCTAGTTATCAGTTCACAAAAGAACAACAGCTTTTCATATCCGCAGCCCTGGCTCATCGGACCCTCGTGAAAGAGAAAACCAGGCTATATTGCCTCCTTGGACTGCAGTAATGAGCTCTGCCTTTCAAACCAGGACCAGGTACAGGGTAGGAGGGTAAACCGATCCTGCACCACCGGCCCGGGCAACGCGGAGGAGGCAAATGGCCCGCATTTATAGAGCTTCCCCATGCCTGTGATTTGCAAGCAATGCTGCTGTAATTCTAGCCGCAGCACTACTGCTCATTCACCGCGCTGCAGCTGGTGAGGAGAATTAGGGCTTGCCTGCCTGGCAACCACCTGCAGAGCCTCAGAGATTAATTACATTTTTGGGAACAACATGCTGCTCTACTCTCGCGGCAACCGAGGAGAATGCGGCGGCTGCGGCGGGAACCCCAGTTATAGCCACAGATCGGTTGACCCAAGTTCCCGAAGCCCTGGGCGCGCAGGGGCTCGGCTAAGGAGCTGCGCGTGGACACGGCACCCTCGAGCTGGCAGCAGATCGTGGTCTTCTTCTCCCTCAGGCGCAGCTTCATTGATTGCATCCTCGTAGCCGCCAGCGCCGCACAGGTAACGCGTCACTTGTTGAATCCGTCCTGGCCCATGGGCATCGGGCAGGGCCACAGCACCTGCGCCCTCAGGTGTGAGCGCGCGCGACCGGCGGTGGCGTCGATTCATAAGCAGCGGTTGTGCACCATGTTCACACTCTGTAGTGTTTGTGTGAAGGGTTTGACGTGCAACACCCGCGGTTGTTGTGAGTGACACGCCGATTGAGAGGCGGCATCTGTTGAAATAAGTGGAGCGTCGAAGTGTGCGCAGGCAGATTTAGTTATTTTCTAAATTCGAATAATGTTTTTAAAGTTCAATTACAGCCATCGTTGCCGCCAGACTTGGTTTCTAAATAGTGAAAATTGTTCTGTTGATAGAGTAGATTTGATTGTGGGGGTCACTGAGGGCTTGTTCTGCATTATCAAATATTTACCTGTACCATCTATTTTTGCCTGCCTCAATACACGTTTTAATTTCTGACACATTATATACTTGACACACTTTTAAAGAGTGACAGCATGAGTGACAGCAAAGTGAGAGTGACAGCAGAGTGAGAGTGACAGCATGAGTGACAGCAGAGTGAGAGCGACAGCAGAGTGAGATTGACAGCATGAGTGAGAGTGACAGCATGAGTGACAGCAGAGTGAGAGTGACAGCATGAGTGACAGCAGAGTGAGAGTGACAGCATGAGTGACTGCAGAGTGAGAGTGACTGCAGAGTGAGAATGACTGCAGAGTCAGTGTGACTCATCAGTGTGAGTGTTCCAGAGAGAGCACGGTATGCTTGTGCGCTTACACGGTGCACTGACACACAGGAGCTAAAACAAAGAACAGCTGAACACGTGTCTTGGGAGCTTGATGGAGGCAGCTGGCCCTCTGTGAGGGGAGCAGCAAGGAGGGGACGCCCCAACCAATCAAGCGCAACTACCCACAACCTACTGTACGATTACAACACAGGCCAAAGTGCAAAGCTAGGTCTTTTCGCATTACGTAGGGTGAGCAGTGTGTGAGTGTGTAGGGTGAGCAGTGTGTGAGTTTGCAGGGTGAGCAGTGTGTGAGCGTGCAGGGTGAGCAGTGTGTGAGCATGCAGGGTGAGCAGTGTGTGAGTATGCAGGGTTAAAAGTGTGTGAGCGTGCAGGATGAACATTGTGTGAGTGTGTAGGGTGAGCAGTGTGTGAGTGTGCAGGGTGAACATTGTGTGAGTGTGTATGGTGAGCAGTGTGTGAGTGTGTAGGGGCAGTGTGTGAGTGTGCAGGGTACGAAAACTCAAAGTAAGTCCACCACACACACACATAACACCACACACATAAGACCACACACATAAGACCACACACATAAGACCACACACATAAGACCACACACACACCACACACTCTCACCACCACACTCTCACCACCACACTCTCACCTCCACACTCTCACCTCCACACTCTCACCTCCACACTCTCACCTCCACACTCTCACCTCCACACACTCACCATCACACACTAACCACCACACACGCAACCAAACACACAACCACACACATACACCACCAGCCGTCAGTGCACGCTTTCACCGGGCACAAACACCACCAGCCTTCAGTGCACGCTTTCACCGGGCACAAACACCACCAGCCGTCAGTGCAAGCTTTCACCGGGCACAAACACCACCAGCCATCAGTGCAGGCTCCCACCAGGCACACACCACCAGACGTCAGTGCACGCTTTCACCAAACACACACACCACCAGCAATCAGTGCACACTTTCACCAGGCACAAACAACACCAGCCGTCAGTGCATGCTTTCACCAGGCACACACACCACCAGCCGTCAGGGCATGCTTTCACCAGGCACACCCACCTCCAGCCGTCTGTGCACGCTTTTACAAGGCACACGCACCACCAGCCGTCAGTGCACGCTTCCACCAGGCACACACACCTCTAGCCAGCAGTGCACTCTTCCACCAGGCACACACACCACCAGCCATCAGTGCACAATTTCTACAGGCACACACACCACCAGCCATCAGTGCACACATTAATTGTTAACGCATCCACAATTAACTATTGTAGCAATTGCAGTATGGTGCATTTTACTTTTAAACATATTCATCTAAAGCACAGCATGCCACCATTGCTACAATCCCAATCCAACCCACATAATTCCACTACACACCACATGCATACTCTCCATAACACATGGGTAAAAGACATTGCCATTTACAATGCTATTAGCACTAACTCAAATAAGTCCAAGACCTATTGCATTTCCAATGCTTGTTATATGTATTATGTCTATGCGCCCGCACAATATGCACATTTCTGGTTAGCCCCTAATGCCTTTGTCCCTCATGTGGCTGTGGAACACTGGTGCCTACCCTGTCTCATTGAGTTTTTTATTGACACATGCCAATAGGCCTACACCCCGCAATACTTGCAACACTATTAACTCCACGATCGCTGCTTGGCAGGCATTAAGTCGAGAGACGGGAAAACTACCGTTATAATCCCCGCTTTTGCGAATAGCATACCACTCTAACATATCTGTGACACATGAACAGGGAGCGCTGAATCCACTGGCGGCAGTGGGTATTGCTAAGATTCACGATCTGTTTCCGAATGACACTTTTCTGAACAACACGGACATGGATTACATTCAGAATAAGAAACCACTTTTTGCGTTCCCTATGCACAGGCTGAAAAAAGCAATGCAGATTCACTATCCTACATATCCTACGGAACCGCAGGAGGCATTGGCGCCGCGCACACTTACCTTGCCCCCCACACGTCACAAGCTAGTTACCAAGCCATATCGCGCTGCGCTGGAAGATAGACCTCTCACAAGTGACAAGAGCCTTGGCACCTGGAATAAAAACCTTGACCCACCACTTACACAGCGAGAATGGGAGATCCGCTGCCAACTCACTAGTAACCTAACATCTAATGGGAATTTGCGAATGATACAATTTAAATACCTGCACTGTTAGACCTGGCATCTTTGGCGTGGTTTCCCCTGTCTTTTTGCCTCTGCCTCCTGTATTTTTGATGCTGTTTTGCTGGTTTAGATTCCTTGGGCACTTTGCCACTGCTGATCAGTGTGAAAGTGCAAGTTGATCCCTGTGTAAATTGTTAATGTAATTGGTTATCCATGATTGGCATATTTGTGTCACCAAGAAGTCCCTAGTAAAGTGCACTGAGTGTGCCAGGGCAGGTGATACAAATGCTACTAGTGGGCCTGCAGCACTGATTGTGCCACCCACAGGAGTAGCCCTAAAATGGTGTCTCAGGCCTGCCACCGCAGTGCCTGTGTGCAGTCTGTGAATTGTCATGTCCTCCTGGTCAGTGTTCCCACTGACCAGGCCTAACCCTTCCCTTTCTGTACACATTGGTCATCCCTATGGAAGGCCCAAGGTACCCCCTTGGGCAGGGTGCAGTGTATGTGAAAGGTACAGCATGTACTAGTGCCGGTGACATGCTCTGGTAGGGAATTACAGCCATTTTCGTTTTTCACTATTGTAAGGCTATCTTGCCCATAGGCTATCATGGGGAATGCTGGCTACAGTGGTTACATGCATATCTTCCCATAGGAGAAAGATAGGAAATAAAAGTCTGGTATCCCTAAACTCATAATTTAATAACACATCTTTTAGGAAAGGTGTTTTTTAAATCCTGTGTTTGAGAACAGCAATTTTAGAAAGAGGCTGTTCTCTTGTCTGACCTTTCTGTGTGCCTTGGCCTGTTTGTGAAGTGACTGCCTGGTTTGTGAGTGGCAGGGGCTGGGTGGCTCCCAGAGGCTGAGTGGGCCATCCCTGGGCTGAATAGCTCCTTCTGCATCTAGAGTGGTGGGAGGGGGTAGCACCTGGGCCTGAATAGGGCTGTGCCTGCCTTCCACTATGCTGGCTACACCTCCGGCTGGGCGGCTGACAACCCTGCCCCACTCTCTGAAAGAAAGGAGAGGCTAGGAAAACAAAGTGCTCAAGGAACACCCAGAACTGGTTCAGACCGGGCTCAGAGCCCTCCTGTACAAAGGGAACAAAGACTTTTAGGGGTATAAGTATAGGACCCCAGACTACAGAAAATTAGACCATCCTGGAATCAAGAAGGAACTTCTGCCAAGGAGAAAGCTGGAAGACTGAAGAAGGAAGACTGTCCTGCTGTTGCTTTGCTGGACTGACCTGCAGTTGCTTTGCTGTCAAGGAGAGGGGAAGGAATTTGCTTTATGCTGTGTCCCCTTGCTTGAAGGAATCTCCAAGGGCCTGAGAAGAGCTGGCTCCCTGTTAAGAAGCCCCAGGAATGAAAAGGACTTCACCCCCAGCTTCCCTGAACTCTGCTAAGAGAGTTCTGTCCTTCCTAGAGTGCTTGGGCCAGTTGTGGTGCCTCTTGAAGTTGTACCTGGGTTGGGGAGCTGGAAACCAAGATGTTAAAGACTTTCTGCAAGTTTTAAGGCATCGCTCGCTTGCGGAGCGCATCCCCTACAGCGCGAGGAAATTCCCGCCGCCGCGAAGTCCTAGATCGTCGCAGTGCCTGTTGCAGCTGCCAGAGTTGTCGCATCCTTCGCTTGCGGGACGCACCAATCCGGTGCGGGAAGATTACTATCGCTGCGAGTATCGTCGCAGAGCCTGTCGTCACTAGGTGAGATCGTCGCACCACTTGCTTGCAGACCGCATCACGTCGCTGCGAGAGTCGTCGCAGAGCCATCGCATCGAGGGGCAGCGAGAGTAGAAGATCGGCGCTGAGCCGCGCATAGTCGCCGCACCGGAGATCGTCCCCGCACAGGAGATCGTCGCTGCCCCGAAGATCGTTGCCTTGTACCTTTTGCGAGCTGCTTATAATCGAAACCTGTGCACCGGAATCCACGCAAGGTATCGCATCCCTCCCCATACATACCGGAGTCATCGCAACACACCCGCTGAGTCGAGCGGGATTGTCGCATTGCCTCCCCAGGGTCTCAGGAGTGACGCATCGCTTGCTTTTCACTGCTACAGCTTTCACTTGGAACTTTTGTTGCATCTAAAGGTACTGTTGGCTAAAATGTGACGCAACTGTGGATTCTTTTAAGGCAACCTGAAGAACTCATTTGAAACCATATTCTTGAACTGTGTATGTTGGATTTTTGTCGTTTTGGTCTTGTGTAGTTTAGATTAAAATGCCTTTATTTTTCTAAACTGTTGTGGAGTCAGTTTGTGGTGTTTTCACTGTGTTACTGTGAGTGTTGGTACAAATATTTAGCACATTGCCTTTGATAAGCATGACTGCTCGTGCCAAGCTACCAAGGGCTGAGCAGGGGTTATCTGAAGAGTGCATCCTTCTTACCCTGACTAGAAGCAAGGGTCCCTATTTGGACAGTGGCACTAACCTCTGCCAACTAGAGACCCCCAGTTCTAACATGCACCAAGTGTATTATACTCCTCATAAGCTTTTTAAATATGGACTACGGGACACAGATGCCTGTAGGAGATGCGGGGAGATGGGGACACATTTCTGCCATCTGGCCTGGACATGTGTACATGTGTCTTCATATTGGGCAGCTGTGATTAATACTCTAACAAAGATTATTGGGACTCCATTGCAGTGCTCTCCACAGATATGCTTGTTGGGTTTTGGTCCATTCCTGAAAGGTGCAGTGGGGAGGCTAGTAAGAGTAGCATTGCTTGTACCCAAGCATCGAGTGGCGATGGTGTGGGACAACAAACTAAGCCCCAAGGTGGAACAGTGGCTGAAGGATCTGTCCCTCTGTAGAGAAAATTTAGTACTATATGTGGAGGAGCTACCTTCAACGTCCAGGCCTAGTGATATTTGGGAGCCCTTATTATTGTATTTGCGCACTGTAGATCAACCCAACTCACCTGAAGCTGTTACTATGTAACCGAAAATGTCACATGTTGTATGTAGTAATTCCACTTTATGTAAGCTAAATATTTTATATCTTTATGTATATTTCAAAAGTAGTCACGTGCCATTTGGTTATACTGTTTTATTTGAATAGAGACTATCTAGATGAGGATGTAATGTATGAAGATTTAATTTTGATACTCTGTCCTTTTTGTTTTCTTTGACTGTCATGTTATGTCATTGTTTGATGTAGAAGATATTCTGAAAATCAATAAACAAAAAAAAACACGTGCAAATTTGTCACTCAATGAAGAAGCACTTCCTTTTATTATGTAAGCCAGACCTACTGACTTTGTCACAGCTTGCTATGGATGGTGCCAAAAAATGAATGTAATACATGTATATCATGGCTCATACAGCAGACAACAACATCAATATCTTCGCATCCATGTCCTTTATCAACCGATAATAGACCATTTCCATGATACTGGGTGCTTAGATTGATGTCTACATACATTCGAAGTTTCTTTTTCTGGAGTGTCCCGAATCGCTTTACTGAGTGCATACAAAATGTCCACCGGCATGTCAACAGGGTGGGCAAACTCATTGATTAATGTGAAGTAAGGCAGCCTCCTTACAGTTACCAACAAGGAGTAGCAACAAGTCCTAGCCTACAGCTGGGATCTGCAATGCTTAATTTGTGCTGGTGGTTTCCGATGCTCGGCACCAACACTTGTTTGTCAAGGAGGCGCTGTCTGCCCACATTACAGATGATCAAAACAATAGTTTAAAAAAAAACAAAAAAAAAACGAAATGCATTAAAATGAAGAATATCTGCTCCCATTCTTATAACTTTGGGGCAAGGTATAGTCTGAATTGTCACACTTGTAGGGGAGCGATGGTCAGTAGTTGTGCTGGTGTGACATTGGCAGTACTGGCAGGGCATAGGTGGTGCTATCAGCAGTGGCCTCCTATCGAGGGCCTGGCAGTTATGTTTTTTTACAAACTAAACACTGCTGCTAACATGCTGCTTTTGCAAGCATGGAAGGGCTTCGCCATAGGCAAAAATACATATGCGTCTGTGGTCCCATTTAGCTAGGTACTGTTCCTGCACCCGGTGCTCTATTAACTCCTATACGTTCCTCCTATGACCTCCGTTTTCCCTCCAGCTCGTATCTCGAAGTTTGATTACGTATTTCGATTTAAATAAGGTGGAAACGACGCCACTGGCAATACCTTGGCAGCCTCTTACTTATAAACAGGACCCTCTACGAATCCAAGATTAAAACCAAAAACAATAAAGGCAATTTGGTTTCACATAAATATTGCTCTGCCTCGCACCAGCCTTACCCGGGATAACAAGCAACGGTACTTTGTGTTTGTTTTATGGTGATTAAAACGTTAGCAGCTAACGGGAAAAGGGAGACGGAAGTCTCATCGTGCTGCACGCGGCGACCCACGCTCTACCTGGATTGGCAGCGCGAGCCATGAATTAGCTTGAAAAAAGCGAGCCTCCCCGTGGCGGCGCGAGGCGTGTTGGCTGCTGCTGCACTGTACCCAAAGCAGGTGGCAGGTTAAGTAAAACAGACGCGATGAATCTCACCCGGTTTTATGTGTCTCACACGGCCATTTGTTCCCATCTGGTATTCACAGTTAAATTTGACAGGTGGCCTTTCTGGGAGTCTATCGCGCGCCGCAGGACAATAAGCAGGGCCTTCTGACAATGTATTGCTTTTTTATTCCAAGAGCAGGAATATGAATGTCCCACCAATCTGAGCTGCACAGTGAAAGGCGGCAAGATAGGCATCTAACTCTTTGCCATAATGATGCCTTGGGGAAGTCGCAATGTCTGCTTCAGCATCGCGAGAACAGCTTTGTGCAAGAACAGTAAAGAAGCCTGGGGGCCGGAGGCAGCGTGAGATCGCCTCAGGGGACACAGAATTCAGATTTACTGCGACATTACTGCCTGGCAGAGATAATAACAATGAAAATAAGAGCTTTCAGAATGTTTTACCTATTGTTAGTGAGATGCGACCTAACATGAATAATGCTGATTCCCTCAAAGAGACTGTAAGCAAATGCAGCCAGCTAGCGATGCCATTAGTTCAAAGCAGAAAATGCGCAGCCATTATGTTGGTGTTCTGAGGTGAACTCGCAAAAATGAGCACAGTTCAGAAGAAGATGGCGAGCAGCATTTAAACTTTACCCTGTTCGTGTTTAGTTTCTGTGTAATAAATCACAGGTGGTGCATCATATATCAAAGTCAGCAGCACCTGCACCAGCGTGAAGTGTAAAAGTGTAATTATCTGCAATAGCAAGGCTACCACTAAAGGATGAGGGATATGACACACCAAGGCATTTAAGTGAGTTCTAGTTGAATGATGGGGAGACACAGTGGACCTCATCATAAATATATGCTGGGGGATGCATACCAAAATATTTCACCAAGGTCCAAGTTTACAAGGTAGGTATATCAAAAATATATTTGACTGGGTAATGCAATTAAGAACTTCGATCAATACAATTTAGAGATCTACTGATGGAAAGGAATGTCCTTGTTTTAGTTTAAGATAACATTTACAAGATTTTTTCTGTGATTAAGTGTCTCATATTCATTGAAATTCCAAATATGACCTTGCTCATATAGAGGTAAATTGCATGTATACATTCACATTCTGGTTTTTACGGGGTAGAATAAATATGTCCATGATATTTGGCACACACCTGCTTAGATTGATCTCTACATAAATTCCAAGATTCTTTTTTCCTGAGTGTCCAGAATCACTAGATTTAATGTGAAGAAAAAAGACCCTATTAACAAAGACCTTATCAGGAATATGCATGGAAACCTACGTATTACTGGGAAAGTATTTCTGCACTTGTCGATTTACACCTACATGCAAGTGTCAGTTTACTACTTGCTAGATTTGACAAACATTCCCATGAATACCAATGGAAAGCTCCAAATGGTGCAGATTTCCATATATACCCGTGGGAAAATCTGACATTCCCAGCTGGATCCCATTCCTCTGTTTGGAGATCTTCCGAGCGGAGACGTCCCCACAGGAGGAACATGTGTAAATGTTACACCGGGAACATTTTTTCACCCATTAAGAACACTTTTCCCCTGTACCCTCACCAAATCTGGGAGTGATCCACACAACTCCCCACCAGCACTCGGCTAGATTACAAATGTAAGTACCTTGATGGTGTTTTTTTCCTTTACTGTTCCTGGCAAATTAAGGACTTCCTGGGTGGCTTCGGAGAGCGAACAATGTTTCATACCAGGGGCTGCAATTCAGGGTGCTACAGGGGTCCCCTGGTAGTGGGTCGCTGGATGTCTCCTCCTTCCCTGAACCATTGAACTCTACCTGCTTTACCAACAGGCTTAAAGACCTCTTCTCTATGGGAAAGCGTCTTAACTTTTCAAATTTAATGAATATAGATACTGGCGGTCTTAAAACCAAATCACATACTGTGCAAATGAATTCTGTATCATCTGCAGCAAGGGCTGAAAGTAGCCTGAAATCACGTTGTGGATCGACAGCAGCAGCAGCACATATCCCTTTAAGCTCAGAGGAAGATCTGGGGAGCCACATATGCCATACACAGGAAGCTGAAAGAATACTCTCTTTTTTCAAAATCGAAAGCAACAGGATCTACACTTCCAGAGTCTTTCATGATCGATCATAATATTCAATCTCTAAATATGGTAGTTATTGCCTCTCACCTAAAACAGGCTGCTCTTCAAGATCCAGGTATCCCCCAACATATAAACATAGCAGCTCTGCAGCTGCTAGTCCAGCCTCAAGTAATAGAACCTAGGATGGTTGCAACCTCCCAAGTGCAATCTCAGGCCATTGTAGGAAACAATCCTCAGATTCAGCTCCCTGGTCAGAGTACTCTGGAACTGCAGCCGGTATCTCCACCTATTCTAAACGATGTAACCCTGTTTCAACTCCAGGCTGCAACGGATAGCAAGTCCCAGTCTCAGCTTCCTATCCTAGCACCCGAGGTTCAGCAGGCCTACCAATGGGACTTAAAAACCATGTTAAATCTTATATTGGATGAAATAGGAGATCTAAAAGCATTTCAGGCAATTGAGACTGCATCCCTGCATCTTCGTTTGACCAAAATAGAGGCTACTATTGCCACCTTCCTAGCGAGGATGCAGAAGGCTGAGTCTAGGATATCGAAGCTTGAGAATCGAATGGCGACTTTGCAGAGCAGATGGATCTAGCGAGGAAAAACAAATTTTCGCTGAAAAACAAGATCGATCAACTGGAAAACCATATGCAATGCTCTAATCTATGGCTGGTGGGGGTACCAGAAGGCTGCAAAGGGGGCCAAATGGTTAAATGGGTTGAGACATTTATTAAGAATCATATCCTACCAGAAATCTCAGGCGCCTTGTCAATTACAAGAGGCCATAGGGTACTGGCACATCCATTTCTCAATTCAAACTGGCCTAGGATGATTTTGGTTAATTTTGCCGACTATCGTATCAAGGAATGGATACTCTCAAGAGCCATCCAAAGAAAAACATTCTCCACTAACTAAGTACCTTTTTGTTGAATTTTCTCTGACATGTCCGCTGCAACAGCTCGGCGTCGAAAGGAATTTGTGACACTTCTTTATTTATTTAAGGCCCTGGGTGTCCAGGCGGCAATAGCTGAACACTCTAAAATTAAGGTTTTAGTAAAGGGCAAATTTCATATGTTTTCAAATCTTGAAGAAGTTCAAGAAATGCTGCAATCTATTTCTACTCCGGGAGTTTAGGAAAGTGTGACAGCAGAAGGAAGGGCCGGAGAGAGAGGAAGGCGGGAAGGAGAGAGGGTGGGTTCCAAAATAGCTAGAGAGATTCACTAGTATGTAATGGTGTGGGGGGTGGGTTTCTCACTCAGGTAGTGCGAGAGGCTGGCTCAGAATATGATGTACACTTAGGTAAGTGGACACCGTGCACTGATCCAGAGACAACCCTCTTGGTGATTGTATTGGTCTTAGACAACCTTAGAAAGCTCTCTAAATGGTAGCTGTGGAGAGCCAACTTCAGCCTTAGTCCAGAAGGAGTGTAAAGCAGCTTGTTTTACCAGTATACAATCTTATAGGTATAGATTAAATGAAAAAGAACCACACAGTGTATTTAAAAACATATGTATTTATTATAATGTTCTTACTAACACATTTAGATATCTCCTAGCCACAGATATACACAATACATACAATACTTTTCAATAGAATCAGGTAAGTAGCACCGAATACACAGTGGTCACCAGGGGAGGACAAACCATATACTAGAATAATGGTATGCCAACCATGACTCGAGTCAAGACAATACTCAGCGGATGTAGAAATGCCTGGGACCCAAGGAACCACCCAAGATGAATATCTAGGAGCCCCATGGAGGTCGTGTGCAGTGTAGGAACACAACCGCGTTCTCCGTACAAATCAACATGTACGTCACAGTTGCAATTTTAAAGACCAAGTACCCTTCCCAGTGGACCCTGAAGAAACCCCATGGAAGACAGAAGGTTGGAGAGCCACCCCACCAGTGGATACCTTAGGAACCAGGATACCTTCCCCATGGGAGCCGGGTGCATGGGTGTGAAGTGGCGTCTGAAACCGCTGTCATACCCAATGGAGGAATTCAGGAAGATGCCACTGCTGGAGAAGGTGAACGTGTCCGGTGGAACCCAATGGTGGATTCAAGTCGAGAAGTACCTGAAAACAGAAGGGACGGAGTCCATGCCACACAGAAGTGACCAGGAGCCACGGAAGACGAATGCCCACCGATGTCGGGTGTTGTAAAAGAGTCGATGTGACCTTGGAACTGTAGCAGTGTGGACCAGACGACCTTGTGGAAGACCAGGAGCCAAACACAGACTTTCCCACATCGGATGTCGAGACTTTAGGGGTCAGTGTCCGGTGGGAGCACCAACAAGCCTTGGCAACTGCAAACAACGTGGCAGTAGAAGAAAGTGCAATGTTGGGACCAGCAAGGTCCAGTAGACTCACCACAAGCTGTGGAGTCAGGGCAGGCTCTGAGCAATCAGGGAAGCGCAAAGTATTCAAAATTGACCCTCAATAGGACCCACAGGCCGGAGGCACTGGAGTCACAAGAGAAACTCGAGCAGCTCACCATAGAAGCAGGCCCATGTTGCAAGTGATGCCGTGAGGATGAAGATCTTGGTCACTGAAGGTGCTTGAGGTTGGGGCAACTTGGAGCATGAAGATCGTAGTGGAAAGAAGCCAACAAGCGTTTGCAACTGCAAGTTGACGCGGTGCACAGAGGTTTGGAATCTGTGGCTCCAATGAGGGATACTAGCCTCAAACTTGGTGAGAGGACAGACCAGGCATCACGGGATGTGAAAAACCACCACCTGTGTTGCTGAGCCTTTCGGAGTCCTTATGAACCCAGGATCAGCACACCGGTCAGCTTCACTTCAAGGGATATTCCATCAGGTGTCCTGGATGTCCACAGGCTCTCGAAGGGTTCCTGAATGGAGCACAGGAACGGACGTTGCAGCAGACATGCAGGGCGAAGGGATCCGGAGCAGCAGGAGTCTTCCTGGTTGCAGAATTGATGCCCAGAGCGAAGTCGAGCGAAGTCCAGAGTGCCCAGACGGTCGAAGTTGAAGAGGCATCTTAATTGTATCGTGTCCCATGATGAATCTAGGGACCCACCCACAGGTAAGCCCTTGAGTACCCCAAGGAAAGGGTTAGGATGATACATGGGTACCTCCCTAAGGAGGGGCCGGACAAGAGGGAGGATACTCCCCTGTTTCTTTGTCCAATTTTCAGCGGGAGCCAATGGCTCCATGAACTGGTTTGAGCTGTACTATGCCTGGAGGGCATCAAATGTGCCCTGCTCGCAGACTATGTGGAGCTGGCAAGTGCTCCCACCCAGCCCAATACAGTAAGCATTGTCTGGGAGGTGGTCACACCTCCCTGTGACAGGATGCCTATTATTCTGCCTTCCCCTGCTTGAGCTTGGCTCAGCAGCAGGAGGGCAGAATCGTGTCACAGGTCAGCAAAGGCCATCTTGTGCTGTGTGGGTCTAGAAGACTAGTACCGGGAGCACTGAGGGCCTAACGGAGGGCCTTTACAGTACTTGGAAACATACCTCCAACACCGTTTATGTTGTGGGAGGTTTGATTCCAATATGTCTGATGCCAAACACAACAGGGTTAATTACAGCCAGTTTTAAGAAGATCATTGTGTAATGCCTCTGTGCCCCTCTATATGTTATATGGCTAGCTCACTTACAACCCAGGAGAATCGACTCCGAAGGTTGTCGGGGTGTCCTGCTCATGCAGGGGCTCCCTAACACTCAGAACCAAGCACCCTGCCTTCAGGATTGAAAAGGCCTATTGTAGGGGTGACTTACAGGTTTTAAGTGCAGTGACCTTAGATATAGGGAACCCTGTATCTTTCGTAAGCGGTGCTAGCACCAGCTTAGGCAGGCTGCAATGGGAGGCCTGTAGAGATAGTTTGAATGGTTTCCCATAGGTGGCATAATACATGCTTCAGCCTATGGGGGACCTCTGGGGGACCTATTCCCTGGGTACCTTATGACCATATACTAGGGACTGATAAAGGTACCCTAGTCTCCAATCTGGGATGTACCTAAGTGCTTACCATAACAATTTAGGGAAGAAAGCACAGAGACTGGGATCCTGATTAGCAGGATCCTAGTCAGACTAGTCATAAACAGCATTGCATCAAGCAAAAAGAGGGGGGTAACCATAGAAGCAGATCCTACTTTCCTACAGGGTCCTTCAACATGGCACCTAGCAGGAGCGTCTATCCAGGTGCTCGGACAGGGGGGATTGAGAGGGGTATTGTAGGCTATTCTCCTCCATCCAGGGGTGTGAGCACAGAGTGCAGTTGGTGGTGGGGGCACGGATATTAGAAAAGAGCAGAATTATAGATAGGACAATATAATTGGAAAGAAAAAATAGAAACGTAATTGTCATTTTTTTGCTGGCCTTTCTGAAATGGTGGTTGAAATAAGTATAATATCGGTCAATGTAATGGGATATGGAAAAGCAAAAAGTACGGGGCTTTAATTAGGTGACATACTTCTTTTGCACCTCACATACTTTTTCTTCAAGAGACTCATCTAAAGTCCAATTTGCAAAAACTACTTATTCCCAAGAATTATGCAAGGGCATAATTTGCTTCTGCCAAACTGGTCATGAGGGGTGTTGCAATATATCTTGGGCGAGAGCTAGACTGGGACATTATACAGGTTCAGCGGGATGCCTACAGTAGGTGGATCTGGATTACAGCCCGGGTAAATGTTTATGCTTGTCATCTCATAAATTATTATGCCTCGATAGTAGACAACCCTAAATAGAATATATAAATGAATGTCTTGATGATAGGAGTGGTGGGTCCAATAATACTAAGTGGGGGATTTTAATTATATTCAGAACCTAGCGAAGGATACCTCGAATAAAACAAAAAAAAAACAATTGAAGTCTATAACCAAAATATATTAGATACTATGATCCAAGATTATCAATTGAATGCTCCTTGGCCTACTTGGAAATGTCACTATTTTCTTATCTCTCGCTCTCTTAAGTGCCTTGATTCCCAAATATGGGCAAATTATTGTTCTGATCATTCCGCCATTTCTGTTAAGATAGAAAAAGACCCTATGCGACAGGAGAGATCCAGGAGGCAGATGGATCGTCTCCTTCTTTCCAACCAGGAATGGCTGTATAATATGAAAATATGGATTAAAGAATTTCTTCAGATTAACGAGGGCACATCTGGCCTCTTTTCTGTTTGGGATGCCTTTAAGGTGGCTTACCGAGGGCAGATGATGGCTTTCACAGCCGTTCAATATGAGAGGCAGAGGGGACTTATTTTGAAATTGATCAAGCATATTGATATGGATCAACAACAGGCTACAGCTAAACAAGAACTCAGGGGATTCTTTGTATTCAAAGAGATAAACAATTCACGGTCATACCAACAGCGAGTTTATGAAGAAAGCCATATGGTCTGAATATTGTTGGTCTGGTCATCTTGGGTGAAGCAGGAAGTTGCTATTGTTACTGAACTACAGCAACGGAGGTCGGAGCGTTGACAACCGATGAGGAGGTTGCAAAAATATTCCTTGCACTCTATAAAAAAACTGTATGCCACAAAGTATACGGTTCCACAAGAAGCCATACATCAGTATTTTTCCGATATCAATTTTCTGGAAATATCAAGTAGTCTGATTGAGCCATTAGTAGCCAATAATACAGCACTAGAAATTCGTCAAGTGATTGCAGCAATGCCATCAATGAAGGCCTGCGTGAACAATGGGTTTCCAATTGAGTTTTATTAAGTCTTTCAGGAAGAATTAATATTATTTTAGTGGAGCTTTTTAATGCAGTTAAAAATGGCGAAGAGGTTCCCCAGATATTTAAGAAATCAATTATTGTTATTTTTGTTAAAAAAGGAAAGAATCCCAGTGATGTCAACTCATATAGACTTATTAGTCTCTTAAATTCCGCTTATAAACGCTTAATGAAAGTCTGGCTCAACAGAATTTCACCGGCCAGAAAATAATTAATAAAGGCCAGGCTGGCTTTTTACCAAGACGACAAATGTCTGCAAATACCACTTTTCTCATATATGCCATTGATTTTTTTGATACCTGCATATATAACGATGGTCGACGCTGAACAACCATTCAACCTTGTTAACTGGGATACCCTTTTTTGCACTTAAAAGGGTTGGATTTCTCTGTACAATCATCAATATGCTATTTGATATTAACAAGGGCGCACAGGCCAAATTTATTTTGAATTCCAGCTTGCTCAGAACAATAGATATAAATCGGTGAAGTCGGAAGGGCTGTCCTTTATTGCCGGCACTTTTTACCTTCTTCATCGAACCATTGACAGCCAGGATATGGGCCAATCGGGCAATAAAATCTCCAATGGAAGGGATGACCAAGCTCAAATTATTTGCCGACGATATAATCCTGTATCTCAGGCCTGATGAGTTAAATCTAAATATAATTTGGGCTGAGTTCCAGCAGTTTCAATCTATTTGGCGGGTACATAATCAAACATAATAAAACAGAAACCTTGATTTTTAACACCTCAGCTGATAATTTCCTTGGAGGTTTTCATTTTCCAGTGGTTTCGATCAATCCCATTCGATATCTAGGAGTTCATGTAACTAACTCCTATGCGAAACTTTACAGGCTAAACTATGAAGCTACCTTAATAAAAATTAGGGATCTACTTGATCGATGGTCTCTTCTCCCTATTATTCTTATTGACCGGGTTGCCCTCATCACAATGTACATTTTGCCTTTATTAGTTTTTTTATTTATGAATGTTCTGGAAAAAATTAATTTGGCTTATTTTAAAGAGCTGGATGTTCTTTTTTGTCAGTTTTATTGGAATAAAAAAGCACCCAGTCAAATATCCAGTTCTACAATTGGGAGTAAATCAGGGCGGGAGGGCACCGCCCCAGATACCTGTATACTATGGAGCTTCCCTGCTCAATTTTTTGGTTCGTATATCGGATTCAAGGGTGTTGTTAGAGGATTTTTTTATTAATAGAATGATAAAGGAAGTGGGATCACAGCTTTCAATTTTCATAAAAACGGCCAAACTCACAAAAAGAACGATGCATAAGACATTACAAGGCCTCCATATTAGACTCCAGTCTCTCTATACTATCAACGTGCCAGAGGCCAGGTAGGGATATCTCCAGTACAATGAATGTAAAGTTTTGGGTCCACAAATCCAGGCCAACCAATTAAGGTTTTGGAATTCAAATGGGTTCAGAGAGCTGGGCCATTTTCTTTTGGGAGGAAGGTGTATCACTTGGCACAACACATTTCCAAGTTGTGGAGATCATAATAAGCCCTTCTTTTTGGATTTATACAAATTATCTACCTTGTGAAAAAAATGTTTTCCTGCTCGTGCCGTTCCTTCACCATTATTGAATGCTCTTTTTAAAGCTAGGATGAAAAGGGCGGGTAACTGGTATAGATCTCTGCAGAGTCAAGGGAAAAACCAACCACCTAATAAAGCATTTCTTGGAAAAAATTTCTGCAACAACGCAATGCTTCTTTTCTGAGGTTGAGTGGCAGACCATCTCACAACTTGGTAGTAAAGCCTTAAGGGCTGGAAATTTTAAGTGCGTGCCTTTCGCTCACGATGGATGGAGTACTACACACCTAAATCCTAAATGTACCCAGCATTGGTAGATAGATGTTTAAGGTGCCAGCAACCAGATCGTAGAGATTGGCTTCATATTTTCTTTACTTTCCCATTGCTGGTTTAATTCTGGGAAAAATTATTTGGCTCCCTAAGTAAAGGCTCACAGAGCCAACTCATCCCAGAGCCCGCTGTGGCACTTTTTGGTTGATCAAAACAGAAGTTAACGGCCACTAATATTAAAGCCAAGCAAGCCTTTATTTTGATCACTTTGTTGGTGGTGCAATCCTTGATTCTCCAGAATTGGAGCAGAAGTAGAGATCCTACATATATAAAATCGCATAAGAGAATGACCCGCACAAGTAAGTTCGAAGACGCCTACACAAAAAGGGTTGGTGCGATCAAAAGGTTTTCGAGGGTTTGGAAAATTATGGAACTAATTTGGGATTGATCCATGGTGCTTGTCCTTCCACTGGTCTTATACGAGGTCTACTGGTTTTAGTACTCAAATCATTCTTATTTATGAGGCAATGAACTGTAATATAATTCTGTGTCAGAGGAGATTTTTATTTTTTGCTAATATTTTATTATGATTGAAATGTATTGCTGTTACACTGTTCTTTTATTTATCTCTTTTTTATTATTTACTGACTTTATATTGAGTAGTTACTGAAACATAATGCATTTCTTTCTATTTTTCTGCTTAATAGAAAAGAAAAAAAGATTACTAATGTAACCATTTCAGGGTGGAAAGAGGAAGGAGAAGAATTTGTAAATTCAAACAAACATCTATGCTTGTGGATGTTCAAAAACTCCCCGAGATAACCACGCCCTGAAACATTTAATTTCCCACTCCTTGGGGGATATTTATGGCTGAGGAGCAATCTGCGTTCAGCACAGATCTCTGCACATGTAGATAGGCTTGTGCCTGCCAGTAACTCCTTTGTGAATTTCTGGAATGCATATTGAGGTGATTTTTGTCATTAACGTACATTCACAACCAAATTCAACTTAATGAATAGGATTCAAAATGTCCATTGGTGTCATCTAAATGCATGGCCATCTCATATAGGCTGGGCAGATGCATCAATTAAGGTGAAGTAAGACTCTTTGTAGACAAAAGTAGCAGAAAGAAAATAGTTCTGCTTTGCAGATTGGGGTGCAAATGCCAGTGCTTTCCCTGGGGCAAAGGGTGACGCATGAGCAAAAAATAATATATTTGTCCATGGCACTGATTCTCCTCACACCTTTCAAGAGCTTAGTTTGTAAAGACCAAAAATAATCAGTGCAAGGGCTCAAAACTCTTCCTAGGATTATGCAACAACTGAGAACTTCACTGCATGTCTCTTTCTTCCACCACCCTACACTACTTATTTCTTCATATCATTCTTGAGGGTTCTTTTCAACCCTGGTTTCTCCATTTGTCTTGTTGGTTCTGAAGCAGTGATTCCGGAGGAGATGCAGTGTTTCTGAGTGCGATGCTTCAGTCCCAATCCCTGCAGCAGCGATGATGCACCAATACCGATCTAGCAGGAGGCGATGCGTGGGCTCCAATCAGCGCAACAGCATCGATGCGCAGGTTTTTGCAGAAGCATCGCTTTAAACTCACTTCCGAAGGTCCGGAACTGGATTGGCACCACATGGCAGACCAAGACTTACAGCAAGTAAAGTCTAGGTGCTGAGTTGAGATGAAAGTGAAGTCTTTTATATCCCTGAGACTTCAACAACATGAGACAAGCCAACACGCCCTTGGGGAAACTTAGGTTCTAGGATGTAGAGAGCAGGTCCAGTCATTCTCACTTCTCAGGTAAGAAGCAGCAAGCAGGCAGCAGGCCAAAACAGCAAAGCAGTTCCGCAAAGTAGCAGTCTCTCCTGGCCTTCCTCGTAGAATGTCCTCAGTTCCAGAAGTGTTCTGCGTTGGTGGGATCAGAGGCCCAGTACTTAAACCCTGTTTGGCCTTTGAAGTAGCAAGACTTGAAAGAAATGCTTTGAAGTGCACAAGACCCTGCCTTACTTGCCCTGGTCCAGACTCACTATAGGGGGTATGCGACAGTTTGTGTGAGGAGAAGATCCAGCTGTTTCAGGCATTATTTAGGCCATCTCCTCCCTCCCATCCTGTTTCAGGATGACCCATCAATATGCAAATGGCTACTCAGTCACATCTACCCTTCCTTTGTGTGTGGCTGTCTCGATTGAATGCAGAAGTCAGCTGTCACCCACCCCAGACTTGAATTCCAGAGACAGGCAGAAGGCACCAAATGGTTTAAGTAGGAAAATGCCAACTTTCTAAAAGTGGCATTTTCGAAATTGCAATTTAACAATCAGCTTCACTATAAATTGTGTTTTTAAATTGTGAGTCCAAATACACCAAATGTGGTTTTCCTATTTTTTCCCAATTGGAAACTACACATAAAATGTAATAAGGCAGTCACAATTTTATCCTAAAGGAGAGCTAGGCCTTGCAGTAGTAAAAAACGTATTTCAGAGTATTTCACTACCAGGATACGTTAAACTTAAACATACATGTCATACTTGTTAAATACATTGCACCCTGCCCATGGGTTTTCAAGGTCCTACCATAGGGGTGACCTATATGTATTAAAGAGTACAGTATGGGCCTGGCAAGTGTGTTAACTTGCCAGGTTGAAATGGCAGTTTAAAACTGCACACACAGGCCCTGCAGTGGCAGGCCTGACACATGTTTAAAGTGCAACTTAGGTGGGTGGCACAATCAGTGCTGCAGAACCACTCGTAGCATTTGACTTCTAGGCTCTGGGCATTTTATTAGGGACTTATAAGTAAAACAAATATGCCAATGATGGATACATCAATGGTACCATGTTTTAGATACAGAGGACAAGCACTTTAGCACAGGTTAGCAGTGAAAAAGTGCACCAATTCCTAAAGCCAACAAAAAAGAATTCAGCAAAAATGGGAGGAGGAAGGCAAAAAGTTTGGGGTGACCCTGCAGAAAGGGTCATTCCCAACAGCGAGCATATTCTTTCTGCTGCTGGTAAAAAGGATTTGCTGTCGCAAAAGGGTATTACTGGATGTAGTAAGGAAAATATGAACCAACTTCTAAGTCTTTGGTGGGAGAGCTGTTCAAATGGCACTGCAACCATGTCTAGCGGGACTTGTGGACATTCAATTTGCATGCTAACTGGATGGATAGATCCCATCTGAAGCTAAACAGCGGAAAGACGGAGATCATGATCCTGGCCAATCAATCCCACTTCCGCCCGGAGTCCCTATGGCCCCCTTGTATGGTACCTCCTCCAACTCCTAGGAGCGAAATTAAGAGCCTGGGGATTTGGCTGGACGAAGGTCTTACCTTCTCCACCCAAGCCTGTTCTCGTACAATGCCCCGAGACTATGGAATGCCCTTCCTCTCCCCCTGAGGCAAGAACATAATCACCTCAGGTTCAGGAAACAACTAAAGACCCTACTCTTCCCCTGAGTCCTCCATCCTGACTCCCCACCCCACAGGACAATGGTCACTAGCGCTGGGATGCCCTAGGGTAGCTATGCGCTCTACAAAACCCAAAATCAAATCAAATCAATCAATCAAGCCCGGAAAACAGCTGGCACCTGCTATGGTCTCCTTCGGACCTCCAGAAAAATCCTTACGCTGCTGCTTTCCCAATCTCAAAAACTCCTGATCCAAGGTCTAATATTGTCTCGCCTGGATTACGGAAACGCCCTGTACCTCGGAGCCCCTAAAAAGGTGGTCTCACAACTTCAGGTCGTGCAAAATATGCCGGCCCGCCTCCTCACGGGTTACGCGCAGTCGCTGCTCAGCCAAACCCTCCCTTAAGTCTCTCCATTGGTTGCCCATTCAAGAAAGAGTGCATTTTAAGGCCCTCTGTACCACACACAAAATCTTGCACAAAAAGGCCCCTCCTATCCTGAAGGATCTTATCACGCCCCACACAACCAACAGAACCCTCCGGTCATCTCACCTTCACCTTACTTCAGTACCTAGGATCAAGAAAGCCCGTTCCGGTGGCCGCCTTTTCTCATATAACGCCTCCAAATTGTGGAACTCTCTTCCACTGGACATTCGGGCTCAACCGAATCTGCTCCCTTTTCGTAAACTGCTCAAGACATGGCTGTTTCCCTAACTCACTTCCCCTCATTCACTCCTTCTCTCACTAGCCCTGGGACGCTCACGGGCAGCCATGCGCTTTACAAATCGGTAAACATAAACATAAACATAAACTGTAAGACCTGGCTTTTTCAGCAGGTTTATCCTCAGACATTTTGCTTTTGGGCCTCCTGTTTTAAACCCTGTTTTTGTTGGTTTTCGGACCCTGGGCATTTTGCCACTGCTGATCAGTGCTAAAGTACAGATGCTCTCTGTGTAAATTGTTATTCTTGATTGGTGCTTCCATGTTTGGCTTGCTTGACTTACAACTGTCCCTAGTACAGTGCACTGTGTGTGCCGAGGGCTTGTAAGTCAAATGCTGCTAGAGGGCCTGCAGCACTGATTGTGCCACCCACACAAGCAACCTTGCAAAAGGTTCTCAGACCTGCCCCTGCGGTGTATGTGCACAGTTTGCTACTGCCATGTCGACCTGGCAAGTGCACCCACTTTCCAGGCCCTAACCTTCCCTTCTCTTACATGTGAGTCACCCGTAAAGTATGCCCAAGGTACCCCTGTGGGCAGGGTGCAGTGTTTGTGAAAGGGAGGACATGTCCTGAAGTGTGTAATATGTCCTGATAGTGAACTATAGTGAATTTCGTTTTTCACTATTAAAAGGCTATCAGTCCCATAGGATAGAATGAGAGTTTATTTCTTATAAGTATAACTTCCCATTGGTACAAGATAGAAAGATGGAGTTTAGTAAGCCTGAACTCAGAATATTAAAATGCATTTTTTAGGAAAGATGATTTTTATTATATTGTGAGTTTGAAAATACTACTTTTAGAAAGTAGGTATTTTCTTGCTTAGCCGTCCTGTGTGCCTCTGCAGGTCTGTGGATTGACTGTCTGGCTTTGGAATGACAGGGGCTGGGGATGTGCATTCATTGTAGACAGCCACTGGGGGGGTTAAGGTGTTTCCTGCCTCTCCTGGATGAGTTAGGGCTGGGCTAAATAGACCTGGGCTGCATTTAGAGTAGGGGAGGAGATTTTCTTTCACCTGAATGGGCCTGGTCTGCCTTACACAATGCTGTCTCCACCACCTGCCGGGAAGCTGGACCAGAGAGGACTGAACTGGTTTAGAATGAGCACAGGCATTCTCTGACACCAGAGAACAAAGGAAAATGCGGTATAAATATTGGGGCCTGGACCCCAGAACTTTAGAATACTTCTGGACTGTAGAGGGACCTCTGCCGAGGAGAAGAGCTGGTAAAACTGAAGGAGAAGTACTGCCCCTTGTTGTGAGCTGTTTCGGGTTGGACTGCAGTGGCTGTTTCTGCCAAGGAGAGGATAACGACTTTGCTGTGTGCAGTGTCTCCTGCTTGAAGAAGATCTCCAAGGACTTGAAATAGAGCTTGTCTCCTGTTCTGAAGTCTCAGGGGAGCAAAGACTTCACCACCAGCTCTTCTGAACTTCCTTGCTCGGAGTTCTGGCCTGCCAAGAGGTGCTTGTTGCTGTGTTGGGCCTCTGGAGGTTGTTCCGGCTGTTGGGAGATGGAAAAGAGATGCAACTAAGAGAAGTGTGATGCTTCCTCACCCATTTCCGATGCATCACTGCTGTGCCACTGAAGAAACTGACACAGCGCCTGCACGCAGCTGGAGAAATCACCACATGCCGAATTTTGTGCATCGATCGCCGAAGACCAAGATCACTGCACCGATTCTGACGCAGGCCCTGCTGTACGGCTGCAAGAACCAACACATCATGGGACCATGGCTGAAGACACCAATGCAGCTCCGCCTCCTCATCGAGAACGGATACATCCCTCATCCCCACGCATCACACCGGGGCGCAAAGTCTTCAAGAACGCCGGGCCGCAGTAAGAAACCTACCCAGCACCTCCCCGCACAGTAAGAAACAGATGCATCACCTTCCCTTCAGTAAGGAACCCACTCATTACCTCCCCTGTGTAGCAGTGGGAAACTGACTTATCACCTCCCCTGGAGTAAAGAACTGACGCATCCACGATACTTTGTGTTGATAGTGTAGCATCTATAGTTTGCTATGGACAAAACTGTTTTTGCCTTCTAAGGATTACTTTTTATTTACTGTATGGTGGATTTTTGTCGTTTTGATCTTCTTTGGTTTAGATAAAGATTACTTATTTTATGGTGTCCATTTGTAGTGTTTTCACTGTATTACTGTATGTGTGTACAAATGCTTTACACACTGCCTCTGAGATAGGCCTGTCTGCTCGTGCCAAGCTACCAAGGGGATGAGCAGGGGTTATTTTAGATGTATATCCCTTATTACCCTGACTAGGAAGGCGGGTCCCTACTTCGACAAAGGTGCAAACCATTGCCAAGGAGAGACCCCCATTTCTAACACTAATCACTTGTTGTTCAGTAAAATTTTGCAAAATTCATTATGGTCACTTTCTGTCTATGGAGATATCAATGCCACAGAGCCAATAAAGCAACTGACTTGATTAAATGTGCAGGAGTTTATTTTATAGACAGCACATTTTGGAATCAGGAGGGATGAAAATGTTTCTAGTATTTTCAGCCAAAGTGTTATGTAAGACACTTTGGCATTTTGCATTGACAAAAGTATATTTAATTTAACTCCAGATAGTAACCATATGGCACGTTTACATATTGCATACTCAAGGACTTCTTAAACATCCAGTCAGAATGCATTACTTCAAAAAAGGATATATGTGTATACATCAATACCCCGAGTGGAACTGTGTGTTGGAGAGGAAGAACCTTTTAAATATGCATTGGTATCAGCACTGGAGTCAAACGCTATTCCACCCTGTCTGCATCACATGCGTGCGATGCGATCTGCACGTCCACATTCTAGTTACATTCACGACCATTATATAAAGACTTGGGGTTAACAGCAAGCACTCCAACCTACTGTGGGATTCTCAAATGCAGTGATGCCGCCTGCATTTACATGAGGGCCTGGCATAGAGCTCTCGAGTCCATTCAAGCCGGGCACATAATGAATAAGCAATCAATGAGCAGGCCTTGCCACTTTAGATAGTCAGCCAGCATTCCGTCAGCACAGCGCTCTATGAATGTGTAATTGGAGCAGAGCTGCAGCAGGTCTCTTGGGCGCCAACACTATCAGAGGTCCTGTTTTCATAGGGGACTTATTGAGAGATGGCTTCGACTGGTCTAAACATGCAAATATTAAGAAGTAAAAAAAAGTTCATTTTGCTAAAACGTGGTATATATATATAAAAAAACAAATTATACTTGTTGCCCTTATTCACAGTGCTGTAATAGGCAAAAATTATTATTTGTAATAACATACATGTTTGCGCGACTTCAGTGTACAATCCTTCATGGGAATGCCATGAATGAGTCCCACCAGAACACTGTGGTGATACCCACAGGCATGTTGCACCCATAACAGGCAATATCTGGTGCTAATAGGGAACTGTTATATAATTTCTAATAAACATAGCATTATTTGGATTTTTTACGGTGATATAAGGTAAGAAAAAATGTTTGTTCATTAAATTGTTATTCTCATGTACATATTTCAAAGTACTGTGAAACTACAACATTGTGAGGGAGGCAGGTCCTCAAAACTGCAGTTAATTTAGACAAAGTTATGGAGGCCCATTAAAAAAAAGGGACACAGATCCTGCAATGACACATCTTGGCCTTCAAAATAAAGTTCGACATCAGGCAAACAGACAAGGTGATGGTAATTTCACTCTTTTTGCCATAATTAATGGAAGATCCAGACAAGCTGCTTCCAGCCGGATCAGACCCACCCAAGCAATCCATTCGTCCACGAGAGAGAAGGAAATAGCAACAATGCAATAACATCGGAATTCACACACCAGCACAATCTACATTTCCCCAAACCCACAGTTAACACACCCACATACCAAAAAGGGTAAACCTACCACAACACAATTTCCAACAACAATTGAAACACACACAATTACAAGTAAAAACTATAACTTTTTAGATAAATGCAAACAACACATTTAAATAAATTGCAACATTGTTCACATAAAAATAAAATGGGATCCATATTGGGAATTGGGTCATATGTGCCTTCCTTTATTGTGGCTGCCCCATGAACCCCCTTTGTCTATTTCTAGAGGAAACTCCTGCATGGAGTGAACATGTTTCCTCTATGGTGAGTTTGGTGTCTCAAGTGCTGGTTCTTTCTATTGCCACTAGATTTAAATAAAATAAACTTTAGAAGAATTACATGTTGGGCAGTGCACATACATCAGGAACACAGCTGTAAACATGACACAATTGTATGCAACATCTAAACCTCAGTGGGGACGTTCCCTCCCCTTCTCCCCCAAGTGCAACAGCATAATGCACACAAGTCAGTACGTTACAATATCATAGAATCTTCGAAGGGCCAGCGTTTCAATCGTCATGCCCCGCCGGACTCGTACTGGAAGGCATTATGCGGAGTGGATCCTCCTCATCATTACTATCTGGGTCCTTGGGGGGGTTGTCCGTTTGGCGAAGGTAGGTAGAATAGGGTTCACAAATGTCCCGGGGATGGGTTTTCGGCGGAATCAGGTCCCAATAGTTGGATAATTGTTTCTGACAATATATATTGTTTGTGATCCAGTCTTGGGCGTGTGGCCCCCATGTGTCCCCCAGTTCATTGCAATTCTGCGCTTGGCAAGTAGGAGCATTAAAGCAGTCAGTTTACGGTATTCACTGAGTATATCTGCACATAGCTCAGTAGTCCCAGAAGTGGAGACGGGGACACCAATACATCCCCCACCCTCTCTATTATGCCGAGAATCTCTGTCCAGTAGGTGGCAATTGCAGGGCACTGTCAGGCAAGTTGGATAAAGTCCACCAGGTGTGAGTGAAAGCGTGGGCAGTGGGAGTCTAGGTATAGCCCCATATAGTGTATTTGTGCAGGGGTTCGGTATATGCGTTGCGAACATTTTAAATGAATAAGTTGCAGTCTGTAGTTAGGAGATAGCATCTCGAGTTGACCACAGCAGAAAGCCCATTGAGCATCAGTAAGGGGGAAGGCGAGGTTGTTACCTAAAGCCTCCAGGGCTGGTGTGGCTGCAGCTGGTGATGTTCGCTGCATGTGATTATATAGAAATGTTATAAGCTTACGGGGTGTGGGTGTTGTGTATATATAGTCTAATGCTGTTTCGGGGGGCCTGGGAAAGTGTCCTAGAGCGCCCGACATGTCTCACGCAATTGATAATACATAAGGGCATCTAGGGGGTACACGCAGCAGTGTCCTGTGTTGGAGGGGGAAGGAATTGATCATCTGGGTATAGGTCAGCAAAGGTATGAATACCTAACTTGCTTGCGCCTCTGTCGTGTAGAGGGGGTAACAGGGTATGTTTTGCCACTGGAACAGATGGGGCATAAAGAAGTGTGGTTCCTGCACATCGTGCCATCCCGATCCTGGCCCACCGCATGCATTGTGAAGTGTCAATCTCTGAGGCAGGCGGTTTGTATGGGAGAAACATAATGCCCACAGGGAAACATGATCAGTCTCTACCTTGACGTGTGGTTGAAAAGGTGTGGGGTGAGTCCAGTCATGTGAAAATTGAGCATGGGCACTCAGCACATATAGTCGTAAGTCTGGTGCACCCATCCCTCCCTTAGATTGTGACAGCATGAATAGTTTATATGTTACGCATGACTGTTGACCAGCCCAGACTAGTGCGATGAGGTTCGAGCGGAGGTGTTTAAAAAAGGCTTGTGTGCGTGGGATGGGGATGTTCACGAAAAGATAGAGGAATTTAGGTAACACTATCAATTTTGCTAGGGTGATCTGCCCCACCATGGTCAGCAGGAGCCTGGACCACAGTGGGACCCGGTCCTCCAGCCAAGCCATGGCCTTGCCAAAGATGGCCTGCCAGAGTTCTTCAACATTTCTGCTCACGAGGATGCCAAGATATTTAACAGGGCCACCAGCCCACTGGAGCAGATAGTGCATGGAGAACGGAGCCATGGAGTCCGTCAAAGGGAATAACATGGATTTGGCCTTGTTAATCTTAACTTCGGACAAGCCCCCAAAGTGTATGTGTGTTTCACGGATAAGTGGGGAAAGGTTGGTCTTGGGGTGAATGACATAAAGTGTAATATCGTCCACGTATAAGAATATAACAAGGCCACGTGTTGTGAAGCCTAGCCCTTGGTTCATGTGGTGTTGATGAATTTGTGCTACAAGGGGTTCCATCGCGATTGTGAAAAGTAGGGGGGAAATCGGACATCCTTGCAGCGTACCGCTACTAACAGGGAAAGGGTCTTATAGTTGCCCATTGAGATGCACTCGGGCAGTAGGCCGGTCTTAGCGAAGGCGAATCTGTGCAATAAAGTTGGGGCCAAGGCCCAATCGACACAGCAGCGGTAACAGGTATTCACATTTTAGTGTATCACAAGCTTTTGTAGCAATCAAGTAGGGCGGCCACTACCAAGGTATTGGGATGCAGATAATGCATGACAGCGAACATAGTTCTGAGGTTATGGGCTGTGGACCGACTCGATATAAAACCGGATTGGTCCGGTCTGATCATTACTGGGAGAAAAAGCTGCAGCATATTCGGCAATACCTTAGCAAGCATTTTGCTGTCTGTGTTCATGAGCGACAGGGGGTGGTAGGAGTTGCATTAGTAAGCTGGTTTATCAGGTTTAAGAAGCGTGAAGATGACAGCCTCCCGCATCGATAGGGGGAGGGAGCCCACCTTCAGGGCGTCTTGGTAGACGTACAGGAGTTTGGTAGTTAAAATTAGAGAACATTCTTTATAAATAGCGGCCATTAGGGCTCCAGACCAGAGGCTCTATTGGTGGGGGAACTGGTGAATGCCTGTTGTATCTCCTCTGCAGTGATGGGGGAGTCCAAGAACTCCTGTTGCACAGCTGATACCCCTACTAATTCAATGGTGTCAAAATAAGCCTGAAGGTCTGGAGGTGCTGCCGTCTGGGAAGTAGAGTTGAGATGGGCGAAGAAATAGACCATCATTTGTAGGAGTTATGGGTAGAGGAGCAATTCCGTCCCTCAGAGTTAAAAAGGTCAGAGATGTAGGATGAGGCATGAAGTTTCTGGAGCAGCTTGGCTAGTGTTTTGCCAGGGTAGCCCCTTCGCCATATCTGCGAGCCTGGCTCTCTTTTCCCAGGATGGACGCTTCTCTCAGCACCTCCTCCTGGAATGCCAGCATCTTTTCAAGTATGCTGGCCAGAGTGCCTGGATCAGTTGAACAGTAGAAAATGGTTTCAAGTGCGAAGATATTGGTTTCAAGTTTCGAGATCGAACAACAAATAGATTTAAGGATACTGTGTTGCTTGGCTATACACCAGCCACATATGACTGCTTTGAAAGCATCCCAGAGCACGGCTGGATAGTTGACCGAACCGGTGTTGTGTTCGAAGTACTCATAAATAGCGGCGCATATTTCCTCTCTTAAGACAGAGTCCCTGAGAGCGCCGTGGGGTAACCTCCACGAGAATATGCTAGGGAGCACGTGGGGAGGCTGAAGCACTAGTTGCACCGGGGCGTGGTCCGATAGAGTATGCGGCAAGTGGGTAGCTGCTGACTGCCGGGGCAATACATCTCTAGTTACCAGCCAGTAGTCAATTCTGGACCATGCCCGTGTTGCAGTGAAAAGCATGTGCATTTGCATGTGTTGCAGTGCGTGCTCCGCCAGATGTCTGTGAGGTGGTTGTCTGTGATTATCATGGAAAGAGTCGAGGTGGCTTGGGGGTAAGGTCATCTAGAACTGCCAGCTCTGTCCGGCGTGTCGACTAGTAGAACATTGAAATAGCAGCACCAGAGTATGGTCTGCGGGCCAGCACCAACAATGAAGTGCCAAACTCTGGCAAAGAAGTTAGGGTCGTCTACATTGGGTCCATAGACAGTGGCAAGGGCTGTAGAAAGATTGTAGAGTGTGCCCGTCAATATGATATATTGATCTTTAGTGCGGCAAGTGCAGTGAGTGGTGGTCCAGGCCGGGCCTCTGCGAATAAGGATACAGATCACTCTGGTGTAGTTGGAGTGATAGGATAGTCCCCAGTCCCTGGTGAGTGAGGTAGGGAGGATGTTACTGACTAGGTGAGTCTCTTGAAGTAGGCAGATATCGTGTGCCTATTCAAGTAAGCATGAACTAGACGGATCTTCCTGCCGTCGTTTAGACCCTTTATGTTCCATGAGATGAGTTTAACCATAGATGCCCTATTCATCCTTATAATGGGGGGCAGTAGCGGCCTCCCAAGGGGATTCTGTATTGTGTGTGTGACGATATGTGCTGTGATGGAAGTGGTGTGTGTGCATGCCATTAGGCCAACAACATTATTATGCATTAAACAGTACCCATTAAACTTTCCGTCACCCCCTCCTCGACCCAACCCCTACCCACACCAATTCCCCAATTAGGTTGTGACACCCAAACCTGCCACATTGACAATTGGGATTTATCCCTTCTGGCTGTGGAAACTACGGGCTAACTACCTGCCAGGAAGGCTGGGTGGCCAAGCATCAGCCATGGAAAGGGGACCCTCAGCCGCTTGGGGGCAGCAGCGGCGCGCCACACGAGTCCCAGGCAGGAATATTCAAATAGTGCATTAACATAGTTCTTTGGCGTCATTCCGTGACAGTAAACAGAAACAGCATATTTGAAAAAACAAAGCGTTTAGTAGTTTTAAGAGAGTCTGTTCCGGTACAACAAAGCAATCTTTCAGTCCATGAGCGAAGGAGGAAAGGAAAGTAGACTGAAGTTAATCATTGTCACTGAGTAGTGCTTCCATCAAAGATCGAGCTGAGACTTTCTGGGAGCGGCGTGACTTGGCTTGTTGTTTTGCGAACTTGACAGTTCATTTTGGATCGTTTTGTTTTGGTGCGTTTTACCGTCATGTGACACTCTGAGCTTCACTGGCTACAACATGGCATATTTTATGTTGGCTTGTTGCAACAGATGTTTGACTGGTTGGAAGTCCCGACAGGCAGCCTGCCCCACTAGGGTGAAGTCAGGGTAAAATGTATTATTATCCCCTTTGTATTGGATTTGGCCCCGTTCCCTGGCCAACCCGAGAACCCTGTCGCGGTCTTTGTAGCTCAACATACGGGCCAAAATCGGACGAGGCGTTGCTCCAGGAGGGGGCCTAGGACACAGTGACCTGTGAGTCCTCTCAACAATGAAGACTGTAGACAGGCCTGCATGAAATCCGCCATTTTCGAGATCGACGCAGAGTCCGGCACTCCCACGATTCGGAAGTTGTTGCGCCTCGACGGGGCCTCAAGATCTTCATTTTTCTGTTTGATGAAGTCTAGCTCCATGTCCATATGCAGGAGGTGCTCAGAGCTTGGTCGTCTTCTGCTTCGGAAACACGAGATTCCAAGTGGTCGAGCCGAGAGTCATGGACGTCTACTCGTTTTTTCACCTTGTCGAGGTGAGAGGTAAATATGTCTAGTTTGGCTTCGATGGTCTTTTAAACCTGATTTTACCTCCTGCAGCATTTCTTTAAGGTCCATTTCCTGATCGTCAACGTCTTCTGAGAGTTGAGAGGCAGTGCTTTTTTCAGCCTCTGGATCCTCATGCCTGGCACTGCGTTTCCTCTCAAAGGAGAGCTTGGATTGGAGGCCCTCTGGCTTACCCATGGCTGTGGATGGCTGGGGATCGGCACGCAGCTTTTAGCCGGAATCCGTGAAGTGCTGAGAGGTGGATGGCTGAGTGACCCTTAGTGAAAGCAGATATTTTAGGACTGTGCCCTGTCGCTGTTTTTTATGGAAAACTCACACAGACAGGGGCCCCTGAAAATGATGCCTAGGCAGGGGAGCAGGGTAAATTCCAAACAATCCAAAAAAAGAAACCCACTACCTGAACTATATTTAAAAAGGAATGTTATACGTCACGGACAGAGCCAAACAGCAGCAATGTCACAACACCCCAAAAGAAAAGTACAGTGTGCTCAATACCAAGAGCCCCAAATAACAAAGGGCACTAACGATCTGAAACTAATTATTAGAACAAATATATCAAATTTATTAAAACAATTCTCAAAATACACAAAATATAATTAATATAAAAATAATCTGTGATATACAATATATAGTCATAAGAAGACCCAGCGCAACACACATTCCCAGGACCACATCAAACTCACAGCCCAATTCTACTCATTCATTCATGCATACTCAAAAACCACACACAGTCCACTGTATCAAAACCCATTAGTCTCCCCCAGAGAATTTTCCACAATGTAGTACATATAATGAAACACAATAGCTTATATAGTTCATATGTATACACAGGCCATCACCCTTTCATTTTATTTCTTCATGGGGTGAGGACATGAGACAAATATTCACATAAAATCATTTGAGCTTCACAGGAGGCCTCAACTAAATAATGTAGAATGAGACATGTAGACCAGAGGACCACAGCACTGACGTGCGTTTTGGTGCCCGACCCAACATGGAGGTCACACCTTCTTAAGAGCTCAGAGGAGTGGAATGCAGGGCAAACAAGAGCGCCTGGGTAACCTACAGGGGAAAAATAATATATTTAAGGGTGTCGTACTGATTGCGTGGAGACACACTGCCAAACACAGGAGGGGGGCTGGAGAGCACTTGCTGCTAATGTCAAGTAGGTGGGAATGGAGCCGTACACGCATTAAAAGGAGAGAAACCTTACATGCCATGGCTTTAAGTTCATGAATCGAATTGTGGTGGGCCCACATGCAACCCAGTGTAAAAAGTTAGAAGGACGCTCACCAAAATGTAAACACACACCCTTGAATCCAAAAGGACCTGAAGAGTTAAAAAATAATATACCTAAGGTAGGTATAATTCAGTCTCGATTTTGATAGTTGTCCAGGGACATCCAAATGGAGAGAAAAATAAGACAAGTCCCTTGAACATGAACAAAGGAGAAAAATGAGACAACAGTTCATAAAGACAAAATATATTTTAGCAAGAGAAGCAGCCCCCTAATCTAGAGGAGTCACAAAATAGGGGCCACCATATAGGTGGTCCAACACTCACTGGGTGAGAAGGATTAACAGGAAACAGGTTGGACTGGATTTCAGAAAAGATGGCCACCAGAATGTAGGATGTCCAGAAATGGAGGAAGGAACCATTTAAAGGGCCCAGGATAGGGTACCCTCTGTAAGGAGAGAGAACACAAGTGGATGACGCCTTACTGCAAGGGGAGGTTAGGTAAGATACCGAGCCCAGTCCACAAGGACTTAAAAGAGGGGGAGGGGAGTAGGGGGAAAAGGGGGGAGGGAGTGTGAAAGGGAAAAGGAAAGGAAGTGCCCTAGAACCTCAATAAGGAAATGTGTGGCAGTGGAACGCCAACCCGGACACCGATTCAGTCCCCAACTGGCCAGAGGAGGTACATGGACCTTATCCCTCAAAAAGCGATAACAAAAGATCAAAAGGGTCTGGTATCCTTTGTCGGGTGAAACCCGGCTTATGGACAAGGTGGGAAGTGGGAGAAATACTGGAGCACTTTAAAATGAAGAACTTTGAAACCCCACCGAGACACTATGGGGTCCAACCTTGATGCCAGTTTTTACCCCCAAAAGGCCAGAGGAGGTACTCAAACTGGGCCATAAAAGGGCAAGGTGTGTCGCAAGGCTACTTCAGATTAGTCGATGGTGGCGCCCGGCAGCACAAAGGCCCAGCTCAAGCCAGGCCCCCGCTTTGTGAGTTTGTGATTGTCAATTGTGCTGCTCTCCCCCAGGTCTTCAGGGGCAGCAGCACCACACGTGGCCGGGCAGTCCGTTCAGCATTGCAAGCCCCTGGAAGGTGAAGCACAGGGACCCTCCCTGTGGGCATCACAATCCACAGTCCCCCAGACGTGGGCAACAAATGATGATGGACTGCACGAGGATGGAAGGGGAAGGGAGCGGCCCTTTCCACATGGGTATGCAATGGCGAGCGCCCCGGCCCAAGCACCCCAGCGAGTCTGCCACTGTGCATCCAAAGAGCACGCAGATGCAAGGCGTGTTGTTGTTCCCATCAAGTGGGAGTGGTATCAGGTGGGTGCGTGGTACAGTGCAGGTAGCGCTGCAGGCAGGGTGGTGGCACGCACCTCAGGCAATGTCTGCCATGTTGCTCTGTACCGCAGCATGGTCCCCAAGTCTTACCGCAAGTCCTCTGTGAGGCTATCCAGTGCGTCTGGGGAAGCTCTCTGGTTGAAAGCCCAGTCACAGCGGGATCCCCCCACCCTGATGGGGGTGCAGTGGCCTGTCCTCCACAGGGTCGCCACCCCACCAGCACAGCACCAAGTAGGCCGCAGTCACTGCCCAGCGATCTCATCAGGCACACGGCAAGCACAGAGATGGGGCTGCTGCTGCACCTGCGATGTCGCAAATGCTCACAGAGCGCTGCACCCTCAGTGTCACAGCCTGGTGGGTCCCAAATCGTGCAGATCATTCAGAATTGTGAGCTTGGCTGGTAGAGCTCGCCTACAATGCGGCCATCTTGCAGCAGGGTGAGACCACACCCCCCTGTTGCCACAAGACTTACTGGTACTCTGTGCGCTGGCTCCAGATTTTCATCTATAGTTTTGTGAAGTTGTTTTCAGGTGTGCACTTTACATGATGAGTGTTTGTGTTGGATATCTAGAGGAAGTTGACCATTGTTACTGTTGATCAGCTTTTGTGGCATTTACATATCATTGACAGAATCGATGTCAGTGATGCTTGTTGCTCATTACTTTGGTTCAGAATCGGTTATCTGCTGCAGTGTGTGTGTATGTGCTTGCATTTTATTGTGTGAATGGAGGATCAATCAATCAATCAAGGCATTTGTATAGCGCGCTACTCACCCGGAAGGGTCTCAAGGCGCTGGGGGAGAGGGGTATGTCACTGCTCGAACAGCCAGGTCTTGAGCTGCTTCCTGAAGGAGAGATGGTCTTGGGTCAGCCGAAGGTGGATGGGGAGGGAGTTCCAATTCTTGGCTGCCAGGTAGGAGAAGGATCTTCCTCCGGCGGTGGCTCTGCGGATGCGTGGTACGGCGGCGAGGGCATGGCTGGTCGATCGTAGCTGGCAGGTGGGCGTGTAGAAGGTCAGGTGGTTGTTGAGGTACTTGGGGCCCAGGTCGTGGAGAGCCTTGTGTGCGTGGGTGAGGAGCCTGAACGTGATTCTCTTGCTGACGGGGAGCCAGTGCAGGTCTCTCAGGTGGCCGGAGATGTGGCTCTGTCGGGGGATGTCCAGGATGAGTCGTGCAGAGGCGTTCTGGATGCGTTGGAGTCTTTTTTGAAGTTTGGCTGTGGTTCCGGCGTAGAGGGTGTTCCCGTAGTCCAGTCGGCTGGTGACGAGTGCCTGGGTGACGGTCTTCCTGGTTTCGGTGGGGATCCATCGGAAGATCTTGCGGAGCATGCGCAGGGTGTTGAAGCACGATAAGGAGACGGCGACTTGTCTGGTCATCGAGAGGGAGGAGTCCAGGATGAAGCCCAGGTTGCATGCGTGGTCCGTTGGCTTGGGTGTGGTGCCCAGGGCAGGGGGCCACCAGGAGTCGTCCCAGGCAGAGGGCGATGATCCCAGGATGAGGACTTCCGTCTTGTCTGAGTTCAGTTTCAGGCGGCTGTTCTTCATCCACTCGGCGACGTCTTTCATCCCTTCGTGTAGGCTGGCTCTGGCGGTGGCGGGGTCGCTGGTGAGGGAGAGGATCAGCTGGGTATCGTCGGCGTAGGAGATGATGTTGAGGTTGTGCTGGCGTGCAATGGCTGCGAGGGGGCTCATGTAGACGTTGAAGAGGTTTGGGCTAAGTGATGATCCTTGTGGTACGCCGCAGATGACTTCGGTGGCCTCTGATCTGAACGGGGGAGGCGGACTATCTGGGTTCTTCCGGCGAGGAACGAGATGATCCACTCCAGTGCCTTCTCTTGGACTCCGATGTTGCTGAGGCGCTGCACTAGGGTGCGGTGGCAGACAGTGTTGAACGCTGCAGAGAGGTCCAGGAGGATGAGGGCCGCTGTTTCCCCGTTGTCGACCAGGGATCTGATGTCATCGGTGGCTGCGATCAGGGCGGTCTCGGTGCTGTGGTTGGCTCGGAAACCGGACTGCGAGGGGTCAAGGGATCCGTTTGTCTCGAGGAAGGCGGCGAGCTGTTTGTTGACGGACTTCTCGATGACTTTGGCAGGAAAAGGGAGGAGCGAGATGGGGCGGAAGTTCTTGACGTCGGTGGGGTCCGCTGTTGGCTTTTTCAGGAGGGCGCTGAGCTTGGCGTGCTTCCAGCTCTCCGGGAAGGTGGCGGTGCGGAAGGAGGTGTTGATGATGTCCTGGAGATGGGGTGCGATGATGGCGTCGGCCTTGTTGAAGACGTGGTGGGGTCAGGGGTCGGTTGGGGATCCGGAGTGGATGGTGTTCATCGTGCGGGTGGTGTCTTCGGTGCTGACCGGGGTCCAGTTGCAGAGGGTGGTGGTGGCGGGCGTTGGTTCAGTGGTTGGGTGCGTGGTCTGTGCGCCGAAGCTGTTGTGTATGTCGGCGATCTTGCGGTGGAAGAACGAGGCGAGAGAGTCGCAGAGGTCTTGCGAGGGGGTGATGCTGTTGTTTCCGGCGCTGGGGTTGGAGAATTCTTTGACGATGCTGAAGAGTTCCTTGCTGTCGTGGGCGTTGTTGTCCAGTCGTTCTTTGAGTGCTGTCTTCTTGGTGGCGCGGATCAGCAAAATGTTCCCTGTGGCATTGAGTGCCATGATAAATGGGTCTGATGTACCATGTCCCTATTTACACATAACCTTTGTTATGTCTATAAAAACACTTTTTTTGTGACTAATACCCAACTGTTACTTGTGTCACAAGTCTTCAATTTTGCGTTCACAAGCCTAATTGCTGACCAGTGGCAGACCATGGAAACAAAAACATTTGACTGTTAAGCCTTGATACGGCTCAGTAGGTAGTCATGAGTGAAATGTATGAGCAATTATGTGAATTCTTATTTCCTACATTTCCAAACAATCTCACACTAAAACATGTGCATAGTTTTCCGTATCATACAATAAACACCAAGGAGAGATAAACTTTTTGTCTGCCATCTAAATTATGCATTATGCATATTTATTTGTGCAATTTATAAAGCGCGCAAATACCCGTGGGTATCTCAGCACTGAGGTCTGGAACCAGGGAGGTAAACAGGACAGAGAAGGGCTGGTCTTTATGTGGCGGGGGGAGCTTGTTCCAGAGTTTAGGGGGCAGCGAACAGAAAGGATCTGTCACCCCAGGATGCTTTTTTTGTACGGGGGACGACGAGAAGATAAGCTGTGGAGGAACGTAGTAGTCTGGGGGGGGGTGTATGGGCAAAGTGATTGCCTGAGGAAGTTGGGTCTGATGGAATGAATAGCCTTATAGGCGATGCAAAGAGCCTTGAACTTGGTTCTGCTTCTGACAGGGAGCCAGTGGAGTTGATGGACCACGTTAGAGAAAGGTTTAAATTTGGGAATGCCTGTCAGACGCCTGGCTGCTGCGTTTTGTACCAATTGGAGTCTGTTAAGAACTCTTTCTTGGGCATTAATAAGTAGGCTAATGCAATAGTCTACTTTGGACATGACTAGAGTGCTGATTAGGGTCTTAGCGTTTGTGGTTGGAAGGTATGGGAGAAGTTTCTTTACGATTTTGATGGTGTAGAAGGCTGAGAAAACTAATGCATTTGCATGGTGCATAAACGACAACTTGGTGTCGAAGATGACTCCGAGATTTCTCACTTTTGAGACTGGTGACGGAGGTGATCCTAAGTCTGCTGGCCACCCGAGAGGGGACCAGGCGGGTGAAAGATTGGCAAAGATCATTACCTCCGTCTTGCTGGAATTCAGTTTGAGGCAATGGTTTGCCATCCAGCTTATGGCAAGCATTCCCTGCTGGAAGTTGGCTGCCATCTTAGCTCCGTCGTCGTGTACCGGCAGTACAAGTTGGGTATCATCGGCGTAAGATGTTAGGCCCAGGTTATGGGGTTTAATGACCTTCGCCAGGTCCGACACGTAAATATTAAACAAGGTCGGGCTTAGCGAGGATCCCTGTGGCACGCCGCAAGGGAGGATGAAAGGAGGGGAGGTGAAAATGCAAAGCGTGACTGATTGTGATCGGTCGGCTAGGAATGATGCAAGGAGGGCCCTGGCCTTATGAGATATGCCCAAGGCAGCGACACGGTCGATCAAGGTGGTATGGTCGACCATGTCGAATGCCGCAGAACGATCAATCGGGACGAGAACCGTAGCTCCTCCTGCATGAAGAATATTTTTAATTTCGTCGGATGCTTTAATGAGGGCGGTTTCCGTGCTGTGTCCCTTTCCGAAGCCAAACTGGGTGTCATCTAGTAAGTGATTTTCATCGATGAAGTGTGCTAATTGGGTGTTCATAACTTTCTGGGCGATTTTTGCTGGTAAAGGCAGACATGCGATAGGTCTATAGCTAGTTGAATCAGCTGGGTCGAGATTGATCAACCAGAGAATGCACGCATCCACTATGATCAAATATCACAAAGCCCAACGTATACCTAGAGGCCTCAGGATAGCTCTCAAACCCAGTCTATGTAAGAACTCAAAATCCTTCACTGAAAAATGGTTCGCTATTTTGAACAAATGTAGCTTGGATCTTATCCTTCTGATTAAAGAGGAACTGGCCCAGATATTGGAAGAGCTTAAACAAGACATGGATCAAACCAAAGCAGAATTGGAAAAATTAATTTCACCTGAAGAATTATCGACCATTCTCGAAGACATCAACAAACAGCTTTCTAAACACATTCAAGAGGTCAATGAACGTAAACTACGTAAATACAAGAGAGATACGCTAGATTACAAATTACAAGAAGTATATACATGGGCAGAAATATATGCACGTAAAAGACAAACTAAAGGATACACCTCACACACAGATACGTCTTCCACAGACAGTGAAAGAACAACCCAAACGAGATACAGACCACAAAAGGAAGCACAAAGTGAAAAAGCAACAACCTCCACAGCGGCACCTTTTTTAGAGGGAGGCCGGATAGAAACCGAAGACTCCGGAGGGGACGCAGAAAAAGAAATAGAACCAAACCAACCCCAAACCAGATCGACATTGACCAAAAAAGAGAAGAAGAAGCAACAACAGACATCAAAAACTTAGTACTGAACATTTCAGACTTCACTCTCAATCCGAACCAAATTGAAACGCTACAAAAGGGATTATCATTTATTCCAACAGCCCATACGAATACCTTAGAATTAGAAGTCAGTTTGTTTAAACTCACAAGGAAACTACGGTTAAGACACTTTTTCGAAAACGTAGTGGAAAAGAAAGCAACAGTAGAACCAAATGAACTTATGGGCCTTAGAACCCGTAGTACTTATATGCCACCAATAAGCCACAAGACAATAGACCTCTATGAACAACTTCGTAGTAAGGAAATCCAGCACTTAAATACCAAACGGAAAACCAACCAAATGAACATGACCAACAAAGAATTTGGGATTTTGAGATCAATAGCAACCAATGAAAACATAATATGCCAAAAGGCAGACAAGGGAGGAGCCCTTGTAATACTCAACAAAAAATACTACCAAGACACCATGACAGAACATCTCAACGATACAAACTTGTATATGGAAATGGCATGTAATCCCACAGCAGAGATTAAACAAACATTATTAACCATAGTTAATAAAGCCTATGACTTGGGAATCATAACGGATAAAACTAAAAAGTATCTTATTCAAGACAACTACAAATCGCCTACGATTTACCTGGTACCCAAAGTACACAAGGATTTACAGAGACCACCCTGTAGACCAATCGTGTCCACCAAACAAAGCATCCACGAACCAGTGGGGAAATATTTGGACAAATATCTTCAACCCTTAGTACTCAAAACCAAATCTTACTTGAAAGATACTACGGATTTTTTGTTAAAATTATCCACTATCGATCCTGAAGACAACATGATCATGACAACCATTGATGTCAAAGCACTTTATACCTCAATACCCCATCAAAGAGGATTGGAAGCCATTGAAAGGGCCCTGTTGGACAGTGAATATCCTCAAGATCTACAAGTCTTCATCCTAGAACTGATGCAGTTTACCTTGTTACATAGTTATTTTGAGCATGATCAAAAATGGTACATACAAAAGCATGGCACCGCCATGGGAAATTGCGCCGCACCGGCATATGCCAACCTATTCATGGCAGCATTTGAAGAGGAGCATGTCCACCATAACCCCGTCTGGAATCAGCATTTAACCATGTATGTAAGATTCATAGATGACATCTTTTGCATATGGAGTGGTACGAAAGAAGCTTTGGAAAACGAACTAATACTTTTGGATACCAGGGTAGACCAAATAGGTTTCACATGGAACATTAATGAAACTAATATACAATATCTGGATGTGGAAATCACCAAATCAAGCAACAAATTTTCAACCAATTTGTATCGTAAGAGCACAGACAGAAATAATCTATTAATGTACAACAGTCATCATCCTCCAGCTCTCAAGAAACACCTGCCGTACTCGCAAATGCTACGGGTGAAAAGAGTTGTCTCAGAGGCCACACAATGTACAGTACAACTCAACAACATGAGACAGAGATTCAGTGACAGGGGATACCCTAATGACATCACTCAAAACGCCTTAACAAGAGCCCAATTAAAACCGAGGCAGGATCTCCTAAAAAGAAGCGACAAAAAATCCAGCAACCGAATCACATGTGTAAGTAAATACTCTACAGTGAGCACACAGTTCAAACGAATCATCAAAAAACATTGGCAAATGTTGAAATTGGAACCTGATTTTGGTGGAATTTTTTGGGAAGAACCTATATTTGCATATACTCGTTCCAAAAACTTGGCCGACTTTCTGAAACCAAAACATGATGAAGAAAAAAAAAACATTTCGAGGTACAGTACCATGTTACAATTGTAATACATGCAACAATATCATCAAAGGACCAATCATAACACATCCTCAAAAGGGGTACCCCATTTCATTAAAAGTAAATGCAACTTGCGATTCAACCAACTTAATCTACATGATAAAGTGCCCATGTGGTGATGTTTACGTTGGCCACACAGAAAGAAAACTGAAAACACGCATAAATGAACATAAAAGTACCATCAGACTGAAATCATCCAAGACCAGTATAGCAGAACATTTCACACAAAAACAACACAACGTCAGTCAACTAAGAGTATGTGTTTTGGAAATTCTACCTAAAAAAGAAGGTTCTGCTAATAAAACGAGTCTTCTAAAACAGGAGAATTACTGGATTTACAATTTGTGCAGCTTAAAACCGGGCGGATTAAATGAACGAACTGAATTTCTTTGTTACCTTTAATTCTTAAATATCATTTATTATTTGTTATCTCTGTAACACTCATTACATATTTGAAATATTGTTCGTTATTTCAATAACACTAATTGCATATTTGAAATACTAGGACATTATGTATGTGTCCCCTTTGATTCATATGGGAAGCGAGCACTAGGGTAGATCATCCTTAACATTCAGCTGCCTATAAAGTTGTAGAAAAAGAAAAAAAAACGCGAAGGCATTATTAGTGCGCATGCGTGAACTTCCGAGTACCCATACCGGAAGAGAAACGAACTCGCGGGTGGATCGCAATACAGGGCGCCATACACGCTAAGGTAAGCGCGAGCAATAGCTAGGCAAAGCATAGAAAGCGCGTAGTTATTTCTGTAACTTAGCAGCTTCCAGCACGGGGAGCGTTATAACTCACCATCCAGCGCGCGTAGCGAGGAGAACTCACCAGCATTGTTTAAACGCCACCATAGTGAAACCCGCTAAATAGTTTGACGCGAGACAAGCCCAGCACTCACCAATGAGGGTTAACTGTGAAAGTCACTAATTGCACTCATTGCGCACAATGTAACTTTGGTACGAGTTGAATGTATATATGAAATTGAGTATAGTTTTTGCATTAGCAGCAGCAAGTCATGAATTTAATGAAATTATTGATGCTGATTATCATTCATTGTTTGATTTTTGTAGAACTTATTTCCCTGATGAAGGCAGTACACACTGCCGAAATGCATTGGAACAAAAGTGAAATAAAACGAGAGTATGGCATAACAAATTATTGAGAAGAGGCATCATTTGTTATTCATTGGATTTATAAGTTTGAATTTAAAAATCCGGAGCAGGGTATTCAGCACAAATCGGTGCCCAGGGGGACAGGAATACCCGATCAGGTATCCCTGCTACTTGTGGTTTAATGACCTTCGCCAGGTCCGACACGTAAATATTAAACAAGGTCGGGCTTAGCGAGGATCCCTGTGGCACGCCGCAAGGGAGGATGAAAGGAGGGGAGGTGAAAATGAAAAGCGTGACTGATTGTGATCGGTCAGCTAGGAATGATGCAAGGAGGGCCCTGGCCTTATGAGATATGCCCAAGGCAGCGACACGGTCGATCAAGGTGGTATGGTCGACCGTGTCGAATGCCGCAGAACGATCAATCGGGACGAGAACCGTAGCTCCTCCTGCATGAAGAATATTTTTAATTTCGTCGGATGCTTTAATGAGGGCGGTTTCCGTGCTGTGTCCCTTTCCGAAGCCAAACTGGGTGTCATCTAGTAAGTGATTTTCATCGATGAAGTGTGCTAATTGGGTGTTCATAACTTTCTGGGCGATTTTTGCTGGTAAAGGCAGACATGCGATAGGTCTATAGCTAGTTGAATCAGCTGGGTCGAGATTGATCTTTTTAATCAGGGGTTTAATGACCGTCTTTTTCCAAATAGAGGGGTATACGCCAGTTTTGAACATTGAGTTGAATAGGTTGGCTAAATTGGAGCCTATGATGTCAGGGATTAGTTTAAGAGTGGCCGGGGGGCATGGATCGTCTGGTGATCCTGATTTAATTGAGGAGAGGAGATGAGTGATGTGATCAGGGGAGATTTAATTAAATTCCGCCAAGGAAGGGGGTGAGTTGTGTTAATGGGGATAGCTTCCCAGGCACAGTGGGCCTGTTGGTTCACTGGATTCTACCGTGTTTGTATTGGATGAGTTGTTTAATTTAAAATTGTCGTAAATGGAAGTGACTTTCTCTTGGAAGTATAAAGCCAGCGAGTTGCAGAGTGTCTGGGAGGCGGTAATGGGAGGAGTCGCTCCTTGCCCAGATAGCCTGGAGTTGCTTGACAGAGTCTTGTGCGGATTCGATTTGATTACGGTAGAAATTGATTTTTGCCGTGATCAGAAGGTGTTTGTAGTTAGCTAGCGTCTGTTTGTAAAGGGTTTTTTGGGTTGGATCATAATTTAAACGCCAGCGACGTTCTTGATGTCTGCATTTTTGTTTCCTGCGCCTGAGTGTTTCACTGAACCAGGGTGCGGAGACAGTCTTCCTGTTATTAGACCTTTGTTTGGTGGGGACCGCCAAATTGACCGCATCAATAATCCAATGTGTTTACTGTTTGATAGCTCTATCGGGGATGTCAGGTGGAGGTCATGCTGAGAGGCAAGTAAAGATGAGTGAAACTCGAGGGGGTCAATGTTGCTGCAAGCTTTGAACTGTCTGGCCGCTGTGGGGTTGAGATGTGGGGGTGGTGGTTTTGGTTTGAATATCAAACAGGACTGCATGATGGTCAGTCCATGGCAAAGGGAGGATATTTCCTAGGACAAGGTGCTGATGGTTGGAAAATTATCCGTGTAATGTATGTCCAGCGGAATGTGTGGGAGAGGCGAGAATTTGTGTGAGGCCTACCGCTTCGAATTCGGCTAGAAGGGCTGAGGTGCTTTGGTCGTCGTGTGCTTGGAGATGAAAATTAAAATCTCCTAAAATGGAGAAGTTGTTTTCACCTGCTACTAATTCTAGTAAACAACCCATGGAGGCCAAGAATTCTGATCATGATCCAGGGGGACGGTATAATAGGATGCCTTTGAAAGGAGGGTGATGGGTGACTGTGATCGTGAAGCTACAAGCATCGCAAATATTGGTGGGGATTGAGGCAAGTAAAGATGAGTGAAACTCGAGGGGGTCAATGTTGCTGCAAGCTTTGAACTGTCTGGCCGCTGTGGGGTTGGGATGTGGGGGTGGTGGTTTTGGTTTGAATATCAAACAGGACTGCATGATGGTCAGTCCATGGCAAAGGGAGGATATTTCCTAGGACAAGGTGCTAATGGATGGAAAATTATCCGTGTAATGTATGTCCAGCGGAATGTGTGAGGCCTACCGCTTCGAATTCGGCTAGAAGGGCTGAGGTGCTTTGGTCGTCGTGTGCTTGGAGATGAAAATTAAAATCTCCTAAGATGGAGAAGTTGTTTTCACCTGCTACTAATTCTAGTAAACAACCCATGGAGGCCAAGAATTCTGATCATGATCCAGGGGGACGGTATAATAGGATGCCTTTGAAAGGAGGGAGATGGGTGACTGTGATCGTGAAGCTACAAGCATCGCAAACATTGGTGGGGATTGAGGCCATCCTAATAGAGTAGTTTTCCTGTTGGATAAGTGCGAGGCCTCCACCTTTTTTACAAGGTCTATCGCATCTGCAGACGGAATAGCCTTCTGGTGTGGGTATGCAGAAATTGGGCCCACAGGCGGGATCACCTCAGGTTTCGGTTATAAAGAGTTGTGATTTTCCAGAAGGTTCAGAATTTCGTATTTATGTTTTGGGAGGGTCCGGACATTTATCAGGGCAGAGTGAATGTTTGTAAGTAATAAGGGGATGGTGGGGGGAAGGGGAAGAGAGTGGAGAGGGTCTAATGAGAAGAGGCAGTTGGGGTAGCAGGTAGTGGGATGAAGTACTGAATTCTCAAGATTGAGGGTGGGGCAGTTCTGCGGGTGATTGCAAGTGGAGAGTATGGTTTTAAGCTGTTCAGATGTCTAGGTTAATAGCTTGTTTTTGGGGACTTCTGCTAGGTGGGCCAGGGTGGGTGGCCCTGGGCCCGGTCCAGGCTTGGACGGGCGCAGACGGGCTTGCCTTTGGTGTGCCATTGGCACACCCGCTGCACGCATTCCGCTGCGCGAAAGAAAAGGCATGCTTTTTATAGTCTGACAGGGGCAGAACAACTGGCTTGCTGACCTGTGCGCTGTTTGCAGGAGGAAGTAGTAATCACTTCCGGTGCGTGTTTAATTTCGATCTTCCCTCCACAACAATCTGAATAATTCAGTGGTGGGCCAGGGAAGTGAGAGCCTTAAGGTGAGAGCAAGGATTTTAAAATACACGTAAAAGCAGTGAAATCGGCAGTATTTCAGCAAATGTCGGCGCGGTGAGCATATGCTAAGCAGTTTAGTGAGGTGACGATCGCAGGAGCCCTTTGCCAAGCGCTCCATGGAGGATAGAGCTTAGCGTGATTACTTTTAGTCAGTGCATCCGCTGCGCCAAAGAAAAGGCTTGCTTTTTATAGTCTGACGGGGGCAGAACAACTGGCCTGCTGACCTGTGCGCTGTTTGCAGGAGGAAGTAGTAATCACTTCCGGTGCATGCTTAATTTCGATCTTCCCTCCACAACAATCTGAATAATTCAGTGGTGGGCCAGGGAAGTGAGAGCCTTAAGGTGAGAGCAAGGATTTTAAAATACACGTAAAAGGAGTGAAATTGGCAGTATTTCAGCAAATGTCGGCGCGGTGAGCACATGCTAAGCAGTTTAGTGAGGTGACGATCGCAGGAGCCCTTTGCCAGGCGCTCCACGGAGGATAGAGCTTAGCGTGATTACTTTTAGTCAGTCTGTCCGCTGCGCGAAAGAAAGGGCATGCTTTTATAGTCTGATGGGGGCAGAACAACTGGTCTGCTGACCTGTGCACTGTTTGCAGGAGGAAGTAGTAATCACTTCCGGTGCATGTTTAATTTCGATCTTCCCTCCACAAAAATCTGAATAATTCAGTGGTGGACCGGGGAAGTGAGAGCCTTAAAGTGAAAGGAAGGATTTTAAAATATACGTAAAAACTGTGAAATTGGCAGTATTTCAGCAAATGTCGGCGTGGTGAGCATATGCTAAGCAGTTTAGTGAGGTGACGATCGCAGAAGCCCTTTGCCAGGCGCTCCACGGAGGATAGAGCTTGGCGTGATTACCTTTAGTCAATGCGTAGATGACAAAGGCTCCACATGACTCTAATTCATTGAACTTATTCTTCATTCTGGGTACTCCTACCCAGAATGAAGATTGTCATTAGTTGCAAATCATTTATAAGGTTTATAAGTTCGAAAGATTCACAACTGATCAAGCAATAGATGCCTATCACTAGAAGTAGCTTGTTTCCTGTAAAAGCTGGCCATTGTTAATTGCCGGTATTGTGGTTATAGCCACAAGATCGGATGTAAGGTTATTAGCAAGGCATTCATCAAATGTATATACGAGAAGCTGAGTTAACAGCACCCTGGTTAAAAGCAGGTTCATCCACTGGTGCTTGACCAATTTTCAGAGTGGGGGTGCTGCAATCAATGCTACATCACTGAAGTCATTGGGATTGTAAAAAATCCAAGCGTCACACAAACAACAAGTGTAGCAAATGAGCCACACCCATTCAGTAGGAGAGTAGTAAAGTTATGGTACATAGCTGTTGGTGGATTTTGGAGCACATAATCACAAATATCTTACTAAAGCATGGTGTAGTAGCCACTCTCATGTCAGACCACTCATTTTCTACTGATTTACATTTTTATTGAGTAAACTATGTAGCATACAAAAGATAATGTGTGAAAATCAGGTTTCAGCAAAAATGTACCATTTGGACATCACCAGATTTGCACATCACCAAGTAATGAAGTTGAAGTTAAAACATTTATAAAGCGCTCGTATATCGAATGGTTTCTTGGCGCTGAGAACGAGCAAACTGGACAAGGCAGAGAGGGAGATCGCCTATTGGGAGAAGGCGCACAAAAAGAGCTGGGTCTTGAGGGTCCTGCGAAAGATCGAGTAGGAGGCAGCAGTACAGATACTCAAGGGAAGAGCATTCCAAAAGGCCTGGGCCACGGTAGAGAACCTCATGCCGCCATGTTTTTTGTTCCTAAATCGGGGACACATAGAAGGAGCTTAGAAGAAGAACGCAGGTCCCTGCTAGGAACATAGGCTGCGATCTTTGAAGCTAAGAATGCCGGCCCACTGCCTGCTAAAGACTGAAAAATCAAGCAGCCCATTTTGAAAAAGGAGCGTTCAGATAGAGGGAGCCAGTGTAAGGATTTAAGAAGCGGAGTGACGTGGGGATTTTTGGGCAATTTAAAAATTAGGCGAGCAGCTTGATTCTGAATCAGTTGGAGACTCACAGCTCATATGCGGGAACCCCAGCATACAGCACATTGCCATAGTCAGGCGCAAGACTATCATAGCAAGTAACATTATTTTCAGGGCTGCCGTTGAGAAAAAGCAAGAGATCTTGCATATGACGCGAAGCTTGAGGAAACAGGACGATACCACAGCGCTTATCTGAGAATGCATAGAGAGGTCAGCACTGACTCTTATCCCAAGGGTTTTAACGGAGGTGGAGGGAGAAGGAGAAGGGCCCAAGGAAGGGAGCCAGAATGCAGAGGACCAGGGACTGGAGATACTGTCCGTGAGTACTATCTCGGTCTTATCGGGGTTCAATTTAAGATGATTGGAATTCATCCAGTCTCTGATAAAGAGCATTACAGATTGGAAATTAAGAACCGAAGCGGGGGAGGGAGAAAGGTTGAAAATGAGTTGGAGGTCATCGGCGTAATTAAACACCGTGACGTCCATAAACTGAAGGGCAGAAATGAGAGGGAAGATGTAAAGATTGAAGAGTAAAGGAGAAAGAGAAGATCCCTGGGGGACTCCACAGGAGACCGAGTGAGAGGAGGCAGAGAAACCAGCCAACTGGACCGCCTGATGGCGATTTTCTAGAAATGAGGTGACCCATGCCAGGGTGGTTCCCCGAATGCCCGCGCCCCGACACAATCGAGTAAGATGGTATGGTCGACCGTGTCGAAGGCAGCGGACAGATCGAGGAGAACCAGGGCCTTAGGGGAATTGATGTCAGCCCCACCTCTAAGCTCGTCCAGCACAGAGAGAACAACTGACTCTGTGGAATGAGCTGGACGAAAGCCCACCTGGTGAGGGTCTAAGTAAAGAGATTCCTCAATAAAGGAGCTGAGGCAGGTGGTGACATGGGACTCCAAGATCTTTCCCAGAAAAGGGAGTAAGGAAATGGGGCGGAAATTAGAGAGGGAAGAGGGGTCAGCTCCAACCTTCTTCAAGATGGGAACAATTGTAGCCGACTCGAAGAAGTTGGGGACCGTACCATTGTGAGAGAGAGTCGTTGAGGAGAGTCAACGGGGGTTCAGGGCAAGCTGAGAAGACCTCTCTGAGTATGTGGGCAGGGCAACTGTCGGAAGGAGAGCCGGTTTTGATCTTGGTGAGTAGGGAGAAAAAGGTTTCACGAGTGATGAGGGGGAATTGCTCCAACAAGTGAGGATTAGACGGGGGCTCTGGATGGGAAAAACTAGGTAGGGGAGGGGGAATATTGGATTTCATTGCCACAATTTTTTCAATAAAGTAATCATTAAGGGAGTCACAGAGGATTTGGGATGGGGCCGGTTTGAGGGTGACTCTATCTGAGGTAGATAGGTCATGAACGATAGAAAAAATGTCCTTGGGTTTATTAGCAGCGAGGAGGACCTTGGCGGTAAAATAGTCAGTTTTTGCTTGCAAAATAGATTTTTTGTAGTCATGCAGCAAGGTAAGATAGGATAGTTTTAGGGCTGGGCAATACTTCACTCTCCAATGTCGCTCGGGCTGTCTGAGAGCAAGTTTTTTTGCTTTAAGGTCGGTGGTAAACCATCGGTTAGAATCATGGAGGCGAAGCATCCAAAGTCGTTTGAGGGGGGCCAACTGGTCACAAGCTGAAGACAGCCAGTCGTTGAAAGCTGCGGCTTGGAGGTTGGGGGACCGATTGGTCAAGTCCGGGGGAGAGGTCGAGAGGGAAATGCAGAGCGAAGGAATGTCCACTCGTCCCCTGTTGCGGACCCAAGTGTTGGAAGGAAGCAAAGGTTTAACACTCAGTCCTAAGTCCAGAGAAAAGGAGATAAAGAAGTGGTCAGACCAGGGGCAGGGGCTAAAAACTGGGGTGGGGATGTGTATGTTAGCAGACCAAATCTGGTCCAAGATGTGTCCTCGAGTGTGAGTTGGAGAACGGACATGCTGAGAGAAATTAAGATTTCCAAGCAGTTCAGTAAATTCTTTCGAAAGGGAATCTTCGCGAGGATCAAATGGCCAAAAATGTAAATCGCCCAGTATCAGGACGCGTGAGTTGTTGATCACCAGAGTGGCCAACAAGTCTTGGACTGCATGACAAAAAAGAGGCATAGACTGTGGGGGGCGGTAAAAAAGAACACATGTAAGGGGGGCGGTGGAAGAGGTAGAGCGGATGACTAAGTAGTCAACCTCTGCAATAGGGGGAAAAGACAGGGTCTGGAACTGAAACTTAAGAGTGTATAATGGCAGCCACACCACCACCGGCCTTTCCGTCCGGGCGCTCGGAGCGCAGTATGTAATAGGGGTCAGGTATAGCTGCTAGGATATCTGGCATAGAATCAGAGGAATACCAGGTTTCGGTGAGGAGCAATATATCCGGCTCAGTAGAGCCTAAGAAGGAAAAGAGCTCGGCCTGGTGCTTCACCGCCGATCTAGTGTTAAGAAGGTAGGCGGAGATGCTTGGCTGGGTGGGCTGTGCAGGGAGAGGCCTAAATAATGAGTGGTTCATCAAATCCGAGAGACCCAAGGGAGGGGTCACAGGGCTATGATTTGCAATGCCGAGATTTTTAATTCGTAGGAGTGCAGGGTCAGAGAGGGGCCAGTTGCCCCAAAGAGCAAGAAGTTCCTCGGAGGCATCATTTGGGAAAGGGGCATAGTGTATGGCCCCTGGCCCCACCCGGGAGTGGACGGGTGCAGACGGGCTTGCCTTTGGCGTGCTTTCGGCGCGCCGCCCGCGCACCCGCTGCACGCGTCCGCTGCCCGCGTGCGCATGAGCCCGTGAATAACTAGTTCGGAGTACTGGATAGCTAGAGCGCTGACCTTACACTGCCCGGAAGTGGATGTAATGACCCCGGAGGACCTCCGATCAATCGGCACACAGCCGTGTCGGACCGGGGACAGGGGTAAGGCAGGAATGAGCACCAAATAGCAGCAGGTAGAATAAACAGTTTTTAAAAGGTTAAAGCAGCACAGTTAAAAAAAATGTTTTAGATAACTTTAAAGTAACTTGATCTGTTTTGATCTATTGTTTTTTTTATTTCCATCACACTTCACAATCACCAAAAACATCCTCCATTCATATTTTGAAATATTTGAACTATATTTAAAATGTATTGTGTGTTACAAAAAATACTCACATCCTAACACTACATGTACTCCAGCACGAGTATTGGATATTTTACTTTACAAAATACTCTAAATTTGCAGTCACAGAAAGATAAGTAACCACTAATCTCCATTTTAAAAGAATAAGCAGCAATTTGTCAAAAGACATAGGCTAACATTTGACATCTGTCTATAAACTACAGCAAGTGTGACAAAATAAAAACAAAATTCAAACATATCTTTACTGCTCAATCACCTTTTGAACTCCAGCATGGTTATTTTGGGGTGCCGGTGCTGCAGCACCCCCTGCTCCTCTTTTTCCACCTATGGGTTAATCTACTGCTGTCTGTGAGCATGGTTCTTTTCAGTGTGAATGAAGATGTTCCCTGTGGCCCTCTGTACCCTCACATCTAGGTCTGATGCACGTGCACCCTAAATTTTCTAAGCCTTTTTAAAGATCTTCAACAGCTAGTTTTAATATATAAACAATATATATATATATATATATATATATATATATATATATATATATATATATATTACAGCTCCAGATTCACAGGATATTTAAATCCAAAAGAATACTTGTTGCTGTGAGCGTTCCGACATTAAAGATTCTTGTCTGGAACCACCCCTGCGTGTGCTGCATTCTTTTGGATTTAAATATCCTGTGAATCTGGAGCTGTAATACGTCCGCGGGCACACCCCCGCTTTGTGTGCACCCGCTCGAGAGTGCGGTTGGTTGGTGTTCTGGAGCTGCTATATATATATATATATATATATTGGGCATGATCAGTTTCATGTCGGCATTTCATTAGTATCTGGAAGGCTGGAGTGGTGGTCATAGGGTAATTATAGTTAGGATCTGGTTTTCATAGGTAATGCATTTTTTGTGTTGCTAATAACTTCAGCCCCATTTGACGAATCAGACACTAATCTTTCCAGAAATGTGCTTCTTTTCTACTAGTTTGTCCATGGACACTTTTGGGGTGATCCGGCAAGTGGGGGCCACAAAAAAGGGGAGGTTCCAAAACATGTTTTCCCCATTCATTTTCCCTAGGAACTTTAGATACCACTAATTCCCAAACCACTGAATAGATTTACACCAATTTTAACAAAAAGCTAGCTCTTGGTCCAGAAAGAGTGAATTTATGCGTTTTGATGTAAATCCACTCAGTAATTTTGGAGTTATTAAAGAAAAAAGAATTATAAATATATGGGTGACGCAGATCCATCACGGTGGCAAAAATATATATTTCACATGGTGGAGGATCCGCAGAGCCAATCGACCTCTAGGCGAGTTCTGATCGGCTGCCACCACCTCAGTGGTGGCAGACAGCTTAGGACTCAGGACTTGGTGAAAAAAGACATAATTAGGCAGGGTACTGCTCTTCTGACCCCCTAGGCCTGGTGGTGGGGTCCAAAATGTTGCTGTGAATTCATGGAGGATCACACTTCTTTTCTAACCCCCCCGGAGTGGGCAAGTGGGAGAGGGATTGTGGCTATTATTTTTCTGGAAAGGGGTCATGCATGACCCGCCCAGGCCAGTTTTGGGAGTGAGGGACACCATTCCCCGAAGCCGGATGTATATTTTTGGGGAGTGGGATGCACTCTCCTGTGGCCCATCTGTGCCATGAACCCATCCCTTAGGGTCTGATATATTTGTAAGAGAAATGGGGCCATGCAGACCCCCTCCCTGGGTCCCTTTTAAGCCTGAGGACCTCATCCCCTGGGGCTGAATGTTTTTCTTTTGAGTTGGGGTCAGATTGGTCCCCCTCCCCAGACTGTGTTCAGCCTGCTGTCCCCATCTACCGGTGCCCAATGGCTTTCCTTAGGGGGGCACGCGGTCCCCATCCCAACTCTCTGATAAAGTATGTTAAAGGGAGAGGGGCTGTGGGGCCCACCTTCCTGAGCCATTAATGGCCATGGGGACCCCATCCCTATTTGCCAGCTCACCACTGTGTCCCAGTCAGCCCACCCTGGGACACAGCAGTTTCCTACCCCACACCAACATGGAAACCTCTGATTTTTTCCCGCTTGACTGGAGCATTTTCAAAACTCCTACCACACAGAAGCAAAAACAAAGTCCATCCCACCCAACAGGACCTTTGAAAATGCTCCCGCTTGCTGTGAGCAGGCTTTTGGTTTGTTTCCCTGCCCGCATTGATGCAGGCAGGGAAACAGATCAAAATAGTGCTCCTGACCTGAGGGCACAGCATCAGTAGCTGCTTCCTTTGGGCATAAACAATGCCGGCACCTGCCTCATGCTGGAAGCCGGCTTGAGCCGCTGAACCCATGGGGCTTCCCCTTCTCCAAATGAGTATAGTGTGGGTGCCCTGGGTGGGCACCAGGGCAACCACATTTAATGATGTGGGCCCAGGGGAATGGTGTCTCAGGGGCTGATAACGGCCAAGGGAGGTGGATGTGTGGCCCATCTCCCCTTTATCTTAAGGAATGGCCCTGAGGGATGGGGTCCGCTGGGCCTAACAAGGCTTTGTGAGGGGGGCACTCAACCCTCTCCCCTTTTATTTAAAAAAAATGCTCTGGGGAATAGGGTCTCCACATCCTAAGAAGGCTCGGGGTGCCATGTTGACTCCCTCCTATTTTTGCTTTTTTTGTTAATGTGGTGTCCCCGGGCCCTATAATAGCTTGGGGGGGGGGGTCCTCCTATTAAAAAAAAAGGCCCTGGGGAAGGCCCTGCACAGAGTGGGGTTGGCGATTGGTTGCATGCAGGGTTTGTCAATGGCCAAGCTCTGTGTCCAACCCCAGCCATGCACGACCATAAGCCCTGCGCAGTATACAATTGTCTGTCTTTGGGACGGTTGGCCACAAGGCTTGGCCGGCGGTCACACCCTGCAGTTAACCACCCACCATGCACGGCTTTGGCCATGCATGGCGGGGTTTGGATTTACTTATGGTAATGAAATATTACTTATACGTTAAAATAAAAACGAGAAATTCATTGAAAAATCCAAAGATTAAAAGAATGTTATAGTTATGTGAAATGTTCAGAAACAACATAACGTTTTAAGTTCTAAAAAACACAGAAATTCAACAGTTATAGTTATAGTCATCTCAAGTAACTATAACTTGTGCCATACAGTAACTATAACGTATTCCCTCACAATGCACTGCTAATCACCCCATATATTACATCACTGATGACATCTTCTATGACTTCATTAATAATATGACTGCCACATTTGTAGTGAAATCACCAATGAGAAAGGAGCGGTTATTGAACCAACGTTTGCAGAAGGCATCTGGTTTTATTATCATGGCAGCGATGAATGAAAGGCATATTGTGCTGCTCAAAGGAAGGAACATTGTATCTTTAAGAGACTGAAGTGGTCACATATATGCTCCAATCGTAGCCAACAACTGTGGATAGAAAAGACCTACAGCTAATGAAACCTTCAGTAAAACTGGCATTGAAAAATGCAATCAGCCGAAACGCATCTGCTGAAGTGTTTTAAGAACTGCACATCAATTTTATTGCACTTACATCCATGGTGGTATCATTAAACCCACAGGTTGTGCACCCGAGCTGTGTTAGGTCGCGGAAGGAATATATATATATTTTGGTAGTTGGGTTCATGAGAGGCCTGTGAGAGCACAAAATCAAAAATGGAGTGCTGTGATTGCTCGAGAGGTCTGTTTTTTCCCTTGAGCCTTCACGCTCTCCTGAGAGCGAATGCTCTGAATTGCTGACTGTTGAAATGTTAGAAATGAAATGGGTGCCATCACTGTTTACTGTGAAAGATTGGAGGTGTTGTGAAAATAAAATAAAACAACTCAGATAAGCGAGCAGCAGAAAGGCATGCTCCCCCCCTAAGTTTAGGAAAGAGGTGTCTAGGGGATAATTACTGTGAAAAAAATAAATGCATATTTCTTTCAACTATATTTTACAATCTCGCTGGACTCTCAAGGGATTGAGAATAGTAAAAAGGAGTACATGAATTCTCAATACACTTTATTAGTACGAAGGCATATTGTGGTATTTTTTGAGAGAAAATGTATAAGAGATAAGTACTATGATAACGTGAAGGTTAATTATTTTCTACAACAAAAAAAGTTGTGATCTCCTGACACCTCCAGGATCGTCAAAAGTAAGAAGGGGTAGATGATCTTTGAATACACTCTGGCATGCCCACTTGTAACTATAGGAAGGAATCTTACTGGAGATGGTGTTTATCAGTGTCTACTGTTTATGCTCATTAGCTTGAAAAGAGGTATAAGTAATGTTAAGGCTCAGACAAACACCATACCATTCATACCTGTCACTACAGACAGAGGTCTCGGCAGGGAGCGTCTGCCTTCCCCACACCCTACTAGGCACACCTGCCATCTGAGAGAAGGTTTCAAATGAGAGGCCTGTCTATTCACACACACCTACTATGTATTCCTGTCATCTGAGAGAGACGCCTCAAAATAGGGGGCAGTCCATCCACACACACACTACTATGCACACCTATCATTACAGAGAGAGGTGTCAGCAGAGAGGCCAGAACCTTCACACACACTACGGGTACCCATCATCTGAGAGAGAGGACTAAAAGAAGAGGCTAGTCCCTCCACACACCCTACTCTATACAACTGTCATCTGACAGAGATGTCTGATAGGAAAGGGCAGTTTCTTTATATGACGTACTATTCACACCTGTCATCTGGGAGAGAGTTCTTGAAGGAGAGGCCAGTCTGTCCACCCAACCTACTATGTATCTTTGTCATTTGATAGAGAAATTTGAAAGGAGAGGGCAGTCCCTTCTCACACCATAGTGCGGACACCAATTTTCCAAGAGAGGGTTCTCAGTAGAAAGGCTAGTCACTTCCATATTCTACCATTTCCCTAGAATGAAAAAACTAAAGATTGAAGTACAATATAGTTATGTGTAATACAAATATCTGGTTTCATTTTTAAAACAAATCCCTAGAAAGTTACTGAAATAATCAAAGTTTAAAGTAACACTATAGTTAGGTGAATTTTTCAGTGACAAGGTTAACATTTTAAATTAAAAAAAAAACATAAAAATTAAGCAGTTATAGGTAATAGTACTAACTATAATTTACATCCCCGCCATTCACAGCTTATGACCTCACATATGGCAGCGCTCATGACATGGTCTATGACATCATTTATGACATCAATGATGACATCTCAAATGACATAATTGATGACATCACTGATGATATTACTGGTGACATCATCCATACTTCTCTTTCACACATATTGCTGTATAAATTAGTATAGCATTAGAGGCCTTACAATAAGTATGAAATAGCTGAGGAGAAAATCACTCATTTCTACTGCCACCAACAAGCAACTCACTTAGATGGTGAAAACAAGCCTTATATTCAATATCGAGCCTAGCGCATACACTTTAAAGGCAGTATAGATCAACTAAACATTCGACCTCAGTTATACAAGAGACACTCATTGACTGCAGTGTTCAATATCTATACAATTGTTGAGAGAAAAGCCAAAATAGTGAATGACATTTCAAAAACAAACGCCCTAGTATGTACAGCTTTTCTCTGTTTAAACCCTTGATACTCACCAAACCTTCATTGAGAAATGGTTTTGATATGAGCCAAAAAGTAGGTACTGTAAACAGTTTTTTCGTCATGGAGAGAGTTTATTCTGTATCACACTGTTTGCAGATCCTACTCAGAGGATACAAAAACTACTAAGAACACTGTACACTTGATGCAACAGTTGTCAAAATTATGTGCTAAAAATACCCACACTCTGAAGATCCAAGAGAACATACTAACAAATCGATAATAACTTAAGGCAGCTTACAACGGGTAGTATCTACTATGTGGAATCTTACTCCTGTAGGAAACTTTTTCTGCTGAACCAAAAAACATGTCTGAAGCATAATGAACATATGTCAACTCTCGCTTGCACACAGAGTTACGCTTGAAAAAAACACTTTATAACATATTCAACACCTCTACACAGCTATGGGGCATTAGGAGCACACGCATTTTGTAAACTCTTATATGCATTCGCTGATTTTTCAAGCTGTAAAAATTAGGTAGAAAAGTAATATGACAGCTAGCCGCCACTATGTAAACTATAAAATAAAATAGCACCCTCATTGGATGATGTTGTCATAAGCAGCGCATAGTGGGAGTGCAAGTTATAGTTAGTGCCCCAAACTATACCTACTGAATTTCTTTGTTTTCTTTTAGTTTAAAGCTTTAACGTTGCCACCGAGAAATTCACCTAACTATATTGTTACTTTTGCCTTTGTTTTTTTCAGTGAAAAAAGTGTATGTATATATAAATATACATATATATATATATATATATATACGTATATATATATATATATATATATATATTCAATCCATTAGGTCCACAAAGGCAGGGCTTCCAGGCGCTCTCAGGCGGTGCGCTCAGAGCGTGGCAGGACCACGCCACGAGTCAAATTATTCCAGTTTTCCCCGAAGGGGAAGATTATCTCTGCTCACTCCCGGATATAAAATTACACAGCCATAGCATCCAAATAGTAGTTCAGTTTTCAATTTATTTTAGCAAGCCAGCTGCACCTGACGCGTTTCGGTCTCTGCGGAGACCTTGCTCACAGGAAAACATATATATATATATCTATGTGTGTGTGTGTATATATATATATATATATATATATATGCGGTATGTAGCGCCAACAGCCAATATCTGTAAAAGACGAGATACATATATGAATGCTCCCAAATGCCCAAAAGGCAGGATTGCACACAAACAGCTGCCTCCTTAAGCGGGTAAAGGACCTCCAAGTGCGCCAAATACTGCAGCTCCCCTGTCCTGGATGAAAGCCTGACGCGTTTCTGAGCCGTGTTGCTCGTCTTCAGAGGCTCGACCTGGGAAAGCATTCTAGGGACACACCCACTATATGTCATTAATCAATGTCCTGCCCCCAGATGGGCGTGCTCGAATGAGCATGACGCTAAGGGTTGTGGGTAATGTAGTCCGTATCCCTAGTCCATTGGGTACAGTTTATCATTCAAAGCCCGTGGATGGGCCTCAGCGCACAGTTTGCGATTCAAAAATGGGTTGCAAAAGACCTGCCTTATTAATATTCATGAGGCAGGTCGCAATTTATGACCCATTGGGAATGGCCGGCACTCACAGGGATGGTGGCCTGCTAAAGTCAGCAAAGCATCATGTTTGTGACTGCTTTTTAAATAAAGCAGTTTTTTTTTAAAATGCAGTCCATTTTCGTTAAATGAAAATGGGATGCTTTCCAAAAATAAAATATGAAAAGTTTTCTTTTCATTTTTTGAGAGTGGGCAGTACTCTTTGGGACAACAGAAAAAAGCAGGGTTTCAGGTGTGAGGCACTGTAAGGGCGCACTGCTAAGATGGCGCACAATTGGTTATATGTAGGCAAAAAGGTGCATGCAGAGGAGAGGAAAAGCCCTGTAACCCCTCACGATGTGTTATTGAGACACACCAAGTACAAGACAAACAAATTCTGCAGCACACTTATAGGGAAAGTAAAGTTAAGGCGATGTCTCAATGGACATGAGGTGCAAAGTTCAAAGGCGAAGAAGTTGTCCACCAAATTAAAGAGTCTTCTTTTATTGTTCGTACATGAGCCAGCCGACACGTGTTTCGTCGCAAGAAACCACACTGTTTCTGCGACTCATCAGGGCTGTAGGGGAGAGGTGTGAGAACAGCAGGTCGCGGTGCCGGTGATAATTCCGACCCGGCTCCGCTCGAGACCGGGTGATGTTGAAAACACGGGTTGCGTAAAATGGACGATGTTTCTCGTGCAGTGCTGTGGTGGCCCTTGGTAGGAAGACCTGGTTTCTCGAAATGTACGTAATATGGCTGAACAGGACCTCCGTGTCTTCAGAGTGTTAAGGCAAGGGGCCTTATAGGACAGTAAGTCCCCGTAGTGCGGGGATGCTTCTGGCGTGACTTCTCCGAGTCTGTGTTTCTGTTCCGGGTGCGGTCCGCACCCGGAACAGAAACACAGACTCGGAGAAGTCACGCCAGAAGCATCCCCGCACTACGGGGACTTACTGTCCTATAAGGCCCCTTGCCTTAACACTCTGAAGACACGGAGGTCCTGTTCAGCCATATTACGTACATTTCGAGAAACCAGGTCTTCCTACCAAGGGCCACCACAGCACTGCACGAGAAACATCGTCCATTTTACGCAACCCGTGTTTTCAACATCACCCGGTCTCGAGCGGAGCCGGGTCGGAATTATCACCGGCACCGCGACCTGCTGTTCTCACACCTCTCCCCTACAGCCCTGATGAGTCGCAGAAACAGTGTGGTTTCTTGCGACGAAACACGTGTCGGCTGGCTCATGTACGAACAATAAAAGAAGACTCTTTAATTTGGTGGACAACTTCTTCGCCTTTGAACTTTGCACCTCATGTCCATTGAGACATCGCCTTAACTTTACTTTCCCTATAAGTGTGCTGCAGAATTTGTTTGTCTAGTACTCTTTGGGACCACAGTCTGCTCTGAAAAGATTTTGGCACCAGATTCACAAAGGGGAAGGGGTCCCGTAGACCAGCAAATGTTTTTCGACCCCTCACAGCACATATTTCTTCCAGGATCCTCCTAGATCATTCACAATATGGGTTTCGAGAAGGACAGGGAACGAAGACAGCTTTGGTCATGGCCGCTGAGGAACTTAGGTCAATACTAGATTCAGGGGGCACGGCCGCCTTGATTTTGTTAGACCTATCAGCAGCCTTCGATACAGTGAACCTCGAAATACTAGCCAGTAGACTGGTGGAGCTGGGGAACCGAGTCACCACCCTTGCGTTGTTATTGTCCTACCTAGCCGATAGAACCTTCTCCGTTGAAATGAGAGCCTTCTCATCCAAATCTTTCAAACTGCCTTGTGAGGTGCCTCAGGGCCTCATCTCTGAGTCTAACATTATTTAATGTATATGTGGCTCCCTTGGCCTCGTTCATCAGGCAGTTTGGGTTCTCGGTTGTCTCCTATGCAGATGACACCCAGTTGGTGGTGTCAGTCTCAAGCAACGTGGAGGAGACAGCTGACCGTTTCAACGGCTGCATGCTGCAAGTCAACCAATGGATGCAGTCCAATTGCCTGAAATTGAACGTAGGAAAGACTGAAGTCTTGCTATTGGGCTCTGATTCATTCTTCAGGTCAGCCAGAAGGTGGCCTGCCAATCTGGGTTGATTGTCCAACCCCAGTGTCCAACGTCAAAAATCTTGGAGTCATCTTTGATGACAAACTAACATTCAATAGTCAGATCAATATGCTCTCTTCTATCATCTGGTTCATCTTAAAAATAATCAGAAAATCCGTCCATGTATCCCTCTCAATGCAATCAAAACTCTGGTTACAGCCTTGGCCTCTCGAGATTAGACTATTGGAATGCCCTATACATGGGGATTCAATTCCAACATCTACTAAGAATGCAGCGTTTGCAGAACGCTGTAGCGAGATTATTACTAGATATTCCTAGGTTCAAATCAGTCTCCCACGGTTTAAGAGCCCTCCACTGGCTCCCAGTGAAAAATAGGATTGAGTTTAAATCCCAATGTCTGTCCGTCAAAGCTGTACATGGTACAAGTGCGCAATTCTTGAGGACGCACGTGCAAAGGTATGCGGCTCCCAGAAGTTCAAGATCTGCCCACGCAAAACTTCTGCAGACACCCAAGTTTAGGAAGGCCCGCTGGGGTGGCAGAAGCTTCCTGTTGGGAGCAGTGAAGATCTGGAACCAGCTTCCCACCGCCATAAAGAGCAGCTCATCACTTTTGTCCTTCAGAAAGGTGCTAAAAACCTGGCTCTTTAACAACGGATTCATCCTGTATAGCCCGCCCGCACCGCTCAGATCTCCAGTTTCTAGCACCAAGACGCCCTCGGGCATTCGTTGCGCTCTACAAATATGCTAATCAAATCAAATCAAATTCACGGTTGTAAAACATCCCTACATACCAGTGCGATTCAATATTAGGAAGGGACGCCGTTGGCAGGCCCCTTCCTAATAGTGACTGGCAAACTCTATTTTGCAAGCCAGTAATAGGTTACTGACTCTCAAAATTGGGTTGGTATATTTGAAAATGGTTTTTACCAGTTGCAAATGGCCCAATGGGCTGTTTCCGACTGATACAATGCGTCATACATCTAGCCCTTAATGGTGAGATTAAGAGTCACTGGTGCAGTTAAGGTACACAGAATGGACTCATCTTGCCACAATACATGTCCCAAGTGTCACTCCCCAATGGCGAATTTTGCACATACGAAGCGGATGTGTGGGAAGATTGCCAATTATTGGAGGGAAACATTTGGATATCTGTCCCGCATGACGGTATTGGATCTCTTGCCCAGCCCACTGCAGGCTCTTATGGGGTATGTGCACGAGCTCCCAAAATCAGTGAGGCACGAGCTGCAATAGCGTTAATGCTTGTCAAGAAAGAAGGTGCGGTGCACTGGGGAAGTAAACACCCACCAACTCTAAAAGCCTGATTTTATAGTATGGCACATTGCAACACGAACAGTGACCTCTATGCCCAAATGCAGCCTCCAGACCATTCTATATCTGGAAACCGCTTCGTTACTACCTGCTTAACTTACACGTCATGGTGGGCTGTCAAACAAACCATGAAACGTCATTGCTGTTCACGGTTATAGATAATGCCGCAGCACCCACTGAACAGCAGACACTGGCTCTTGCTAAGACATCATAGACTACTCCCTTGGTAACATAGGAGAGACACTGCTGCGGAAATTATTGTGTCTTTTATGTTTTTGAAAATGGACCATAACTTGAATATTTTGCATTAATCATGGCTAACTTGTACTGTATTTTTTTTATTTGTCAAAAAATTAATAAATATAGTTCTACAAAAAATCACTTGTGCACTACAGCATGCTGTCGTACTTTTTAAGTTGTTGTTTACTCATATGCAATTGTGTTTACTCAGATAAAACTGAAAAGGCTTAGAATGAGAATAAGGAAACAAGGAACACAGAAACAGAGACAAACTAACAAAGAAGCAAAAAGAGATGAAGAGTGTGGTGTCATCAGAGAGAGAAGAACAAATAAAGAGTGAGAAGGGTTGAGGGTGGAAGGATGGGTGTCTAAATAAGTGGTTCTGTTGAAGTGGCAGGAGAGAGTGTGAGGCCAATGGATACCAGTAAAGGGACAGAGAAACAGCAAGATAAATATGAAGATAGTATGAGAGGAAAAGACATTATAATCAAATGGAAAGCAAAAGAAAAAAGTGAGTAACAAGAGCCTGAAAGGGAAGTGCTGTCATTGTTTTATATTAATTAACCATTTAACAATTGAAAATTTAGACTAAAGTGATCTGCCATGGTCAACCTTAATGGTTCTTCAATGCATGCCTCATACCATTTGTAGAAAGGCTGTAGATTGTGTGCATGACTGACAAGGCTCAACCATCACACTGCAATTCATATTTTAAATATTTTATCAACAATATAATGTATATACAGAACTACACTGTTTCCTTCATAGCAACAAAAACAGGGGGTGAGTTGGTGGGCAGAGTCCTGGGAATAGTAAGGCTGTACTATTAAGAGTAGGTATCAACCAAGGCCTGCAGTGTTAAGAAAAGGCCCAGGCATCTAGTCATAGTATTATTCCGATCGTTGGACAAGTCCTAAGCCCCAATGTTGCAATGTTAACAACAATCGTTAATCTTATGATCTTATGGGTAGGAATATATACTGATGATGTATCTCGGAAGTTATTGCTATTATAAAATGGCTTATGTTATGTGCAATAATTCCCGCAAAAATAAATGACTCACTAACTTTGGGGGTCATTAGGATGGCGGACGGACTTTGTCCGTCCACCATCCTGTCGTGGGCAGGGACCATCCGCCATAAGGGCGGAGGTCCCATGCCTCGAATTAGGATGCACCCGCCACAGTGCTGGGTGCATCTTGCATTTTTAACATTGCGACAGGCACCATGCCATGTTGTACTTTGAAACACAGGGGGGTACCAAAGGTACCCCCCATGTGCACCCCCCACCGCCCCCTTCGCCATGGGGGCCCGTTAGCAAAGACCGTATGCTTTTTTCACGGAAAGTCATTCCCCAAGGCAAATCCTAATATGGCTGGCGGTGTCTGATAGACACGCCACCATATTAGACCTTTTCCGCCACGTTCGCAAGGCGACCGCGGCGGAAAAGCGGCAGATGGTCTTCCCGTTTGCCGCGGACCCCCCAGCCATCCTAATGTGGCGGGGGGGGGGGGGTCATTTCTGTGAGGATGGCGGACGGATTTGGGGGTCATTAGAAGGCGGATGGACTTTGTCCGTCCGCCATCCTGTCGTGGGCAGGGACCATCCGCCATAAGGGCGGAGGTCCCGTGCCTCGAATTAGGATGCACCCGCCACAGTTGTGGGTGCATCTAGCATTTTTAACATTGCCAAAAATGCATGTTGTGCGTTTCAAAGCACAACATGACAGGCACCATGCCATGTTGTACTTTGAAACCCATGTGCACCCCCCACTGCCCCCTTCGCCATGGGGGCCCGCAACAGGCCCCCAAAGCAAAGACCGTATGATTTTTTCACGGAAAGGCATCCCCCAAGGCAAATCCTAATATGGCTGGTGGTGTCTGATAGACACCGCCACCATATTAGACCTTTTCCGCCACGTTCGCAAGGCGACCGCGGCGTAAAAGCGGCGGACGGTCTTCCCGTCTGCCGCGGACCCCCCAGCCATCCTAATGTGGCGGGGGGGTCATTTCTGTGAGGATGGCGGACGGATTGCCCCCGCCGAGCCGGCGGTGGCTACCGCCAGCCCGGCGGGGGCAATGCGTCCGCCATCCTAATCGACCCCTTAATTAGTGGAATGTTTCATGCTGATTTTAACAATGGAAAGGATTGTAAATGATCCTAATTAAACACTGTTTTCGTACTCCGTCAATTTCCTAGCGAATTTTAGTGCAGCAATTTTTTGCAAAGCACATATTGACTCTCTACAAGTTATAGAAGATACATTTTCCTTGAGATTACTGTCCATCCCTAGCGCATGCCCAAACATCTTAGTTCATAAAGAACTAGGCTTCCCTTTCATATCTGACACCTAAAAAATGGCCCCACTTCTAGCCTGGCTTTCAATGTGGATAGGGAATCAGTCCCCATAAACCAACTCCCTCAGCCAGAGCCCACCCGCCAACACAACGGACCCCAACGAAGCAGCCCGCAACTTCACACAGTGGCTGACCGCCTGCGCCGACGACCTCGCGCCACTAAAGAACCCTCCCAGCAGACCCAGAAGCAAGAAGGCATCCTGGTTCACCAACGACCTCAAGGACTCCAAGAAGACCTGCCGCACCCTCGAGAAAGCCTGGCTCCTCGACCGGACCACCGAAAACATGACCGCCCTCAAACACGCTACCCGCAAGCACCACCAGCTCATCCGCACCACCAAGAAGAAATCCCTGAAGGAACGACTGGACAACAACGCCCACGACAGCAAAGAGCTCTTCACTATCGTCAAGGAGTTCTCCAACCCCAGCACCGGCACCAACGACATCACTCCGTCACAAGACCTCTGCGACTCCCTCGCCTCGTTCTTCCACCGCAAGATCGCCGACATCCACAACAGCTTCGGCGCCCCACCCACGCACCCAACCGTCGAACCAACGCCCCCCACAGCCACCCTTCGCACCTGGACCACGGTGACCACCGAAGACACAGCCCGCACGATGAACACCATCCACTCCGGATCACTGACCGACCCCTGCCCACACCACGTCTTCAACAAGGCCGACTCCACCATCGCACCCCAACTCCGGAACATCATCAACGCCTCCTTCAACACCGCCACCTTCCCGGAGAGCTGGAAGCACGCCGAGATCAGCGCCCTCCTGAAGAAACCTACAGCGGACCCCACCGATCTCAAAAACTTCCGCCCCATCTCGCTCCTCCCTTTTCCTGCTAAAGTCATCGAGAAGATCGTCAACAGACAGCTGACCGCCTTCCTCGAGACGAACGGATCCCTCGACCCCTCGCAGTCGGCTTCAGAGCCAACCACAGCACCGAGACCGCCCTCATCGCAGCCACCGACGACATCCGGACCCTGCTCGACAAGGGGGAAACAGTGGCCCTCATCCTCCTGGACCTCTCTGCTGCATTCGACATGGTCTGCCACCGCACCCTAGTCCAGCGCCTCAGCAACATCGGTATCCAAGAGAAGGCACTGGAGTGGATCATCTCGTTCCTCGCCAGAAGAACACAAAGAGTCCGCCTCCCCCCGTTTCGCTCCGAGGCCACCGAAGTCATCTGCGGCGTCCCGCAAGGATCTTCACTCAGCCCCACCCTCTTCAACATCTACATGAAACCTCTCGCAGCCATCGCACGCCAGCACAACCTCAACATCATCTCTTACGCCGACGACACCCAGCTGATCCTCTCCCTCACCAGAGACCCCGACACCGCCAGAACCTGCCTACACGAAGGGATGAAAGACGTCGCTGAGTGGATGAAGGACAGCCGCCTGAAACTGAACTCGGACAAGACGGAAGTCCTCATCCTGGGATCTTCGCCCTCCGCCTGGGACGACTCCTGGTGGCCCCCAGCCCTGGGCACCGCACCCAAGCCAACCGACCATGCACGCAACCTGGGCTTCATCCTGGACCCCTCCCTCTCGATGACCAGACAAGTCAACGCCGTCTCCTCATCGTGCTTCAACACCCTGCGTATGCTTCGCAAGATCTTCCGCTGGATCCCGACCGAGACCAGGAAGACTGTCACCCAGGCACTCGTCACCAGCCGACTGGACTACGGAAACGCCCTCTACGCCGGAACCACAGCCAAGCTACAGAAAAGACTCCAGCGCATCCAGAACGCCTCCGCCCGACTCATCCTGGATGTCCCCCGACGCAGCCACATCTCCAGCCACCTGAGGAACCTGCACTGGCTCCCCGTCGACAAGAGGATCACGTTCCGGCTCCTCACCCACGCACACAAGTCTCTCCACGACCTGGGCCCCAAGTACCTCAACGACCGCCTGACCTTCTACACGCCCACCCGCCAGCTACGGTCCACCAGCCTCGCCCTCGCAGCCGTACCACGCATCCGAAGAGCCACCGCCGGAGGAAGATCCTTCTCTTACCTGGCTGCCAAGACTTGGAACTCCCTCCCCATTCACCTTCGGCTGACACAGGACCATCTCGCCTTCAGGAAACAACTCAAGACCTGGCTGTTCGAGCAGTAGCATACCCCTCCCCCCAAGCACCTTGAGACCCTCCCGGGTGAGTAGTGCGCTATACAAATGGCATGATTGATTGATTGATTGAACTAGTGTTAAAGGACATTTTATCTTTGGACCGCGCTTCCTCAATTACCTGGATAGCCTATGTTAAACAGTCTTTAAGCAAGCTAGACTTAGAGTTTTTCGTTAAACTCACCGTCCGAATGCATACCTTTCTCTAACTCTAGACTAAAATAACTTTTTGTCGCCAAATGCACTCAAGATGGCAAATAACCAAACTAAAACCACAGTTATCACATATTGAGCATCACCAACTGTGAGAACTGGGCACCTATCCTTATTTTCATTTGTTACTAATAGCAGACCATTTTGTACTGGTCAGATTTAGATTGAATAACATTCAGCGTACGGCTGGGTACCCAGCACGAGTTTACTTGATAAACCAGCTTTCTTTATGTCCCTGTGATGGTTTTTCCAGCCAATCCATCTCGCACCTTTTATTTTTCTGCACATTTTACAACGCCGAGAGAATTCTTTTTAGTATCCCACTGTTGAAAAAACTCCGCTTAGGTGTGCACAATCAGGCCCTTGAAACTCTTCGACTATTGGAAACCCCACATATATGTTTTATGATGGCACATTTTTTACTAGCTGTCATAAAGAATAGGAAAGTGAACATTACACCATAGGGGCACAACCTTGGAGTCTGTATCACTATTTGTGGTTGTAACTCCTTGAATAAGCTAATGGTTTACTGATCCATACAACTGCACCTTCACAGCTGTCCCGATTAACCTGTTACTGTCCTTTTAATTATGTTTCTAACTTGTGCTGGCCGAAATGTTGATTTTTACATGATGTACATTATTTATGATTTTATGTACTTTTAATGCATGTATTTAAATGCGAAATAAAGCTGATGATGACTCACTAACTTCATTAGTGTAATGTTTCATGCTGATTTTAACAATGGAAAGGATTGTAAATGATCCTAATTGAACACTGTTGTCATACTCACTCAATTGTGCATTCTATCACTGAGCCAATAAACTGTGAATGGAGAGACGGGTCTTTGGAAGACTTCTACTACATCACATCATCAATGTGTTCTGGAACAGACATGTAGGAGATTTTATTCTGTCTAGTACAGTATTAAGTAAAGGAATGTAGGAGCTCAATGTTTAAGAACATGTGGGAAACAGAAATTAAAATACAAATATTTATTTTCAGTTGGCAACCACCACATACCTCTACTGCATACAAATATTTCAAGATTACTGTAGTCTTTGTAAAGAGGTTGGAAAATATGTTTGTAGACTTGTATTGTCAGTAATGTAAGCTTTCATATTTTCTAAAATCTGTTTCAGATATATATTGCAGCATTGTCAAAAATGTGGGTGGGAAAGGAGCATAAGATTTTATAGGTATTTCTTACAGCACAGCCCTAGCTCTAAACATCAGTAAAGCACCTTACAGAGAACATTGTTATTGTAGCAGCAATATCTCAAACACAAGATGGGGTTCTACACATTTAATAAACTTGAGTGCATCGGATAGGGTTGATAACAAGATATGGAAGCCAGGGGTTCAAAGGGTACATGAGTTGGACATTGATGTACAGCACAATATGCACTATGTCATTTTAAGGTATAGGGATATCAAGTGATTGTAAGAAACTGACTTTTTGAGGGAAGGGGGGGGGGCTTTTCAAGCAACAACTACAGCCCTTGTCAGACTGAACCACCAAAGTCACTAAATTAAGCTGTGCTTAACTGTTTGGTAGCTTGGCACAAAAGTAACCAGGCTTACCTTAGAGGCACTGTGTGAATTATTTATGCACCACACAAACAGTAGTAAAGTGAAAACAAAACACAAGAGATATCACACATCAATTCAGAAAAATAGGGCAACATTTAATAAATAAAAAAAGACCAAAACAGCAAAAATGCAATCAGTAGCAGAGCAGGCATGCACTTCTAAATGTTTAAGTAAATATTTTGGCAAAAAGCTGTAAGCGCTAGCCTTCGGTATCTGGTCATGCTGGACCAGGACAGAGTCATAAGTTCAGGCCAACCACTATGGAGTGCAGGCCACATACAGGGACCAGCAGAAAAAGTTAACTTCTTAACTTCAGGATTTCACAGGAGGAGCAGGTCCATTGACAGATCTAGGCAGGTCCAGTTGCCGATCCAGGAAGAGCCAGATGCAGCACGACAGCTGAGCAGTTGCATGGAAGCCTCTGGAGCTTGTTGAGTCCATATAGCTCAGAAGAAGAGGTCCACCTACTGACCCTTGGGTTCACTCATGTTAACCTGGTATGAATGGGCCATGTTCAGTCATCCTTCTCAGAGAGCAGGGCAGGACTCAAGCAGCAGGCCAGTCCTCTGAAGAACAAGGCAGTCCTTCTTCTGAAATGCCCAAAGGCCCAGGAACGTACTGATGAGGGGCTCAGGTGGTCCGTATTTATACCTGGAACCACCCTTTGAAGTGGGATACATTTTTAGTATAACTCCCCCCCCACACACATATGGGTCCGGAAAGTTTCTTTCTTCCCCTTTCTTCCCTTACCCAGGCTCAAAGAGATCTAGGGAGACAAAAGGCTAGTGTGAAGTTCTTTTGTGAGTGTGCTTGAGGCAGCTCTTTAAAAATTTAAGTGATGCAGGGAATAGCTTCACCCCTCCCACAGCCACACCCAGGTCCTACTTTTCACTGTCTGGGCCCAACATGCATCCTGCTTGGAGAGCAATTAAAAGACCCAGTCAGCTGGAAACTCCTAGAAGACCTCCGAATGTTTAGGACGGGAAAATGCCTACTTTCTAAATATGTCATTTTCAAAATTTTAATCTAAGATCCGACTTTACCTTTAAAGATGATTTTAAAATATAATTTGTGTGAGTCCAAACATGTTATTTCTACCTGCTCCCAATCACAATATGGCACTTATTAAATGTAATAACATAACCCAATGTTATTCTATGGAAGAGGTAGGCCTTAAAGTGGTGAAAAACTAATTGAGGAATGCAGAACTTGAAAACACATATCCTACTTTTTAAATACAGTGCACCTGCCCAAAGGGCTGTTTAGGGCATATTACATAGTGGTGACGTATATGTATTAAAATGGAGATTTTTGTCTGGCAAAATGTTTATTGAGCCAGGTCGAACGGTCAGCTTCAAAGTGCAACTAGGCTGCAATGGCAGACCTGAGACATGTTTTTAAAGGGCTACCTAAGTATGTAGCACAATAAGTGCTGCAGACCCAGTAGTAGCATTTAATTTACATGTCCTGGGTACATGTAGTAACACTTTATTAGGGACTCATGAGGAAATTTAATTTGCCAATTCGGTGTAAGCCATTTTTACCATCTTTTAGGGGGAGAGCTCAAGCACTTTAACACTGGTTAGCAGTGGCAAATGGCAACGATTCCTAAACGATAACTCAAATGGGTTCAGAAAACATGAGGGGTGAAGGCAAAATGTTTGGTGGTGGCCCTTCAGAGAGGGGTGTGTACAACAGTGATTTAATCAGAACAGCAATGCTCCAAACCCTGAAGTAGGGAGTAGAAAGCAGGTCCTCGGCTCTAAGAATGGATAATTTGTCACTATTCTGGCACTTATTCCTCCTCATCATAAATATCTGTTATAGCACACTAACAATGTAGTGATTAAAGCTCATTTCAATACATAATTTTCACTCCCAAACACAATGTATCCATTCTGAAATATCATCTTCACTTTTCCTTGAGATTAAAATATATAGCTTATTCTGAAATGTAACATGGCAATGAAGCTATGCAATGAAAAACAGCACTACTCTCTGAACATAAAGCAAATGTTATTGTGTATTTAATTATTTATGCATTTATAGATTTTGATGTGGTTTACTAAAGGTGATTAAATTCCTTAATTTAGAGCCAAGCACTGGGAATCACATGTACCCCAAAATGTTATATTTCATACGGGGAACAGATAGAGGAACAGATTGGAGAACCACAATGCATTACATGAGAAGCACAAATAAAAGCCTATTGGTAAGGAAGGCAGGGCCATATTTTCAAGAAAGGGTGATACATTATCGCCGCTTTTATCGGCAGGAAACTGCCGCTAAGGCCGTGATAATGGGCTTGATAATGTGCCCTTGTGAATTCCCATAGCAGCCCAGGTTAACACCAGAACCTGGGCTGCTATGGGCATTCTTCTTTTCTTCCAGATTGTTGATCATGTATGCCGATGAAACATTTGTTGTAGGCATGGAATTTAGAGTGCTAAGGTGGAAAGTGGTTTGACATCTGTGTTTTAGATAGTGCATGTTCCCAAAGTTTTGATAACAATGCTAAAGTATTTCAAAGACTATCACAGCGCTTGTATTATAGGAGTATATTACAGAGCAGGCACTTGGTAAAGATTGTTGAGTAGTAAGAGGCATCAAACTGTTGAGATTACATTGGCTGGGTGCTCATTATCTGCCATTAAAGTCTATTTAGCTATGTATCTGAACGTACATGTGCAGGTTTATATGTTATCCAGCAAATGTGCTCTTCCTGCCTTTCAGAGGCTTTTAAAATACAAATCATTCTAGACGCATGCACCTAACTGCACTGCTCTTATCTAACAACTTGCCTTAAAATGCCAATCGCCTTGAGTGCCGAATTGATATGGAAAAATGAAGTATTTTCAAATCAAACTGGCAGTAAAATAATACATGAGGAATGCATTTGGAAACATAAATGTCCTATTCTAACATTATTGTTTTATGAACAAAGTGCCTTTTGTACAGAGAGTTATACCTTTATTTTAATAGTCTAAAACGATCATATCAAGTTGGCTAATGTAAATTAAGAACAGAAATTTCCGCAATTATGATTTAATCACTGTACTTCCGAGGAGTAAAAGTGCAGAACCTGATCCAAAAGAGATTTAATTGGTGAATTCGGTACAGAAATATAAAACAAATAGACTGGAGAAAATAAAGCAAATGGAATCGCGAAGAGATGGTGATTAATGACAAATAACAAGTAACACACCACTTAGACATCAACAAATATTTATTTAGGGAAATCTATCAAAATGAAGGGACCCCGGGCAAAATCCTCTGTTCCAAACGAAAACAGTTCCCCTTACAGGTAAAGAGTTTTCTATACTAATTTAAATTCGTACAGAAAAGCATATTTGGGTGAGGCAAGAGAACCTTCTATCACCATGATGCGCATTTGAACCCCCCAAAACATTAATGTTAGCATGTATTAATTAAACATTGCAACTTGTTAACGCTTTAAATTCAATTCATTATATTTTTATGAGCAATTCTAAACCCATAAAAACAAACATTTTTTTGCGAAAATAAATTGTAGCTTATAACACGTTAGCAAAATTCTTCAAAATGTTTTCGTGTTGTGGGATCACGCCAAGGGAGCTGTATAATATTTCTCCCTTCAGCGTTTATCTTTTGAATAGATATTAAAATGGAGAGCGTATCCATCAATGGTGCAGCAGGTGCAATCAGGCCCGGACTGCCATAGCGGGCACCGGGCAATCCCCCGGTACGCCGCAAGGGTGGGGGCCGATTTTGTTACAGGGACGTTTTTGCAGCATCGGCATTGCGGCACCTCCAACTCCCCCGAGTGGGGAGGGGGGGCCGGCCAAGCACTTTGCCAGGGCCGGGTGTGGTTCCCAGTCCGGCCCTGGGTGCAGTGACACCTGGGTCCAAGTGTCTGAGTGGCACACTGCACCCTGGGTATGTGTGTATTTTACTGCACACAAATGCGTCAGGGGGGGCTTTATCACATGAAGGGCCGTTTCACTCCTTACACTACTGTTGACAATATTCACCCTCAGCTAGTATGTGGCCAGTCACATTAAGAAAATCATAATGAGCCCTCTGTAACACATTCACATAAGAGGAGAGGTACTGTATGTGTTATAAGCACACCTTCTATGGAACAACAGAACAGAGATAATGAACTTTATTTCAGTCAACGCTCAATAAATATGCACAATGCTCTGCTACAATGTCGAACATTGGTTCATAGAAACACAAACAAGACAGAGAATAGTATCCCCCCATGGCCAAACTCAGAAACATGTTTCCATTTTACCTATCACCCTAAAGCAAAAGAAAGACACCAACTGAGTGGCGTAACGAAACTTGAGGGGCCCCCCTCCAAAGTACACAGAGGGGTCCGATCTATACTCAATCAGGATCTCTGAGGCCAGGGTCCAGTGCTGAGGCGGCCCCTTGGAGCCCCCACCCCCTGCACTGCAGGGGCTGCAGGGGCCTTTGTTATGCCACCGTACCAACCCAATGGAACTGGGACAAAAAAGGAGTTAGAAAGACGTAAAGCAGACACTCTTCCCAATATGGCTGCTATAAAATAACCCTAGCTGCACTGCAAATGTCAACACCTTTCTTAGTGTTGGAAATTATAATGCACAGGTGGGAAGCTCCTGTACAGCCCGGACGTTGTGTGCAAGCTGATCGTTGCATGTTGTGTGTTACACAACATCTATGTTCGCACCAGGGCCACATGGATCCCAGTCCCAGAGGTCCAGGATGATGATGGTGGTGATGGGGAAGGTGGCCACATCCCACTGCAGCAGTGGTAGGAATGGCCTTTCGGAATACCATCATTGACACTAACTTCCCAACAGCACGTCATATTGTGACCGTCCATGGCAATCAAGCGACAGTAGTAAATGTCAAAATGCACTGCATGTGTGAATAAAACATATTTGCAAGTTTCAGCTTGTACTTGTACATTTTGGTGTTACTTTTGCCTGCGATTTAAGATGTGATTTGCCAGGTTGTGCACGTTTGCCGAATCAGTTGTGTTATGTGTTCAAATGTGGTGGGAGTGCTGTTTGTACCGGATTGTTGTCAATGTCGAGGTGTACTCATGCCTATGTGCGTATGCTTCACTGTGGGTGTGTAGCTCGTGCGGCTCTGATTTGTCTGCAACTGGTCTCTTTCATGCGGTGTGCCTGTCAGTTCTGTTCTTCCACGATGCTAGGTAGTTGTGGTGTACATGTATTCCTCTGCAGTTGGCCAGGGTGCATCCATGATACTCCGCTGTTGTTGGATTTTGTTCTGTGGCATTTTGCGTATGCAGTTCTTGTGCATTTCCCGCATTGCACGTGTGTATTGCTGCCCTCGCGCTGGTTGTCACTGTTTTCTTATCAGGCTTTTGCCCTTCGCAGGTTTTTTCACGTTGGGTATGTATTTTTATCTCCATCGAGGTGGTTGTGTCGCGGGCATTGGCCGCGGTGTCGGTAAACTATTGCATGCTACCGGCGTGTTGTGAATTCCAGGTTGTCACAGAGTTGTTTTCCCGCGATGGGCTGTGATGTTGAAAGTTGCGCTACGCTACTCTTGTGGTAGTTATCACACATTCTTGTGAATATACCCCTTAATCATTGCCTCATCACTGCTCATCCCCACTCATATGCTCTGCTTGCCTTCTTTGGAAATCTTATACTAGGAGATATTATGCAGGTGCTGGAAAAGCTAATTTGCTATCATTACTTCAGCTTAAGTAAACGTTCACCCTAATAGGTTTAGATTGACTGTGTGAAATTGCAACAATATATCAAATGCGTCAATTGCTCTGAAGCTGTCTTTGACAAGAAGATAATAATTCACGGAGCAGCATGCACTAGATATGCCTAAACAGGAACTCAGGTGGATCGGCCACTACCACATCCACATACCTTACTAATGGTTAGTTCATAGTCTGGTATTTTGAAATTGAAAGATTTTCAATTCTAATAATTCATAGCAAATTCATTGTTGTTATTCATTTATCTTACAGCCAACACGCGCTGGCAAAGCCAGTAGGTCTGGCTTGATGTAGTTGTACGAATTGGTTGCTGTGTGATATGGCTACCTGAAGTAACAGAAAACTGAGAAGCATCCAAATACCTGCAAGGGGGCATGCTGTGTGAAGCACAGTATTTTCGTTTACATGTTTTAAGCAGCATATGTAATTAGATAGGCCACATGTCTTGGAGAAAATTACTAGTTATGCTTCTTTGGACAGAGATCACACCTTTTTAATCTCACCTAAAGCACTGTCCTGACCTTGAATACTTGGGTAAAGTGTTTGTGAGCATTGGGGTATTTTCAGGAACCTGAGAGATTACAAATATTCTGTGGTAGTGCAAATGTGTTACATATATTGGCATGCAGACTGGAGGCTGTGGGTCACTAACAGATGAGGGGCTAAAAATGACAAAAAGAACTGCACTACTTTAAAGTTGTGTATCAGGGTAATGTCAATTTGTCTATATGGAATTCATCAGGCCATTTTACTCAGCTTTGCCATTACAAAGAAACACAAGTGCCCACACACAAATGTGTCTAACTTAGATTAATGGTGTATTTTCATTTCTCCTTGCTGGTCGCTAAATTGACCAAAATTCAAAGGTATATTGAAATTTAAATGACAATTATGTCTGAAATTAGTTGGCCAGAGATTGCTACTAAATTATTCTTTCATGAAACTGCAAACACTGTCACTTTTCATATGAACAATATTAAATGATAAGTAGAAATGTTTCTAAATACTTTCTTGCACAAACAGAGAGAGAAAATTGGATACCTAGTTGTGGCCTTCATAACAAATTTTCATACACATATGAGCAACTAGGCTGAATTATCGAAGAGAGGCCCTGGGAGAAAATCCAAAGATTTTGAAGTAGACGCCTCACCCACTAAATAGTGACATTGTTCATCATCGGCGCCGTATCCACATCGTGGTAGGATGGCACCACCAGGGCAAACTCAACCAAAATTTGGAGTTCTCAGGTTATGCCCACGGAAATTCCCTTAATTTGTTAGGTACCCTAGACACAGATAAAAACAGCTAGTGGAGTCTCGGAGTTTTGAAGACTCAATTGCCTCTATCTATGGCAACATGTTTCAGCCAACATTTAAAGCCCATACAGGTCTGAGGCATCCATTAAGGCTGCTATCATCCATGCCTATCTACTCAGTCGTACCATCCGTAGATGAGGCCAATGACTTTCACCTGCAATTGCAATTGCAGGTGATTCGGGCATCATGCGCATCTGGTGGGAGGCACGTTCCTACAGTCACAAATGTATCTAGAATACTGTGGCTGCTTCTGGTACCTGTTGTTCCCTGCCTAGACCACAGCCGTACACATACTAACATCAAAATCCTTATTTACCTGATTTTTTCTTTCCTTGGAACCTTCTTTGCAGCTCATGGGAGAATGTATATTAGAAATTTACTATGCAAAAGTGTTGTGTATTTCCATATTTAATTCTTGCCTAAAGAATAGTGCTATTATGTGATGTCTCAAATATTCTGACATACGCATTACATATGTTGTTTTTAAAATATTTTGAGATATTCATAAAATCCAGTTATCTTTAGATAAAGTTATGAAGATTTCAGTACACAGTATTTACTCCATGTTGGTATGTGGGGAAAGTTAACATTTAAAAAAGTAGTGCACTATTAGCTTTACTGAGCATATTTTCCAATTGTGGCAGCCAAATTTGCTAAAATGATCTAGATTTATTGAGAGTTGATATAAACCAAAAATGTTCACTCCCTTTGCTTACCTTGAACACTTTATTGGGGGTTTTGGTTCCCTGACTTTGCTTTAGCCAAATAGTTCTTCATATTTATTTATGGTTCCACCATGTATGTGATCAGCACACCTCGATATTTACTTATGAGAAGACTTTTTTTTCATATGCCGAGAACTGTGAATAATAAATAATATTGTTTTTTATTGCCTAAGTCTAATTTGCTCATTGTTAAAGATAGGGAGGTTAGGGCTATCCAGTTCGAGAGGAGTGATCAGTATTAGATAATTCCAAGATTAAAATCTGTCGTAGAGTATTGTACTGGAAATTCTGAATGTCTGCATTAATCACAGCAGGGGCAGTTCCTCAAGCAAGGGACAGAACAGGCCCTCATAGGAGTAACAAGGAGTCCAACCAGTTGGATTACTGGGGTTCTGAATGATCAGATCAGCCTGCATATGCTCTGTGTCTCAATTAAATGTGTTCATAAACACTGCAAGTGTATGTCAGCCTCAAAGCCCTGTTCCAGCTCACCATCACAGTCTGATGATGGCAAGGGAAAGGACACCAAATTTACAGTCACACTGAAGTTTGACTAGACTAATTTTGCATAGTGTGATGTACCATGGTAACCCATGATTTATCTGGTTTGGAGTTTTGGTGGCTGAACAAACACAAACTCTATCTGAAACAACATGAAAAAGTATGTGAGTGTATTTATAACAATTCAACACATTAGAGAGCTAAAGAGATTAATATACTAGCAAACAAATGCACTAATATAGTTCATTAACTAAGCTAACCTAAGAAACTTAAATTTCTCAGAATAAAAGACAATCAATCTTAAAAAATGGAACTGGACCCCAAGATTTAAAAATGGAATGTAGGTCACAAAAGATATCTTCCAATATTGTACAGCAAAGGTAAAGAAAGAATGAGCAGTGTTGATACAGTCTTGTGTAGCACAGGATTTAAGAATACTGAGACCTTCAGCAAGATCCACAGAACCCAGGTAGGATCTAGCATTTACAAATCCAGCTCTGGGTGTTCAGATCTATTATGAAAATATTTTTATATTAATTTTAATGCTGGGAAGGTCACTTTGGGCCCCCCTAATTTGAAACTGAAAGGTCAGGGTGGACTCTTCCTGCCCACTTATGCGCTTTCTGCTTTTGTCAAAGACTGTTGCAGTGATAACTTTTCTCACCAAATAAAAGTGTTTTGTAAAAGATTGAATTGAAATGTCTTAAAGTGACAATTGATAGGCCTATTCACAAACTGCTTTCTGTAGTATGTTTAGTAGTACAACAGTAGCACTGCTAAAGTACTAAAAAATGCTATTCACAAAACTATGAGTGTAAATCTCCACCTCAATTTCTCCTATGTTGTGATGGTGAGATTCTCACACATGTAAGTTTACTACATAAGCCCTAATATGGATGTTGGTCAGAGTTGCCTCAGACCAACATCCTGGCAGTTTAGAAACCGACTGACCTAAGGTCGGCAGTCTGAAACCGCATTCACAATGCAACCCCATATGGTGCCATCACAAACTCCCATTCCCCTATGGGAGCTACTGTGATGCTCAGAAACAGGTTGCAGCACACGCCCCCATACAGAAATGGGAGTCACTGTAAATCCCTGCATCGTGTGGCAGCTACCTGACGATGCCTGCCATATAGTGCAGGGATTCACAGGATAGCACTATAGGTGCCCCCCGGCCCACAGTCGTAGGTCGTGGAGAAAAGGGGGCACTGCTAGGGGCCACTGGCATAATGAAACTTGAGGGTGCCCCCTGTAAGGTATGTGAGGGCCCCCCTCTGGACTCATTAAGGAGCTCTCTGGGCAGAGTATAGTGCTGAGAGGGCCCTTTGGAACTTGGAGCCCCCACATTGCAGGGGCTGCGGGGGTCTGTGTTACACCACTGCTAGGGGCCCACAAAGTTGCTTTCCAAGTTGGAAAGCCGGACATGAAAAGCCTGTCGGAGACCAACATCATAATCCCGACAACGGAAATGACATTTGTAAGGTATCCTTGAGCCCCTCGGAAGCCAGCCAGGTTGACCAACCGCTGTAATCATAATAATGTGGTCAGACTTCAAACCAAGGATGTTGGTCGTTAAGCTTACCGACAACATGCTAATTAGGGCCTTAAAATTAAATGTGAGAGGGACTAAGGGAGTAGCTGGAGAAAGGGCATACTCTACTAATAAATGGAGGAATTTAGAGAGGAGTAAGAAATGGTTTATGGAGGGTTTGGGAGAGACATGCACCCACCCAGAAGAGTAGCCCAAAGATAATAACAAACTGCACTTCTAAAGTTACTACAGCCAAAAGGGATCCAAAACAGTACCACTTAAGACCAACCACTGGTGCTGCAACTACCTCTGCCAGAAAATAATGGAGATAGGGACTTAAAATATAAACCAATAGGAAATAATGTTGAATGAAATTAAAATACTTAAACTTGCTAAAATTGTAAATACATATTATGTTATGTTAAAAGAAAAATCAAAAAATAAAACATATTTACTATTTAATTATGAAATATTTGTATAAAAGGTTTTTAAATGTATATAGCTAATGTCAGATTAATCTATTTAAAATGTATTTAAATTTCTTTCAATTAATTTATACATCCACTCTCAATAATTATTCATTATTAACGCATAAAAAATAATTTTTTACTTTAGGTGGGAACTTATTATTTATTTTAAACTTTAGAACTTTTTTTTAATATATAATTATGTATATTCAAATTAATTAACTATTTAATTCAAAATTAAGTTCACAGGACAGTATTTTGTTTCAGTTTTACATTTAAAACAAATATATGAAATTAATTTACATTCATATTTTTTTTTCCTTTATTTAATTTTTACAACATAGTACAGTAGTGCATTCACATTTTGCTGGATGTTACATTTATCCACACAAAAATTAATTTAACTTACGTAGAACTTGTGATTCAAAATAGCATACCATAGGTGTTTGAACAGTGAGTTAATATGATTCCCCCTTGGTCCTCAACTTCTGGCATATACTTGACACCTTTAAAGGGTGCTCCTCAGTAAAGAGGGAGTGTGTGGGTTACACCTTTTCACAGTTATGTGATTATAGCTACCCAATACAGGTTCAGGTATCTAGAACCCCCATGATCAGTCATGTGGAGCGTCAGTCTGAACTCTCTCTCAAATATGTCAGCAGTGGGTCCCAAATTTCCCGTGGATGGGAAGTCAATGGCAAGAGTTCCGCATATGTGGTCAGTTGCTCCCTACAATATGTAAGATCATTCAGCCACTCCTTCAATTTGGGAGCCCGCACTCGGCTCCCCAGGCATGCCAACCTCCACTTTGCCAGGAGCAGACCCACTGAGAAGAATTTCCTGTGTGTTGGCGGCAGCTCCGCTGTGTAGCCTAAAAGCTCCTTCACTGGGGTGAAGGAATGGGGGTATATACCATTCGGGACAAAGCAGCCGCTTCTTCCATCCAATACCTGTGTGTTGCCCCAGATTGCCCCGCTAGGTGTAAGAAGCCCGCTCCCTCCGACCCGCATCTGTTGCAGCGGTCATCAGGTTGCAATTTATATCTATAGAGTCTCGCCGGTGTGTAGTAAACATGATGTAGAAATGTGCAGACGGCTGCTGGCAGTTATTGTGCCAGTTTGTTTGCACCAATAGAGCCATTGCCTATCAGTGAGTGGTGTGCCCAACTCCAGATCCCATGAATTTTTGGACAACCAGCAAGGGCAGCACGGTAAAGCCTGGAAACCACATGTGCTGGTCCTTTTGCTCATAATAAGCTGTGCAATGCATCTCGTGTGGTGGGTTCCTGGGGAAAGGTGGGAGTGGCAGCTCTGACATCATGCCTGATCCTTATGTATAAAAAACATCTGCAATAGTGTGATGGCCCCTCCACTCAGCAGTTTTTCCCGATCTTTAAATAAACCCTTGTGGTAGAGATCTCCCCATGTGCCTATTCCTCTCTTATGTAACATGCTGTATCCCGGACTCAATAGACGTGAGGCTTTGTCGCATGGTGAGTACAGGGACCTCATATCTGTATCTGGCTGTGATGTAGACTGGTGTCCCTCTGCCATACTTGTTTCTATATCCCCAGACTTTCGGGGTTCAAAGGGAAGTTTAGCCTGCTTGCCCTCAGTCCTGACCATTTCTACACCTTTGTCCAACAGCAACAAAGAACCACCCAGCTGTAGGGCACCCCAAGGATCCCAGGCAGGGGGCAGGGTGGTACTGCATAAATGGAGACCCCCTCTAAAAGACGTCATTTATGGCCAGGGAGAAGAGGGGAGAAAAACAAAATACACTGAGAAAAGCTCCCTCGAGGCCTATCTTTCCTTTATCATAAGGACTAAACCCCTACTGGGCTCAATAAGCAATTATATCAATTCAATGACACTAACCTTTATAATTGTATTATCATTGTTTATTTCATTTCTTTATACATTTTATAAAATTTAATTTTTTTCTTTTTTCATCTTTAAAACTTTTTTTACGAGGTGTATACATCACGAAAGAAGGTCAATCCTGTTATTACAATAAATACAAACAGCACATATATTATATTATTCAACCAAGAAAACCCCTGGATAAAACACAAAAATGCAATAATTTCCCAAAACTCATTCAAACGCATACAGACTCATACCACAATCACCCAGACTGCATTTGAGAAAGAAGGGAGATAATAGATGGTAAAATCTCCACGACCAGATTGAATAAATATGTTCAAAAAGGGTCTGAACTTAGGGTCGACGAGCGTTTCGGCGGTGTGTGAAGAGTAGTCAAACCACCTTCATCAGGACCTTTCAAGACACCCACATAAATCTCTTGAACCCCAGTGGACCTGAAAATGCATCAAAATAACATTTTATGATCCCATAACCTATATTTAAATTACATTGACTGGATCAAAATTTCAAAGAGCACAAGAGAAAATATGTTTTCCAACAAACACAGAGAATTAACATTTACTAGAACCCATACCACACCATTCTTTTCCACCCAATACTCCCAAATACTCACCAATGGGAGTATTGAGAGAACAAGTTTCTCTAATAGATATTCGGTAGGAAGAAAAAACAGAAAAGTGTTCACGAGTACATAGTCCCTTAATTTCCAGCCACTGTGTAGAGAATCCTTATAGCCCAAAATGTAAAAAAGAAAGAACAAGAAAACCCTAACAGTAATTTAACCAATCCTAACCTACGAGGTGCATAAATACCAGGGTGACTGTATGCATGATGGCACTTACAAGGAAAAAGAATATTTGGGCCACCAAACAACCACTTATGGGATCAGACAACTGCGTATTTAAAAAAAAAAGTCAGGATTCAGTCTATGAAAACAAGATATTACAACAACATGAGCACTGAATGACAGCATACCCTATTAGAACATCATAAAATATCAGGCTGATGTTACTTTACCTAAGAATCTCTTCTTGTCATAGCCTAATCATCAAGCAGCTATATTCTTTCACAAGGATACTATCCCATTCGGGGAAAGAGAAAACGTATTACGATTACGACTCAGAAGGGTACTTTAATCTCGATAAGCTAACCCAGATCAGCAACTCATTTTGAAATACCAACCAAGCAAATTCTGAACGCAGTCTGTTATAAATCCTTTGTTCTTGTATCCTCAATATATAATGGTCCAGACTTTGGCTTTTTTGTAATTTGCGACCATCATAGTATGCCAAGCACCATCCTTAAATTAATTATTACTCAGTATGAATCTATAAAGTGTAAGGAGAAGGACCTGTAAGTCATGGTGGACAGAAATCATATGTTACCCACCAAAAAATAACCCTTACCGAAGTGGAATACTACATTTAGCGGTTAACCTGTCTTTTTATAGCATTCGAAGACTAATTTATGCCAATTTTAGTATTCAGTAGTATTCTTTTTGGGAAGGCTAGTGCATGAAGACTACTGATATTTGAGTGGTACTTCTTGAATACTAACAGAATACTAAGCACATACTTATTTGTAATCGCATAGTCTTCATTTACAATACAGAACATTTATTGAATACAAACAATTTGAATACTACTGGATTTTATCCAGACTACTATTAACATTCTATTCAAGCTGCATACTGAATGGTAGATTAATGGTGCCTTATTTATTATACTATTTTTATGCCTTATTTATTATACTATTATGGTATTTGTGTAGTATAGGGTAGTGATTTAGTGTTTAGGGTAGTGCTGGGGGATTGTGCAGGGTAGTTTTTTTTGTTTAGGGAACAGACTGGGGGACGGGGGAGGGTCATGCTGGGGGTTTTGAGTTTTTAAAGCCTTAACCGCAGCAGAAATTCCACCGCAGTGCGGGCGTTCTAATGAGTGGGCGGGGCTGCAACGGCCAGTCTCTGCTCTCAGCTCTGTGGAATGGCTGAGAGCGCTAGTCGCTACAATGTATCCACTCCCAGCTGCCTGCTGTTTCCTGGAAATAACGCGGCAAATAGTGGCTGCGGCACCAGCGCGGCGCACGTGGCTTTTAGACTCGTCACACAGGGGCGGGGAGAGGGGCTTGCCTCTCAGCAGTCAATACTGCTGTCAATCATCACGGTGACACACCATGGGGGCCGGGATCCGGATGTGCGGGTAGAGTCAGTGCTGCGTCACGTCCGTAGAAAGTGGCACTGCGGGGGACTCATCAGAGTTTGCAGGACACGACGAGTCTCTGATGGCCGCCCGCCGTGCAAGAGGCATGAATGTTGATTGCGGCGAGCAGCCGGGCCGCGCAAAACACTGCAGCGCATCGCACCTGGTAGCTGAGCAGTCACCGCGGTGCAATTGGAGCGGCGAGGTCTGGCCCCATTGCTGTGGCTTGCAGCCTCGCAACATAGTGAGTACAGCCGAGTGTGTTAATTGAATTTGCTTTTTAGTGGCAGCCCACGATCAGCTGCCTGCTGTGCCAATCGTATAATTAGCTGAAGTTCTTCTGTCCTGGGCTGTTTTTACACTCTTGTGTACTGAGGCAAAACACAGGTCATTCATGAAATAGCTCACTGAAAACACATCTTGACATCTGGGGGAATAGTCAATCTCAGAAAACATGTTTCACCTGTAGCCCATTTTAAATATTTGCATGCATACAGTACCACAGAAGCGGCTCTAGAAAGACGAGTGTTTCAAAAATAATAATCACTAAGCGAGGGTGGCTGTTTTTACACAGCATTTAATACGGACAGGCACATGTTTTCAAGCAATCCAATTTTGTTGGTAACGGAGTGGAGTACGAGATGAGGTGATTGAACAAGGATCACACAATACTGATAAGTGGAAAGACCGACCACGCTTATAAATAACACTTAGGTTTCCAGATTCAATGTAGGACAATGTATTCTTGGAGTAAGATATAGATCTCCTTGCTTAAATGGGTGTAATTTAATATATTTCCCTAGTCTTTGTTACATGATTTCTCACACGAGAAAGTGTCACTTATATTCCTTGAAATGTCACTCATAATTACACCAAAATTATGAAAATTTCACACATAGCAGTCTGAAACCTTGGCAGCTATGCACCTGCATCACCCGGTGACAAATTACTTACTTACTTACTTAATTAATTAAATAATTTCACTGTTCTTTTGTAATGTATGTGGCTCTATTGTACAGTACTCTGACACCTTCGGGTAATGTCCGCGCTTTATAAAAATGCACAAATAAATAAATACTTGCAGTAGGCCGCAGAGTAATTAATTCTTCATTCAGTGATGTCTCTATTACTGGTTTCTATTGGCTCCGCCCCTATCGTCATCCCCACACCCATCTTGCTACAACGTGCCACTGTACGTGCTCTTCCACTGCTCCATCAAGACGCCCCCTTCCTCCTTAGGCTCCCCCCGCTTGCGAGGCTGTAAGATGGCGGCCTCCACGGCCCTCCCGATGGCTACAATAGCCGGTAGAGTGGACAAGGCGCCTGCGCCGCCGGAGCAGGGTGAACAAGTGCTGGGGCTGCTTATGGCCAGATGGGTGTGAGGCTGTGAGATGACAGCCTCCACCGCCCTCCCTATGGCTACAATAGCCGATAGCGCGGACTAGGCGCAGGCGCCGCCAGAGCAGGGTGAGCGCGAGCTGGGGCTGCTTGTGGCCAGATGGGTGTAGGGGAGCATGGCCCATCTAGTCTGCTTGTACATTGCCATTAACCTGTCATGCGACGGATTGGTGTTTGGCTTCTTAGTCCCGCCTCCTGACACCTTTGACGTCATTTTGCTCCTTCTGAGGCTATCAGCCCCTTTCCTGGAACATTATTTGCTGCCCTATGTTCCCTCCCCTGCCCCCTCCCACAGTTCGCAGATTTTTCACATCCACCCTCACCCCCCACTCCTGTTCATGCCCTTTTTTATTTATTTTTGTTCATTTATTTTTATTTATTTTATTTAATGCGATTTTATATAGCGCGAACATTACCCGAAGGTGTCAGAGCGCTTACATAAGAACCAGTTGCGATACATAAGGACTTAGGATTGCATAAGCTACACAAAAGATACAAACAGAAAAAATTGCAAATGTACAAGTTGTAAAGTCACACAAGGAAGAGATACAAACAGAAAAAAAATTGCAAATGTACAAGTTGTCGAGTCACACAAGGAAGAGATAGACACAGAAAAAAAATGTGCAAATGTACAAGTTGTAGAGTCACTCAAGGAAGAGATACAAATGGATAAACTCTAAGAGTCACATAGGAATAGTAGAGAGTGCAAAGGTCTACTACATATACTAGTGGTTAGAGTTATCTCTATATACATATATATACAAATAGTAGATAGTAATAGTACAAATAGTGGATTTTCTCAGGTCAAGACGCAAAAATCAGGAGAGCAGAGTTCCATTAAGTGGGGTCGGAGGGGGGACGCAGTCACAGCACCAAGGGACGGCAGTAGAATGTCTGCTGTTTTGCAAGATGGTGGACCAAGGACAAGAGCGACAACAGGAGACGGTCCCACAATGGCGCACACATGTTTCCAGTCCCAAAGTTACGAGGGCCAAGTCCAAAGAAAACCAGGGAGTCGAACCAACGGAGGAAGAACAAGAAGGGGAAAGGAGCCAGACAGACAAAAGGGGGCAGGCGGTCTCCGAAGCACAGCTGTGCCGTCCATGTGTACAGGTCCCGGGCAGCGGTGGCAACAGTGTCCAATCCATTCTCCCAGGTTGAAGGGAGATCGACACAGGCTCCAGGGCAGCAGTCTAGAGGACGGAACGCCGCGGAGTCCCGAGTCAGATGGGGTGCCTCCTTGGCAGGGATGGAACCAGACAGGCTCAGGAAATCCCGGAGAGCAGCGCCGCAGCTCCCACCCCTGCCAAAGCCTCCAACGAGGCAGGCGGGCCAGCGGTAGCGAAAAGCAGCGGCCATAGAATCAGGAGGGTCAGGAAGAGAGACCCCCAGCCTGGCTAATCCGTGGCGTTCTACAACATGGAAGCTCCCATTTGTAATGCAATATTAACTCCTTGAGTGCTCATGACGAGGTCAGCTCGTCATGAGCTACGGCGTTCCGGTGCTCATGATGAGCTGAGCTCGTCATGACCACGCCCGTTCCAATGAAAAGCTCAGCACAGCAGGGGAATCAGCCCAGCATGCGAGCGTTCCATGTAACGGGCGCGGTCATGACGAGCTCTGCTCATCATGAGCACCGGAACGCCGTAGCTCATGACGAGCTGACCTCGTCATGAGCACTCAAGGAGTTAATTACACAACAGAATGCACGTCAAGTAACAGCTAGCACCGCGCTTGGAGCAGGACCTTTTTGCAGGCTTGGTTTTAGTAATGTTAGATGACAACCGAGAGTTCGGTAATATACTTATTTGAAGCATAAAGTGCTTTCTCGCATTATTCTCCCCATCTAAGAAGACAATGTGAGAAGTTGCACTGCTGTAAAGGATTTTAATTTTAAGTAACATACCTTTTGCCCGTTGAAGTACTTTTAAGGTCACATGAATCCCATGGCTTTTATATTCGGACACTGGCGATCTCGCTGTGTTCCACCTTAAATATACTTACCACGCTAAACCCTTGGAGACTGTCTGGAAAAATGCTTGTTTTTTTAACTGAGCAGTTTGTTGTCATTTGTCAATGCTAAAATACGCACATTTAAATTGAACCACAAAATGAATATTCTTTTTTTTAAACTCTATTTAACATGAAAACACCAATTGTGATGAGTTAACAGTATTTTCTTTGTTTTGAAAGTGAAGCATGTGCGGTAATGTCTCTGAAACATGCCGATTCTCTACAGCAGTAGTAAAAGGCATTAGCAATGCCAATAGGTCCCAAAGGCGATATCTACTGGACGAAAGGGTGGATTAATGGATGAGTGAAAGGGAAGATGGATAAGTGAAAAGTTTAATGGATGATGGATGGATGCGAGTGAAGAGGTGGATGGATAGATGCTTGGATGAATGAGTCACTTGTGAAAGTTCGGCTCATTTAGGGTTCAGGCGAAAGAAGGGATGAGTAAAAGTGTAACTGGATGAGTGGATCAATGTGTCGAAGGGTGAGTGAAGGGACGGGTGGCTGAATTAAATGGTGGATTGATGGATGAGTGAAAGGGAAGATGGATGGATGAGTGAAAAGGTACATGGATGATGGATGGATGTGAGTGAAGAGGTGGATGGATAGATGCATGGATGAATGTGTGAAAGAATGGAGGTAAGGAAAAAGGGATGGATGAGTGAAAGGATGTATGGATAGATGAGAGGAAGGGTGGCTGGATGAGGGAAAGAGTAAAGAGAAGGACTGAGTGGATGGATGAATGGATGGGCTAAATGAAAGTATGTATGCATGGATACGTGAAAGGAAGGGTAGATGGCTGGCCGTATTAAATGGTGGACACATGAAGAGTGAGCGGTTGAATGGATGCATAATTGAGTGAAAGCATGGGTGGATGTGTGAGTGAAAGGATGATTGAAAGGGTATAGGGATAGATGAGAGGATAGATGGGTAAAAGGGTGGATGGATGAGTGAAAGGATGGATCGCTGAGTGAAAGGGTGGATCAGTCAATGAATGAGTGAAAGGGAGAATGGTTGGAGTAAATGGATGAATAGATGAGAAAAGGATGAATGAATGAAAGGATCGATGGAAGAAAGCGGGAATGGACAAGTGAAATGATTGATGATTGAGTGAAAGGATAGATATGTTTTGTGTATAGGTTTGAAGATGGATGAATAGGTTGGCATGTAGACGGGTATATGGATGGACGGAATGGTGAAGGACTGAATATTGGATGGAAGATAGTCTGTAAGGTGAAATGATGATTATCAGCAAGTGGATGGAAAAAGGAATAGATGAATGGATAGATGCTTGGATGCAAGAGAAAACCAAGCCTTTCTGAGATGGTCCAGATGGCTTGCTTCACTTGCTTGGTGTCATAAGAGTTTTGGTTAAAAAAGGGGGTATTTTAATTTTCTGGCTACTTCCTTGCCTATACGCTTTGTAATTCACTTTAACCTTTTATCAGCTATCTCCACTCACCAAATTCGATCTCTACCGTGCACATTATTGTCCACATCAGGCATCTTCTCTATGCTGCCCATTTGCTTGCCACCCTATTTATCTACTTTTTACGCCTGTGGTACTCATAGTTCGGCCCGTGGGCCGCCAGCGGCCCGGCAGGCCTTCATTGGCAGCCCGTGGACCTTGCCTTGCAGTTTACACGGACGTCAGTAAACACAGAAGATGACTGCAGGAGCATACATATTAAATAGCTATTCACTGCGTATGCTCCTGCGACCATCTTCTGTGTTTACAGACGGCCTCTGTGACCTCAGGGCACCTTCGGAAAGCTTCCCAAAAGGCCCATTAAAAGTCAGCTGTTAGCGCTTTCACAGCTGACTTTTAAAAGGGCCTTTTGGGAAGGTTCCTGTTTGGACCGAGACAGATAGAGGCACAGAGACAGTTAGAGGCACAGAGACAGTTAGAGGCACAGAGACAGATAGAGGCACAGAGACAGATAGAGGCACAGAGACAGATAGAGGCACAGAGACAGATAGAGGAAGGGACAGACAGAGACAGATAGAGGCAGAGAGGGAGAGAGACGGAGGAAGACAGAGGGAGACAGGGACAGACAGACAGACAGATAGAGACAGGGACAAACACCTGTGCGAACCCCCCCTGCGTGAACCCCCACTGCGTGATCCCCCACGCATGACCCCCCCATGCATGACCCCCCCACGCATGACCCCCCCACGCCGAGCCACCCGCGTGAACCCCACGTGACTCCCCCGCGTGACCCCCACGCGTGACCCCCCACGCGAACCCCCCACGGGAACCCCCCACGGGAACCCCCCTGCGCGAACCCCCCTGCACGAACCCCCCGCGCGAACCACCTCCCGCACAAACCACCCTCCCCCGCACGAACCACCCTCCCCCACGCGAACCCCCCCTTCGCAATCATTGCCGTTAGTATTCACATATTGCTCACAAAGAATACCACTAGTCTTCAAACAGTGGTCACAATCAATGAGATTAGCCTTCATTTTGCTCTTGAAATAGAACAAGAGCTGCAAATAAACCCTAACAGAATACTACTAAGCTTCAAATACTATTCTTCTAGAATACTACTAGTCTTCTTTTAGCAATCAAATGACGTGTTCATTATGTATTTGAAGGGTAGTTGAGTAGAACTAGTATTCCCTCATTTCCATATTTCGGCTTGTGGGCATACTACTTAGTCTTCATGCTTACTAAATAAATACTATATTTTAATAGTAAATGAATAGTAAATGAATACCGCTGTAACCACTGGAATCACACTAAGTGAAGATCTTCCATTTTGGTGAGGGAAGTTACTCTACTTCCCCTGCCAGGCTATATATATCATAGGCGGATATCAAATTCAGTGTCCCTTCATAGTAGCTTGTTAAACCTGGATGTCCAAACACTCTGTCTATAGTTGTTAGACATAAATCACAACTCGATTTTTATCAGATATAAAATGCGGAGGGGTTACAGGGTGTCAGTGCAGGGGCCCAGACGCTTAGGCTGCAGGGTAGATAGATGACCTCAGTTCACTAATCGTGCAGGCACTTCTGGAAAAAGAATGTGGCTTTGGGCGGGCCGTTTCACATCACTGTTTTTGCTAGCAATTCTAATACTGCCCCCGTTGCAGACTAGGTCTTCATGGCGGCTCCAATATCCCCTGTGGCAGACTCACCCAAGATGATGGCGAGATCTCACTAATGGGTCCGGAATGGGGCGGGCAGGCAGCCACCACAGTCCTGCTGCAGTCACAGCAGCCCGGCAGCATGCTCTGGGAGCAACCTGGGCAATGAGGCGCACCGCTAAATTCACTCGGCCATCAACAGCTGTGGATGCAGGGTCTACAGCTGTCGCACTAAGGCCCCCAGCGGGAGCAGAACAACCGGTCTTTGTGCAGCTTAGCTCCAAACGACTTCAGGACTCACCTCCTCATCAGACACGGTGTCTCCACTCGGGCAGCTCTCGTGGCCTCAGAACCATTCAGCACGGCAACAGGTCCGACCTGGCATGTCCCGACGGACGCCAGGAGCATCTCACCAACAGCGGTGACTCGCACAGGTACAGCTATACAGACTTTCACATGCAGGCCACCAACTTGCAAGGCTCATCGCCTTTGACGGCAGCACATGCCAGGCCCCAACTCGTATCTCTTGGCCGGCAGTAAAAAAAACGGTCCTGCTGCCTCGTCACGGCAGCAGAGCACTTAAGGCTTATTTATTTTTAAAAGCAGCCATCTCTACCAACACAGGATTACTTAGGAGGATAGTCCCGGGCAGCAGTAGGCTCACTTAAGTGCAGCCATCTTGCTTACGGGCTCTATGGCTGCCCCCAATTTACATTAATATTTAACATCAAAATATTTAAAATCAAAGATGAGGTGATGAGCTTTGCATGTGACATGTGTGTTATCGTTTACATGGCAGCTGTACATTAGTCTTTATTTGGTTTTACTTCTTAACCATAACTGCACTGTAACTAGAGAAGTGTGGCTCAATGGTTAGAGCGGCAGACCCTGATGCAGTACTCTGGCCGGGACCAGGGTTCAATTCTTCCTCGGCGGGTCTCGGGCTCAATTTACTCGGACCTGATAATTCTCGCCTCAGTGCCTATTCTAATCATGAGACCCACTCTGCACCTCTGGGCAATAGCTTGCTTAATCTCTACAACGGCCCAAACAATGCTGAGGAGGCCTGACTTCACCTTGGGGGTGCACAGGAGTGGGCTCCTCACAGGGAAAGGCCAGGAAGGGTTCCTCGGCGGTATTCGTACAAGCGCCAAGATGCCTACAGGTAGTCGTGCGCTATACAAGTGCGTAATCATTTCATTTAATTTCAACTGTGTTTTTTATGGGAATTTCCGAGGATTATTTTGAACATACGTTGAAGTGATGAAAGCAATGCTAGCAATAACTTTATGTTAACCTTTTCTCAGTATTTTTTTTATCATATAGCACATTCAATTGTTCCCACCAGCCAACCACCCACAGGGTGCTAAACCCACCTGTGCATGGTCTTGGGATTGCTGCCTGACCAGACCAAGCAAAGACACTACTCTGCATAAAGTCCTACTTATATGCCAAGTTTGGTGTTATTCTATTCAGCTCTTTTATCCTGTATCGAGGAGCAAAGAATATGTAAACTGTATCTTTTGGGAACTCCTCTATTTGAGGTCCCTGCTTTATGTGCATGAAAGTTGGCAAGAACCCAAAGTGAATGATTTTTTTTGTTTAAGTTTCTTACAGATTTGTAGTATGGCAACAAAGGTATTAGCAAAACAAAAAACTCTGACCTAGAACTACATATGCACTGATGCACACGTCCATAGTCGGGTGACTATGCGATTAAAACCGTGAGTGCCAAAAGATTTGAAAAGCTCTTTTCCACCATAAAGCCAAAGCCAGTGATCAAGGGAAATACTCCTGAAACGCATATGGTGATGATGGCAGAGTATGCGCTGGGAGTTTATCTGTGTTTGTGCTGCTGCCTGCTAAAGAATAAAGAGGTGAATTCTTACGTTGTGTGTGGCGTCTCCACTTTTTGAGCAGCTTCAAATGGATATGTAGTGGCCTGCTCTTACCACGAAGTAGCCCCACTGCAGATTGTAGCGGGTCTAGGCGTTCTTATCATTAGACGCACACCAGGCACGCGTAGCCCCCTTGGGAGGCATACGCTGAGCAGTACATCAAATCTGACCATAACAGCGACCCAACGGATTTTTAAACCTGTGGAGGGAAAGGTACAGCATTTTCCACAATGGATTTTACATACCTGTAACTACTGTTACCAAGATGCACTGATGCACGCGCCCATAGGGGCTGGACTATGCGAATAAAACCGTGAGTGTCAAACGATTTGAAAAGCTGTTTTCCACCATAAAGCCAAAGCCAGGGATCAAGGGAAATACTCCTGAAACGCATATGGCGGTGATGGCAGAGCACGCATTGGGAGGTCATCTGTGTTTGTGCGACTGCCTGCTAAAGAATAAAGAGTTGAATTATTACGTTGTGTGTGGTGTCATCACTTTTTAAGGAGCTTCAAACATATATATATAAATAAACAAGCACACCAGCGACTTCCTATTTTCACGAGGAAATCGAATTAGTCAGACGAGCGTGGCTGAGAGGGGGAAAAGGGAGACCACCCGAACCAGCCACAGACGCACAAGGAGAGGTGGGGGGCACCTGTCCCAAAAGAGGTGCCAACAACGCCTCCATTTGAGATGTCATCAGTGATGTCACTGACCATGTCATGAATGATCTAATATGTGACATCATCAGCAGTGGATTGCGGGTGCGCGAAATATAGTTAGTACAACTAACTATATAGGAGCAATTTCATTGGTTTTGTATGAGTAAAATGTCCAGCTAACTATAACACCACTAAAACTTATAGTTTTTTGAGTGAATTTCAAAGGTTTTTTAAAAACGAATTCCTAACTATATAACTCCTGAAACCTATGGTTTTTTCAGTGAATTTCAAAGGTTTTTTTAAATGCTAATTCCTAACTATATAAGGCCTGAAACCTCTGGTTTTTTCAGTGAATTTCAAAGGTTTTTTAAATGCTGATTCCTAACTATATAAGGCCTGAAACCTATGGTTTTTTTAGTGAATTTCAAAGGTTTTTTAAATGCTAATTCCTAACTATATAAGGCCTGAAACCTATGGTTTTTTTCAGTGTTTTTAAAAAAAAAATTGATTGGTTAACTGGCTTATTAAGTGTATCTTAGTGAATACATATATTAGCGAGTAATGTTTAAATATTTAAATATATGCATGAGTGATGTAATATGTGACGTCATCAGCAGTGCATTGCAGACGTGCAAGTTATAGTGAGTCCAACTAACTATAACGTGGGAATTTCAATGGTTTTATGCGAGTAAAATTTCCAGCTAACTATAACTGGTGTGAAACCTATGGTTTTTTCAGTGAATTTCAAAGGTTTTTTAAATGCTAATTCCTAACTATAACTGGTGTGTAACCTATGGTTTTTTCAGTGAATATATATATATATATATATATATATATATATATATATATATAATTTCTATGGCAAAATGAAACCCCTCATTTTGTTCCTTTTCAAATTAAATGTATTAAGTGTTACCACTTTATTCCAATCAAGATGACTTCAGGTGTGCCATACTTTTGTCATAAGTAAGACTGTTAGCGTTCTAGTTGTTCTTTAGAACACTCTGGGACATTTTGTCATTGGGCTATAGTTGGGCTACATCTGGCTGATATTTGGGCTACATTTGGGCTCTTTTGTCTCTGGTGGCCATCTTGGGAGACTGCATATCAGAATTTTTTTAATGAAATATAAGAGGATTTGAGAAGTCACTCAAAATGTGCCCTAATTTTTCTTTCTTCAGCACTAATCATAATTTCTATGGCAAAATGAACCCCCTCATTTTGTTCCTTTGCAAATTAAATGTTTTAAGTGTTAACACTTTATTCCAATCAAGATGACTTCAGGTGTGCCTACTTTTGTCATAAGTAAGACTGTTAGCGCTCTAGTTGTTCTTTAGAACACTCTGGGACATTCTGTCATTGGGCTATAGTTGGGCTACATCTGGCTGATATTTGGGCTACATTTGTTTTTTTTGTCTCTGGTGGCCATCTTTGGGCTACATTGGGCTACATTGGGCTACATTGGGCTACATTTGGGCTCTAACATATATATAGCCCAATGTAGCCCAATATATATTTTTTCAAAGTTAATTTTCGTAAAAACCACTGGAGCACATATCTTGGATAACAACTTAGACTGTCTCTTTATAACAGAGACATGGACGGATGAGGCGGCCGATCCAGATATGGCAGTTGCGGCCCCCCCAGCCTATAAAGCCTACCGTCTAGATAGAGTAGGGAAGCGTGGAGGGGGGCTAGCCATCATAGCCCGCGATCACGTAAGTGTGAGAATGTCACATATCCCTTCCACCTCTTGTGAAGCCCTCCAATTTGATCTTAAGCTTACTCCGTCGTTTCATTTCAAAGGTATGCTTTTATATCGACCCCCAGGCGCCCGTACTGGCTTCCTCGCCAACCTAGGCTCGATACTCGAAGCATTGGCGATGGAAGACTCGTTTACAGTTATGGGTGATATGAATTTCCATCTTGAGAAGTCTTTTGATAATGACACCCGTACCTTGATATCAGATATGAATACCTTGAGTCTTCGGCAATTGGTCACTATCCCCACTCACAAGGCCGGCCATACTCTGGATGGCATCTTTTCCAATATGGAAGGCCTAAAAATAATAGATACCTTGCCCATGCCTTGGACTGATCACTATGCCATCTTAATGAGAATCTCAGTCATGGCGAACAGGACTAGAAGATACTCCGCATTGAGACCAGAACCTTTTAAGGTCTGGAAAGATATCAATCAGACAGAGCTAACTGCTCTTCTGGATAGGATCCGGCCTTGTCTGTCCACTGACCCCAACACTGTCACATGTCAATTTCAGGAGTGGCTGGGCACTGCAACAAACACCTTAGCCCCGACTAAACAGCCTTCGAGAAATAGAACAGCGCCCTCGGCCCCGTGGTTCACAGAGGAACTGCGCAAACAGAAACAAATCTGCAAAAATAGGGAAAGGCATTGGCGCAGATCCTACAGCTCAGAAAGCAAAGCTAGCTACAAGGAAGCACTAGGGCTGTATAAAGCCCTCATTGTCGAAACTAAGAAAAAGTTCTTCACAGAACAGATCGATACCGCCAAAAACTCCAGTAAAAAACTGTATGAGATCACTAAGATCTTAGCGGGAAACACTCCGGATCTAGTTCCGCCACCATCCCAATCTTTCTGCGATTCATTGGCCAATTTCTTTTTTACCAAGGTGAATGATATATATCAAGCATTCTCCGCTAAAACGGTAATCCAATCGTCCATGCCTGACAGCATGACTCAGGACACTGAACTGCTCCAGTTCACAGACTTAGCAGAGACACAAATCAAGGACATTATTGCTACCATTAAATCTGGATCTGCATTAGATCCCTGTCCTCTCAAGGTCAACCGTCCGGTGATTGATTGTTTGGCTCCTGATATCACCTCAGTCTGTAATGCGATGTTCAGAACTGGGATATACCCGGACTCACTGAAGAATACACTGGTTAAGCCTCTCTTGAAGAAAGCCAATCTGGACAAGGAGCAATTAAAAACCTACCGCCCCATAGCCAGCCTACCTTTCTTAGCCAAGGTAGTTGAGAAAGCTATGAACATACAACTTTCGGAGTTTGTAGAGAAGCACCAATTATTGGACAACACCCAATTCGGCTTTCGTAAGTACCATGGTACGGAGACTGCCCTAATTAAAGCGACTGAGGATATACGAGTGATCCGGGACCAGGGAGGAACAGCGGTACTGGTATTACTCGATTTATCTGCAGCCTTCAACACGGTCGACCACAAGATCTTGGTGGACCGTGTCGGAAAGATGGGCATTGCCACCTGGCAAAGAACCTGCTCTCCTCTTTTTTGGCTGGGAGAACGCAGGTGGTCACATTGGGGCATTTTCAATCAGACAAGCTGTCACTGCCGTGTGGGGTACCCCAAGGCTCATCCCTAAGTCCGACACTATTTAATATCTATGTGTCGGACCTGGCATCTGTCATCAAGGCCCATGGGATGAGCCTTACCTCCTACGCAGATGACACGCAGCTTGTGTTGGCCATTAATGGTGATGGAGAGATGGTAGCAGAAAACTTCAAGGGGGCATGAGGGCGATTGTAAAAATAAATAAATAAATAAATAAATAAATAAATAAATATCTTGAGACATAGCAAAGGCACATCGGGCTACCAGTCCCTACAATTTTGCCAAGTTTGGTGGAAAACCATTCAGCCGTTCGGGCTAAAAGTGAGTCCAACCGCCCTATGGAAATTAACATGGGGAAAACACGTTTTGGGACCCCCCTTTTATCTCGGCCCCCGCTTGACGAATCCCCCCCAAACTTTCAGGGAAGGAGCGGAGCGCGCGAGGCAAAGTTAAGGAAAATTTCAGGAAGATTCCTCAACCGGCGGCAAAGTTATTCCCAATAGAATGTTGCGATTTCCCTATGGAAAACAATCCTAACTATATATACCTACTGGGCATTTTTTGGTACATATATATATATATATATATATATATATATAACCTACTGGCGGTCGCCAGTAGGTATATATAGTTAGGATTTTTTCTCTATGGGTTTTTTGAAAATTCTATGTCTAATAACTTTGGCGTTTGTGGACGGAATTGGCTGAAATTTTCAGGAAAATGGCACATTTTGTTTCTGAGCAGCCCTTGAAAATTTGGGGGGGGTTCGTCAAGGGGGGGCCGAGAAAAAAGGGGGGTCCCAAAACGTGTTTTTAACATTGAGTTTTCCATAGGGCGGTTGGCCTCACTTTTAGCCCGAACGGCTGAATGGATTTGCACGAAACTTGGCAAAATTGTAGGGACTGGTAGCCCGATGTGCCTTTTGTAGGTCTCAATATATGTGCTCCAGTGAATTTTGAGAAATTAACGTTTAAAAAAAGATATATATCTGTAACAGCGGACCGGGCAGCGCTCTGGTTCGCGGACTTTTCGCGCAACGGAGCTTTGTGAAGCGAAGCTGATTGGTTCTCCGGCGTCTGTCAACATTCCAAACAGTCCGTAGCGGCCGCCATCTTGTCTCTCGGTAGGATCGAGAGACAAGAGGAGGTCAAAACAAAGGGGGAAATAACTATAAGGGGGCATAGTAGATCCTCGCTGACCCCCTAGGTTTGATGTGGAGGTTTTAAAAGGGCCCCGCGGGGCAAAAAAAAAACAAAATAATAATAATCGAACGGCTGAATGGATTTGCACGAAACTTGGCAAAATATTAGGGACTGGTAGCCCGATGTGCCTTTGCTAGGTCTCAATATATGTGCTCCAGTGGATTTTGAGAAATTAACGTTCAAAAAAAGATATATATCTGTAACAGCGCTCCGCTTCGCGTACTTTTCGCGTTACGGAGCTTTGCGAAGCTGATTGGTTCTCCGGCGTCTGTCAACATTCCAAACAGTCCGTAGCGGCCGCCATCTTGTCCCTCGGTAGGATTGAGAGACAAGAGGAGGCCAAAGCGAAGGGGGAAATGACCATAAGGGGGCATAGTAGATCCTTCCTGACCTCTTAGGTTTGATTAACCATTTTGCCAAGTTTGGTGTAATTCCGTTCAGCCATTCAGGCTGTAGACGTATGTAAATGTCCTATGGAAAATTGCATGGGGAAAACACATTTGAAAGTGTTGAAATTTAGAACCAATTAAAATGTTACTTTGGTTTTGTATTTGTGTGTGATGAAAGTTAATTGGTTATGTATATATGTCAAATGAGAGGAAACCACAGCCATTTTGTGATACTACTGTCTGAGGTACATTTGTGAGGAATTTTTGGTGGTGAATTTCTGGTGTTTGATTTACACAGTACTAACACTTCTGCTACTTTTAAAAAGGTGAGTTGTTAATTTGTAAGGGGAACTATGTTGTACACTTGAAGATAATTTGAAAAATGTTTTCTGTTATTTATTTGCAGTCCTTCTGTTATACTAAATACTTGATAAAGTTAGTTTTATATTATGTATTACTAAAGACGATAAATGAAAGTGATTATTTTTTTCTGCAATTTACAGCAAGCAATTTCAAAATAAAATGGCTCACAATGAAGAGACCGTGGCAATTTCTTTTGAATTGTCCAACACATTGATTGAAATTGAGAGCACCAATAATGAAATATTGTCACAAGGAGGACATGACTTGTATGATTCCATTAGATTGATTGAAATGGACAGCACCAAGAATGAAATATTGTCACAAGGAGATGACTTGAATGATTCCACTACATTGATTGAAATTGAGAGCACCAATAATGAAATATTGTCACAAGGAGGAGATGGCTTGTATGATTCCATTAGATTGATTGAAATGGACAGCACCAATAATGAAATATTGTCACAAGGAGGAGATGACTTGAATGATTCCACTACATTGATTGAAATTGAGAGCACCAATAATGAAATATTGTCACGAGGAGATGACTTGAATGATTCCACTACATTGATTGAAATTGACAGCACCAATAATGAAATATTGTCACAAGGAGGAGATGACTTGAATGATTTTTTTGATCAATCTCTTGATGGCGAATTTATCGAGTGTTTGGAGACCATAGAGTTACAAGAATCATCATTGGAGACTTTTAATGAGGACATTGCTGATGAGGACATGTTACTAGTTCTTTCAAATTTAGAAAATTCTGAAGAATAAATTTATATTTAGAAATCAAAAATTGTTTGAGACATTATTCATTTTTATTTTTAATTTATGAGGTTGTAGCGAAGTGATTGTAGTATAAAATGAGACTTATAGTATAGAGTGCAACATTTTTATGTTACATGGTAAGTTTACTCATATTTACTTCCCTTCTGCCACTATATTATCTCCAATGTGTATTTGACATGTCTTCTTCATCTCCGGCCTCCTTTCTCTCACTGTGTGTCTCCGATGCATCTTATCGCTGGTATTTTGTGTAATTACAGAAGAGAGTAAAATAAAATAGTTCGGAACGTGAAAAGGGGGCAAAGTAGAGTACTCCTCACCCCCTAGGCCTTTTTAGGCGGTCCCAAAAGGATCAGTTTCTGCTTTCCTGAGAGATTATGGTATGAGTTCCATATACCACAATAACTTGCATTACAACATGCAAGATATCTATCTCCTATTACCAACTTTTGGAGATATTCGCGCTAAGCGCGAATATCTCCAAAAAGTAACACCTGCCCTGAGCAGTTCTTAGCCATGTTATCCAATGGGAGGTGGATAACATGGCTAAGAGTATTAGCTCGGTAATGCATGAATATCGCTGAGTTTTTAGCGATATTCATGCATTGCGGCCGTTTATTATCGCATTTGCGATAAACCTTGATAATAGTAAGGTTTATCTTCGATAATTTCTGACGATGCTTAGTGGTAAAAAATTGGTTGGTAAGCATCGTTAGCGATAAATATCGCTTAACTTTGGTAATATGCCCCAACGTCTGTTAACGTTCGATTCGAAGGAAATGAGGAAGTGTTGAAAAACATTGTCTGCGCCATCTTGCCTTTTTTGAAATGCCACACTTTTGTCGTGCACGGCAGCCATTTTAGATGTCTTGACCAGACCCACTCTCTGCACGCTGTCGATTCGTAGCATGGCTCCTCACCCACGCAAGCATCTTCCCTAGGCACTGGTCACCACCGCTCTCTCTCTTATGCATGGGCAATAAACCTCCCCCCATCTGCGCTGCTCTTCCCTGAGAATCACACTCTGTGCCCGCCCGACACCTCCCTTTCGCCCTATTCACTACCGCACCCTCTGACACTCCTCTTTCTCTGTGTCCGATTGTCCAGGCTATCAGCTAGCCCTGCAGATGTAGTTTATGGCCCCAGCTGTAAAGAATCACCCCTCTTCAAAGGAGTTATAGTAGATCAAGGCCCACACTAGATGAGATCCGTCACACCACACGTGTTCCTACTATCTGAAAACCATCCTGTATTGTGATTGGGGAGGGGACCGAGCCTGAAGCGGAAGATTCCAGGAATGACTCTTTGTACATCAAAGTTTTTACAATTATGTGTCACATTAAAAATATATAGCACTCCAACAAAGTAGTAGGAATATAAAACTTTAATAACATATAAATATATACAACAAAACAAAAACAGTAAAAACATTTAAACAACGAAGAGACCGTGGCAATTTCTTTTTAATTATCCAATAGATTTATTGAAATTGACAGCACCAATAATGAAATATTCTTGTCAGTAGCGGTCTGTTGTGCGAATAGTTCCAAGGCAGCAGAACGCGCTGAAATCTAGATGGCACGAAAGTGATGTCTAGTAAGTTGCCGCCCAGCAAAAAACGGCGTGGGGCGCCGCGGGGGTGAGTGAGTCCAGTAGGCACCACAGCTATTCTTACCGGCATTGCAGAATTACTGCTGGGGACAATGCCTGTGCTGTAGCAGGGTCACAGCAGAAACAAAAAGGATTCTGTTGAAGATGTTGTTGGTTTTCAATTTGAAAACAGTTCTGGTGTCAACTGCTATGCTAATGTAGTGGTTAATGTTTTGTTTTCTCTAGAAAATGTAAAAGAGGGGGAGGCAGTCCAAAGTTCCGTTAAAAGGGCAAAGGAAAGGATCGGTGGTTTGAACTATCAGTCAAAAAGGGGAGGGGGTGCAATAATTTTTCCTACCGGGTCACACTGTGCTTTCACCGGAAGTGAGGTCTGCAGGATTCTAGTAATTCAAAGTGAGGCTGGCGCCAGCATGGGAGCGCCGACGTCCCGCGGATACAGTTTCGTCACTCCACGGGCGATCATGGCAGTCATTCCCCATCGGGGGTCGGAGACTCCCGCGGCTCCTCTAGAATCTTCAAGGTCGTGGAGGACTACGGTGGTGGAGTCAACCAGTGACCGGGCCATTTCTTTATGTTGGGCCCGCTCTTGCCAGGTCGACCGCCATTTTGAGAGTTCGGCAGCTACCGGCGATCGCGGGGTCACATGAGCGGACGGGCTCCACCCTGCCGGGCGAGACGTTGCAGCATGGCCACAGTGGAAGAACCCTTTTCCGGGCGCCTGGAGCGCTGAGGGTGCAGCTGGGAAGCCTCCACCTGGGTGAGGCGGGAGAGGCCTGTTCGCACCGTCTCTCCCTCCCAGTGCACCCCACGGCGTCTCGCTTGAGATTTGTTATGGCCGGACCAGGCGATGAGGACGAGGGGGGGGTCGGAGGCATGTGCAAGACATCCCCCCCCAGTGTTGTCGCAGCCATTATAAAAGAAAGAAGTGTCCCGTCCGTCTTCGGGCCGGGCTTCCGGTGGATGTCGGCCGGACGCCCCTGGCTCTGGCCCCATGTACGGGTTTCTTGGTTTATCGGCTGCAGCCGGATCCCGTCGGCCTCGGCCCCCCGACCGTTGGTGGTCGGACCGGAAGAGCATGTGGCGGGACTACCTGCAACTCTCAAGGGCCACCGCGGCCAGACTGGGAGAGAGAGGGGAGGGTCGAGGAGACATTCCCCCCCCCTGCAACTGTTCAGCGTTGTAAAGGCAATCCCCTGGCCGGGTCCCGCTGGCCTCGGCCTCTCCTTCGGCTACACCCTACGTTAGGATCTCCTGGCCGAGGCGTGGCAGCAGGACCTGCCTTATATGGGCTGCTCCCGGCTGGGCGTAGCCGGAACCCTGCCCCACCTTGGAAGTTTCCAGAGTGGGGGTGGATGTTCTACTGACTTGCATTTTCCCTAGTCTATCGATTTTTTTGGCGTGGCAGGCGGTGGGACAGCGAGGGGTGATTTGGTTTCTCTTACTGTTTTTCTGGTCTCTCACCACTGGCATATTTTAACGTTTTCTTGTTTCTAGGACATTAATAGGTTTTATCATTACGTTATGTTATCGTTTCTTTGTTCGTTGTTTAATAAAAGTTCATGTTCATCAGTGGCCTACTGATTTTCGTTTTCCTATTTTTTTCTTTCCAGGTTGTTTCATGGTAAAGTTTCTGTTAACAGGATACAGTGATCACTTCGTTATTATTGCATATGTCCTTTTCACTAGGGGTGCTCTCTGGTCGGGCCAGATGACGTATCTCTAGTAAATGGTCCGGGTGAAAAAGGTGCATCAATCAGTGGGGAGTAGATAGGCATGACAGATTACAAGGGGGGAGAACGGTCCGCATTACGTACCCTTTCACTACTTGCAAAGATTTTCCTACGTTTATTTGCAAACAGGGAATACCTCCAAAAAGAACTAATTCCCAAACAGTCAATGTTCGGACAATCAATCAATCAATGAGGAATGAAATAGGTACGACGTGTTAAAGGCTTGCGTTACCTACCCTTCACTATCTGCAAAGGGAGATAGAATATTCCTATTCTTCCTCGTTTGCAGGTAGAGAAGATCCTTAAGAGAATTAACTTCGAACAATTCAATGCTCGATTGAAACAATCAAGAAGGGGTACTGTGAACACAAATGAACGCCGCTTATATACATACGCATTGCTATTTTCAACAGGTTGTTCCTAATGTTTCTATTTTAGCGAGGTCAAAAGAGATCCCATTAGTGGCCTACTGATTTTGCTCGATTCCTTTTGTTTTTTTACACGATTTTTCGCTATCTGCAAAGACTAAACAGAGTATTGCGACTCTGTGCTTGTTTGTAAATAGAGAATGAACCAAAGAGAACAATCAATCAAATGGAGAGAGAAGCAGGCACGACGGATTACAAAGGGGGCAAAGGGCTGCGTTAACTACCCTTCACTATCTGCAAAGAGAGAGTACTCCTAATAGAAATGAGGGATGGGGGGCAGCAATCAAAGCAGATCAGTGTGCATAAACACGAAAAAAAAAATTCTTACCACGTACTTGACATTCGACAGCTTATGATATTTGCTATTAAAAAACCATTGAAATTCACTGAAAAAACCATAGGTTATAGACCATATATAGTTAGGAATTAGCATTTACAAAACCTTGAAAATTCACTGAAAAAACCATAGGTTATAGACCATATATAGTTAGGAATTAGCATTTACAAAACCTTGAAAATTCACTGAAAAAACCATAGGTTATAGACCATATATAGTTAGGAATTAGCATTTAAAAAACCTTATTTTACTCACACAAAACCATTGAAATTCCATATATAGTTAGTTGCACTAACTATATATCGCGCACCCGCAATCCACTGCTGATGATGTCACATATTACATCATTCATGACATGGTCAGTGACATCACTGATGACATCACTGATGACATCTCAAATGACATCACTGATGACATCACTGATGACATCTCATTTGACATCAATGACCACATCACTGATGATATCATTCATGTGACAATACAATGCATCTCCTCACACTTTAATATAACCTCTGTTACACCCAGTGTTAAATACAGAGTATAATTTTTGAAACCATTGACACACCAATACTAGTTACTACATACGCACTCAGTGATTCCTATGTTTACACACACATTCACTCATTTACCCATACAATCATTCATACATACAATCACTCATCTTTACAACACTATCATATGCACTCATACACCTATACAGACTCTCACACTCTGTCACTCATCCATGGAGTTACTCACACACCTAGTCAGTCCTGTAAAGAATCAATCACACTTCCATTTTCTAATCTATACAGTTAAACATAGAGCACCTTACATTTTGAAACATATACTAACACATAATTACTCTCTTATACAATCATTGATACAAGTACACATTGATCTGCACAGAGTCACACACCTCCCAGCCAGCCACACACACACTCAGTCTCCCATACAAATACTTGGGCAATCAATCAATAACCCATATAGTTACTCATATAGCTACTGATCAACACATGCAGCAGTTTACAGAACAACAGACATAATGATGCACAAATTAAGACAGTTTAGTCACTAACCCATGCACTCAGTGAGACACATTTAATCACTCACTCATACAGTCAGTCACGCACCTACTAAATCCTTCATCCAGACACTTCTACATCTACTCATTCTTCAATATGTAAAACATATTTAAACTTTACAGAAACACACAGTCACTGGATGATGTCATCAGTGATGTCATCAGTGATGTCATTTGAGATGTCATCAGTGATGTCATCAGTGATGTCACTGACCATGTCATGAATGATGTAATATGTGACATCATCAGCAGTGGATTGCGGGTGCGCGATATATAGTTGGTGCAACTAACTATATATGGAATTTCAATGGTTTTGTGTGAGTAAAATAAGGTTTTTTAAATGCTAATTCCTAACTATATATGGTCTATAACCTATGGTTTTTTCAGTGAATATATATATATATATATATATATATATATATGTGTGTGTGTGTATATATATTACCTACTGGTGGTTGCCAGTGGTAGTTATAGTTAGGAACTAGTTTCCATAGGAAAATCCACACAATTTTATTTGGAATAACTTTGGCGCTGGTGGACGAATATTCGTGGAATTCTCCAAGAAGATGGCCTGCTCCGCTCCTTCCCTGAAAGTTTGGGGTTGATCCGTCAAGCGGGGGCCAAGAATAAAGGGGGGTCCAAAACGTGTTTTCCCCATGCAATTTTCCATAGGACCTTTAGCCAGGGCTACAGCTCGATCAGCTGAACGGAAATACACCAAATTTGGCAGAGAGGTAGAGTTCGGTTCGCAGATCACCCTTTTTGTTAAATGGTGTAAATCCGTTCAGTAGTTCCTGAGAAAATAAAAAGTAAAATCATAGATATATCTTGAGGCGCTTATCCTACGCGTACAGTACGCGTACAGGTATGCGTACGTACGCGAACGGACACGTACCTTTCCGAGCACGAGCTGCATGCTCATTGGCTGTCAACTGTCTGTCAACACCCCAAACCAGAAAATGTTGGCAGCCATCTTGTGCCTCAGTAGACTGAGGCACAAGAAAACAGGAAAACAAAGGTGAAAACGAAGAAAAGGGGGCAGGGTAGAAACACCCTGACCCCCTAGGCCTGCTCAGGGGGTCCCACAAGGACCACCAGGGCAAAAAAACTAATTATTTTTTTGTTAAAGTCATGGGGTACGCGTACCTTTCAGAGTACGAGCTGCATGCTCATTGGCTGTTAACACTCCAAACAAGGAAGTGTTGGCACCCATCTTGTGCTCGGTATGCAGCAGAAAAACAAACATGTAGAACGCAAAAAGGGGGCAGAGTAGGAACACCCTGACCCCCTAGGCCTGCTCAGGGGGTCCCACAAGGACCCCCAGGGCCCCAAAATTATTATTTTTTTTAAATCACGGGGTACGCGTACGTACGAGTACTCCGTGAAAAAAAAACGGTCTTTTTTTTTCAAATTAGCCCCGGGGGACCAAATCCATTCCAATCCCCCCCTCACTGCCCCGGGGCAAAGTAATTATATTAGCGGGGGTACACGGGCCCCCTCGCAGCCCCGGGGACCGCCACCTCCCCGGGGCTCTAATATGTAAAATAGGGGGGGTCAGTGATGGACCCCCCAGCCCCGGGGACCACCACCCTCTGGGGCTTTTAACGCAGCCCCCTGGCGCATACTGGAGGCTCCTGGTGGGTTAGTTGGCCCCCAGGGACCCCCAGTATGCAAGGGGAATTAGTTCCCCCTCTGGAAAAGCGTCAGGGGGCTGAATTGCAGAGAGGTGTAAAAAGGGGCATGGCCTCATTACACCTCTCTGCAACGCAGCCCTCTGGCGCATACTGGAGGTTCCTGGAGGGCTAGTTGGCCCCCCGGGACCCCCAGTATGCAAGGGGAATTAGTTCCCCCTCTGCAAACGTGCCAGGGGGCTGCATTGCAGAGAGGTGTAAAAAGGGGCATGGCCTCATTACACCTCTCTGCAACACAGCCTCCTGGCGCATACTGGAAGTTCCTGGTGGGCTAGTTGGCCCCCAGGGACCCCCAGTATGCAAGGGGACTTAACCCCCCAACTTAGAACACGCTACAGGGCGCGTTTGCACAGTGGTGAAGGTAGGGGGCGGGGCTTGAGGTGATGTGAGTGCAAACATGCCCTGTGGCGCGTTTTAAGTTGGGGAATTAATTCCTGTTCAATCCAGAGGTCCCCTAAGGGGCAACTAGTACAACAGGTATCTCCAGTAAGCGCCACTGAGCTGTGTAGCAGAGTGTTGTAAAAAGGGGGCATGCCCTTTGAACACCTCTCTGCAACACAGCTGCCTTGCACATACTGGAGGTACCTGATGGCTAGTTGGCTCACAGGGGACCTCAGGATTGAAGAGGAATTAATACCCCAAACTCAAACGCACCACAGGGCGTGTTTGCACACATGTTAACTCAGGCCCCGCCCCTTTCGTTCACTACTGAGCAAACTCCGAATTCCGATTTACTCACCTGTTATCACAAGAAACGTCAGTGCTGCATCTTTGAGCGCACTACTGATCCTGAAAAGTAATTCTAAACATCCTTACAGTAACTTGAATTTCCTTCCATAGGTTATCATTGCCTGATATATAAAATATATATAAATTAAAAAATATATTAAATAAAATAAAAAAAAATTCAATATTTAAAAAATATATATTTTTCAAATTATATAAAAAATATGTAATGTAATTTAAAAATAAAATATCTAAAAATAAATCATTTCAAATAATGTAGTAAATTAGTATAAAAAAATATAACAATTAATACATTTAAAAATTATGATTTACAAAACCTTTGAAATTCACTGAAAAAACCGTAGGTTTCAGCCACGTTATAATTAGGAATTAGCATTTAAAAAACCTTAGAAATTCACTGAAAAACCATAGGTTTCACACATGTTATAGTCAGCTGGACATTTCACTCATACAAAACCATTGAAATTCCCCCGTTATAGTTAGTTCAGCTAACTATAACTCGCGCGCCCGCAATGCACTGCTCATGACGTCACATATAACATCACTCATGACATGGTCAGTGACATCACTGATGACATCACTGATGACATCACTGATGACATCATCCTTGTGAAAGAGTGGCAGATCTCCTCTCAGCGTAATATAACCCTTGATACACACATTCAAAAATAGAAACTAAGATTTTCAAAAAAACGGAGATACCGATACCAGTTAGAACAATCCTATTCAGTAATTCCAAAATCAACACACATATCCACTCATTCACCAACAGTTCTATATAGTCACTCATACATGTACTCACTCATCGTATGTACTCATACACCTATACATCCTGTTACACACCGACACTCATCCATAGAGTTACTCACACACATACTCACACATGCAAATAAACTATCAAACATCCATTTATTTGCATATACAGCTATACACAAACAACTGCACTTACTTTTACAGAATCGTACACATACTTACTCTCTTAAACAATCACTTATAGAAATACATACTTATTTATACAGGAACTCTTCCAATCTCTCACTCTCACATAATCACTTATATACATCAATACTCACATATACTAGATTAAAACATATGTAGTTACCCATAAAGATACTATTGAGACAGTCATTCACTCACTAACACACCCATACACACACTCATCCACCCATACAGTCCTGCACACATGCTGTCTTCAAAACACATACAAACAGTGAGTTACCCATTCATGCATCTATGCGGTAAGTAATACCCCCCACCAAACCATACAGACACTCATACTGATACTCTAAAAACCAACTAATAATCCAAATCGACACTCATGTAGCTAGTCACCAACCCATGTAGCCACTTATACACAAAGTGAGACACTGATACAGATATTTACATATTTAAACATTACTCGCTAATACATGTATTCACTAAGATACACTTAATAAGTCACTTATGCAATCATTTTTATAAAAAAACATCAATTGGACTCTTATTTACCCATTTATTCTACCGTCGACCTTTAGATATACATATATAAAAAATATTTATTTTTCAGAAAGACACACATTCACTGGATTATGTCATCAGTGATGTTATCAGTGATGTCTTTTGAGATGTCATCAGTGATGTCATGAGTGATGTCACTGACCATGTCATGAGTAATGTAATATGTGACGTCATCAGCAGTGCATTGCGGGCGCGCGAGTTATAGTTAGCTGAACTAACTATAACGGGGGAATTTCAATGGTTTTGTATGAGTGAAATGTCCAGCTACTTATAACATGTGTGAAATTTATGTTTTTTAGTGAATATATATATATATATACATATGTATATATATATATAATATATAAGCGTGTATCCTGTAACAGCCCAGGCACATCCACCTACCAGGGCTGGTGCAAACCAACAGGTACGGGTCCTGTGAAAAAATGAAAAAGCAGCGCCTCGCGGATCCAGGAGGCACAAATTGGTTGCACTCAGTGAACTTCTTTCATACAGATTTATTCCAAATACTTAGATGGGGAGTTATCAATAGCATACTGAGAAGTAGACACTATTCTGCACTCTTTGTTACAGCCCATTTTGTTTCTCAATAGTATGACTTACAATACTCTGTGGGTTTTAAACGCTCCTGTTTGAACAAATGATTATCCTTTTTGCATGAACTGTTAACAGCAGTAGCTATCGATAAAACATAGACCAAAGGATAAAGAATGTATTTCCTTTGATCAAAGTTTCGCAGGGTAACACAATATTTTGATTTCCAAAGAAGGGCTACTGCTCAGTGCATACATTTCTTTATGAGACTAACATAACTATTACAGAGGGGAGATCATAAAAGTTCAGATATTGTATTCTGTGCAGTGAACACTATCTTCCTACTGTTTGAATGAAAAACAATGTTAAATGTTAGTCGTTGCAATTAGTTTTATCAAACGTAGTTTCTTTCTATAGCAATGTTATAATATGCCTGCTTGAAAATTACAATGGAATATCTGTAGTGCTCCCCTTCATACACACCACAAAATCGCAATGTGGTCAAAACTCGGACCAGCCCCTGGAGGGGGTAGAGGACATGGATGCATGTGTGAGACACTGCTGCTTTTGTTACCGATATTGCAGCATCACTGCAAAACCAGCTCCCAGTAACAAAACCGGCCCCTACCGCAGCAAAATCAGCCCCCACCTTTCCAGCCTCCCAGGGAATCGCCCGAAGCCCGCTATACCCAATCCAGCCCTGAAATCAACTCTTTTTTTGTCCCAAAAATGTGGAACCGTGTTTGCAGCCATGGCTTCCAAACCCTGGCCTTCAACCAAAAGCTTGTGGAATTTAAAGCCCCTTCTTTTCTTAATATTTAACAACAAGGGGTGATGATGGACAGAGTTTCTGAATTAAGCAGAATACTCTAACCCAGTCAAGAGATCAGGGCTAGATCCAACACCGTTTTTTAGCTCACTGCACCATCCCAGTTCAGAACCTGGCTATATGCAAATTAGTCTGTTCCTGTCCCAGTGCATGATGGGAACAGGGCAAACCAAACTACCAAGCCTATTCTTACACTGGGAAGGAAACAAGCTTCCGGGGACCGGTTTCTGGCATTTCAGCCGTCGTCGGCCCGGCTTGCTTGAATCCTGATGGTGCAATGAGCAAGGGACTCACATCTGAGTATACCCTTCCACGCTTAGGGTGGACAAAATATTTAACAACAAGGGGTGATGATGAACAGAGTTTCTGAATTAAGCAGAATACTCTCACCCAGTCAAGAGATCAGGGCTAGATCCAACACCATTTTTTAGCTCACTGCACCATCCCAGTTCAGAACCTGGCTATATGCAAATTAGTCTGTTCCTGTCCCAGTGCATGATGGGAACAGGGCAAACCAAACTACCAAGCCAATTCTTACACTGGGAAGGAAACAAACTTCCGGGGACCGGTTTCTGGCATTTCAGCCGTCATCGGCCCGGCTTGCTTGAATCCTGATGGTGCAATGAGCAAGGGACTCACATCTGAGTATACCCTTCCACGCTTAGGGTGGACAAAATATTTAACAACAAGGGGTGATGATGTACAGAGTTTCTGAATTAAGCAGAATACTCTCACCCAGTCAAGAGATCAGGGCTAGATCCAACACCGTTTTTTAGCTCACTGCACCATCCCAGTTCAGAACCTGGCTATATGCAAATTAGTCTGTTCCTGTCCCAGTGCATGATGGGAACAGGGCAAACCAAACTACCAAGCCAATTCTTACACTGGGAAGGAAACAAGCTTCCGGGGACCGGTTTCTGGCATTTCAGCCGTCGTCGGCCCGGCTTGCTTGAATCCTGATGGTGCAATGAGCAAGGGACTCACATCTGAGTATACCCTTCCACGCTTAGGGTGGACAAAATATTTAACAACAAGGGGTGATGATGGACAGAGTTTCTGAATTAAGCAGAATACTCTCACCCAGTCAAGAGATCAGGGCTAGATCCAACACCGTTTTTTAGCTCACTGCACCATCCCAGTTCAGAACCTGGCTATATGCAAATTAGTCTATTCCTGTCCCAGTGCATGATGGGAACAGGGCAAACCAAACTACCACGCCAATTCTTACACTGGGAAGGAAACAAGCTTCCGGGGACCGGTTTCTGGCATTTCAGCCGTCGTCGGCCCGGCTTGCTTGAATCCTGATGGTGCAATGAGCAAGGGACTCACATCTGAGTATACCCTTCCACGCTTAGGGTGGACAAAATATTTAACAACAAGTGGTGATGATGGACAGAGTTTCTGAATTAAGCAGAATACTCTCACCCAGTCAAGAGATCAGGGCTAGATCCAACACCGTTTTTAGCTCACTGCACCATCCCAGTTCAGAACCTGGCTATATGCAAATTAGTCTGTTCCTGTCCCAGTGCATGATGGGAACAGGGCAAACCAAACTACCAAGCCAATTCTTACACTGGGAAGGAAACAAGCTTCCGGGGACCGGTTTCTGGCATTTCAGCCGTCGTCGGCCTGGCTTGCTTGAATCCTGATGATGCAATGAGCAAGGGACTCACATCTGAGTATACCCTTCCACGCTTAGGGTGGACAAAATATTTAACAACAAGGGGTGATGATGGACAGAGTTTCTGAATTAAGCAGAATACTCTCACCCAGTCAAGAGATCAGGGCTAGATCCAACACCGTTTTTTAGCTCACTGCACCATCCCAGTTCAGAACCTGGCTATATGCAAATTAGTCTGTTCCTGTCCCAGTGCATGATGGGAACAGGGCAAGCCAAACTACCAAGCCAATTCTTACACTGGGAAGGAAACAAGCTTCCGGGGACCGGTTTCTGGCATTTCAGCAGTCGTCGGCCCGGCTTGCTTGAATCCTGATGGTGCAATGAGCAAGGGACTCACATCTGAGTATACCCTTCCATGCTTAGGGTAGACAAAATATTTAACAACAAGGGGTGATGATGGAAAGAGTTTCTGAATTAAGCAGAATACTCTCATACAGTCAAGAGATCAGGGCTAGATCCAACACCGTTTTTTAGCTCACTGCACCATCCCAGTTCAGAACCTGGCTATATGCAAATTAGTCTGTTCCTGTCCCAGTGCATGATGGGAACAGGGCAAACCAAACTACCAAGCCAATTCTTACACTGGGAAGGAAACAAGCTTCCGGGGGCCGGTTTCTGGCATTTCAGCCGTCGTCGGCCCGGCTTGCTTGAATCCTGATGGTGCAATGAGCAAGGGACTCACATCTGAGTATACCCTTCCACGCTTAGGGTGGACAAAATATTTAACAACAAGGGGTGATGATGGACAGAGTTTCTGAATTAAGCAGAATACTCTCACCCAGTCAAGAGATCAGGGCTAGATCCAAAACCGTTTTTTAGCTCACTGCACCATCCCAGTTCAGAACCTGGCTATATGCAAATTAGTCTGTTCCTGTCCCAGTGCATGATGGGAACAGGGCAAACCAAACTACCAAGCCAATTCTTACACTGGGAAGGAAACAAGCTTCCGGGGACCGGTTTCTGGCATTTCAGCCGTCGTCGGCCCGGCTTGCTTGAATCCTGATGGTGCAATGAGCAAGGGACTCACATCTGAGTATACCCTTCCACGCTTAGGGTGGACAAAATATTTAACAACAAGGGGTGATGATGGACAGAGTTTCTGAATTAAGCAGAATACTCTCACCCAGTCAAGAGATCAGGGCTAGATCCAACACCGTTTTTTTAGCTCACTGCACCATCCCAGTTCAGAACCTGGCTATATGCAAATTAGTCTGTTCCTGTCCCAGTGCATGATGGGAACAGGGCAAACCAAACTACCAAGCCAATTCTTACACTGGGAAGGAAACAAGCTTCCGGGGACCGGTTTCTGGCATTTCAGCCGTCGTCGGCCCGGCTTGCTTGAATCCTGATGGTGCAATGAGCAAGGGACTCACATCTGAGTATACCCTTCCACGCTTAGGGTGGACAAAATATTTAACAACAAGGGGTGATGATGGAAAGAGTTTCTGAGTTAAGCAGAATACTCTCACCCAGTCAAGAGATCAGGGCTAGATCCAACACCGTTTTTTAGCTCACTGCACCATCCCAGTTCAGAACCTGGCTATATGCAAATTAGTCTGTTCCTGTCCCAGTGCATGAAGGGAACAGGGCAAACCAAACTACCAAGCCATTTCTTACACTGGGAAGGAAACAAGCTTCCGGGGGCCGGTTTCTGGCATTTCAGCCGTCGTCGGCCCGGCTTGCTTGAATCCTGATGGTGCAATGAGCAAGGGACTCACATCTGAGTATACCCTTCCACGCTTAGGGTGGACAAAAGATTTAACAACAAGGGGTGATGATGGAGAGAGTTTCTGAATTAAGCAGAATTCTCTCACCCAGTCAAGAGATCAGGGCTAGATCCAACACCGTTTTTTAGCTCACTGCACCATCCCAGTTCAGAACCTGGCTATATGCAAATTAGTCTGTTCCTGTCCCAGTGCATGATGGGAACAGGGCAAACCAAACTATCAAGCCAATTCTTACACTGGGAAGGAAACAAGCTTCCGGGGACCGGTTTCTGGTATTTCAGCCATCGTCGGCCCGGCTTGCTTGAATCCTGATGGTGCAATGAGCAAGGGACTCACATCTGAGTATACCCTTCCACGCTTAGGGTGGACAAAATATTTAACAACAAGGGGTGATGATGAACAGAGTTTCTGAATTAAGCAGAATACTCTCACCCAGTCAAGAGATCAGGGCTAGATCCAACACCGTTTTTTAGCTCACTGCACCATCCCAGTTCAGAACCTGGCTATATGCAAATTAGTCTGTTCCTGTCCCAGTGCATGATGGGAACAGGGCAAACCAAACTACCAAGCCAATTCTTACACTGGGAAGGAAACAAGCTTCCGGGGACCGGTTTCTGGCATTTCAGCCGTCGTCGGCCCGGCTTGCTTGAATCCTGATGGTGCAATGAGCAAGGGACTCACATCTGAGTATACCCTTCCACGCTTAGGGTGGACAAAATATTTAACAACAAGTGGTGATGATGGACAGAGTTTCTGAATTAAGCAGAATACTCTCACCCAGTCAAGAGATCAGGGCTAGATCCAACACCGTTTTTTAGCTCACTGCACCATCCCAGTTCAGAACCTGGCTATATGCAAATTAGTCTGTTCCTGTCCCAGTGCATGATGGGAACAGGGCAAACCAAACTACCAAGCCAATTCTTACACTGGGAAGGAAACAAGCTTCCGGGGACCGGTTTCTGGCATTTCAGCCATCGTCGGCCCGGCTTGCTTGAATCCTGATGATGCAATGAGCAAGGGACTCACATCTGAGTATACCCTTCCACGCTTAGGGTGGACAAAATATTTAACAACAAGGGGTGATGATGGACAGAGTTTCTGAATTAAGCAGAATACTCTCACCCAGTCAAGAGATCAGGGCTAGATCCAACACCGTTTTTTAGCTCACTGCACCATCCCAGTTCAGAACCTGGCTATATGCAAATTAGTCTGTTCCTGTCCCAGTGCATGATGGGAACAGGGCAAACCAAACTACCAAGCCAATTCTTACACTGGGAAGGAAACAAGCTTCCGGGGACCGGTTTCTGGCATTTCAGCCGTCGTCGGCCCGGCTTGCTTGAATCCTGATGGTGCAATGAGCAAGGGACTCACATCTGAGTATACCCTTCCACGCTTAGGGTGGACAAAATATTTAACAACAAGTGGTGATGATGGACAGAGTTTCTGAATTAAGCAGAATACTCTCACCCAGTCAAGAGATCAGGGCTAGATCCAACACCGTTTTTAGCTCACTGCACCATCCCAGTTCAGAACCTGGCTATATGCAAATTAGTCTGTTCCTGTCCCAGTGCATGATGGGAACAGGGCAAACCAAACTACCAAGCCAATTCTTACACTGGGAAGGAAACAAGCTTCCGGGGACCGGTTTCTGGCATTTCAGCCGTCGTCGGCCCGGCTTGCTTGAATCCTGATGATGCAATGAGCAAGGGACTCACATCTGAGTATACCTTTCCACGCTTAGGGTGGACAAAATATTTAACAAAAAGGGGTGATGATGGACAGAGTTTCTGAATTAAGCAGAATACTCTCACCCAGTCAAGAGATCAGGGCTAGATCCAACACCGTTTTTTAGCTCACTGCACCATCCCAGTTCAGAACCTGGCTATATGCAAATTAGTCTGTTCCTGTCCCAGTGCATGATGGGAAGAGGGCAAGCCAAACTACCAAGCCAATTCTTACACTGGGAAGGAAACAAGCTTCCGGGGACCGGTTTTTGGCATTTCAGCCGTCGTCGGCCCGGCTTGCTTGAATCCTGATGGTGCAATGAGCAAGGGACTCACATCTGAGTATACCCTTCCACGCTTAGGGTGGACAAAATATTTAACAACAAGGGGTGATGATGGACAGAGTTTCTGAATTAAGCAGAATACTCTCACCCAGTCAAGAGATCAGGGCTAGATCCAACACCGTTTTTTAGCTCACTGCACCATCCCAGTTCAGAACCTGGCTATATGCAAATTAGTCTGTTCCTGTCCCAGTGCATGATGGGAACAGGGCAAACCAAACTACCAAGCCAATTCTTACACTAGGAAGGAAACAAGCTTCCGGGGACCGGTTTCTGGCATTTCAGCCGTCGTCGGCCCGGCTTGCTTGAATCCTGATGGTGCAATGAGCAAGGGACTCACATCTGAGTATACCCTTCCACGCTTAGGGTGGACAAAATATTTAACAACAAGGGGTGATGATGGAAAGAGTTTCTGAGTTAAGCAGAATACTCTCACCCAGTCAAGAGATCAGGGCTAGATCCAACACCGTTTTTTAGCTCACTGCACCATCCCAGTTCAGAACCTGGCTATATGCAAATTAGTCTGTTCCTGTCCCAGTGCATGAAGGGAACAGGGCAAACCAAACTACCAAGCCATTTCTTACACTGGGAAGGAAACAAGCTTCCGGGGGCCGGTTTCTGGCATTTCAGCCGTCGTCGGCCCGGCTTGCTTGAATCCTGATGGTGCAATGAGCAAGGGACTCACATCTGAGTATACCCTTCCACGCTTAGGGTGGACAAAATATTTAACAACAAGTGGTGATGATGGACAGAGTTTCTGAATTAAGCAGAATACTCTCACCCAGTCAAGAGATCAGGGCTAGATCCAACACCGTTTTTAGCTCACTGCACCATCCCAGTTCAGAACCTGGCTATATGCAAATTAGTCTGTTCCTGTCCCAGTGCATGATGGGAACAGGGCAAACCAAACTACCAAGCCAATTCTTACACTGGGAAGGAAACAAGCTTCCGGGGACCGGTTTCTGGCATTTCAGCCGTCGTCGGCCTGGCTTGCTTGAATCCTGATGATGCAATGAGCAAGGGACTCACATCTGAGTATACCCTTCCACGCTTAGGGTGGACAAAATATTTAACAACAAGGGGTGATGATGGACAGAGTTTCTGAATTAAGCAGAATACTCTCACCCAGTCAAGAGATCAGGGCTAGATCCAACACCGTTTTTAGCTCACTGCACCATCCCAGTTCAGAACCTGGCTATATGCAAATTAGTCTGTTCCTGTCCCAGTGCATGATGGGAACAGGGCAAACCAAACTACCAAGCCAATTCTTACACTGGGAAGGAAACAAGCTTCCGGGGACCGGTTTCTGGCATTTCAGCCGTCGTCGGCCCGGCTTGCTTGAATCCTGATGGTGCAATGAGCAAGGGACTCACATCTGAGTATACCCTTCCACGCTTAGGGTGGACAAAATATTTAACAACAAGGGGTGATGATGGACAGAGTTTCTGAATTAAGCAGAATACTCTCACCCAGTCAAGAGATCAGGGCTAGATCCAACACCGTTTTTTAGCTCACTGCACCATCCCAGTTCAGAACCTGGCTATATGCAAATTAGTCTGTTCCTGTCCCAGTGCATGATGGGAACAGGGCAAACCAAACTACCAAGCCAATTCTTACACTGGGAAGGAAACAAGCTTCCGGGGACCGGTTTCTGGCATTTCAGCCGTCGTCGGCCCGGCTTGCTTGAATCCTGATGGTGCAATGAGCAAGGGACTCACATCTGAGTATACCCTTCCACGCTTAGGGTGGACAAAATATTTAACAACAAGGGGTGATGATGGAAAGAGTTTCTGAGTTAAGCAGAATACTCTCGCCCAGTCAAGAGATCAGGGCTAGATCCAACACCGTTTTTTAGCTCACTGCACCATCCCAGTTCAGAACCTGGCTATATGCAAATTAGTCTGTTCCTGTCCCAGTGCATGAAGGGAACAGGGCAAACCAAACTACCAAGCCATTTCTTACACTGGGAAGGAAACAAGCTTCCGGGGGCCGGTTTCTGGCATTTCAGCCGTCGTCGGCCCGGCTTGCTTGAATCCTGATGGTGCAATGAGCAAGGGACTCACATCTGAGTATACCCTTCCACGCTTAGGGTGGACAAAAGATTTAACAACAAGGGGTGATGATGGAGAGAGTTTCTGAATTAAGCAGAATTCTCTCACCCAGTCAAGAGATCAGGGCTAGATCCAACACCGTTTTTTAGCTCACTGCACCATCCCAGTTCAGAACCTGGCTATATGCAAATTAGTCTGTTCCTGTCCCAGTGCATGATGGGAACAGGGCAAACCAAACTATCAAGCCAATTCTTACACTGGGAAGGAAACAAGCTTCCGGGGACCGGTTTCTGGCATTTCAGCCGTCGTCGGCCCGGCTTGCTTGAATCCTGATGGTGCAATGAGCAAGGGACTCACATCTGAGTATACCCTTCCACGCTTAGGGTGGACAAAATATTTAACAACAAGGGGTGATGATGAACAGAGTTTCTGAATTAAGCAGAATACTCTCACCCAGTCAAGAGATCAGGGCTAGATCCAACACCGTTTTTTAGCTCACTGCACCATCCCAGTTCAGAACCTGGCTATATGCAAATTAGTCTGTTCCTGTCCCAGTGCATGATGGGAACAGGGCAAACCAAACTACCAAGCCAATTCTTACACTGGGAAGGAAACAAGCTTCCGGGGACCGGTTTCTGGCATTTCAGCCGTCGTTGGCCCGGCTTGCTTGAATCCTGATGGTGCAATGAGCAAGGGACTCACATCTGAGTATACCCTTCCACGCTTAGGGTGGACAAAATATTTAACAACAAGTGGTGATGATGGACAGAGTTTCTGAATTAAGCAGAATACTCTCACCCAGTCAAGAGATCAGGGCTAGATCCAACACCGTTTTTTAGCTCACTGCACCATCCCAGTTCAGAACCTGGCTATATGCAAATTAGTCTGTTCCTGTCCCAGTGCATGATGGGAACAGGGCAAACCAAACTACCAAGCCAATTCTTACACTGGGAAGGAAACAAGCTTCCGGGGACCGGTTTCTGGCATTTCAGCCGTCGTCGGCCTGGCTTGCTTGAATCCTGATGATGCAATGAGCAAGGGACTCACATCTGAGTATACCCTTCCACGCTTAGGGTGGACAAAATATTTAACATCAAGGGGTGATGATGGACAGAGTTTCTGAATTAAGCAGAATACTCTCACCCAGTCAAGAGATCAGGGCTAGATCCAACACCGTTTTTTAGCTCACTGCACCATCCCAGTTCAGAACCTGGCTATATGCAAATTAGTCTGTTCCTGTCCCAGTGCATGATGGGAACAGGGCTAGCCAAACTACCAAGCCAATTCTTACACTGGGAAGGAAACAAGCTTCCGAGGACCGGTTTCTGGCATTTCAGCCGTCGTCGGCCCGGCTTGCTTGAATCCTGATGGTGCAATGAGCAAGGGACTCACATCTGAGTATACCCTTCCACGCTTAGGGTAGACAAAATATTTCACAACAAGGGGTGATGATGGAAAGAGTTTCTGAATTAAGCAGAATACTCTCACCCAGTCAAGAGATCAGGGCTAGATCCAACACCGTTTTTTAGCTCACTGCACCATCCCAGTTCAGAACCTGGCTATATGCAAATTCGTCTGTTCCTGTCCCAGTGCATGATGGGAACAGGGCAAACCAAACTACCAAGCCAATTCTTACACTGGGAAGGAAACAAGCTTCCGGGGGCCGGTTTCTGGCATTTCAGCCGTCGTCGGCCCGGCTTGCTTGAATCCTGATGGTGCAATGAGCAAGGGACTCACATCTGAGTATACCCTTCCACGCTTAGGGTGGACAAAATATTTAACAACAAGGGGTGATGATGGACAGAGTTTCTGAATTAAGCAGAATACTCTCACCCAGTCAAGAGATCAGGGCTAGATCCAACACCGTTTTTTAGCTCACTGCACCATCCCAGTTCAGAACCTGGCTATATGCAAATTAGTCTGTTCCTGTCCCAGTGCATGATGGGAACAGGGCAAACCAAACTACCAAGCCAATTCTTACACTGGGAAGGAAACAAGCTTCCGGGGACCGGTTTCTGGCATTTCAGCCGTCGTCGGCCCGGCTTGCTTGAATCCTGATGGTGCAATGAGCAAGGGACTCACATCTGAGTATACCCTTCCACGCTTAGGGTGGACAAAATATTTAACAACAAGGGGTGATGATGGACAGAGTTTCTGAATTAAGCAGAATACTCTCACCCAGTCAAGAGATCAGGGCTAGATCCAACACCGTTTTTTAGCTCACTGCACCATCCCAGTTCAGAACCTGGCTATATGCAAATTAGTCTGTTCCTGTCCCAGTGCATGATGGGAACAGGGCAAACCAAACTACCAAGCCAATTCTTACACTGGGAAGGAAACAAGCTTCCGGGGACCGGTTTCTGGCATTTCAGCCGTCGTCGGCCCGGCTTGCTTGAATCCTGATGGTGCAATGAGCAAGGGACTCACGTCTGAGTATACCCTTCCACGCTTAGGGTGGACAAAATATTTAACAACAAGGGGTGATGATGGAAAGAGTTTCTGAGTTAAGCAGAATACTCTCGCCCAGTCAAGAGATCAGGGCTAGATCCAACACCGTTTTTTAGCTCACTGCACCATCCCAGTTCAGAACCTGGCTATATGCAAATTAGTCTGTTCCTGTCCCAGTGCATGAAGGGAACAGGGCAAACCAAACTACCAAGCCATTTCTTACACTGGGAAGGAAACAAGCTTCCGGGGGCCGGTTTCTGGCATTTCAGCCGTCGTCGGCCCGGCTTGCTTGAATCCTGATGGTGCAATGAGCAAGGGACTCACATCTGAGTATACCCTTCCACGCTTAGGGTGGACAAAAGATTTAACAACAAGGGGTGATGATGGAGAGAGTTTCTGAATTAAGCAGAATTCTCTCACCCAGTCAAGAGATCAGGGCTAGATCCAACACCGTTTTTTAGCTCACTGCACCATCCCAGTTCAGAACCTGGCTATATGCAAATTAGTCTGTTCCTGTCCCAGTGCATGATGGGAACAGGGCAAACCAAACTACCAAGCCAATTCTTAGACTGGGAAGGAAACAAGCTTCCGGGGACCGGTTTCTGGCATTTCAGCCGTCATCGGCCCGGCTTGCTTGAATCCTGATGGTGCAATGAGCAAGGGACTCACATCTGAGTATACCCTTCCACGCTTAGGGTGGACAAAATATTTAACAACAAGGGGTGATGATGTACAGAGTTTCTGAATTAAGCAGAATACTCTCACCCAGTCAAGAGATCAGGGCTAGATCCAACACCGTTTTTTAGCTCACTGCACCATCCCAGTTCAGAACCTGGCTATATGCAAATTAGTCTGTTCCTGTCCCAGTGCATGATGGGAACAGGGCAAACCAAACTACCAAGCCAATTCTTACACTGGGAAGGAAACAAGCTTCCGGGGACCGGTTTCTGGCATTTCAGCCGTCGTCGGCCCGGCTTGCTTGAATCCTGATGGTGCAATGAGCAAGGGACTCACATCTGAGTATACCCTTCCACGCTTAGGGTGGACAAAATATTTAACAACAAGGGGTGATGATGGACAGAGTTTCTGAATTAAGCAGAATACTCTCACCCAGTCAAGAGATCAGGGCTAGATCCAACACCGTTTTTTAGCTCACTGCACCATCCCAGTTCAGAACCTGGCTATATGCAAATTAGTCTGTTCCTGTCCCAGTGCATGATGGGAACAGGGCAAACCAAACTACCAAGCCAATTCTTACACTGGGAAGGAAACAAGCTTCCGGGGACCGGTTTCTGGCATTTCAGCCGTCGTCGGCCCGGCTTGCTTGAATCCTGATGGTGCAATGAGCAAGGGACTCACATCTGAGTATACCCTTCCACGCTTAGGGTGGACAAAATATTTAACAACAAGGGGTGATGATGGAAAGAGTTTCTGAGTTAAGCAGAATACTCTCACCCAGTCAAGAGATCAGGGCTAGATCCAACACCGTTTTTTAGCTCACTGCACCATCCCAGTTCAGAACCTGGCTATATGCAAATTAGTCTGTTCCTGTCCCAGTGCATGAAGGGAACAGGGCAAACCAAACTACCAAGCCATTTCTTACACTGGGAAGGAAACAAGCTTCCGGGGGCCGGTTTCTGGCATTTCAGCCGTCGTCGGCCCGGCTTGCTTGAATCCTGATGGTGCAATGAGCAAGGGACTCACATCTGAGTATACCCTTCCACGCTTAGGGTGGACAAAAGATTTAACAACAAGGGGTGATGATGGAGAGAGTTTCTGAATTAAGCAGAATTCTCTCACCCAGTCAAGAGATCAGGGCTAGATCCAACACCGTTTTTTAGCTCACTGCACCATCCCAGTTCAGAACCTGGCTATATGCAAATTAGTCTGTTCCTGTCCCAGTGCATGATGGGAACAGGGCAAACCAAACTACCAAGCCAATTCTTACACTGGGAAGGAAACAAGCTTCCGGGGACCGGTTTCTGGCATTTCAGCCGTCATCGGCCCGGCTTGCTTGAATCCTGATGGTGCAATGAGCAAGGGACTCACATCTGAGTATACCCTTCCACGCTTAGGGTGGACAAAATATTTAACAACAAGGGGTGATGATGTACAGAGTTTCTGAATTAAGCAGAATACTCTCACCCAGTCAAGAGATCAGGGCTAGATCCAACACCGTTTTTTAGCTCACTGCACCATCCCAGTTCAGAACCTGGCTATATGCAAATTAGTCTGTTCCTGTCCCAGTGCATGATGGGAACAGGGCAAACCAAACTACCAAGCCAATTCTTACACTGGGAAGGAAACAAGCTTCCGGGGACCTGTTTCTGGCATTTCAGCCGTCGTCGGCCCGGCTTGCTTGAATCCTGATGGTGCAATGAGCAAGGGACTCACATCTGAGTATACCCTTCCACGCTTAGGGTGGACAAAATATTTAACAACAAGGGGTGATGATGGACAGAGTTTCTGAATTAAGCAGAATACTCTCACCCAGTCAAGAGATCAGGGCTAGATCCAACACCGTTTTTTAGCTCACTGCACCATCCCAGTTCAGAACCTGGCTATATGCAAATTAGTCTGTTCCTGTCCCAGTGCATGATGGGAACAGGGCAAACCAAACTACCAAGCCAATTCTTACACCGGGAAGGAAACAAGCTTCCGGGGACCGGTTTCTGGCATTTCAGCCGTCGTCGGCCCGGCTTGCTTGAATCCTGATGGTGCAATGAGCAAGGGACTCACATCTGAGTATACCCTTCCACGCTTAGGGTGGACAAAATATTTAACAACAAGTGGTGATGATGGACAGAGTTTCTGAATTAAGCAGAATACTCTCACCCAGTCAAGAGATCAGGGCTAGATCCAACACCGTTTTTAGCTCACTGCACCATCCCAGTTCAGAACCTGGCTATATGCAAATTAGTCTGTTCCTGTCCCAGTGCATGATGGGAACAGGGCAAACCAAACTACCAAGCCAATTCTTACACTGGGAAGGAAACAAGCTTCCGGGGACCGGTTTCTGGCATTTCAGCCGTCGTCGGCCCGGCTTGCTTGAATCCTGATGATGCAATGAGCAAGGGACTCACATCTGAGTATACCCTTCCACGCTTAGGGTGGACAAAATATTTAACAACAAGGGGTGATGATGGACAGAGTTTCTGAATTAAGCAGAATACTCTCACCCAGTCAAGAGATCAGGGCTAGATCCAACACCGTTTTTTAGCTCACTGCACCATCCCAGTTCAGAACCTGGCTATATGCAAATTAGTCTGTTCCTGTCCCAGTGCATGATGGGAACAGGGCAAGCCAAACTACCAAGCCAATTCATACACTGGGAAGGAAACAAGCTTCCGGGGACCGGATTCTGGCATTTCAGCCGTCGTCGGCCCGGCTTGCTTGAATCCTGATGGTGCAATGAGCAAGGGACTCACATCTGAGTATACCCTTCCACGCTTAGGGTAGACAAAATATTTAACAACAAGGGGTGATGATGGAAAGAGTTTCTGAATTAAGCAGAATACTCTCACCCAGTCAAGAGATCAGGGCTAGATCCAACACCGTTTTTTAGCTCACTGCACCATCCCAGTTCAGAACCTGGCTATATGCAAATTAGTCTGTTCCTGTCCCAGTGCATGATGGGAACAGGGCAAACCAAACTACCAAGCCAATTCTTACACTGGGAAGGAAACAAGCTTCCGGGGGCCGGTTTCTGGCATTTCAGCCGTCGTCGGCCCGGCTTGCTTGAATCCTGATGGTGCAATGAGCAAGGGACTCACATCTGAGTATACCCTTCCACGCTTAGGGTGGACAAAATATTTAACAACATGGGGTGATGATGGACAGAGTTTCTGAATTAAGCAGAATACTCTCACCCAGTCAAGAGATCAGGGCTAGATCCAACACCGTTTTTTAGCTCACTGCACCATCCCAGTTCAGAACCTGGCTATATGCAAATTAGTCTGTTCCTGTCCCAGTGCATGATGGGAACAGGGCAAACCAAACTACCAAGCCAATTCTTACACTGGGAAGGAAACAAGCTTCCGGGGACCGGTTTCTGGCATTTCAGCCGTCGTCGGCCCGGCTTGCTTGAATCCTGATGGTGCAATGAGCAAGGGACTCACATCTGAGTATACCCTTCCACGCTTAGGGTGGACAAAATATTTAACAACAAGGGGTGATGATGGAAAGAGTTTCTGAGTTAAGCAGAATACTCTCACCCAGTCAAGAGATCAGGGCTAGATCCAACACCGTTTTTTAGCTCACTGCACCATCCCAGTTCAGAACCTGGCTATATGCAAATTAGTCTGTTCCTGTCCCAGTGCATGAAGGGAACAGGGCAAACCAAACTACAAAGCCATTTCTTACACTGGGAAGGAAACAAGCTTCCGGGGGCCGGTTTCTGGCATTTCAGCCGTCGTCGGCCCGGCTTGCTTGAATCCTGATGGTGCAATGAGCAAGGGACTCACATCTGAGTATACCCTTCCACGCTTAGGGTGGACAAAAGATTTAACAACAAGGGGTGATGATGGAGAGCGTTTCTGAATTAAGCAGAATTCTCTCACCCAGTCAAGAGATCAGGGCTAGATCCAACACCGTTTTTTAGCTCACTGCACCATCCCAGTTCAGAACCTGGCTATATGCAAATTAGTCTGTTCCTGTCCCAGTGCATGATGGGAACAGGGCAAACCAAACTATCAAGCCAATTCTTACACTGGGAAGGAAACAAGCTTCCGGGGACCGGTTTCTGGCATTTCAGCCGTCGTCGGCCCGGCTTGCTTGAATCCTGATGGTGCAATGAGCAAGGGACTCACATCTGAGTATACCCTTCCACGCTTAGGGTGGACAAAATATTTAACAACAAGGGGTGATGATGAACAGAGTTTCTGAATTAAGCAGAATACTCTCACCCAGTCAAGAGATCAGGGCTAGATCCAACACCGTTTTTTAGCTCACTGCACCATCCCAGTTCAGAACCTGGCTATATGCAAATTAGTCTGTTCCTGTCCCAGTGCATGATGGGAACAGGGCAAACCAAACTACCAAGCCAATTCTTACACTGGGAAGGAAACAAGCTTCCGGGGACCGGTTTCTGGCATTTCAGCCGTCGTCGGCCCGGCTTGCTTGAATCCTGATGGTGCAATGAGCAAGGGACTCACATCTGAGTATACCCTTCCACGCTTAGGGTGGACAAAATATTTAACAACAAGTGGTGATGATGGACAGAGTTTCTGAATTAAGCAGAATACTCTCACCCAGTCAAGAGATCAGGGCTAGATCCAACACCGTTTTTTAGCTCACTGCACCATCCCAGTTCAGAACCTGGCTATATGCAAATTAGTCTGTTCCTGTCCCAGTGCATGATGGGAACAGGGCAAACCAAACTACCAAGCCAATTCTTACACTGGGAAGGAAACAAGCTTCCGGGGACCGGTTTCTGGCATTTCAGCCGTCGTCGGCCCGGCTTGCTTGAATCCTCATGGTGCAATGAGCAAGGGACTCACATCTGAGTATACCCTTCCACGCTTAGGGTGGACAAAATATTTAACAACAAGGGGTGATGATGGACAGAGTTTCTGAATTAAGCAGAATACTCTCACCCAGTCAAGAGATCAGGGCTAGATCCAACACCGTTTTTTAGCTCACTGCACCATCCCAGTTCAGAACCTGGCTATATGCAAATTAGTCTGTTCCTGTCCCAGTGCATGATGGGAACAGGGCAAACCAAACTACCAAGCCAATTCTTACACTGGGAAGGAAACAAGCTTCCGGGGACCGGTTTCTGGCATTTCAGCCGTCGTCGGCCCGGCTTGCTTGAATCCTGATGGTGCAATGAGCAAGGGACTCACATCTGAGTATACCCTTCCACGCTTAGGGTGGACAAAATATTTAACAACAAGGGGTGATGATGGAAAGAGTTTCTGAGTTAAGCAGAATACTCTCACCCAGTCAAGAGATCAGGGCTAGATCCAACACCGTTTTTTAGCTCACTGCACCATCCCAGTTCAGAACCTGGCTATATGCAAATTAGTCTGTTCCTGTCCCAGTGCATGAAGGGAACAGGGCAAACCAAACTACCAAGCCATTTCTTACACTGGGAAGGAAACAAGCTTCCGGGGGCCGGTTTCTGGCATTTCAGCCGTCGTCGGCCCGGCTTGCTTGAATCCTGATGGTGCAATGAGCAAGGGACTCACATCTGAGTATACCCTTCCACGCTTAGGGTGGACAAAAGATTTAACAACAAGGGGTGATGATGGAGAGAGTTTCTGAATTAAGCAGAATTCTCTCACCCAGTCAAGAGATCAGGGCTAGATCCAACACCGTTTTTTAGCTCACTGCACCATCCCAGTTCAGAACCTGGCTATATGCAAATTAGTCTGTTCCTGTCCCAGTGCATGATGGGAACAGGGCAAACCAAACTATCAAGCCAATTCTTACACTGGGAAGGAAACAAGCTTCCGGGGACCGGTTTCTGGCATTTCAGCCGTCGTCGGCCCGGCTTGCTTGAATCCTGATGGTGCAATGAGCAAGGGACTCACATCTGAGTATACCCTTCCACGCTTAGGGTGGACAAAATATTTAACAACAAGGGGTGATGATGGACAGAGTTTCTGAATTAAGCAGAATACTCTCACCCAGTCAAGAGATCAGGGCTAGATCCAACACAGTTTTTTAGCTCACTGCACCATCCCAGTTCAGAACCTGGCTATATGCAAATTAGTCTGTTCCTGTCCCAGTGCATGATGGGAACAGGGAAAACCAAACTACCAAGCCAATTCTTACACTGGGAAGGAAACAAGCTTCCGGGGACCGGTTTCTGGTATTTCAGCCGTTGTCGGCCCTTCTTGCTTGAATCCTGATGGTGCAATGAGCAAGGGACTCACATCTGAGTATACCCTTCCACGCTTAGGGTGGACAAAATATTTAACAACAAGTGGTGATGATGGACAGAGTTTCTGAATTAAGCAGAATACTCTCACCCAGTCAAGAGATCAGGGCTAGATCCAACACCGTTTTTTAGCTCACTGCACCATCCCAGTTCAGAACCTGGCTATATGCAAATTAGTCTGTTCCTGTCCCAGTGCATGATGGGAACAGGGCAAACCAAACTACCAAGCCAATTCTTACACTGGGAAGGAAACAAGCTTCCGGGGACCGGTTTCTGGCATTTCAGCCGTCGTCGGCCCGGCTTGCTTGAATCCTCATGGTGCAATGAGCAAGGGACTCACATCTGAGTATACCCTTCCACGCTTAGGGTGGACAAAATATTTAACAACAAGGGGTGATGATGGACAGAGTTTCTGAATTAAGCAGAATACTCTCACCCAGTCAAGAGATCAGGGCTAGATCCAACACCGTTTTTTAGCTCACTGCACCATCCCAGTTCAGAACCTGGCTATATGCAAATTAGTCTGTTCCTGTCCCAGTGCATGATGGGAACAGGGCAAACCAAACTACCAAGCCAATTCTTACACTGGGAAGGAAACAAGCTTCCGGGGACCGGTTTCTGGCATTTCAGCCGTCGTCGGCCCGGCTTGCTTGAATCCTGATGGTGCAATGAGCAAGGGACTCACATCTGAGTATACCCTTCCACGCTTAGGGTGGACAAAATATTTAACAACAAGGGGTGATGATGGAAAGAGTTTCTGAGTTAAGCAGAATACTCTCACCCAGTCAAGAGATCAGGGCTAGATCCAACACCGTTTTTTAGCTCACTGCACCATCCCAGTTCAGAACCTGGCTATATGCAAATTAGTCTGTTCCTGTCCCAGTGCATGAAGGGAACAGGGCAAACCAAACTACCAAGCCATTTCTTACACTGGGAAGGAAACAAGCTTCCGGGGGCCGGTTTCTGGCATTTCAGCCGTCGTCGGCCCGGCTTGCTTGAATCCTGATGGTGCAATGAGCAAGGGACTCACATCTGAGTATACCCTTCCACGCTTAGGGTGGACAAAAGATTTAACAACAAGGGGTGATGATGGAGAGAGTTTCTGAATTAAGCAGAATTCTCTCACCCAGTCAAGAGATCAGGGCTAGATCCAACACCGTTTTTTAGCTCACTGCACCATCCCAGTTCAGAACCTGGCTATATGCAAATTAGTCTGTTCCTGTCCCAGTGCATGATGGGAACAGGGCAAACCAAACTATCAAGCCAATTCTTACACTGGGAAGGAAACAAGCTTCCGGGGACCGGTTTCTGGCATTTCAGCCGTCGTCGGCCCGGCTTGCTTGAATCCTGATGGTGCAATGAGCAAGGGACTCACATCTGAGTATACCCTTCCACGCTTAGGGTGGACAAAATATTTAACAACAAGGGGTGATGATGGACAGAGTTTCTGAATTAAGCAGAATACTCTCACCCAGTCAAGAGATCAGGGCTAGATCCAACACAGTTTTTTAGCTCACTGCACCATCCCAGTTCAGAACCTGGCTATATGCAAATTAGTCTGTTCCTGTCCCAGTGCATGATGGGAACAGGGAAAACCAAACTACCAAGCCAATTCTTACACTGGGAAGGAAACAAGCTTCCGGGGACCGGTTTCTGGTATTTCAGCCGTTGTCGGCCCTTCTTGCTTGAATCCTGATGGTGCAATGAGCAAGGGACTCACATCTGAGTATACCCTTCCACGCTTAGGGTGGACAAAATATTTAAAAACAAGGGGTGATGATGGACAGAGATTCTGAATTAAGCAGAATACTCTCACCCAGTCAAGAGATCAGGGCTAGATCCAACACCGTTTTTTAGCTCACTGCACCATCCCAGTTCAGAACCTGGCTATATGCAAATTAGTCTGTTCCTGTCCCAGTGCATGATGGGAACAGGGCAAACCAAACTACCAAGCCAATTCTTACACTGGGAAGGAAACAAGCTTCCGGGGATGCACTGTGCCAGGGACAGACTAATTTGCATATAGCCAGGTTCTGAGCTGGGATGGGGCAGTGAGCTAAATAACGGTGATGGATCAAGCCCTGATCTTTGGACTGGGTAAGAGTGGTCTGCTTAATTCAGACACTCTGTTCATCACCACCCTCTTTTCTGAATCATTTTGTCCACCATAAGCGTGGAAGGGTATACTCAGACATGAGTCCCTTGCTCACTGCTCCATCAGGATTCAAGCAAGCCGGGCCGACGACGCCTGAAATGGCAGAAACCGGTCCCCGGAAGCTTGTCTCCTTTCTGGTGAAGAATTGGCTTGGTAGTTTGGTCTGCCCTGTTCCCATGATGCACTGGGCCAGGGACAGACTAATTTGCATATAGCCAGGTTCTGAGCTGGGATGGGGCAGTGAGCTAAATAACGGTGATGGATCAAGCCCTGATCTTTGGACTGGGTAAGAGTGGTCTGCTTAATTCAGACACTCTGTTCATCACCACCCCCTTTTCTGAATCCTTCTTTTCTTAAGGCACACAGTGTTACACGCCTGTATTCTGAATGACCTATGGGTAAGTGGGTAGTGTTCATATACTTACATAAATAAGTCACAAACACTGCTCAGGAAGAGCCCTGCCCATTAAAAGTTCTTTACTTTCAAAATGTTTTTCAAAATTGGGCTTAAAAAACTTAGTTATCTGCTCTTCATTCCTACATTTTGGAGTTAATTTCTTACATTCTGAGTGCCATGGTAAAACACGAATAAAACAACCGGTTCTGCAATCCTGGTTTTCGTTCAAAATGTATTTGGTCCCCTGGATTTTGCGCCTTGCGGAAATTACAAGGAGTAACAGTTTGGTAAAAGGAATAGTGTGAGAACAAACCTGTTGCTATGAATCTTATGACACATTATTCCACCCTGTAGGGTGTCGAGGAGGTAAACGGCTGCACAGATAGCATTATTCCTTATGCAAACTCAGTATTATCCCAGCGGCATCCTTTAATATAATATAATTGTAATATGGCACCCGGAATAAAGCCATTTGTGTATTCAAAGAGAATTCTTCTAGAAACCTGTAACAGTGGTAAATTCCCAGCAGCATTCATAATGGCCAAAATGACTCGGGCAAACCATGTGGATGCTGCACATTTTTTAAGTTTTTTATATTTCCAAATGGAAAATGGTTTGACTTCCTGAGAGACTCTTTCCTCTACAACACTTCCATTAAATGTAAGGTTTTTCCTTCCTCATGCCAAAGTTTTATGTGAGTTCCATTACGGAAAACTCACGCAGGGAAAAATAATTTCGAATAACTATGTTCCCCATCCCGTACTATTAACTGCAATGTGTGCCCAAAAAATTCCAGTGCATCTATTTTATTTGGTGCACAACACAATTGAGAAAACTGACACCTCTCCGCAGTCGCTTCTTTTTCTTGCACATACAAGCCTTTGAAAAAGTCATGCCTTCCTCCTGTACTGAGAAATAAATAACAAACTAAATCTTACCCCTGATCAGGGCTAATGGAGGTTCGGCAGGAAGGGGCTTTTTTATTTGAGGTTTTCGTAGTCATCATGTTCATGGAATGCAGCCCTTATGGCAACGGAGATTTGCGGATTATCACGTACTTTAATGTGATCCTTTAATCAGGGTTGAATTCATTTAGCTAGGTCATTGTGAGAGCTTATAACTAAATGAAGAAAAAATGAAGGCGGGAAATAGATATGTTTCCCTAAACAGTTGTAAGAATAAATTGTAAGAATACGTTTTATTATGAAATGTGGAATCGGAAATATTAAGCCATCTCAGAGAAGTGAGCATGAAAGGAAGCTATTTTTGGAGCAGGAGTTTTGAGGTTATGGACCATGGTGACGAGTATAAGCCATAGAAAAAGAGAAAAATGTGATAAAAAGCAGGATTTATGGGAGTTTTAATGTAGCTTGTGGCAGTGTGGCTTGATATATGATGCAATAGTCAAAAGTCAATCTGAGGTAAAGTTGAAAAGGATGGAATAAAATTGGAAACAGAGGCATAAAGTATGCCATCTGCAAGTAGATCATGAAGGCAAGGAGCAACAGACTTGTTAAGCAGAAGGATATACAGAGGCAAGCAGGCAGAAAGAAAGTGGGAGAGCTGCTGAGCACACAACAGAAGAACTAAAATATGGGCAAATCCAAAATACACTATGGCCTGTTATCGATCAGAATATTGAAAGATAGAGGCATGAGGCAGACTAATAAGATCATTGACTTGTTTAATGGACTATCAAAGTGGGTTACCCGTGAGTTAGTTAACTAATAGATGACTGAGAGCAGTTTTTTAGGCCTCCTGGTAATCCACCGGTATCACAGCCCATTATTAAATACTTTGGGCATATTTACTATTATTTCACACAAGGCAGTCCAGCAAGCATGCTTGCTGCACTACTTTGCATGAAAGGAGGGAAAGAGCAGACATGCTCCGTATATACAGAGATATGGAGCATTTCTGATCTGTCCTTGGGCTGACACACTGCCTGCTTGCCTGCTGTCCAGCACCAACTCAGGCACCCTTGCAACTGTATTACGGGCAGGATTGTTTTTGGCCAGTAAGGGACACCTTCCTTCACAAATACAACCCAAAGAGGAATTTTCCTCTTTCTATGTGTGATACAGAATGCACCATGCATATAAATAGGAAATAATGAGGAGAAAAAACAATTTTCTCCTCAATACGCTATCCTCTGGGAAGCGCCCCGATTTGACACAATTCCAGGTTAACGAGCTTTGCTAGAGCATTCTCTGCACGCTGCCAATGAGCAGTTCGCATTCTAGGTAATACTGGCAGGCCATTTCTTCATTCAAACCAACCATAGATAAATGTTGGCAGCCTTAAAGCATAAACCCCCAGATTCATCATGGTCATGTTTTGCGAGTCCTTAATTACGATTTTTAAGGAATCACTATTAAAGACTCGCAAAACGGAATTCATGTAGAAATCGCAATATTTTTTAGCGATTTCTACTGCTTCCTTATTTGCGATTCGCTAATTGCGAATCGCAAATAAGGAATGGCTTTCCCATTCATTCGTATGGGCCTAAAGGCCCATAGGAATGAATGGCCCTTAGTACACGTAATACCACTTTACTAGGGACTTGCAAGTAAACTAAATTGGTCCATTGGGTGCAAGTCAATCTTATCATGTTTAAATGAGAGAGCACAAGCACTTTAGCACTGGTTATCAGTGCTAAGGAGCACAGCACTAAAGGCCAGCAAAAGCAAATTCTGCAAAAAGTGCATGGTAAAGGCAAAATGTTTGGGAGTGACCCTACGGAGAAGGCCAGATCTAACAAGCATCAACAACTGTATTATATCTCGATACACTATTGATTGTACTTGATACATAACAATACAGTACTAAGGATGTTCTGGCATATCCATCAAGGTAGGCTTTTGCAATTCCTTAATTGTGATTATTAAGGAATCGCAAGTAAGGAATCACAAAAGCCTACGCATGTAGATTAGCTAAAACAATAGGGATTCCTAAACATTCCTTAATTGTGACTCACAAATTTGGGAAATGTAGATATTGTCTAACATTAGAATGCTCACTGGATTGTAAGACTAGGTATTCCTACATTTCATGAAGGATTTGCTTTTCATACACGGTTTTTAGTTTATGTTTGTGTTTACCACTTTACTACATCCTTGTAATTATGATATAGTACAACTCAGAGGTTCTACATGCATTCATTCTATTTTGGTTCCAATGCCTGCTACCCGCTAGACGAATATCTTACATTATTGGAATGACATCTTGCTTTTTCAATACATTTAATCATTTTCATTCTACTACTTGGATAAAAGATGTCATTATTAACACACATTTCTCAGTTTGACAATTCCTATTTCATAGTTGTGTAGTATGCACTTAGCTTAACTATGTTATTATTTATTATTATTTGTGTATTTTATAAAGCGCACAGCTGCCCCAGTGGGGCGTCCCGGCGCTAATGAATCTGGAAGCAGTGGGCGGATATAGGACATATTATAGGTCAAAAAGATGAGTTTTAAGGGTGCTACGGAATAAAGATTCTGATGGACATGCTCGGAGGGACAGAGGGAGCTTATGTTCCGGACAACATTTGTTAAAAATGTATTGACATTACTAAAGTAAATGCACTAAACTAATATTTGATGGTCACTCAGTGTGTAGTTGGGCCTTGGTTCAGTTTTAGTTTTGCCATGTGGTAATACTGTTTAACAGTGATGAAGAACTCTGTTGGCAGACTATTTAACATAGATGCCAGAGCATCTTGCTGTGGGTGTGCCTGTGGCATGCCATGAGTGCACCAAAGCCAACACGAATGCGCCAATCAGTTTGAAGCCAGGAGCCAGAAGTGATGCCTGCCTTTCACTTGATGCTAGACCCTATAAGTCACTTGCTATTATATTTGTCCATTATGAGCTCTATGCCTCGAAATTAGGGCCCGATTATGATGGCGGTTTTCCCGCATCCTCCGGGCCGGCGGAAGCCACCACCGGCCCGGAGGATGCGGGAAAACCGCAGCGGACTGAAACAGACCCCCCCGCCAGATTAGGATGGCTGGGGGATCGTTTTTCAGTCCGCAGCTTTTCCGCCGCGGTCGCACTAACATGGCTGGCGCAGACACCGCCAGTCATATTAGGATGTCTGGAGGAACATGCCTTTACACGGCGGCATTTCCGCCGTGCAAAGGCATACGGATTTTTTGTTTGGAGGCCCGTTGCGGGCCCCCAGGGGTGAAGGGGGGTGGGGGGTGCACATGGGGGTACCTATGGTACCCCGCTGCATTTGCCTGCGCAAAGCGGCAGGCACCGCGCGGTGCCTGCCGCTTTGTGCATGCAAATGCACAACTTACATTTTTATCATTGCAATGATAAAAATACAGGATGTGACCGCCAGGGTGGCGGTCACTTCCTAATTTGCACGGAGGGACCGCCGCTGCCCCTGCGAACGGTCCCTTCTACTCTATGGTGGCGGACGGACTCAGGTCCGTCCGCCATCATAATCGGCCCCTTAATGTGCGCTGAGATAGGTTATGACACTAAGGGCCTCATTACAATGTCAGACGAAAAGCCTCCGCCCGATAGTCGGAATTGCCAAGATCGTGTCAGAACCCTTCCAACTGGCTCGGTTGGTTTACAATTCACCCCACTGATTACGATGTTCGCGGTCGGAAAGTAAATCGCATGGTTATTCCAATTCGGTTCTGCCTGGCTCTATTAGTATGTGTCAGTCAGAACCGCATTGTGCACCAATACAAACAGCGTTTCCGCCCAACCGATTTTCAGAGTTGGGCTGTCTGACACAAAAAGGCTGTCGGAAAGTGACTTTGGGGGCCCCTAGCAGGGCCTCCTTCGTCCTGCAGCCTCAGGTTGGGGGCCGAGGGGTACCTTAGGACCCCTTTGCAAAACCCTGCACTGTGTGGCTGGCATTGTGCTGTGCCTGCAATAGGGTGCATGGTTTTGCACACACATCCCATTTCCCCATAGGAGCCTGTGTAGTAGGGCAGAACACATGCAAGCATAGGGAACAATGGGACTCCAACCAAACACTGTTTGGTCGCATCGTAATTGGTCATGCGGAACTGCAGAGCGTGAGTCAGTCGGTTCCCGAATCTGCAACGGTGTAAGACGGAAAGTTTCCATCCAACATCGTAATGAAACCCATAGTCTGCACTTTACACCCTCCACTTGCTATACTACATTACCCATTCTACTTCTATGGCACCTCTTCCCTTTCCTTCTAACCATCCATTGACATCCCACAAAACATCTGTCTCTTAAACACACTAGTCCAAATTCACAAAGCAAGTTAAGAACTGTAACTTTATGACTACGGAGTCGCCTCTGCTGGGGCGAATTCTCTGTATAGCGCAACCAGCAAACAGAAGGTCTGCTGTTAGAGCGGAGACTCATCCCTGGAGAGCGGAGATTCTGCTGTCATAAAGGTATGGCTCGTAACTTGCATTGTGTACTAGGCCCATTCTTTTCCTAAACAGGATATTTAAAGTAGACCCCCATTTCAAGATAAGATCATCAATGACTTTTGGAATGTCTGAGACCTGGCTAAATGAGTGGGATGACCTCAATCTTACTAAGAACACCAAAACAAATACACAGCACTCTGCTGTGACCATCCTAGTACAAACGTGGCAGCAGTGTTGCACAATTTTTCAGAGCCATCATTTATTCTGCTATTTGAATGACAGGTGGAAGTGCTAGTAACAAAACTATCCTCTATTGCCAAAACCTCCTACAACTTCTACTTATTATACCACCACCTGGTAACTCTTCTATGTTCCATACCACTTTTAGAAAAAGCACCAATCAGCCTTGGCACTAACTGCTCTTTCCCTATCATCTTTGGTGATCTCAGTTTCTATAGTGATAACCCCTTCAAATCTGCCACATTAGTGGTGATCAACTATCATCCGGCAGACGCTTTTTTCTACCTCATCATCATTGCTGCACATATAATTGGCCAACCTCTGGAGGTGGTATGCATCACAAGATATCTGTCTCCTTGTTAATAGTAACATCTAAACTATAGTCTGATCACTAGCTGATCTCTTTTAGCCTACAATTAAAACCTTAAGACTCTGAGCACTTTACCACTGCTAACTATTGCTAAAGGGCGTGTGATTCTCGTAAAAATAATGACATTGGTGTATACCTGTTTGGCATATTTGATTTACTACTAAGTCCCTAGTAAAGTGGTATGCTATATACCCAGGGCATGTAATTTAAATGCTACTAGTGGCCCTGCAGCACTAGTTGTGCCACCCACATAAGTAGCCTTTCAAACCTGCCATTGCCAGGCCTGTGTTTGCAGTTTAGTACCACTTCAAAGTGGCATTTAAAACTACTTGCCAAGCATCAAACTCCCATTTTATTTTATATAACTTACCCTAAGGGCAGGGTGCTGTACAACAAAAAGGTAGGACATGTACTTTGTTTCTTTACATGTCCTGGTATAGACAAACAGCCCATTTCATTTTACACTACTGTGAGGCCTGCTATTCTGATAGGTTAACATCGGGAATTCCTTGAATGCACTTTCAAGCTGTTATTCCTGATTCCAGAGGAGTAGCTGATTTTTGTTTCGTATCTTTAGATTGGTAATGAAAAACAATCTGTACTGGTAAAGTTGGATTTGGCATCACTAGTTTAGGAGTACCACTTTTAGAAAGTGGGTACTTTTCAGCTCTTAGCTCTTTGTGTGCCTTCCAGCCTGTCTCCAATACAAGCCTGGGTTGGGGTGACAGATACAGTTCCCTCTAAACAGCCACAAGCACAGGACACTCAGGTGCATCTGCATTCATCTACACACTGATGGGTCTTCCTTTATCTTCCTTTGTTCCTCACTTTATCCTTTTTGGTACCGTGCTTTTGATTACCAAGAAAATTGAGTCACTTATTACATTCACCCCACTCAAACCCATTTCTTCAGTGACTAACTTTGGTGACAATGTAGACTGGCTGTGGTACTTGACTTACTTCTAAAGTACTTCCCTATGAGCTCCTTTATGGATTGGCCCAAGGGCATCACATCTGCTTCCTCTAAAGGTCTCACAGGGTTACCACTGGGGTCTTCCACCCCTGTTATACTAATAATCATGTTTCCTTCTGAATGACCGATGGCAATACTCCCCTCAGACTCACTATGTTGGGGCTCCTGGGGTGGGTGCATTTTTACTGCAGCACCTCCTCGACCCCTCTTTTGGGAAAAGCCACCACGTGCTTTCGCTTTGCTCCGTGGTATTTTCCCTCAGAATGCGTTCGTAACAGCTAAAACAATACAGGACCTACGATTCGGCACTAACCCCCTCCCTTCTACTACCCATGACAAATAGCTCACACAACTCCTACCTCCACTGCTGCCGCTTCCGCCGATCAGTTACCAGGACTTACTTTACTGGTTGTAAAACCATACAACCCACAAAACTATGGGTTTTCACTTCTTGCTTCAATAAACTGGTTCTTTTATTATCTTTCAGTTCGGAATAAATCCGTACCCATGAACCATTCAGATCATCTACCCTTGTCTGATGAATTGCTCTCAAATTGTCATTTTTCATTGTTGATTTGGAGTCATTGTGGTTCCTAATAGCATTCACAAATATTGAGTAAACAATATACAGATGAAGAAAAAATATAGCTGGGACTAATTGTTAAGCTGAAGCATATTACTGACAAGGTAGACAAGGCAAGGAAGGTGGAGCTTCTACTGTGACATGCATGAGAGAACTTACGTAAAGTTTAATAAGTATTTATAAATACAATAGGTTTTGTCTTGGCTGACCATTTATCTGAATCCCAGGCATCAGTAAATATTTGTTCTTCATGTGTTTATAGAGAAGGATAGCAATGCTAAGCCATTAGTAATCACATGATCTTTCTGTTCATTTGCACAGATCCTTTTGAGTCCATATGACTTCACCTCATAGGGACTTGCATGTCCTTTTGAGTCCATATGACTTCACCTCATAGGGACTTGGATGGTCCCAGGCAGCCACAAAATAACAAGCAATGATTTTTCCAGACAGTATTTTGTTAGTATCCCGACAGCAACAAACACCAAGACCAAGGCAATAGCACACAACAATCAATGGTCCTAGGATGAGCATACATTAACATGACAAGCCTCATGCAATTTATCTATCTATCTATCTATCTATCTATCTATCTATCTATCTATCTATCTATCTATCTATCTATCTATCTATCTATCTATCTATCTATCTATCTATCTATCTATCTATCTATCTATCTATCTATCTATATCTATAGGTCGCCAGTAGTTAGTTTTAGGTAGGACCTATTATCCATAGGAAATCCGCAACATTCTATTTGGAATAACTTTGGCGCCGATTGACGAATCTGCGCGAAATTATCTAAACTTTTGGCCAGCTCCGGTCCGTTCCTATCCTGAAAGTTTCACGATGATTCATCAAGCGGGGGCTGAGAAAAAAGGGGGGTCCTAAAACGCGTTTTCCCCATGCAATTTCCCATAGGACCTTTAGCCACAGCTACTGCCCGAACTGCTGAACGGAATTACACCAAATTTGGCAAAGAGGTAGTTCTTGGTTCAGACTCGTGCCTTTTGCTCATTTGGTGTAAATTCGCTCAGTAGTTCCTGAAAAAATTACAGTTAATTCATTTATATATCTATGGGCGCAGTGGATCCGTGTACCTACCTGCGTACCCAAAGCGCAGCCTACGCACACCCTGCCGTGCATGAGCTGTATTTTAATTGGCTGTCAACACTCCAAATCAGGAAGTGATGGCAGCCATCTTGTGCCTCGGTAGAACCAAGGCACAAGAAACCCAAAACAAACGCCGCAAAATGTGAAAAGGGGGCTGGGTAGACACACCCTGACCCCCTAGGCCTGCTCAGGGAGTCCCACAAGGACCCCCAGGGCCAAAAATGTATTTTTTTTTTAAATCGCGGGACGCGCATAGAATCTGCGTATCCTACCGATAAAAAAAAAAGAAACCCGGTCTCCCGCGCTAAATATGGTAATTTGCGCCCCGGGGGGGACCAAATCCCAGGGGCGTTATTAAAAAAATAGTGTGGGGGTCCCAATCCCTCCCACACTGCCCCGGGGACCGCCACCCCAGGGGCTCTTACTTAACATATGCGGGGGGCTCACGGGGCCCCCCGCAGCCCCGGAGACCGCCACCCCCCGGGGCTTGTTTAAAATGGGTAGGGGGCTCTCAGGCCCCCCCAGCCCCGGGGACCGCCACCCCGGGCTTTAAAACATTAACTGGGGGGGCTCTGAGGCCCCCCAGCCCCGGAGACCGCCACCCCGGGCTTTAAAACATTAACTGGGGGGGCTCACGATGCCCACCGTAGCCCCGGGGACAGCCACCACCGGGGCTTGTTTAAAATGGGTGGGGGGCTCTCAGGCCCCCCCAGCCCCAGGGACCGACACCCTCCGGGGTTTTTGAAAATTATGTACGGGGGCTCTCAGGCCCCCCCAGCCCCGGGGACCGCCACCCCCGGGGCTACTTCAAATTAGGTGTGGGGGTGCTCTGAGGTCCCCCAGCCCCAGGGACCGCTACCCCCTGGGTCTTCTTTCAAATGTGGGAGGGGGGCCACGTGGCCCCCCTCCTGGAGCCTTGTACAGGCCCTGGGGACCGCTACCCCCCAGGGCCGGCTACTTCAGTATCCCGGGGTGCCCACCTCCGGGACACTCCTGTTTGCAATGACAGGGCTGGAGCATCGCGGCTCCCACCCTGCCATTGCAAACTGCTTTCCTATTTGGAAGAGAGAGCAGGAAACCTGCTCTCTCTTCCAAATAGGAAAGCAGATTGCTTTTTCACAGGGGGAGCAGAATGTTAGCTGCTCCCCTTCAGGAAAAGCAATGCTGGCTCCCGCAGGACACGGGGAGCCAGCTGGGACCGTGGGGGGGATAGGGGACCCCCCCATGGCCATTCCTTGCACCACTCTGCAAACGCGCCCCTGGCGAGTTGGTGGAGGGGGAACGAATTCCCCTTGAATACTGGGGGTCCCCGGGAGCCAATTAGCCCACCAAGAACCTCCAGTATGCGCCAGGGGGCTGCGTTGCAGAGAGGTGTTCTGAGACCACACCCCTTTTTACACCTCTCTGCAAAGCAGCTCCGTGGCGCATAGTGGAGGTACCTGGTGGGCTAGTTGGCCGCCAGGGGACCTCAGGATTCAAGGGGACTTAATCCTCCAACTTGAAATGCACCACGGGGCGTGTTTGCACAGTGGTGAAGGTAGGGGGCGGGGCCTGAGGTGATATGTGGCAAACACGCCCTGTGGCGCGTTTTAAGTTGGGGAATTAATTCCTCTTCAATCCAGAGGTCCCCTAGGGGACAACTAGCCCACCAGGTACCTCCAGTAAGTGCCAAGGAGCTGTGTTGCAGAGTGTTGTAAAAAGGGGCGTGGCCTCTGAACACCTCTCTGCAACGCAGCTCCCTGGTACATACTGGAGGTACCTGGTGGGCTAGTTGGCCCCAGGGGACCTCAGTATTTAGGGGACTTAATCTCGCAACTTAAAAAGCGCCACAGGGCATGTTTGCACACATGTCGCCTCAGGCCCCGCCCCCTTCCTTCACCATTGTACAAATATTCGTCTATAATCAGCCTAACTACGAATTCCGATTTACTCACCTGTTATTAGGAGAGAACCCAGTGCTGCATCTTTTAGCCCAGCACTGACCCTGAAAAGTCATTCTAAGCGTACTTACCAGTAACCTGTGTTTCCTTCCATAGGAATCCATTGTGTGGTTTTCAGCAGAAAAGTTTCAGTGTCGATTTTTGAAACATACAAATATTCCTCTAAAATCAGCCGAACTACGAATCTTGATTTACTCACCTGTTATCAGGAGAGACGTCAGTGCTGCATCTTTACGCCCAGTACTGATCATGAAAAGTAATTCTAACCGTACTTACCAGCTACTTGAATTTTCTTCCATAGGCTAACATTGACTGGTTTCACTTAGAAATTCTTCTAAGTGTGGAGTTTTGGAACTTTAAAAAATCCTATAAAAGCAGCAGAACTACGAATTCCATTCACTCACCTGTTATCAGGAGTGACCTCAGTGCTGCTTCTTTGAAGCCAGTACTGATCCTGAAAAGTAATTCTAACCGTACTTACCAGTAACTTGTATTTTCTTCAATAGGAATCCATTGTGTGGTTTTCACCAGAAAAGTTTCTAAGTGTCTATTTTCACAAACTAAAAATATTCCTTAAAAATTGCCTGTATGACTTAAACGCATTCTTTCTTTTGTTTACAGGAGATGCACCCGTGCTGGATCCAGGATCCGCCACTGAGTACAGAAAATTAACGTTAACACTACTTACCTGATAAGTGAATTTCCTGCCATAGGATAACATTGTTGATTCAACTTTTAAAATACAATAATATTCCTTAAAAATCACTACTGTAACCAAAACGCTTTTACTCAACTGTTTACAGGAGATGTCCCAGGACTGAATCTAGTATCCAGTCCTGTGGTTAGAAAAGTATTCCAAAAAATAACTAATTGCATTTAACTAGAAATTCACATTGACCTCAATGTTGCATTGTGTCTGAAATTGTGTTGCGCATTACAACAACTGTAACTACTGTACTTAAAAGTCCATTGCCTATTTGCAAAGTATTAAAACTAAAGTAATTCATTTTGAGAAAGTATAATTTGTAATATAATGTATAATGTAATTGAAATGTAATTCAAAAATTAAAATATGTAAAAAAATATTGTTAAAAAAATGTCATAAATCAGTATAAAAAATAAAAATAACAATTAACACATTCAAAAATTGTCATTTACAAAACCTTTTAAATTCACTGAAAAAAACCATAGGTTTCAGACATGTTATAGTTAGGAATTAGCATTTAAAAACCTTTGAAATTCACTGAAAAAAACATAGGTTTCAGTCAAGTTATAGTTAGGATTTACCATTTAAAAAACCTTAGAAATTCACTTAAAAAAACGTAGGTATTAGGGGTGTTATAGTTAGCAGGACATTTCATGCGTACAAAAACATTAAAATTCCTCCGTTATAGTCAGTTCTACTAACTATTACTCGCGTGCCCGCAATCCACTGCTGATGATGTCACATATTACATCATTCATGACATGGCCAGTGACATCACTGAAGACATCACTGATGACATCATTCACGTGACAATCGGATACAACTCATCATACACTAGTATAACCTTTCAACACTCATTCTAAAATATGGAGTACCATATTTGAAACCATTGACACACCAATACAAGTTTCTAAAAACCCACTCAGTGATTCCTACATCTACACACACATCTAAACACTTACCTATACATTCACTCATACATGCTAACAAAGATCAATAGAACATTATTAAATATACTTATACACCTACATCGACATTACACACCAGCTGATATCCTATTCACTTAAGCAGTCATCCTACTCACTTATGCAAGCAATTGATCATACTTACATTTACTAAGCTATAAACTTATACAAACACCACTTCATTTATTCATACAGATAGTAACTCATACTTAGTGTGTTATAAAATCACTATTAGAAGTATACAGTCACTCATACAATCACTGAGTGTTAAGTATACCTATATTTAAACAACTGTCACATACACTGCCTTTTATATTTCTACTTTGTTAGACATGTATCTTTGAGAAATATATTTACTCATCACCACACCCATAAAGAGATTCACTCACCCAAACAAGTGTTTTCACGTGCAGTCTTAACTCATATACTATTATTATTATTGTTATTTCTAAAGCGCACTGTCACCTTGCAGGCATCCTGGCGCTAAACTAGGCTCATGGGCAAAAGACAAGTGTCAGGCAGAGCAGAGACCACATGTCAAGTTACTCAGGCAACAACCAGGTTTTAATCTTTCTCCTGAATGGAAGAAGCTCCGTGGTTTGTCTTATATCGAGTGGGAGCAAATTCCACAGTTTGGCAGCTGTCACTTCAAAGGATCTGCCTCCTGCTCTAACCTTTTTAAACCTGGGTACTTTCACCAGCCTGGCCAGTGACGACCGCAGGTGCCTGGCTGGAGTGTACCAATTAAATTTAGATTGCATGGAGGCGGGGCCCATTCCATGAAGAGCCCTGAACACCAGACAGAGGGATTTAAATTGTATCCGCTGTCGCACAGGTAACCAGTGCAGTTTGGCAAGGGCAGCCGCACCATGTGCTCTTCTGGGAAGCCCCAAAGCCAGTCTGGCAGCTGCAGACTGCACCCTCTGGAGCCTGTCCAAAAGAAACTCAGGGGAACCCAATGGTAGAGCATTGCAGTAATCCAATCTACTGAGGATTGTGCACCTTGCCACTTGAGCACGAGCATAGAATGGTAGGAGTGGCAAGATTTTCCTCAGAGATCGGAGAACAGCAAAACAGCAAGCGGTCGTTTTGTTGACATACGTCTCCATACTTAGTTTATGATCAAGCATGACCCCTACATTGCGGACTGCGGCCACGGGTCGTACAGTAGTCATTATTTCAGGAGGCCAAAAGTTTCCTGGGAACGGGCGGGCGATCTTATTCCCAGTGCTAAAAAGCACCTCCGTTTTTGCAGCATTAAACTGTAGCGAGTTAGCCTTTAGCCACCGTGACGTGTCCCGCATACAGTTGTGGAAAACTTCCGCTGGTGTTGACTCCTCTCCCTCAAAGGAGAGGATCATCTGCATATCGTCCGCATAATTCACAGTCTTGATGTTATGGGTCTTAATAAGTGAGATCAGAGGTTTTAAATATAAATTAAAAAGTATGGGGCTAATCGCCGAGCCCTGTGGGGTTCCATGAGCCACCTTGTTAAATACCGACTGAAAAGGTGGCAAAGACACTGCCTGCTGCCTATCCTGCAGGAAAGAGCGAAACCATGCCGGAGCGCTACCTCTCACCCCAGCATCAGATAAACGATTCAATAGGATCTGATGATTGACCGTATCAAAGGCGGCAGACGTGTCTAGCAGAATCAGAAATACTGTCTGTCCCTTGTCTGCACGCCTCTGAAGTTCATCCACGGCCGTCACCAGGGCTGTTTCAGTCCCGTGAGCAGGACGAAACCCAAATTGATCATTCTCTAATAGGTGATGCTTTTCAAGATGTTTAGAGAGGGTAGCACTAACCAGTCGCTCAACCACCTTGGCAGGAAAAGGCAGCAGAGAAATAGGCCTGTAATTTTTGGAACAGTCAGGATCCAAGGAAGGCTTTTTCAGCAAAGGGGAAATCACAGCCTGTTTCCACTGAGCTGGAACAGTGCCAGTAACAATAGACTGGTTACAAATTAAACGGAGTGTGGGAAACAGTTCCTCCTTGTGCTCCTTCCAAATTTTGCATGGCACCGGATCCAGAGGAGACCCAGAGGAGATCCCCATAGCCAGCCCACAAAATGCATCGTCTGTAAGAGGAGGGAAGTCAGATAGCAATTCCCCCGACGACCAGGCTAAGTCATCTGCCAGATCTGTTGTTACTACAGGTATGATGTCATTAGAGTGACCAGCAGATGACCTGTCCCCCTCCAAGTTCTCCACAATCAGCTCACTTTTCTCCTTAAAGAATTTAGCCAGATTTTCACAGAGTTCTTGAGATGGGACAATAACATTCTTAGAACAGTCAGGGCTGGTTAAGCTGTTTAAAATATTGAAGATGCTCCTGGAGCTATTAGCAGCCGTGCAGATGACCGAGGAGTAATAATCTGATTTAGATTTTCTGATCATACCTTTGTATTCCAGGACTTTGCTTTTCCACAGCAGCCTAGATGTTTCGTCATATTCCCGCCTCCATCTCCTTTCTGCCTGTTTACAGCCCTGCTTAAGTTTAGCCAGTATCTCATTAAACCATGGGGCAGAAGCACTCCCCTTACAGCAGCGTTTTTTTAGAGGAGCATAAGCATCCAACACCGCCGTGATTCCAGAACAAAGTGAGGAATAGTTCTCCTCAACTTGTCTGTCCAGGCTAAAAGCCTCATTCACATTGAAAACCCCGTTTGGTGAGCTCAGACGAGTAAGCGCCTTCCAGTCGCTACACCAAAATTCTTTAGTGACTAATGGAGCCTTAGTGTGAACATCACAGATGTTTACAAAGAATTTTACAAGGTAATGATCTGACCAGTCTGTGGGCAATGTTTCGCCCATTACCACCAAGTCAGGAACCGTAAACAATAGATCTAAAAGATTCCCTGCCTTGTGAGTGGCTCCAATAATCTGCTGAGAAAGACCAAAGCTTTCGCAGGATTGAAGCAGGTTACGGAAACCCATATCCAGGGGGCCATTGCACCAAAGATTAAAATCCCCCATAATGACCAGCTTATGGTGGGATGCTGCGATATTAGTCAGTGTCGATAAGGGTGCTTGTTGTTGAAAGGTATTAAAAGCCCCAGGCGGTCTGTAACATAACACGACAGTGCAGACAATCCCAGAACAATTCCGGATAGAGAGACCTAACAACTCTGTCCCCGTCGCAATGTCTATGTCAATGATGTCTATTTTACAACTAACATTGTAAATGACTCCTACCCCCCCACCCCTACCAGTAGGTCTGGGAAGATGCAAAAATGTAAATCCAGGAGGGCATGCGCAACCAGGTTCAACCAAACAGTCAGCATGAGTCCATGTTTCTGTCATAAACAGAACGTCCAGCTCATGCATCTCAATCAGCAACTGGATTTCTTTACTGTGCTTAGGCAGGGACCTAACATTTAAAAGCCCACATCTCAAAAGATTGTTGGTAAGGAAATCAGTTTGTGGCTGGGCCGTGTGCAGTAGATTAAGAGTCCCTTTATCTGGGTAAAGCTTACCGATCCGTATAAGCGTGTCTCTCGAGTAGGGAGGACCACGAAGGTCATCACACAGCTCCTGGGGGCCAAAACCGGCAGCGTAGCTGGCGCTCGGCGCTTCCCTGGCGCGGACGGGCGCAGAGGGGCTTGCCTTTGGCGCGCCTTCGGCGCGCCGCCAGCGCGCCCGCAGCGCTCGCCCGCTGCACTCGCCCGCTGCGCGTTCGCTCCAGTGTTGTTTATATGGAGCCCAGAGCGCGCAGCTCCGACCACTAGACCGTATGCCCCACTACACCCAAAATGGCGGGTCCGCTCACACGGACGGACCCGACCAAGGGAAACAACCAAAGCCTCGAGCGACCGCACTGGCCGAGCACAAGGTAAATATGTGCAAACAAGCAAGTTGTGGCTACTAGTAGGCAAGACAGCAGTCTAAAAACATAAGGTGCACTGTAAAAACAGGTGAGCAAGTTGTGGCTGTGTATACATGAAAGCAGTTTAAAATCACAGAGGACCGTTTTTTAAATGAGCACGTTTTAAAAATAGAATTAATATCAGATAAAACAAGTAGCCTCCAAAGTGGCCGACCGTGCATGCAGAGCCCTGCCGAACACGTCGAGTGCCTCTAGAGCTAGGTAGGGTCTGCGCGCTTGCTCCAGTGTTGTTTATATGGAGCCCAGAGCGCGCAGCCCCGACCACTAGACCGTATGCCCCACTACACCCAAAATGGCGGGTCCGCTCGCACGGACGGACCCGACCAAGGGAAACAACCAAAGCCTCGAGCGACCGCACTGGCCGAGCACAAGGTAAATATGTGCAAATAAGCAAGTTGTGGCTACTAGTAGGCAAGACAGCAGTCTAAAAACATAAGGTGCACTGTAAAAACAGGTGAGCAAGTTGTGGCTGTGTATACATGAAAGCAGTTTAAAATCACAGAGGACCGTTTTTTAAATGAGCACGTTTTAAAATAGAATTATTATCAGATAAAACAAGTAGCCTCCAAAGTGGCCGACCGTGCATGCAGAGCCCTGCCGAACACGTCGAGTGCCTCTAGAGCTAGGTAGGGTCGGTGCGCTCGCTCCAGTGTTGTTTATATGGAGCCCAGAGCGCGCAGCCCCGACCACTAGACCGTATGCCCCACTACACCCAAAATGGCGGGTCCGCTCGCACGGACGGACCCGACCAAGGGAAACAACCAAAGCCTCGAGCGATCGCACTGGCCGAGCACAAGGTAAATATGTGCATAAGCAAGTTGTGGCTACTAGTAGGCAAGACAGCAGTCTAAAAACATAAGGTGCACTGTAAAAACAGGTGAGCAAGTTGTGGCTGTGTATACATGAAAGCAGTTTAAAATCACATAGGACCGTTTTTTAAAGGAGCACGTTTTAAAAATAGAATTAATATCAGATAAAACAAGTAGCCTCCAAAGTGGCCGACCGTGCATGCAGAGCCCTGCCGAACACGTCGAGTGCCTCTAGAGCTAGCTACATCACCTACTACATCAACTATTTATAGTTCTTTGGACAGTCACACACCTCCCATCCAACCACACACACATTCACTATCCTATACAAATACTCACTTAATTAATTAATACTAATATAGACTTTACATAGCTACTAAACAACTTATGTACTAGTTTACACAACAAGAGATACAGTGAAACATATATTCACACAGTTTAGTCACTATCCCATATATTTAGTGAGACACTTTAAATTAGTCACTTAGACAGTCAATGACAGTGCTACTAAATCCTCCATCCAGATACTTATACATCAAGTCAGTCTTCAATACAGATTGCTAAATATATATGATATATATTTAAATATCGAACCAAACCACATTCGCTGGATGATGTCATCAGTGATGTCATTTGCGATGTCATCAGTGATGTCACTGACCATGTCATGAATGATGTAATACGTGACATCATCAGCAGTGGATTGCGGGCGCGCGAGTTATAGTTAGTAGAACTAACTATAACGGAGGAATTTCAATGGTTTTGTACTCATGAAATATCCCATTTTTTATCACACTTTTTGTTCTTTTTCTTGCACTGCATTTAAGAAATTCTATATATAATATAAAAAGAGAAAGAGTCCCTTCTATATCTGCTTTTCTTTGTGAGAATCCCACAAGCGGATACAACTCATTCTTTCTGTTCGCCTCCTGGATCGAGGAAGGACGTGAAAGAGTTGTTTGGAAACCCAGATGATGACACTGGCCACTTTATAGTGTAATGATGGGATACCATTAATCCTGAGGAGGTTCTCGTTAACCTTCTTCATTCTGTAGACTAATCATCTTTTCTGCATCTCGATTTTTCCCTTTTTTATCCTTTGTTAGTAATAAAGATGTCAGCACTATAGGCTGTTAGTGTCTTCAGAATAGCATCTAGAAGCACATTTTTTTCCTTTGATTAGTATAGACCACGGATTATATTGTTGTTGTATGAGTAATAGAATTAGGGGGATTTAATTCGTGTAGGTCTTTAAAATTTGTCCCTCAGACCCTTCATTTTGAGTATTTATTCTATGACCCTCCCATGACTGGAGATTTTGAGATAAGGCCTATTAGAAAATAGGTAAAATTTCAAAATGGAAGACTGGTCATGAAAAGTTGGTGGACAATTTGAAACCATTCATGACAGTCATCATAAAACTGGTTCTTTGTGGATCTAACTGTTGCCAAAGCCTCCTCTGGTCAGACGGTTGCAGAATCAACAGTGGCATAACAAATATGAAATATGAGTAGTCACAGGTTATCTAGTTGCAAGGCAACTTATCATGTTCCGTGCACTACAAACAACCTATATTTATAAGGAACTAGTACTTCTGCAATTCCAGTACAGATACTCTGTGGTCGAGGAAGGACAACCCAGGGCACATGTCTCATCCTATCCTAGGAAATGTCGAACTCTGCAGAAATCTACCTTAGTTTCTAGTAATTTCTGTGATGTAGGGAGAAAGCACTGATCAAAATTCTGCTCAACATAGCACCGAGGAAATGAAAAATAAAAAAATAGGACATTCTGTGACACACCTACTGATATGCCTTGAAAAGTGACTGAGGCAAAGAGAGACAATGAACATAGGACCTGCATGTGAGGTATAGCCTCACTTGTTTGGGTGTTTCTACATAACACTACTGGGTTGAGCTCTCCAAGAAAGGCCATTTAACACCTCTTTGCTGAGCCTGCACCGTTCACTGGTCTTTGTTTGGTCCACTATTTTTATCCTGACCCTAAATATCCTCTTGTAGCACCTTCTCCTCCTCTACTGTACTGCCTCATCCTTCTTTCCATTACATAAAGGTTTTCCAAGTCCTATCATAGGGGCCGATTAGGATGGCGGTGAATCCGCATCCTCTGGGCCGGCGGAAGCCACCGCCGGCCTGGAGGATGCGGATTCACCGCCGTGGCCACAGACATCACCCATCGCCAGATTAGGATGGTGGTGGGATTGCAGTGGGACCAGCAGCGGATGGCAGGTCGCAGGTCCGTCCGCCATCCTAATAGGCCCCTTAGTTTGCACATGATTACCACCTGTTTCCATTAGGTGATGTTTAGAAAATACAAATATCCAGTTTTACAAGCATTCGCAAATTGCACAAAAGTACACAGATTGAGGGAATCTGTTCTAGACAGTCACTATTAGGGAATCACTAAAGTTGTTTGCAATATGGGGCAAACCTGAATGTGGCCGTGAGCGACTTAATAAATCAATAGTAACACAAGGCAGCACAAAACACTGCCATGCGTTACTCTGTAGCAGGGAGGCGTGTAATGGGTGGAGCATGGGTGTTCCCACGCATTCACCCATGAATGTTTGCGTATTCCCAGATTTACCAACATTGCCAGACCTGGGAATGCATCAGAATTGTACGCCTTCCCACCCAGCGGTGCAACAAGGAGAAATATTTGTATTTCTCCTCGTTGTATCCTCTTTCTAAGTGTGCTGCATTCTGCAGTATACTTAGAAAGAGGAACATGCCTTTGAGGATTGGTTTTGTTCAGGAAGGTGCACAAAAGATACAGAAGAGCATAAAAAACACGAATAACACAACTACCTCAGTGGATGCCGCATATTGGCACCTTTTTCGAAAGTGTGTCCACTGGCATATATGTTTCCTAACGCAATTTAGTGTCAGGCTGAGGAGCATATTCTAATTTGAAGGAACATGCAGGTTGAAAATGAGAGACTATACCATTTTTTAATGCAAATTTTCTTAAAGAAAATCTATTTTTTACTCAATATTTGACAAGTATGATTTCCATGGAAACACACGTTTTAACAATACCTCCAGAACAGTCTGGGCGTATAAATATAGAGCACTGATCAGTGGCGTCACTAGGGGGGTGCGGGGGGTGCGGACCACACTGGGTGTCATCCAATCATGGGGTGACACCAATCTGGTTACGCTGCTGGCTCGCTGTGTAACACAAACACAGCTCTGCACTACAGTGCAGCCTCAAGTCTGCTCTGCTGTTTTATTATAGTGCAAGCGCACGGTGCGCAGCGCTCGCACCTTTGACCCACCGTCCATGTTCCCAAATTCTAATGTTTCAGCCTCGACCCACGCTATTCGGTCCTCTGCCACTTACAGGGCAAGGAGATGAGGGTGCCTCCTCACTGTTATCCTTACACCTATCTGATCAGGGTCTCACTCCGCTCATGCATGTGATGCAATATTTACGAAATGGAGTCTAGATGTCATTTCCTGCAGGCGGGCTGAGTCCTTGTAATGTAACTTCTGGAAGGTGCTTGTGTGCATAGAGCGTGTATGACTGGTATCGAAGTGTCTGTCATAATTTGCCTATATGAAAATGTGTTAAACACTCTGGCACCCTTGCCTAGAGTCACGAGAGTGCCAAAAACAAATGCGAAAAAAAGAGCTTCCAGAAGGTTTGTCTCCAAAGACCAAAGTCATGTTCCTCTGACTAGCCCGGGAGACATTCACAGTTTTTAACAGTGGAACACTACGAAAAAAGTATTTTTGTACATTAAGGGGACATGTAGAAATACATGATTTCCGAAGTCAGAACGTGAATCCGCGCCTCCGTTTCTCAACTCCCTGGGTCATACGGTAATTCTGGAATTCCAGCAGAGCGCGTGGCACCTTGGACCACAAGACATGTCTCACTCACTGTATGAGTGTATCCGTCAGTGGAAAAAAAACGGCTTATGCAGTAAAATTCATCAAGAACAGTGCGCTGAGAAAGTGAAAATGGCTCGTGTACAAAAACACCTGAATCTTTTTTTCTCTCAAAGGTATTCCTAATTTCACGCTAAAGGAAATGATGCTAAGTAGAAATAAAGCGTGTGGGTTTATACCTTCCACTCACAAGTCTCTGGCTTGCGCAGAATAGTGATATAACTTGCAAAAGGTAATACACAAAAGTAAGCATTCTTTATGGCCCTTGCTGTGAAGGAACGGAGAGGGGCTCAGGCTTTTTCTACTGGTGCAGCAGTTAAGGGAATGAAAGAATAAAGGAGTGAATAAAAGACGAATCAGGCACAGCACTGAAAACCGAATGTACTGGCAGAGTGTGTGAGGGCATCCTTGTGGGTGTAATAAATGTGTCCTTGGAAGGCAACAGAGAATTTTGAGTGAAGTAAGTCAGACCCTCGGCATTTCTTCCTGCGCAGGTGAGAAAAGAGGCCGTTAATGGGGCAGAGAATGAATGTCATCTCCTTACAAGTTTGTAAAACCCCATTGTTCATGGTGCTGTTATTGTGCTGAATACAGTGCAGGGGCAGATGTCTGAATTTTTTTTACATCCTTTGAACATTTTGAACTTCAGTGGCAGCAGGGTATTGTATTTATGTCAACATTATAAAGCGAGGTAACCTTAAAAAGTGGTATTACTGATGGTACCGGTCTGTTACAGCACGTGACACTGCTGGGATAAAACCAAGGTACTGAGTAGTATGATTTCATTTAGCCACAACCCTCTGAGTGACCTGCTGGTACCTGGACTTTAGGCCCCTTATGGAGTTCAGTTTATACTATTTTACCTGCTGCCATATTTCTCCTTCTGTGGGTTAAAAGGTTTAGTGGTGCAACTCTGTCAAACAAGAGGGGGGGGGGGGGTTGATTCTACAATCACTAACCAGCAGCGAGTAGTACTTTACATAGCACCAGTTGCATTACATGAAGACACATTCATTTTTTGTTAGGCACAAGGAGATTAAGTTATTTGTGTAGAATAACAGGATGTTCAGCGTCATTGCCGAGACTCGAGGCCATGCGGTAAGTCGTTAGGGGGTGACACCATGAGTTACCCCCACCGGGTGACACCAACCCTAGTGACGCCACTGGCACTGATAATCATCTATAGGTGAAGAAAAGCCTTAGATCAGTAGAAAGCTGAATACTAACAGATAATGTTTATTAACATCTTTTGCATATCTTGCAGACTATCAGTAAAATTGACTAGAACTGACATGGGGATAATTTTGTTGCTCGTTTGCTAATGGGAACATTTGACAAAATGCCCAATTAAACAAACAGCTTTCATGAAATATATTACAAAACAAAAAAATGCTCCTTCGAGCTTTGGAAGAGCTGCAACAAGTTACATTTGAGATTATTTTACATTTGCTATGATGATACCAAACAGCAGTGTCTAATTTGAGCCGGCGGTTTCCAGTGCTCGGCTCCCACACTTAATGTCAATACCAGCACTTATGACAGAATGTCACATGCTGGTGCTGTTTGTCAAGTTTAGAGATTAGCACACCAACAGTTGTTTATTAACCCCACGTCGTTTATTAACCCCAAGTCTTTTTAGAGCTGTGGTAGCACGAATAGTCTGAATTGCCACACTTGTAGGTGTGTAATTGTTAGTAGTTATTTTGTTACTGTCATCAGTAGTGCTGGGAGGGGCAATGAGTGGTGAAAGCTGTAGTGGACTTCTGAGAAGGACCATGGCACTTTTAATTTTACAATTTAAGCACTGCCATCGAGGAAGGGAAACACTGGGTCCACAAATATTATCTCATTAACAACAAACAAATTACAAAATAATTATTGTTATAACTTTTCATTTCTTGTTTGGGTTTATTTTTTGACACGTAATTGCCGGTAATTTCCCTATCAGCTTTTTCAATTAAACAGTTTCACTTCATTTTTTCAACTTTGGCCTTTAGGTGCCTACATGAATATACAGATTTGAGACTCTTGTAGAGGTGGGTTTTGCCCCCCAAGGAAGAGACCGCACTTCAAGTGGATGTGTAATGGAAGTATTACTTTATTACGGAGAGCGCCTGGGTCACTCCAGCACAGTGGCAGTCCCGGCAGAAGATGGCCATCGTCACTCCCACACTAGCGCGTCACGTGGTATGAACCACTAGAGCGCTACACCACAACTCTTCTACTGATTGGTCTAAGCCTCAGCAAAATTAGGTGGTCATGCAGGGTCCCCCCGACTTAGAGCATGTGATTGTCCCTGCAAGCAGCGAAAGTGGAACAGGTGCTATTACAGGAACCAGAAAAATGTGATTTACATTAGTATGACAAATATTCCTTCACATTCGACAACCCTTCTGTAGTGTGCCAACTAACGCTAATTATATTTTGAAGCTAACTTCTGATTGACAAGACTCAACTGACAGTTGAGTAATGATGCAAAAAACATATTCTACAAATCCAAAATGAACAAGAGTCAGATATAAAAAGAAAATAAGACGAAATAATTGATTTGGAAATTGATGAGCTTTGGTAAATGTTAGAGTTAAATTATTTTTGCACACTGTAAACCCATTAAGAAATAGGCAGAGCCACTGGAATTATGCTGTAGGGAGGACCAAATTATGTTGAAGAGTTGACTATATTGTATTTTCTGAGAGTATTATTTCATTCTTTTTTTGTGTTGTATTTTTTTACTGAATATCAGAGTGGTAACACAAAGTTGAAATTGAACATTGTACAGTCATTAAGAAAAGGAAAAAGTGAGGCAGTAGATTTACATCTGTTCTGTGACGGGTGAGGGGTGCGGTGGGGAGGTGGGATGAGAGGGGAGAGATCAAATTATGGAGGAGTAGGGGAAGAAAAATAAGAAGAGGGGGAGGGAGAGAGGTGGGGAAGAGGCATGGAAGGGGGAGGGGGCATGAGGGGGGATGTAGAGGGTATACATCATACAACGGACGTGTTGTTCTCATTGATAATATATCAATATTCAGCAGGGCCACATGTTTGGCTTTAGTGTCTCCTCTCCAGATCATTTATAGTATTCAGCTGGGAATCCGCCTTTTATCCGGGAATTTATGATAGGTCAGGTTGGCTATGGCTGATGCGACATACTCCTTGCTGATAACGCCCTCAAGTACTTCTTCTTAGCCTTTAGCCATGAGACTCGGCAACTCTATATTCTTTAGGTAAGCAGATATCCATTCTTCAGTGACCGTCATTTCCGGGGTGTAAAGTTGTTTGTAGCAAGTGGCAAATTCATTGACTATATCCTGAGGTCGAGTGAGGATATCTCCGGACGTAGCTCGAATCACTGGAATAGACATTGCAGCCTTGCCTTGTTTCAGCTATGCCGCCAGTAGGGGACTGGCCTTTCCCCTGTTTGTAGTGATGCCTTTTAAGTGCTGTAGAGCATAGTCAAAACCAAAGGGGATGATGGACGGAGTGTTGAACATTGCAAGCACTCACCCCCAGTCAACTGATCTGGGTTTAATCCATCATCATTCTTTAGCTTACTCCGCCACCCCAGTTCAGACATGGCCACATGCAAATCAGTCTGACCCTGTGCCTCATGGGAACAGTCCAGCACGAACTGCCAATCCATGTCTTCCCTGGACCGGAAACAAACATCCTGGGACCGTTTTTTGGCTAATCAGCCGTCATCTGCCAGGCTAGCGTGAATCCAGTGGCAAAGTGAGAAAGGGACCCACGTCTGGGCATATCCTGCCAACTTAGGGCGAACAAAGCAAAACCAAATGGGATGATGGACGGAGTGTTGAACATTGCAAGCACTCACCCCCAGTCAACTGATCTGGGTTTAATCCATCATTATTTTGTAGCTCACTCCGCCACCCCAGTTCAGACATGGCCATATGCAAATCAGTCTGACCCTGTGCCTCATGGGAACAGTCCAGCCCGAACAGCCAAGCCATGTCTTCCCTGGAAGTCAATGTCAACACGCTGCTACGTATTAGTTTACCCATCCAGGTGCAATAGAGCTTTTCAGACTCAAGAGCATCAAGATGCATCTCTTGCAGGAAATCAATATCTGCTCTCTTTGTCTGGCAAACTATTCATTCAGGTACTCTTTAAGGCACTATGGTAGAAAAGTGCATTAATTCAAACAGAGAAAGATCATTTTTAATGATTATAATGTTGTCAATACGCTTCATTTGTAGATCAAAATAGCAAAGCCCTGAAGAGAGTTTGGTGATTAAATACCTGGACTCGAAACGCGTCGGCACAAGCCTCGTAGCACAACGAGGCGCATTGATTCATACTCATTTCGAACCGACAAATTGGTTTTTTTCTAAAAAGAACTTTATTGTTCAAAATGTATTAATGTTGTAAATCTATTATATGTATTGTTGAATTGAACTCTATCAACCTGCATATGTGTTTTGACAATTCTCATTTCATTATTGTATGTTAATTGTTTGTCTGTTATAGATATAATTTGTTTTATTAACTATGAGATTGTGGTATGTGAGTAGAAGTTGATTAGCCAATGGTAATCTTTTTTTCACGTACAAATATATGTTCAAAAAAATGAAAATAATGAATGGAATGATAATTAAATTTCCATGGTAAACAGAAGAAACGTGTTTATCATTGTTGCTTTCAGTAATTGCACAAAACAAAAGTCATGAAGGATAGGCGAATCTCTTGTATTTAACTTAAATTGGCCCTGCTTATCCTTGGTCCCTTTGGGCCTCACTCCCTCTTTTTTGCAAGCTCTTTGTCTGGAGAGCACTCTCTTTGCTTAATGTAGTGAGTAAGGCCATTGACATTCCACAAGAGGAAGCGCAATGGACGGGGGAGAAGGAGGCAAATGTTCTCATTTTAGTTCTGTGGGAGGGAGGGGGTGGTGCAGAGGCATCCTGTTATAAGTGGTGGAGTTAATATGGGGCCAGAGTAGGAACCGAGAGGGGAGAAGGCAAGTGATGGAGAATGTGTAATGGGGTTACAGAGATAGGATAGATAGTAGGGATGGAGGGAGGGCAGTGGAGGGATAGTTGTTTGAAGCTGGGGGAAGGTGGTTACCGGCAGGAGCCTCTGGGTATTCTGGATTAAGGAGCAGGGCGTCAGTCGGGGCATGATTGGGGAAGCTGGAAAGTGGACCACAGGGGGGCAAAGGTTGGAGAGGAAACAGGTAGCTGGCATGGTGTGGATGTGCCTCTTGGAACATAGGTCTGTTCGCCATGGGTCTAGGCTTACGGTTTATATTGTGTTAGGGACCCCAACGGATGGCCAGGTCGTTCAAATGGCATACTTGTGTAGCTGGCGCAGTCATCTCAAAGCTCAACAGTTGTACTGGTCTGCAGTGGGATGGGGTAAGGCGGGATGACCTCCAGTCATGCGCAATTGGGAAGGACATGTGCGGAGATACACCATTTGGGCATTAGGGTGTAATAAGGGAAGAAAAAGAATAATATATTATCTCATGAACCTCGTGTTGTAACATGGTGCCCATTCCACCCCTGCCTGAGGCTCCCTTGGTATAAGTGGGCAGTAAGTTAACCTGATGTGTCAGATGTGGTTCAGGGTGACTCCGGGTGGGGGAGGGCAGAGGGAGGTAGTGTCAGGGCTAATATTAGAAGTAAGGGACATTAGGGTATGGAGTTCATGGACACAACTGGGGGGAGTGAATGGCCGTGGTTGGATGGGAGCATGTTCGTGCTCAGTGCTTGAGGGGAAGGGGAGGAGGGGTTCTGGGGGATATACCTGGGGGGTAGAGGGGTGTGTTTAGTTTGCCAATACCTGTGACCGTTGCCTAACGGGGTTCTGGAGCGGGGAATGAGGTTGGCTTTAGAGGGAGCCAGAGGAGTCTGGAAGCAGCAGGGTCAAGGTCTCCATTGAGTACAAAAGGACAAGGGGGATGAATGGGGATAGTTAGCGACCTCATTGAGTAGTGGTGTAGAGAAAGATGTCATGGATGAGTCCCAGGTTGGATCATGACGTGGAGCTCTGTGAGGTGTGTTCCTGATAAGGGCAGCCTTATGGGACGAGGTCAGGTGAGTTGTAGTAGTGAAGGGGGTGTACTGCGATGGGTGGTCACTAGTGCTCAGGCTACCTAGTAAAGAGGCAAAGAGGGAGCACATTAAAAGTCATTTGCATTGAAACATTAAAGAGAAGTAAACACGTTGAATTATGAAATAACCAATTGTAGCATGCAATCTGGTACTCAGCCAACTGGCGAAAGCATCGGGTTTAGAATGCGGCAGTTCTATTTCCTTCTACTGAACATGGAGGAGACAGTTCATCCCTGTTCAGGATGCTCCATCTTCACAGGAGTGGGTTTCAAAGGAAAGCAGATTTGCCTCTGCCATGTTCTGAGTAAGAGCCGCCACCGCTTGAAGGGCCTGTGTTCTGTCTCCCAGGGAGCGGGTGCCTCTGTCGGGATCTCTGCCCCTGTTCTTTGAACCTTCTGAGTGGCATCGAGGTTCCCTGATAGTTGTTGGAGGAGTGAGAGATGCTAAGAGGGGCCCGACTCAGGAGCATTATGTTCCATTTCCTGAGGTGGAAGTTCATCCAAAAAGTGGCAGAGGTCTCTGGGATTGAAGGATTCCTTGGAGACGCCGTCTCTGGTGATCCTGAAGTGTGCGGGTTCGAAGAGGCCATACTTAATGTCCAGTTGCTGAGAAGAGGTCAGAAAGAGGGGAAGGCCTTACAATGCTCATTGGTTTCTTTAGAAAAGTCCGCCGCTATTCGGATCTCTTTCCCCTCATATTTATATTGACCGTGGATGCGAGCGGCCATGAATAATTGTCAGGCTTGATTGTGCTGCAGGAAACAGGCAGTAAGCGGCCATGGGTGCGAGGATGTTCCTCTGTCTGGTGGCCTGAAACGGTGAGCCCTCTGCATCTCCTGCGGTGGGTTGATGGTGTGGCCTGTGAATTTAGGGAGGACGGTCCCAAGACAGGATTTGACGTCGGAGCCTTCCACTTTTTCAGGAAAGCTGAGAAGGCGAACATTGTAGTGGCAGCTCCTGTCTTAAGTACATAATTTTGCTGTAGAGAAAAAGGAGTTCACGGCCCCTGTCCTGGATGGTATTTAGGAGGTCTTCTACAACAGAGATTCGTCAAATTAGGCCATCCATTCTGTTTAGAAATCCGGCGATGTCTGAGCAGATTGATCTGGTCTCTGCAGTGGAAGCAGATATGGACATTTTCATTCCCCGCTAGGTGTCACCCTACAGCTGAGATTTCCTGTAGTATGCACTCCATAGTGGCATTTGGGACCGTGGCCCTTTTGGAATGAGTCGGACCTGGTTAAGATAAGATGGCGGTGCGGGTGCCGGAGGTGGTGCGTCCCTGGTTCAGCGCGTCCGTAAAGAGGAGCTTTCTCCCAGTCTTACCCATCGACTTACCAGAACACATCACCAGGTCCCACAAGAGGGCCTGGGTAGAGGCGGGTGTGCCTCAGTTTCCTCCGCTTTGGTCAACCCTCAGAGTCTACTGAAGGGGTGTATGATACGACCTAGGATTGGCTTGAGGTCAAAGTCAGTTGTGCTTACTGGAGGTATCACCAGCAAGGATCAGGCTTTAAGAAGAAAATGCAGAACCTTTATAGGCCGGCAGTAGTAGCATACAGGGCCAGGGGTGTCCGGTCCTTTGGTTGGCGAGAGGGTCTAGAGGACGGAAGGTGGCCACAGCAAGTAGAGCAGGGAATCACTGTTGGGGGCCTAGGCTCGCCTCTGTTCATCCTAGGGAGAAGCTCCACAGCACTCAGCAGTCCAACTGATCTCTAGCAGGGTGTTGTTGATGGTCCCCGGGGATTGAAAAAGACAATGACTGTTAAGACCACAGAGCATCCCTGGGGGAACAGGATCTTGAAAGGGCAGTCTGTGCTCCAGGACTGTGCCAGTGCAGTCGGAGTGGTCTACCAGCGGCTAGGCAGTGTTGAAACTAGTGGGTACTACCCAAAGCAGGCGTCTCTCTTCACATGGCCGATCTGGGAAGATATTACAATCTTACAGGTGGCTGAATCAGCAGTTCAATATGCATAAAAGTCACTCCTGGAGCTTCTCTTCCCCCTATGGCAGGTAGAGGGGCCACAGAGTTCAGGAAGAGAGAGAGACAGAGGCAGTCGCAAAGCCAATCCTCGTGCATCTTTCTTAACCATAGTCACTCACCCAACATATATTCCTTCTTAATGAAAGCTGGCCTGCACGGGAGGGCTGACACTCACCCAGGGGCCACAGAGCATCCCTTTTGACTGGGCCATTTGGTAGCAGTTCGCAGGTCTCCTTGTGCCACCTACACCAGGGTGAAGGTAGCCGGCCAATGGGCGAGGGGTCCGGGAGGATGGCTTCAGTCTCGGCGAGCCACAGCACTCACCACAGTCCTACGTAGCCACTCCGTGGACGGGGGAGTCAAGCTCTGCAATTCCTGAGTGAGGCCTCGGGACATGTCCCTCTCCACCGCATGGATCCAGAGGCATGTGAGAGGGGGGAGACAGCACTTGTGGTGTTAGATTGGGAGACTGGGAGGGGGATCTTTGATGCACCGGTACTCCATCCAGTAGTGGTTGGTTCAAAGTACCGTGATGGAGACAAGCACCACCTCCCACTACAAGCCACGGCTTGCATTTCAATTATGGGCCTATCATCTCTCTTCAGCTGATTCGGTGCAATCTTGGGCGCTCATCACTTCAAAGGTGCGTGCTGTGGACCTTGCATTTCTGCACTCGAGCGAGGTGATCCTTCTAGGCACTTGCGGGACAGGGAGAGAGCCTATGCCACCATTTGGAGTCCTCTCAACATTGAGCTCAAGGCCAGACGATGCTCCATTTCATTATTTTCTCATTTCTAGATATGTTATCCCATTCCAGACAAAGGTTTCACCACATTAGTGCTAGCTTACCAAGTAAATAGGGGAATGAGCAAATGAAAAGTGACCAGCTAAACTTTGAAAAGCGCATTCCACTTCTTTACAAGTATGGCAGTATTTTTAATATAATTTGAAGAAGGACTAGGGTCAATTTAAATATGCCATAGTAATGGAAGTAATTTTGGTAATTCTGCATAACTCTTTGATGTAGAATTACCGATATTGATGCGGTTCCTCCCACTTGTGTAATTAAGAGGAATTGGGGGAAAAAAAAACTCCACAAGAGCATGTTTAGCAAGCGTGAGTGGCTGCTCGTGCTGCTGTTCAGGCTCTGTTGCATTTTGAGCTGCTTCTTCTAAGAGCAAAATTCATCCTCGCACCTATTTTTGACAAAAGGGTGACATTTGCATTAAGAAACAGGCGCTAAATTCTGTGAGTTTAATTGAGGAATAATTATATTCCAAGTGCACATTTTAAAAGCTGCTACTCCTGCTTGCTTTTCCTGCTCTGTTTCATTCAGCATTATTTCTTAGCACAAAAATGCATGCATCCTACGCGTCAATTTTGCTGCATTTTCAGGTAGATCGTCATTGATTATGCTGCAAGGAATTACAAGCATTATGCCACTGCTAATTTTTGGTGAAATTCCGAAAATTAGGAAAGAGATGATGATGGATTATGGGGCAACTGTCACAAACCCATAATTATACAGAAAACACTGCGTCTGTATAATCACATATTTCCAGTGGCCATATGTTTAGGTGCTCCCAATGCTGGCAGTTAAGGTAATAGCACAGAGCGTTAAAGGGATTACCTCAGAATGACAGTATTCAGCCAAGTGGGAAGCTGGAGTTACAGATTACTTCTCTTGGTTCTAATGTAAGCAATATAGTGATGAGGCAAAACTCTAGTTCAGTTATGAGATCATGGTCAACCTATAATTATTTAGGAAAATGTCCCCATTCTATTGTTTTAGCATTACTGCAATATTTTTTATTTAAGAAGAATCATTTGACAAAATTCCCTGTATTTCTAATTAAAATTGTACATTGTAAGTGGTCATAGCGCAGACCGGATAAATAACAATGAAATGAAATACAGCCCAGAATGTTTCCGGGAGGTTAAGGAATGATTCAACCATTTCACTCCCTCACTTGTTTCTTGTCAAAGAGAGTCTTCCTCAAGTTAGAGGATGCATGTCCAGCAGCTTTTGTCTCTATGGACTTCTATGTTCGGAATGCCATAGTGAGCCAAGCAACAGTACCTAACTGGTCCCAACAATGAGGAATACATCTTGGTGAATTGTGTTCCTCTTCAAAAGAGCTGTGGTCTTATAAATGGAGCAAGACTGCTCCACTCGGAATGGAATTTTATTGATTTGCATATAGTTGGCCCCTTCTGTAACTAAGGGCCCTATTACGATGTCGGGCTAGTCACCAATGGGCACCTGTTCGGCGCTCCCGACCGACTAATTCCTATACTTTACAATGTGAGTATGTATTCCACCTGGAATGCATGCTCCCATTGTGAAATGGGAGGTGAAATTCATCCCTGCACCCCGTGGCAGGCCCCTTGAGAGGCCTGCCACGGGGTGCAGGGATCAGCATGGGGAACAATAGGTACCACCTCGGCCTCCAGCTGGAGGCTGTGCACCCAAGGGGGCCCTGCTGGGCACCCCCTTAGTCGAGTTTTGAGAGCCTTTCTGTGTTGGAAAGGTCAGCATGGAAAGGCTGCCGAAACCCGACAATGTAATCCCAGGGGCAGAAAGAGCTTCCCTTGGGATTACTGCCGCATTCCGACTGGCGTACGGGCTCCCTGAGGCCATCAAAAGCCAATCGGAATGCCTGTTCAGATTCCTTTCTGACCGCCTCCATCATCATGAGGTGGTCAAAAAGTAATCCGACCGGCATATGATGATGCGGTCGGAAAGGCACCGACAGATGGTCGGAGCCGGTTTTGACAGCATTGTAATCAGGCCCTAAGTGTATGCTGAAATTATTTTGTAATCAAGAATTCCCAATGGGGAAGATGATTCAAGCATAAGCTCACTACGCGTCTTTATTACCCCTGCTTCAAAAAATATTTTTACCAATTAAAAAGTTTCTTCACACTACTAAATAGAACAATTACAACATCAAAGTAACATCTACACCCAGTATTGATGCACAAGAAATAACACATTCAATAATGTGTAAACTGTTCAATAGCTTACTGTTTACTTTTGATCTACTATTCCTTGTAATAAGCGTGGAGAAAGCTCTCTAAAAAATTGTTGACAAAAGTATTTTTGATGTGAAAAAGATAAGTTCATGTTTGAGTAACAAACTTATTTGAGGAGCACACCAGTCGCCAAAGCAGGCTAGACGAAAACACGGCTGTATGTCGGGCATTACAACTGCAACTCTTGGTGGCTTGCAGGGAAGAACCTATTTGTGGATATCTAGGAACAAGACTAGATTTTGAGGTCTCGAATGTACTGTATAGTTTGGCTTCAGCATAGCCATTACTTTGTATTTGTCACCCGCTCTAACTTAAGTTGTTTGCTTTCGTTGTACTCTTTAAGTGAATACTTTGATTGTGTCCATCGTTGTATCGTTCGGCTTTAACATTAGGCACCTGTTTGTACTTAATTTATGTGTATGTTATGCTCGGTTCCACTGCATAACTAATCGTTAATCCAAACATCATGAGTGTATTGTCCCATATTTCACACATTTCAATGCTATTCTTGTGCTGTCCATTTGTGCTTGCTGTTTGCTAGTATTTACACCTCGATAGGGTCTGGTTTATTTCTTTCTTCTTTTTTATACTATCTACTTATTTGTATCTTTGAATCTCCAATATCTCTCTTTTGTCTGTCATAAATGAAGGTTTTCTTCATGAGTTCTTTAAACAGCATTAATTATAATTATCTCATTAGTCTCTAATTGGTTAAATAACACTTTTCTGGCATCTGCATCTCCAAATTAGTATTTTGTCACACAAGCTTCTGCATATGAATAATGTTGTCTGTAGTAAGTATAATATCTTATTAACTATATGATTTCTAATAAAACATAGTCTTTTTCAGAAATTTGAAATTATTATGTTTAATCAAATATAATTAGTATTTTCAGATTCATTTTTCCACCTGTAATACTCTTATTACAGTGTACCACCCTGGGATTTCACTTCACAGATTCCAAAGATATGATCCAATGCTAGCAATTAAATAGAGAAGAAACATTCACAAACAGTCATCAAATTATATTACAAAAACCAAAAACCATTTATTAAATGAAATAGTGCCAATCAAACAGTGGATAGCCTGAATGTCTGTGATTTGGTTAAGAAACAGGTGTTTGTACAGATATAAGGCAAGGAAGAATAGTGTAAAGCAAGTGTGGAATAATACTCCAAGTAAGATTTGTTTATAAACATACGTGTGGTCTTGTGAAAACAGAACCAGAGAGAAAGGACCACCTATGGGAGTTAGTGGTTGTAAGGGTCATGTTGCGGATGAGGGAGAACGAATTAAGTGACTCTACCAGTATGTCATGGCGTTTTATTTGTGGTGAAATAGTTATCTAGTTTGTTCCATATATATTTGGCAGACGGTTTCCGAGGAGACTGTTGGAGGGTGATGTTGTCTGCACCTCTGATATGGATGACCCAATTAATTCAACCTTTAAAGGAGGCTTTGTTTGTGTCCTTCCAGTTATTTAAGACAATTGTAATTGCAGATGGGGAAGAGGTGTAGCGCAGCTGCCAGGGTGCCTGACTCCGGATCACGAGGTTCACGGTTTGATCCCCGGTGCTGGCGGCAGGTTAGCCCAGCACCATGTGACTCTGGGCAATTGGGTCGCTTAATCTTCCAGACGGCCCCCAGCGCCGAGACACCTCTCCGGCGCGTTACAAATGATTTTATTTCATTTTGTATTCAGGAGGTCCAAAAGCACTTTATCTGCTTGGTTTTCTATTTTGGTGCTAAGAAAACCTGCACTTAGGAAAGGGAATTCTCTCTTTAATTGGCTATCAAAAAGATTAGATAAGAAAGTGAAAACCTTATCCCAAATGTTTGACAAAGGTTTACAGTGGAGAATAAGATGGGCTAAGTCCCGTATATCTTACTTAAATGCGCTTTTTAACTCCACTCCATCTATAGCTATAACCCTTGACGTAGAGAAGCGTTTGATATGGTGTTGTGGCCCTTTTTAAACCAATGCATACATTATTTTGATATCGGTGAGCCATTCATTAAAATGGTCATGGCACTTTATGCAAAGCCCTCAGCAAGCTTTGGGAGCAACAGCTCCCTTTCCGAGTCCCTTACCCTCCAACAAGGTATTAGTCAGGGTTGTCCGCTTTCACCTTCTCTTTTCTCGTTAGAACTAGAACCCGTTCTACAAGATGTAAAACAGAATGCCAACATTGCTGGAATGGATTTTAATAACATTCAAGTTAAACTAGTTGCATACGCAGACGACATCCTGATAATTACAGAAAACCCTGAGCCCTCTATTGTAGCCCCGATGAACATAATAAGCATCTAATCCATACACTCAGGTTATAAACTGAACAGAGACAAATCTGAAGTAAAACCATTAAACATTCACTGAACGAAAGCAATCCTAGGTATTTCTGGTCTGGCATGGCAACCCGGTTACATAAAATATTTGGGGATTGAGTTTGGCTGCAACATTATTGACACAATACTCCACAATGAGAATTCTAACCTAGAGAAAATCAAGAAGGTACTAGAAGGTACTAGAAATTGGTCCCCCAAATCTATCACTTGGTGGGGCAGAATTGAAACGATAAAGATGATGATCTCCCTACTAGTTAACTACCTCATCAACAAGTTACCCCTTGTTTTATCAGAAGATTTGCCCCACAAACCAGACTATCTCATTTTTAAATTCATCTGGCAATGTAAAAAAAGCTAGAATTGCCCTCAAAAAGCTCAAGCTAGATATTGCTCTGGAGGGCGTTAACCTGGCAGATTTAAAATCATACCAAACCGCATTCTTAGCAAAACAGGGTACATACTGGTTCTCTACTCCCAGTAATTACGGTCCAGTTCGGTTGGTAGTGGAAAAATCCATATTAAACAACCTAAACCTCCTTACGCTACTGACTTACAACTCCATAAAGCTAACTTGATCTGTCTTTATTAAAAAATACAAAAAACTCACTCGTATAACTTGACAAGAAACTCAACTCAAGTATTAGACTCTCGAACTTAGAATCATTATGGAATAACAGTAATATTAAATACAAAGGTAAACCTTTACATTTTGAGCACTGGATCAAGAGGGGTATCTTCTTTTCTCATCAACTAGAACACTCTTCGTATCCCTCATCTTTCACGGTAATCCAAAACAAATACGGTTTAGATAAGATCCAATTTTATAACTTTCTTGTAATCAAAACGGCCTTATCAAAATATAAAATACATTAATCCTCTCCATTGCTGCCAGGCTTCATCACTAACATCAACAAGTTGGGGCACCAGGTCTCCCACATTTATAAATTTCTACGACCGTAAACCTCGTCCTTAAACAAAAACATTGACACATTCTGGGAACAACACTCTACAAGCCCTTAGTCTGAATCACAATGGATTCAAATTTACAAATCAATTAGCCACAATAAAATCTCCCCTCTCTTATCTCAAACAAAACTATAGCTCATTTATAAAGCTTACTGGACACTGGCACGTTTACACTCATGACATCTCCGTTCAGACCTAACCTGTTGGAAATGCGAGGAAGAAATAACTTCTTTTAAACCTTTTTAAAAAAATCTCCTTACTACTCAACACAATGAGCACAAAAGGTTGGCTTTTCCTAGATTATTTCCTGTTCACGTATTTTCCTTCCTTCTTCACTTTTTGCATTTTTCAGAATATTAGGCTGTATATCTGCACAAAAACTTTGGCTCTCAAACTTTTCTTTTTTCTTTTCAGTATTTCCTTCTGATCTCAAGCAAGGATTCTTTTCTCTGCAAGAAATGTAAAGAATTGTATGTTTTCCTTTTCACTTTCTGTCCAAACTGGTTATTCGTCATTGACATAAATAATTACTTTGCTAAAGATATTGTGGAAAATTTGGCCCTTATGAAGGAACTTGTGTTGTCAAACACGTGTTGGTCTATGTTGCTCTTTTCAAGCAATTTTGCAACTTAAACAATATATTGTTTTTTGGGAAGTCTACTAAGACAGTCTTGTAAATTGATTACTTACCTGCTGAGACCATAAAACCTAGTATCTTCAGCGGGTTTTGAGTCATTGTGCCCACATCCTTTGAGGTCTGTGTGTCATGCCTCAGTATCTCTCAATTGTTTCAGTAACTTAACTATCTAGGAATGACTTAAGAATGCTGTTTTGAAAGAGAACTGGCTTATGGTATTTGTTAACATTAAGACTCTTGACTGTCCTTCTCTGACTCAATATGAACTATTGTCAGTTGCCCCATTATTAAGAGGTTATAAAGGAAAGAAGATCACAATTGCACTTTATGGTGAGGGGAGTTACTGAACATTAACACACTTTAACTTTGCTGCATTAAGTGGAGCTAGTTTAAAGTATGCTTAGACTTTCCAAAAAGTATGGTCCCTAGATTACAATTGAGTCTTCAATCTTGGTCTACATTGGGCAGAGATGTGTTTTTAAGTTTAAAGGCCTCTTTTTTAATGGCAATAAATAGAAGAACTTGTCCCTCCCCTGGCAAAAGACAAAAGATGGCAGAGCTGTGAAAGAATCCTGAGTCATATATCAGTCTATGTGACATCTTTGCAAAATGGACATATAAGATACCTTTGTATCTATGATGAGAATTAAAGAATTAGGGAATTAAAGGTAATAGAATTGAGCAATATAATTGATAAACATTATGAAACAAAAAATACATATTAAGACTTTTATATGATTTATTAAGCAAAATTGTGTTTTTGAATACCTTATACATCTATCTGATTCTCAACTCCAAACCTGCTGTTTCACATTGGGATTGATTTTGGGTGAAGTATTAAAGAATTTAAATTTAAGATCACAAGAAATCATGCTAAACGCATTTCCAGTTTCAGTTTGAGTTTGAACTCAGCACATGCCATTTGTGATTGGCCATTTTTCCTGTTGCAATACTGTATTCACCCTCTGTGTGCTCGCTAAATTGCAGGCACTGGACACTCACCTGAGAAATGCTAATAAGAATAGAGCACAATTATGTGATGTTGGGATTTACTTATTTTTTTAATTTCTTGGAAAAGAATTCTGAAATGCATTTTAGAAATGTAACTTTTGTGCAAATGGTTTTATTTAGTAATGTTCCTGAATAAACCTAATTGCGCACACACACGCACAGGCACACACACACACACACACACCATACACACACACACACACCATAGTTTCAATTGTTCCTGTGTAGCCAAGAATAAGGGTTGCATAAAACTATAGCTTGGGTACCTGACAAGCAAGAGGACTCGAACTTCATGGCTCATTAAATGAATTTTGTTCTCCTGCACTGTGTTGAAAAAGGCTGGTGTGTTGTTCTATTTCAGAATGAAAGAGCACACAGATTAGTTCCATGTGCCAGGCAGGAACCTGGCGGCCTCCAGCAGAGCACCCCGTAGCTCTTGAACAGATAATAACAGCAGGGACCAGCATTCAAAAATACTTTGCAGAGATATCATCTGAATTATAACAGACACAACGGCGGCAAAACTGTTCTTGTGGTCAGGCAAATCCAACAGAAATATGCCCTGGAAGCGCTCAAGCAAATAGGTTTATTAGCGATATCAAACCATGTTCTTGAAAAATATTTCAAGATGTGGGTGAAAAATTCTTCAGCTTTGCACACTAAGTCACATTAGTATCTTATAACAAATTCAGAGGTTTGGTGCCTGAGTGCTAAGAACTGTCTCCAGAGGCTGTTGTCTAAGCAATTGAGAAAAAACCACAATTAAAATATTGTGAAACAAAATTTGCCATGGCTAGCAGAAATGATGGGGAGCAAACCAATGGTAATGAGTGCAGGATGATCAGTTAATTGGGATATTGAATTATTAGTAAATTCTCAATACAGGGGCCCCCAAAATGTGTTTTATCTGGGTCCCAAAAATCCTTAAAATGACACTGGCTGGATGGTTAATAGGCCTAAAATTATTCTAAGTTTTCAGTGATGTCATCAATGATGTCATAGAACATGTCATATGTGAGGTCATAAGCAGTGCCTTGCGGGAGCGCAAGTTATAGTTAGTGCTGTTAACTATAAATGGTGAATTTATGTGTTTTTTTTAAAATAATCTTTTTATGGCAACTTCACAACAAGCTGTACATCAGTGATAGAGTTGGTACAGGTGTTGTTGAACAACCCCCTACAGTCCATGGTATGCCTGGCACTGTCCCCATATTCTTTGAGCATCCTCTGCTTTGATATATTGTTTGTTCTGCTAGCCAGCACCAGTCCATATCGGTTTGCCAATATGCTATCTTTGGGAGTGTCTGGGCTCCCCAACACCTGGCTACATTACATTTTGCCACTACCGTCGCTAGTGCTAGCCATATTTTGGTGTGTCTAGGCCAATCCTCCTTCACGGTAACCATCAACAGGAACCACTGTGGTGTCTCTAATCCAGTTACATGTTCCATAATCACCTTAATGTGCCCCCCGTACTTCTGTGTCTTTGGGCAATCCCAGATTAGTTGGTAAAATGTACCTTCCTCTCCACATCCCCTATGACACAGAGACGTCTCAGTTCTGCCCAGACAACGTAACAGCCCCCGGGATCAATATGTTCTATGCAAGATCTTCAACTGAAACAGATGGAAGTGGGAGTTTATTGCAACCTCTTTGGGGCCCTGCAGGGTCTCCACCCAGACTTCATCCTCCAGTGAGCCCATGTCACCCTCCCATGCTGATCCTAATGGTCCTAGAGGATCCGGAGTGTTGTTCACAAGTTCTTTGTATATCAGGGAAATTTCCTTACCCTCCATGGGATTTGTCAGGAGTCTATTCTCTGGGGAGGTGGGGTGAAGGGAGAGCCTCTATCAGGTCCTCCCCCTCACTGATGTGTCTTTGTAATGCATGGACTAGCTGCAAATATATAAACTACTCCCCAGGAACCGTATCATATTCTTACTGGAGGACCGCAAATGTCACATATGCCTGGTTCCTCCATTTATCTTCCAGGTGCTCTATACCTAGAAGTTCCTATTTATTCAACCTGCTCACTTCCTCTAGTAAGTCACTGGCCCACAAGGGAGCCATTGCTGTCAGCCTATCTTTCCATCCTAAATATTTTGTGGCCCCTGCCAGATTGTGACCACTGTATGCGCTGCTAGCTTCCGGGTTTTCTTCTCCTCATATAATAAAGAGGGGTAACGCTTGGTCCCCATATACTATCTGCCAACTCTGTATGCCAGTTCAGCACAGTCCCCTAAGGCCCAATCCTCTACCGTAACCAGTTCTGAGGCCCAGTAATTCAGTGTTATATCTGGGACCACCAGTCCCACCTCATAGCTTCCCCTTTGTAACTTATGCAGAGCTATGTGTGAGGTCCCCCAATCTACAACAAGGAACATGACTCAGCCTCTATGGATCTGAAGAACAATGTTGGCACTTGATACAGGGCATTTTATAGAACATATATTAATTGTGGGAGTGTCATCATTTTAGATAGAGACGCCCGGCCCGTCAAGGGCATCGATCTCCATTGCTTGGCATCTTTCTTGAACCTGTCTAACTGGGTTAGCAAGTTGCGCTCTGAAAATGCATGTGTGCTCCTTGTTATATTTAATCCCAGGTATTTGAACCCATCTAACTCTAACGGAACTTCACACCTCAATGTTAGTCTGGGGGACACCCCTGTCAGTGGAAATTGAACAAACTTAACCCAGTTAATGAGGTATCCAGAAAAGTCACCAAAAATGTGAAAAATTTGCAAGATTATATCGATTGACTCCTTTGGGTGGTGAACATTTAACAGGATATCATCAGCATACAAGTATATATTGGTACCGTGAAAAAGTCGTAAAGGCGAAACGCGTCGGCCTGAGGCTATCGTGTCTGCAATAAACAGCATTTGAGCACTGTGGAAGCGTCCCCAACATTATTCTCTTGAACATGGAATAAGTGTGGTAATTTGAAGGATTTCCGGGATCCATTCAGGATTGCTGCGAGTTTGAGCCCCGTCCTACCGGATTTTGTGAGAACAATGTATATATATATATATATATATATATATATTCACTAAAAAAAACATAGGTTTCAGAGACGTTATAGTTGGAAATTAGCATTTAAAAAAACCTTAGAAATTCACAGAAAAAAACATAGGTTTTAGGGGTGTTATTGTTAGCTGGCCATTTCAATCGTACAAAACCATAGAAATTCCTAGGTTATAGTTAGTTCTGCTAACTATAACTTGCGCGCCCGCAATGCACTGCTGATGATGTCACATATTGCATCATTCATGACATGGTCAGTGACATCACTGATGACATCACTGATGACATCTCAAATGACATCACTGATGACATCATCCAGTGAATGAGGTTTAGTTTGAAATGTAAATATGTATTATATATATTTACCAATCTGTATTTGAAGATTGATTGGATATATAACTGTCTGGATGGAGGATTTAGGAGCTGTCTGACTGTCTGTTTAAGTGAGTAATTAAAAGTGTCTCACTTAATACATGGATTAGTAACAAAACTATGTGAATGTGTGCATCACTGTCTCTGTTGTATAACATGCTGCATCAGTTGGTCACTAACTACATGAGTGTGTATATTAGTTATTGATTAGTTGGGTGAATATTTGTATGGGACACTGAGTTTGTGTGTGTTTGGATGGGGTGTGTGTAACTCTATGCATAGATGTGAATGGTTGATTGACTGGGTGCATAGGTTTAAGAGTGCATGTGGAAACAGTTGTTTGGGTGACTGAGTGTATTTATTTGTGTGTTGGTGAGTGAATATATGTTTTAGTTGTACATCTTAAACAAAGTAAAAAAACTAGAAGGCATTGTATGTGAGAGTTGGAGTATATAAATAAGTATATGTAAGAGGCAGTGATTGTGAGAGTAATTATATGAATGAGTGTATAATTGTAATGGTGATTTTTTTAACATATTAACTATGAGTTACTATGTGTTTGAATAAATTAGGTGCTATTGGATAATTGTGTAAGTGAATAAATGTAAGTGTGATTCATTTTTTTCATGAGTGAGTAGGATGACTGCATAACTGACTTAGATGACTGCTGATGTGTCAATGTCTATATATGTGTATAAGTGCATTTTGATAGTGTTCTATTAATTAGTGACAGCATGTATAAATGATTCTGTTGTTGAAAGGGTAGTTGTGTGCGTAGACTTAGGAATCAGTGAGTGGGCATGTAGTAACTAGTATTGTGTGTCAATGGTTTCAAATATGGTAATCTGTATTTTACAGTGAGTGATGAAAGGTTATACTAGTGTATGATGAGGTGTATAAGATTGTCACGTGGATGATGTCATCAGTGATGTAATTTGAGATGTTATCAGTGATGTCATAGACCAAGTCATGAATGATGCAATATGTGACATCATCTGCAGCGCATTGCGGGCGCGCGAGTTATAGTTAGCAGAACTAACTATAACAGAGGAATTTCTATGGTTTTGTATGAGTGAAATGGCCAGCTAACTAAAACACCCCCGAAACCTATGTTTTTTCTGTGAATTTCTAAGCTTATTTAAATGCTAATTTCTGACTATAACGTCTCTGAAACCTATGTTTTTTTTGTGAATTTTAAAGGTTTTTTAAATGCTAATTTTTAAGTGTGATAGTAATTATACCTTTTTTATACTGATTGTCTACAGTTTTTTAACTGTTTATTTATAAATATGTTATTCATTAAATAAAATTATATATTTTTCCGAAAATTGCAAAAAAAGAATAAAAAAATTCAAACTGAAATATTAATTACTTTTTTGTTTTCATTTTTTATTTGAATATATTTTTATTATTTCCTTTTTTTTAAAATTGTTCCCAATTTTTTTTCTGAGTCGCACACTCATATTGTACACATCACGGTGGATGCGCGGATTCTAGCCACCATTTTAGAGAAGTCGTGAAGGATCCACGTACGGTGTGCGACGGCTGTGTGTTTTTCAGTTACATCATATACATTTAATATTACGTGATGTGCGCGTTTGGTATGCGACCAGTCCGCGACTCCTGCTCCCGCGCATTTGCGACACATGCGCATTACGGTACGAGACGCTTGCGTGGTGGCGGGTTCCGCGTGGCGTCATATACGTGCTGGGGCGTGCTGGGTACGCGACTCGCGCAAAAGAAATTTATGTTTCAAAATGATATGTATGCGTCTTTAATATACATATTAGGGCAAGAGATTATCTAAGATATTCTTAAAAATAATATTTTTGTACTTATAATAAAAATAAATTATTTTTAAATATATTTTCGCGAAGTCGGGTGCGTGCTTTATGAGCGCACAGAACCAGGTCAGCAGAGCTGTTGTAGAGCCAGAGAACCAGGTCAGCAGAGCTGCTCTAGAGCCTAAGAAGCAGAGCTGCTCTAGATCCAGAGACCCAAGTCAGAGACCCTGCGCGGCCATGGATCTATACGTACTTTTAAATGTGATTTTCCCAGGAACTACTGAACGGATTTACACCATTTAACAAAAAGGCACGACTCTGAACCAAGGTCTACCTTTCTGCCAAATGTGGTGTAATTCCGTTCAGCAGTTCGGGCTGTAACTTCGAATAAGGGTTCCTTTGGAAAATTGCATTGGGAAAACACGTTTTGGAACCCCCATTTCTTCTCGCCCCGCGCTTGACGAATCCCCCCGAGACATTTAGGATAGGAGCGGACCAGAGCGCCCTACAAGTTTTGAAAATTTCACGAACATTCGTCAACCGGCCCCAAAGTTATTCCAACTAGAATGTTGCGGATTTCCTATGAAAAATAGGTCCTAACTATAACTACCTACTGGCAGACGCCAGTAATATATATATATATATATATATATATATATATATATATATATATATATATATATATATATATATATATATATATACATATATATATATATTATCTACTGCCAGTAGATAGTTATAGTTAGGACCTATTTTCCAAAGGAAATCCACAACATTCTATTTGGAAAAACTTTAGCGTGGGTTGACGAATCTACGCGAAATTTCCAAAACTAATGACCAGCTTCGGTACGCTCCTATCCTGAAAGTCTCAGGGTGATTCATCAAGCAGGGGCTGAGAAAAAAGGGGGGTCCCAAAAAGTGTTTTCCCCATTCGATTTTCCATAGGAAATGTTCATCGCGGCTACAGCCTGAACGGCTAAACAGAATTACACCAAATTTGGCAAAGAGGTAGTCCTTAGTTCAGTCTCGTGCCTTTTGCTTATATGGTGTAAATCGATTCAGTAGTTCCTGAGAAAATCACATTTAAATGTACGTATATATCTATGGCCGTGCAGGATCCGCGCATCCTAAGTGTACCCTGCCGTGCAGGAGCTGTATTCTAATTGGCTGTCAACACTGTAGAAACACACTGACCCCCTAGGCCTGTTCAGGGGGTTCCACAAGGACCCCCAAGGCCCAAAATTTTATATATATTTTTTAAATCGGCAAAATCTGCGGATACGCGGATCCTGCCGATCCCAAAAAAAAACAAAGCCAGAGCTTCAATGCTAATTAGCTCCCAGGGGGGCAAAATCCTGGGGGCATTATGAAAAAAGTGTGAGGGCCAATCCCCCCATACTGCCCCGGGAACACAACCCCCTGGGGCTTTAACATAATATAGGTGGGGGCTCATGGCCGGGGACCACAACACCCGGGGCTTATTTAAATTGGGTGGGGGCTCTCAGGCACCCCCAGCCCCGGGGACCGCCACCCCCGGGCTTCCTAAAATTAATTGGGGGGCTCTCAGGCCCCCCAGCCCTGGGGAACGCCACCCCCTGGGGCTTCTAGTAGTTTGAATGGGGGGCTCTCAGGCCCCCCCAGCCCCGGGGACCACCACCCCTGGGGCTTTAAAAAATGAATGGCGGGACGCACAGCACCCCTGCGGCCCCGTGGACTGCCACCCCCAGGGCTTTCTTTTTTTTTAATACCCTGTGTGGGGGGCTCAAGCCCCCCACACGCCCCGGGGACCGCCACCTCCCTGGGGCACCAAATATTCAAATTGGGGGTTCCATGACGGACCCCCAGCCCCGGGGACCACCACCCCCGGGGCTTTGTAAAATGTGGGAGGGGGCCGCACGGCCCCTCTCAGAGAGCCTGGTCGAGGCTCTGGGGACCACCACCCCCTCAGAGCCGGCTCCTGCACTGTCCAGGGGTGCCCACCCCCGGGACACTGTAGTTTGCAATGACAGGGTGGGAGCCTCGCGGCTTCCACCCTGTCATTGCAAACTGCTTTGCTATTTGGAAGAGAGAGCAGAAAACCTGCTCTCTCTTCCAAATAGAAAGCAGATTGCTTTTTCACACGGGGAGCAGCATGTTAGCTACTCCCCCTGTGGAAAAGCAATGCCAGCTCCTGCAGGATGCGGGGAGCCAGCTGGGACCGTGGGGGGGATTGGTGACTCCCTGGCCCACAACGGAGAGGGGTTGGGGTCCCCGGGGCGATAAGTGGCCACAGGAGGGAGGCAAGGCAGCCCCCCTCCAAAATAAAAAAAGGGCCATGCCCTGGGGGATGGGGTCCCCGGGGCAAATTATGGCCTCGGGAGGGGGGCCACGTGGCCCCATTGCTATTTCTTTGTTTTAAAAAAAATATTGGGGGCAGGCCCTGTGGGATGGGGTCCCCAGGGCCAATAAATTAGAACAAGAAGGGGGGCTACACAGCCCCCTGGCGCTTTTGCAAAAGGGGAACGAAATCCCCTTGAATACTGGGGGTCCCTGGGGGCCAACCAGCCCACTTGGAACCTCCAGTATGCGCCAGGGGGCTGCGTTGCAGAGAGGTATTCTGAGGCCTTGCCCCTTTTTACACCTCTCTGCAGTGCAGCTCTGTGGCATTTACTGGAGGTACCTGGTGGGCTAGTTGGCCCCCAGGGGACCTCAGGGTTCAAGGGGACTTAATCCCCAACTTAAAATGTGCCATGAGGCGCGTTTGCATAGTGGTGAAGGTAGGGGGCGGGGTCAGAGGTGATATGTGTGCAAACACGCCATGTGGGGTGTTTTAAGTTGGGGAATTAATTCCTCTTCAATCCTGAGGTTCCCTCCCTGGGGGCCAACTAGCCCACCAGGTACCTCCAGTAAGCGCCATGGAGCTGCGTTGCAGAGAGTTGTAAAAAGGGGCGTTGCCTCTGAACACCTCTCTGCAACGCAGCTCCCAAGCATATAGTGGAGGTATCTTGTGGGCTAGTTGGCCTCCAGGGGACCTCAGGATTGAAGAGGAATTGATTTTAAAACTTAAAACGCGCCACAGGGCATGATTGCACACATGTTACCCCTTCCTTACTTTATAGCAGACCATACATGGATAATGAGAGATAATGTATGGTCTGCAATAAATAACATCTGACAGCCAAGAGGTGTGCCGCAATAATTATTGTTTGTGAAAGATAACCTTCAAGACAATGCCCTGGTCTTGACGTGAGCACTGCCTGGAAAGTGCTCCCTTCCTAACAGGACATTGTGAGAGATAATATATATACATGTATATATTTTTTATTTTTTTCAAATTCGCCAACACTACTTCACAAAGCAACAGGAATCCATAGCACCATGAAGGACAGATCCAGGCAAGTGTAGATTTTTTTTAAGTATTTATTCATAATCACCATTAGTGCAGAGATAAGGACGGTCTACGAGTTTTGGCACTAAGCCTTCAACTGGAACACAGAGTCCAGGTCTCTAGATCGCCATTTTAAAGTGACAAGTGCTAATTACAGTCCCATTTTTATTTTGACCTTCATGATCATTCTAGACTGCTACCCACTACATTTTCTGGTGGTATTTAGTGGCCAACATTTTTACTCTTACTTTATCACTAGGTGTAAAGTATATCAGCGATCTTTTTCCAAAGTATTTGACATTATCATACATTAAGCATATGTAACTATATCCTTTCAACAAAAAAGTGCAAGTGCAGAAAAAGTACATTCAATAATAAGCCTGGGGCTATGTAAACAATGGGGTATGTAAACAATGCAATATGTAAACGTTCTAGTTAAGGGGAATTGTTTTTTTTGTTGGAGTAGCAGCATTGATATCAGTGGTTTTTCAAAAATTCATGCAAAGTTTGATCACATAGTTCTATCGGTAAAATCATCTAATCATAAAATCATTAAAGGTTCAACTATAAAAGGTACATTATTAACACACCTTAAAAGTTAATACTCCTATGATAAAATTATATATGTAAAGTACAAAAAGAGGTCAGTGTGATTAAAACGGATAAAAGTAATTTAAAACAATAGGTAAGAACATTCAAGGGATCAATACGGAAAAAAATATCACTTGCCTTATCTGTGCATGGCCCGTGAACAAGGAAGCACTTTTCCGAAACGCGTAGGGCCAAAGCTGTTGGAAAATGGTGTTTCGAAGCTGCAAGCTCCACTTTTAAGAGGCGTACTGTTGGCAGAGTGGGCCTCCTTACATCGGGCAGAACTCTTTTGTGTGACCTATAGCGGCCATGCCTGGGTCGCAAGGAGGAACCGCCGCTTGTGTCTGCAAGCGGCAATGAAGTGTCTGATGGCACGTAATACAGGACTGCCAACTTGCACATTGGTGAGAGACTTTTATGGCGGCGTATTCGTGAATGCTGTTCTTCACCTACTTAGGTTTCAATTCAGCAATAAGGCATGGGGCGACACCCGCTGGGGTTTTATTTGGACTGCAAATACCAGCGCTCACAGCAGCAAGATAACCACGCTAACGGAGGCTTGAATACGTTAATAAAGCAGTTGTTATTCACTTGTCGTCACTTGCCTTATCTGTGCATGGCCCGTGAACAAGGAAGCACTTTTCCGAAATGCGTAGGACCAAAGCTGTTGGAAAATGGTGTTTCGAAGCTGCAAGCTCCACTTTTAAGAGGTGTACTGTTAACAGAGTGGGCCTCCTTACATCGGGCAGAACTCTTTTGTGTGATATATATATATATATTCACTTAAACAAACCTACGGTCAGAGTGGCGTAGTTTTAAACTCTAAAACCGCTGAAATTCACCAGTTAATGAAGAACCTATAACAACTGTCCTCGCCATGCACAAAGATACCATTTTAGATGTCTCATTCATGTTATCAATGCTGTCCTAGAACATGAGTGATGTAATATCTGAGGTAATAGGCAGTGTATGGCGAAGGCTCGAGCTATTGTTACTTCAGTTAAATATAATTGGGGAATTTCAGTGGTTTTATGAGTTGATTTTTTGAGTGAATTTCACAGTTTTTTTATGTTAAGTAAAATATGACAACCATGCCTAACAATAACATCACTCTAAGCTTTGTCTTTTTTAGTGAATTTCTAGGTATTTTTTTTACATAAAGCAACATTTTATTACCATATCTAACTTGGCCTAACCCATGCCTTGTACAGCCTTAGGCTGTTTGTAGTGTGGTTTTGACATGCACTGCTCCCTACTGCACAAGGCCTTTGTCCGAGTGCATCGTAGTGTTGGTCTGTGGCTTAGCTAAGCGATAAACACCGGTCTGCCTTTGGAAGTGTGCAGCATGGGTTTGGCCAAAGGGCCTGGCCTGAGGGCAGACCCTGCTCCCAACCCACTGCGGGCATCCAACCCCTGCTGCTCAAGTCCTTCGGACATGCACAACATGTAGTTTGGCCACAATGTCTGTCCTGTGGCCAGGTCATTTGCCCAACTCCTCCATGGCTGGGCAACACCACATGGTCTTAATTCCCTCGTTTTGCAGCCAGCCAATCAGATCATGTGTTTAGAGTTTGCGGAACCACAGTACTCTTCAGTAGTACCACAGTAGCACCACAGTACTACTGCACCTCTAGATATGTAACCATTTTTTACGTCAATTTATCTAATAAACAACTGAGCAGATTTAGACCAAATAACAAAAAAAACACGGTTTCTGGATCAGGATCTACAAAGTTCTGCATGCAGTAATGTCATTATTATTAGAAACGTATTTTGTATTCTGGGTATCTGGGAACTGCATGTCTAACCTGCATTTCAAATGTACTGTTTTTTTTAATGTGGATAAGTATTTAGTTTATTTTAAAATTCTGTTTATTTCTCCGAGTGTGGTCCTGTTTATCTTCAACTCAAATGATAGAGTCCTGTACAAACATGAACATTCCACCCCTCAATTTGCCATTTTTGGTATACTGTGCAGGCACCATGCACATATAATCTAAAGCACTCTGTTAGAACAGTCTGTCTCATCATAACTTATAAACGACACATGTTTTACTGTTTCATTCTTCTCCAACAACAGCGGGGAATTCCATCTTTCTAACCACAGTGCTTTAAATCTACAATGCCGGCTCTCATTTCTGTTTCCAGTCACTTGCTTCAAACTAAAGCTGAACTATTCAAAACATTTTTCACCGAAGCTTTGTTCGGATTGTGGAATTACCAAGCACGATTACTACTAACAATATAGTGATTTTGTCTAATTGCGCGTATCCATGAATGATACAACACACCTTTTAAGACTATCTTGCACTCTTTTAAGGCATTTAGCACAGATTCACAAAGTGGCTGCTGACGAAGTATGACATTTGCTCCTGGTTCGTTGGCAAAATGTTTTTAGCAAGCTTTCTTTGGATTCACAAAAAATGTCAGGAGTAAACTAGCAGAATCTGCGGTGTGTGCACATTTTCAAGGAGTAATGAAATGCTAAAATAAGTATGCACAATCTAATGTTGGAAGCCTTTCTTTCCGTAAGCTCCAATGTACCATATGAGTGCAAGCTTGTGGAAAAACATACAGATATGTTACATTGGTGTCTGACCAGCTAAGATGGGCGAGCCCACTCTTAATTCATCAGAGCAAAAAGTGAAATCCGGGGGAGCCATTCCAGATCAGGATCGTGGATTTAGCTCAGTGGCTCAGGAATGCTTCCGCATATTGTGCCTCATGAAGAAAACCCTTCCCTGGCTTGTGATCTGAAAGATTAACATGTGAAGCAAGTGGCTACCAGAGTACTTTCAAGGTTGGGTTACCTCCACAGCATGTATCTATGTTTGCAGACATACTCCGGTGCTTTATATAGTCAATCAATTTATCAATCTTCAGCTTTTACATGTTTTTCTTTGTTTCTTCAAAGCATAACCATTTCCCACTGTTTGAGTGTTCCCTCTATTTTTAGCCGTGCATTTTGATTCAATCTTGACCTTGACAGGAGTAAGCCTTCAACTGGTTCTGTGGTTGAATAGTACCTGAAAAGGTTATGTGGCTACTCACAAAACTGATTGTGATGTTCTCAAAGCTCTATACATATTACCATACCAGAAGGGCCATAAATCACCCCATGATAACATGTACTTACAATTAAACTGACTTGATGATGCAAGAAGTGCTAAGATGGCCGTCTGAGACGTCGCACTCAATCGCAGCTCCGACTGAATCCGGATCAGTGCTTCAGTACAACCTGATAAACAAACTGAATGAGGGGGCACCGTGAACCATTATGAGTGACCCGAGGGGTGGTGATTCTCAGGCGACCAAGCATATATTGAACATCAAATTCGGTATGAGAGGTTTCTAAACACACCAGTGTTCCTTCTTTGTTGAATGTGAAAGCTTGTGGCGCTAGCTTCGGAGGTATTCCCTCTCGGGATCCTATGAAGCAAAAGCTATGAGGGGCATTGTTACCTCTAAGTTTGAGGGAGAGGGGTTGACACCTTCCGTGTCCATTGTGGAGGCAAAATTGGGGTGGGCCACCCAGGTGGGGATTGGACAGGGGACACAGTTCTTGATTTTCAGGGGAGGAGCTAGCACTTTCAGCACTAATGAAGGTCCACATCACGGGCAGGATACCAGTGCGCGATGGCACATAATACATACAAGTGGGGATGGTACAACTATCCTGGAACATTAAGGAGATACAAAGCCCTATCGAGCACCAGCAGCTATGGTCATATAAATGATGCTTCATAAAATGCATTGGCTACTGCTGGAACATGAGAAAATAAGGGCTAAATAGGGGGGTAAAGAGGTGGTATTTGAGCTTCACCTCCTTGGCACTCAGGATATTAATATGGGTGGATGCAAGTGTCCCTCTTAAGGTCGAAACTGTCCTCAAAGCTGCTGATGGACTATATGTGGAGTGGTGGGGGAAACATGCGGCAAATCGACAATATTGTGGAACACCTATGGTCGTATGTAGATACCCCAGATTTCTCTAAAGAAATGATGTGCCTATTGACATCATACACCACTTACAATATCATAGAAATGGGGGACTATAATTGCATTCTAGATAGAGGCTTCGATTGCTCAAGGGGCATTGCTCGAGGGTATGGATATTATGAAATTGGTGGAGTTATGGAAGATGCGGCAGGGCCAGATGAAGGGCTACTCTTTCTATTCCCCACCATATGCATTCTTTTCTAGAATAGACTATATGTTTGTCCAATCAGAGCAGATGTCGGACTTCGCTGTGGTACAGTATTTAGAGCCCACCTTGTAGGATCATGCCCTGCTTGTAGTGGAACTCAAGGGCCAAGCCCATGAGGCACCAATACCGCATTTGCGCTTCCAAACCCGAGCATTACATGATCATGGATACAGAGAGGCTGTCAGGTTGGCAATGAGGGAATTCTTTGCAGTGAATACAGGGACGGTCCAGATGGGTGGTACAGTGTAGGAAGCCTTTAAGGTGACCATTCTTGGGAAATGCATGGCTTCAACAAATGGGGTGCAGAAATCCATGGAGACTATGGTCACGGGGCTGGAGCAACAAATAGTAGACTTAGATAGACAGGCCCCACACACTGCTGAGGTATGAGAGGCACAACAGCAGTTGCAGGAAGATTTTGATGTGGAGAGAGACAGGAAGGCTAGAAAAGCATGACTAAAAATGTACACTGAAACACAGCACGAACAAGGAGATAAGGCTGGCCGACTGTTGACTTGGCCGGTTAATAGGGAGAAGGGCAGAATTACAGTTGTGTCCCATAAGGATTCGAAGGGGGAGACCCTAACAGCACAGGGAGATATCACGTGCAGCTTTGTGGAATTTTACTCAGCACTATACACAAAACAGGGACAGAGCAATGCAGCAGGCAGTGTTAGACGAGGCACAATTAACTAGGGTGGATGCAGAGACACAGGCTATATTGAACGCACCAAAGGAGGATGCAGACATCAAAAGTCAAGCACAGGAACATTGGGAGGGTGCCTGGAACTGATAACCTACCAGTTGGAATGTATCTAATGTTTGTAGACCTGCTATGTGCTCCTCTGCTGGCCATTGTATAGGGAGGCATTCGATATTGGGATTTTCCTGGCATTACTGAGAGATGCTTATATAGTAGTCTTGCCCAAACTGGTGAGGGACTCCACAGACTTTGAATAATATAGACCATTGCCTATGATTAATGTAGATGCAAAACTATTAAGGAAAATATTGGCCCAGCGGTTGGTGAAGGCAGCAGAGACTATAGGGCATAAGGATCAGGCAAGGTTTCTAGAAGGCGCACAGTTTCTACTAACATCCCGAAGGCATTCCTCCTATTATAGCAGGCCTTGAAAGGGATGAGCTCCATACTATTTCTTGCTTAAATGTCCATAAGGCATTAGACATGGTAGATTGGTCGTTCATAAAAAGTATGCAACAATGCTATGGTTTAGGGGTGGAATACTTGAAATGGGAGAAGCTCCAATACACTGGTAGTAGGGCTTGAGCGAAGTTTGGCCACAGAGTATCAGATAGCTACGTCAGTGGAGAGGGGATATTGGGTGGGGTGTTCACTCCCCACACTGATTTTTGTGCTAGTGATAGAGCTGCTAGACCAAGTCGGTCGAGCTAGACACAGGGATGACGGCATCCAAATAGGAGGCAGACGTCAGGTTATATCACTATATGCTGATGATATTTTATTGACCTCATGGAACCCGAATGCCATTTGCCACACGATAAATAGCATGATTATCGAAGTGGAGGCACACTTGGGTTTCAGACTGAATGCTAACAAATCAGTAATATACCTAGTAATGACAGGTCAGGCAGTAAGTGAGGACCTACCCAACATAAAGTTCCAACCAACTACAGTTAAATATTTGGGTATATACTTGAGTTCCAATATGACCGAAATCTAGGATTCCATTGTAGGCACACTGATATTGGCGCAGGCGTCTAGAGGAGAGGGGGATGAATACATTTATCTCTGACATTTGGTAGCCTGGAACACTGGGATTAGACATGCAATGGGCACTTTTCTATGACGCAGAGAATGACAAGCTGGTTGTGTATGAGGATTTTGTGCTAGGTGGGGTAAGACCAGGAGTTGCATACCCTAGGCATGCACTAGGCTGGTAGTGACTATCCTCTAAGCATGGCGAGATTCCCCTCAGAAACCAGAAACACGTGTGCTGAATCAGACGCTGACAGACCTGAGTGGAGAGGGCAAACTTATCACATGGCTGTACTCTGCACTGCTGACCATATGGTGGCGCAGAAATTACAATAGGAGAGAGATGAGGGCAAGTAAATATTGGAGTTGGACTGGATGGCCATATTGTGTAATTGTAGAAGGGTAACTTGCAAGGCTCTCCACGTCACCGGACCAGCATACCTAAACAGCAGACTCAAATTCCACGCATCCCAAAGGACCCTACGATCAGCCCATCTCTCCTACACCATTGTTCCCCGCACCAGAAAGACCAGATCAGGTGCCCGCTCCTTCTCCTTCCTCGCGGGCAAAGCCTGGAACACCCTTGTGCTCCACCTCAGACAGACAACATCGCTACCCATCTTCGCAAGAAACCTCAAAAACTGGCTCTTTGACAGACCCCCTCCTTGATGGAATGGATCCTGCACCCTCCCTACCCCTAGCACTTTGAGACCCTTAGGGGTAAGTGGCCGCGCTTAACAAACCTCTGATTGATTGATTGATTGATTGATTGATTGATTTTGAGATTAACCCATTACAAATGTGTGCATAGAGACTACAAAACTCGGCAGTGGCTGCATAAGATGACCCATCCAAGCCGGAGGCGTTTAGAATAGGTGTGGACTTACCTGCATATGTGGTGGAAGTGCAGAGGTTTTGCAGGATTTCTGGGGGAGGCGACTGCAGTATTGGGGGAACTGACCAGAATAGCAGTACAACCTACAGGACGTTTGTACTTACTTGATAGTGTAACCCACATCAAATGTACTAAACACATGGAGAAAGTATTAGAAATGGATTGGGCAGTTGCCAAGAAATGTATAGGACTGAGGTTGATGAATACTAGGCTGCCTATGTGGATGCAATGGTTGAAAGAATTCACATGCTGGGTGCATGTCAAATATGAAGTGCAACACAGATTGGTATATGAAGGGTCAGACCAGGAAGGCCGCTGGAATGGGACATGCTAGAGATTCGATTACAGCAAGTGATGGAGGACGTGATGGCAGGGCATGATGCAGAAACTGCGGAGGGATAGTATGAGGGACAAGGTGCTTGAAGGGCTGAAGTGTTCAGTGCTTAAATGCTAATGTTGATTAAACATATAAGTACTATGTGCTGCTGCTATTGTTTTTACACTGTAATTTCTAACTGTGCGCTCTTCTAAAGTTCAAATGTGTGGGAGGAAGGGAGGCAGGCAAGAATTTGTAATGTTGTAACATTGTTGAAAACAATAAAGAAATATAAAAAAGATACATGATGCTAAATATGAGTATATCACTTATGAGGGACACATTTCTCTGTTACTGACTCTATGCATTAGGAACATGACATTGATCTATCATAGTGAGTGATAATATGTCGAATCATGTTTCATCAGACATCAAATTCCTCAAAGTTGTTGACAGATGTTACTATGGTGACTGATGATCTGAGAGCAAGCTGAAATGAGCCCTAATATTTGGTGAATAAGTTGCTGATTATACCACAAGCAGACCCACCATTATTAACCCGGTATGTTAAGGTAGGTTAAAAAAGTTATATTTGAGTGTATGGGTGAAATCAATTTTGATATAAATATGTAATGAAAATGTACATTTGACACCACCTTAGTATAAATTCTTGATTATTTTCTTATTCAGATAATCAAATATTCTTTCCCCATCACTTTCCTCGGATGAAAATTATTCATCTAAAATCAGTCCCAAAATATTTGGGGTAAATGATTTTTTGGAGGACATAGGCATATTACTCATGACCCATCATACTGTAACATAAAATGTGCCTAGAAGATTCTGCCATTTTTGTTATTCTATTTACGTTTAATTGAGATTTTCCTAGGCAGTGCAAAGGATAAGACTGGCAACCCACCACAGCCTCCTAAGAGCTTTCTTGAAGTTACGTAGAAACACCTTATAAAGATGACCGCTAGGAAAAAAAAAGTTCCAAGGACACCTGACTCTTGCTGGCTCTCAGGTTCGCGAATTGTGCTCCAGTGGTCAAGTGGATGGCCTCCTGTTGCTACCACAAGGACACACAGGGCTTAAGGACTGCCTGACTCAAAAAGAGCCCAGCTAACTTCTGCAGAATGGACCCTGAAGACACTGTGTCTGAAGAGAGACCTGGTTCATAGAAGCTTGCCGGGAGGAATGACTAGGAAGAAATTTTCCAGCAGAACAGGAATTTTGAGACATAATCATTTTTTCCAACTCTAGAAGGCCTGAGGGGCCCTCTGGACTCCTCTCAGGCCAGAAGGTGCTGAGACTTCCTCATGGATGACACACTCAACAGGCAAGATATCCAGTATCATCATGGTCAAAGCCTCTTGCCACTGTAGGAGTTTAATTATGTTGAAGCGCTGAAGAATGAACTAACAATCTCTATATAGCAGACATCAATGGTAGGTAAACATTATTGACTTTCTCAACAAGGGGAAAGGGTCCAACACTGTATAGAAAATATTTTGACTACTGCAGCTAATCTGGCTCTGCACATCCATTGCTGAGCATCGACAATAAAGGGAACATTTTGTTAGATATACAAAATAGAACAAAAAGGCTGAGACAAAGAATTTTCTAGATTCTTGTGGAGAATTGTCCAGAGAAGTCAGAGTCCAAGGAATAGAGTCATCTTTCAGACTGCCACTAACTATTCCCAAATAAGTACTAACTATGTGAAGGCAGATCATTTTTTGTTAAACAAGTAAGCCGATTAGAAGGATAAATTCTGAAATGAAGGTGTAGTATTGTCCAGGAAAGATTTATGTGCATTCTAGAAACAGTTATCTCCAAAGCTAGAACTGTAACGTGTGAAGGTGGTTTCTTAGGTCTACCACAAGTAATAAAAAAAGTGTCTTGCTAGGCCTAGTAAAAGGTTTTAGTATTTAAAAGCTGAACTCGAACCTTAGTAGCTATGCCACAGAGAATACAAGCTTAAATTAGAGAAAACGTGTAAAGCATGTAGAAATACTAAAACAATTGAAAAGTCAATACATAACACAATACAAATTCCACTCCAATTAATGAACAAGAGAGTAATTTAATGAAGAAAAAAATGACACAAAAGTGACTAAAATCCAATAGGAGGAACAAGAGATATGATTTTTTTAAAGATTTAAATAAAAGTGGTGTCAAAAAAGCACTAAGTGCTAATGCAGGTCAACTGGTCATGGTAGATCTGGACCAATGCAGGATATCCAGACAACTGCAATGGAGTGCGGGTCTGATACACCTATTTGGTTCGATCTAGTTATAGGTTTTACCTTGAGAGTTAGGGACAGATTATATCTGGGCAGTATGTATACTCTGTCGCAACGGTGGCAGAGTACGCATACTGTCAAGATAATGGTCCACCCGCCAAATTTAAAATCAGGCTGACTTAAGGTGTAAGAACAGCGGAGACTAGGTTGTCTCCACTGTCATTAAACTCATCCAGTGGCCCTGTGGAGTAAGGGCCATTGGAGGCAGAACTCTAATTCCACCCACCCAATTTAGATGAATGGAATTAGAGCCCAGTTTTCACTGCCCGTCACCACCTGGCAGTAAGGGGGCAAAGAAAAATGCTAAATGATCCCCTCACCATGGGAGAGGACTGCCATGGCAAAGGGACATTAATTGTTTTAATTTAAAAAAGAAAATCCTGAATTGGGTTCAGGATTTTCTTTTTCTAAATAAAAAAGAAAATCGTTTGACAGACAGCTCCGTAAAGTCGGCAGCAGTGCACCAAACTTCAACAAGCATTGGTATCGCCAATAGGTCTCGCTTTTGGGACCTTATGCGTATTTAGTTATGCAGCACAATATCCTTGGTGCAACAACACCAACTGTTGCATGGCTAAACACTAAGAAGGTCCCAAAGGCGAGACCTATTGGCTATGCCAATGCTTGTTTTTCAGTGGTCCTCACTGTTTCAAAGAGGGCGGCAGTCACTCTGCTCTTAAGGGGTGCCTCGAAGAAAACAAGAAAAAGCATTTCAGCGAGAGCTGCAGCAACACTGGATCTGCCGTCTCACCCAGTCCAAGGGTCAACAACATGAAGAGAACTGGTTGAAAGGATCTTTTTTCAAACATTGTGCAGACAGAGTAACACGGAGCTAATAAGTACATTTGTAAATGAGGTGCCTACCAAATAAAAGGGGAAATGTACAAATCCTACAAAAATCATAAAGGTGCACAATATTCTATGCACTTTTGATCAACCTATAGAACACAAACGTTTTTCAGTTAAACTCAATTATTTAAACAGCGCTTAATACAGTGGCTAGTTATTTTCTAAGCAATCTCAAACTATTTCATGACAAGGGAGTCACTGGAAAGCAAAGCAATTTACCCAGGACTAAAAAAAATAAGTTTTGAAAAGGGCCTTCCACCATGCTGCTGCATTTTTAGTATTATTGGACCCGTTTGAGCTCGAAACAAAAAATATTTTTGTTAAAATCTGCAGATAATACTGCAAATGATGTTTTAAGTGGCAAATGCTGCTAATCTATAATTATGCAAAAATCACGCGACCGCATAATTCCAGTAGCCTTGCTTTTAGCCTACATGTATCATTAGGGCAAGTTCCGCAGACTTTGGGACACATACTTCCCCAGAAATATACTAGGACTCGTGCTGTCAACAAAAACTTAACATAAATATTTAAGGAATACTCAGTATATTATACTACACTATTCTAATTATAATGTAATACCACATGAACACAAGAACAATAATGGAATTAGTAATACAAATAATGACAATAATTAAACAGTACACACCACAGCTCTGCGAGGCACACTAACGGCGACACGGCGCTGTAAACATCTCAACATATAATACAATTGTAACTTTGATAGTGACAGTGACAACAGGAATAAGGCCGACAATCACAGTAATCACAGTAATAGGTATAATACTGTTTGTAGTGATGCGGTGCTTACATTCAATAACCAGTTTAGGCCGAGCCGTGGTGATATGTTCTGTGCAAGAGAGTTATTGGGAGGGGGAAAGAGGGAGGAGGTGCAGGAGGAAAGGAACAACCTGAGAGGAGAGAGGCAAGATAACGGACAGAGCCAGACTGTTGTGCCCAATAATAACACGTAACTTGAAAAACGGGTTTGTGGGAAAGGAGGAAAAGTAGAAGGTTGGAAGGGAAAGGAAAATGCACCTGGGAGATGAAAAAAGTAACAAAAAGGAAGGAAGCGAGGAGAGTGAGAGTGTACATATAGAAGGGAAGGAAGGAAAACCTCGAAGACTTTGGATAAAAGGTGAATGACAGAAGGAAGGAGGTGAGGAAATGCACAGGTAAGGAAGGAAACGGCGAAAGACAGAGTCAAGCTAGGGAGATGTGAAAAGAGAATGAGGCGAAAGGCCAACGAGTGATAGAATAATCTAGAAATAAGGAAACAACCCAAGCATGAGAGAAGGAAGGGGGTTGAGTAGAGTGGGGAAAAGGGCAAGAAGGACTGGGGTGAAAGAGCAGCGAGTGAGGGGGTTAAGAGATGAGTGAAGAGAGAAAGAAGGGCGCGCAGAACAGAGGCTGGTGGTTGGAAGTTTCCAGAGGAAAATAAATTAAGGAAATAAAGGACTGACAGGAGGTGAGAGAAAGGAGACCTTGGTAGATGGAGGGAATACAGGAAAGAGGAGTTCAGTGGAAGTCGAGGAAATGAGGGTAGATTGGGGGAGGTACAACTATGAAAAGGACTGAGAAAAACAAGCGCGTTGCTCGCGCTTAAAGGAGGCAGCAGGGGGAGGTGCGAGAGGAGGGGGCTAGTGCGTGAAAGCGTTTCACATGCAAGAGCGAGCAGCGTCAGGAGCAGTAATTGCTCCCATATTGCGCTGTGCGCTCCCGCAAGTAAATCACCACACGTGCACGTGTTGCCATTGAAGGCAATGGAACGCGTGCCAAAGCGATCCCAAAAGGTCTTTTTGCCTATGCAATGCATGCACGGTGCATAGGCGAGACCTAAAAAGCATTGCAGGAACTGTGGCTCCTGGCAAAACTTTAGAAATTACTGCCAGCTTGGTGGTCACTTTTAGGGTCGAGCCTGCGGGTGCATGCTCTTGCGTTTCACTTGCAAGACTTGGAGCCCCCTTGATGCTTACCATTTGTAGGCATCATTAGCCTTCTTCTTTGCAGCCAACTAATTGTCGGCGCACTGCAAACGCCACATCCGTTCCTTACAGTGCAGCTGGGACCAAGCACAGATTTATTCAGCTTAATCTGTGCCCATCCGCTGCTCCCGACATGTTTGAGGTACTATTTCCCCATAGCATTGTTTTTCCAGTTTTGTTTCTTGTTGCCTGACCTGCCATCCTCCCATCTCAAGGCACTGTGGAAAGTGCAGGCTTCCTTTAGCCAGGCTGCTGGTTTCTTTTTGCCAAAGCACTTTACGAGTCCGTGTGATTTCCAGTTGTTGTTTTTCTTGTGTGCTTCCCTCTCACCCCTCCCCACTGCCTGCTCCATGTTGTTCTCTCTCCTCCAAGAGCCCTGTGCTGCACTTTCGCCAGTCTTCTTCGCTACCTCCTACCCCCCTCAATGTTGGTTTATCTCGCTTCAGTGCTTCACCCCATCCAGTTTTGCTCTGCATTGTGTGCTTCTACCCCACCCCACCCACTACCCCGCTGCTTCCCAAACCCACAATGCTATATGTTTTAATATACTCTTAAAAAAAGCTCTTCCATGCAAATATTTGTTTGCACGCGTTTAGCTCCTGAACTTCAAGGTCACGATTGCCTTGAATTCATAAAATACAGTCGGGCTTTCTCCAGCAACCGTGGAGTTCAATTCCCCATTGAGCTACCATAAAATACTTACCCCCGCTCTCCTAACAAACACTTGTTATACTTTTTGCGCCCAGTAATATTGTCACTTGGTTCACATTAAAAAAGCTCAAATACAAAATGAAGGAAAGGAAAAGTAAACATAAAAGTATTTGTTAAATAATGTTACCTTTAGCAATGCTTATTCTTCCTTTGACCCTGGGTACCTTAGCTGATTCGGAGCAGCACTTTCTCGCCCAGACTGAGCTTATGTTTGCCCCACTTACCTTTTGATTAGTGCGTTGTCATGTTGTTTCCGTACTGACCTTGTATTTTTCCATAATAACAGGAGCTGCTACCGTGTCTTGTTCCCTGTTCTAGTCAGTGTTAGAAAGTCGCTTTCAAGGAACTTTTCTAACTAGAATTTGAGCAGTTCATACCTTCATCTTTCTATGGTATTTGAACCTCTGACAATTCTATATTGTCTGGATATTGGAGCTCGAGCAAATGACTGCAGAGTGTCACTCTGGGTTGTGAGTTTCAGAACGTTTTCAGCATTTGTGTAACCTTTTTCTGTTTCCTTGGTGGGGAAGGAATGGTGAAGTTGGATGAAGAGTGTAACAATGTGTGTGAGGGTTTACGCAAAGAGTGACCATAGCCTTAGGTGACAGCCTTGTGTGTGATTAGAGCGTTGCAGCCTTTTTGTTCTGTTTATGGTCTGGAGAGAACTATATTGAATGATTCATGCACATATTTGACTGCTCAGGCTTTTGGGGTTATTCAGCAGTTCTGGAGCTGTGTCTCAAGCAGGTGCCAGGTGGTCTAAGCATGTTGATGTCTTTGTACAGTTGCCTCTTCCTGGGTGTCACGGTCTAGCAGCCACGGTTACTTCTGGAGGTGAGCAGGTTTGCAACTCTGGTACAGTATGACACTGGTAAAAATAAGTATAGGTGCTCTGTGTACACACTAGAAAAACAGGGTATTTAATACTGGACAAATCACAACAACCTAAAAGGCCTTAGCAATGCTACCTGGGAGCCAGATCAAAGCCCGCCAATCCTCAATACACCTATACTGCTTTACATAGTAAGGCACTATCGGGGCCACTGGAAATATGTGATTGAACGGCTGCAGCATTTTTCACATAGTTATGGATTTGCTGCATGTGCCACGTAATCCATTGTCAGCTGCATAATCTCCAGATGTTATCAAAGAAATTGTTTCTAGCTTAAACTGATCAAAAGTTGCTAACAACGTAGCAACACATGTTGCTGTGCAGTGGAACGCCCTTTCCAAAGGCTGACTTGCAACTTTCTGTTGCTTATTGGTATATATGGGTGATAAACTGGTACTATTGAGGCACAACATATGGCCAGGCATTGTCAACAAGTGTAAAAATGACAGAGTAATGAAGCCATACGTTCACAAAATGTGCCACATTTTGCCACAAAATCTACCTTTTCTTACTGCATAGTTCAGTCAACCCTGCCAAATAAGTTGGCCCTCCTCCCCTACCACATAATTGCAGTGGCCCTGGGCACTATGCTGCAAATTAGCTGGAGTCCTTAGCCAGTTGGAGTGCACAGGCTCTCTTCGGGTGTTTTGTACAAGTGCCCTGTACCTTTTGTTTCTGTTATTATATTACAGCAACACTTCATTTACTCTGTGAACAGAGACAGTAACCAAAGACAGAAACACCAGCCGCGCATGGTGCTATAAACTGTGTGCTTTGGTTTAGCTGTCATGGTCACCTCGCCAGCTTGTTTATCTAGTGCAGGCCACAGATGTATCACCATGGGTTAATTTATCAGCAGGGCCACCGGAATTATGCAGCTCTTCTCAGTTAGGCTACTAATCTCTTTAAGATCTAAAGATCTCACTAAACATTGAGTTTATCAAGGGTGATGACAGCTTTAGTCCATAAAGGCATGAGCCTTTGGCTCCTGTCTTTAACGCTGGCGCAGGCCTTTAACGCCTTAACCGGGGCGGCAATTCGGCCGTGGTGTGGACGTTCTAATGAGTGGGCAGGGCTGCGAAGGCCGTTGGCTGTTGGCAGCACTGGGGAGGGAGTGCTCCCGTCGGGCAACGGCCGACGGGAGCACGGAAGGGGTTAATGGCTAGTAGAGCCCGCTACGGAAGGCTCTAAGGCTATATTTGGACACAAATGGTAAATAACGTTTTTCACCAAGGATGCTGCCGATTAGTTGGCTACTGCCACGTGACTCAGAGAAAATCCCTTTGTTTCATGCTGACTTTATTTTCATATCTGTAAACAATGGAAGTGCTTGGAAGGAGGCTTAATTAAGTTTGTGAGCACTATTAAGACATCTGAATAGGAGACCCAATAAAGTAGGCTCTTCACAGGTATGCAGACCCGTCAATTCCGCTCCCCAACTAATTGCGGTCCACTGGGTAGGTTTTATCCATGGTACTAGGGGACTTGATATATAATTCTAGCTTTATCACTTTACCAATATATGCAAGTAGTAAACACAATATAAAAAATATGGGCAAACCGCTCTCATCAGAACAACTCTCACCCAAGTTGAAGAGTTTTTGTTTTTTACAATTAGTAGAACTTGAACTTGTTAGTTTGCTAAAAAAAATGCCATAGCAGCTAGCAACTCCAGCGCCTTGAGACCATCGCAGGTGTTTTGCATGCTAAAAAAAATCGTGATTGATTGATTGATAGGGCTTTAGCCTTCTTTAGTGGAATGACTATTAACTGAGTTTAACTAGTGTAAGAGCGTCATGGCAGTACCCTGCTGGTTTAGAACCTCTTTTCTGCTTGTTCAAGGTGCTTTACTGTAGATGTTAGCACTTCTTTCTGTTAATGACTCTAAAGAGAAATATCTTCTTAAACCTGTGTTGGGAAGGACTCTTTAGTGCTGCAGCCACATAAATCAAATACTCATTTAGATAAACACTGGCCTCTCACTAGTACTGGTCCTGTTTACAATATGTGAGGCTGCATGAAGTGCTTCTGCACAGGCTCCTTGAAGCTTACTTTCACACATGTATTTTCTGAAATTATCAGTGGCCTGGGAAATAAACAGAAGCAGAGTGTTTCTCTAAACGCACCACATCAAAATGACTACCCGGTGATCAGCAGGTTGGTGGTCAGTGCCTCTCTGAACACCCGCCTTACATTGAGGTTAATAATGTTTCTTTGGGAAGAGCAACCAGTCACTCTCTCTCTCCTACTCTCTCTCACCTCTCTCTCTCGCTCTCAAACAAACTCTTCCCACCTTTCTCAAGTGGTAACTTCAGCTCTTCAAGCACAGTTTCTTTCCTGTACCTTTTCAAGGTTTCCGTCCCTCAATCCCACGCTCTCCTCTGTTGGGTGTCTTCTGCGTACGCAGGTGCTCCTTCTTTATGCCTCTTTTGCCAGTTCTTCCCTTCTTTCTCTATTTCTCACACATTCTTTCTGCTCCTCTGTCTGGAGTTCTTTCACCACTCGTGCAACAACAACCTATCCCTCTCGGTCTTCCTGTCTATCTATTCTTTGGAGCTCTCACCCATATCTATCCACCATGCCACAAAATTCCACTAAATAAATCGACTGCACACTGCACTCCACTCCTAACAATTACAATCCAACCCACATAATTCAACTCCACTCAAACCAAAACACATGTGCAAAATGCATTGTCATTTGCAACGTCAATATCTCTAACTCTAGGAAATGCCAGTGGTTGCTAATATTTAGCAGGAGGAGTAGTCTTGGCCTGCTGGGCGTTAAGTCCTTCGCCAGGCCAACAGAGATTACTCAATCCACCAAAGTATAAATCAAGCCCTATGTATTTTTCTGGAAGTCAAAGTCCTTCAGCGGGCAAAGGCAAGATGATTTATCCTAGGAGGATCCACAATGTTTGATAGGCATTTGCAAGATCCCAGTGAAAGTGTTGATTTTGGCTGGAAAAGCTGAGAGTAGTCCTGCCGCCAGTGATATACTTTTGCCACCTTCGCCAGTTAACAAATCTCCCATTGGGACCTAGGGCCCGATTTTGGCGGACAGGGTTACTCCATCACAAACATGACGGATACCCGTCCAGCAAATTACATTTCCATTATACCCAGTGCAACTTGGAATGTGGCGTACATGATATCTATCCAGTTGGTGACGGAGTATCCTATCCACCATATTTGTAATTAGTCCGTTAGTCTTTTTTTTAGAACTCAGAATCTCCTAGTAGGTAAGGCTGTGGGCTGTGTCCAACGTGGGCTCCACAAGGCCAGATACTTTTTTGCTGAGGTCCCACTGCTGTGGAAAAGCTCTGAGCAGGTGAAACTTGTTTCTTTGTGTCTTGGGTGGATCAGCATGGCAGGTTGGTCCCAGTCCTCCAAAGGTCTTACAGTCCAAAAGGTTCCTTAAGATCCAGGTTTCCAGAGGTGATAGGAGAAGTCCAAATAGGCACAGCCAAGGGACCCAGGACCTCAGGAAAAGTACTTGGGACAAAACTCATTCCAGTAAGCTGTAGGTTAGAACATCTCTACTCATCAGCAAAGCATACAATATGGGGTTGTGCCATATGAGTAGCAAGGAAGTCCTCTCATCTTCTCCTATGTAATGCTTGCTCTGATATACAGTGACCTTTGCACATCAGTTAGCCACTTGTAGGTGCAACCCTCATTTGATAATGCTTCCATATTCCTAACAGTATGATATAGTTCCTGTTCTAGAATAGTTCCTTAGGACAGAAAAAATATCCTAGAGATCTTTTCAGGCCAAATATACCAAGGTGTTTTTGGCCTGAAAAGACAAAACTCTTATAACTCAAGCATGCCCATAGCACCCAAGGTGGATATGCTTCCAACAACAAATAATATATCCTAATACCATCTGAATGCCATCTGAATGAGAAAGGGGCCAATAAGTCTGGGAGAGACCAAGAGTGAAAGTTATATCAGCCTGCAACTACTAGGAAGGAGAGGCAAGGCCCAGCCTGCAAGGAACACCCGCTACTTAGGTTTTGTTTAAAATACTGTTGAAAGTCTAGACAAATGGTCAGTGGATGCCATTTACATTAGGCAACTAGATTAATCCCCAACACAGTAGATATAATTGCTTCATTTATTCACCCTTGGTAGGAAATATGCAGGACTTCCAGTGGGTTTGCAGTTAATGATGTTTAAACACACTGCACAGATGCACAACAGGCAGAGATGTGGGGGCCAAGGGGAAACAAGGAAGCCATTTCCTGTGCTCACTTTCATAAACATTTTTAAAAGTACAGTAATATTAAATTCCATCCACCTTTTTGTCAGTTAAGAAATGCATATTCAAGAACACACCATCACAAAGCCTGCTTCAAACCTTATGCCCACCCCTTCCTCTAGAAAACCAGCCGTCAAAGCTCTATCTCTTGTAGATCTTGCCAACACACTCAACTCCCTCTAAGTCACTTCCTTTTAAGCTAATGTCTTAACCTCATCATTCATCAAATCTTCTTTTGGCAATGCTCTCTCATCCCTACTCACCATAGTTAATGCCTCTCTCACTCAAGGAAGCTTTCAAAAATATATCAAGCAGACCAGATACTCCCATTCCTAAAGAAACCTACACTAAACCCTGATGACCTAGTCAACTACCGACCCCTCACTGAAACAGCATTCATTAGCATGATAATTGAAAACACAATATATTTTGAACTTCAAAATGTCATTAATGTTAACCATCTCCTGTATGAACCAGGCCGGCATCATATTACATGACAGAATGGAGACTGCTAATTTACATCTCCTAGAAATACCCAGCTGACAAAAGATGAAGAAGACCCTCTTCGTCCTGATATTGGTAGATCTCTCAGCCATCCCATCCTCATACGGACCCTGAAGCATCGAACAGGGTTCAATGGCAATTTCCCTTACTGGTTCTCCTACTACCTTTCCAACCAACACCAGTTTGTTCACTTAGGAAATTATGGTTTTAAAAGATCCCCCACAGTTCCATGCTATCCCCTGTAATCCTCAACCTCTGCATAGAGACGACTGATGGCCTCCTCCCAGATTACAGTATCAAGATTCACCAATACACCAATGAAACACAAGTCTACTTGAAAGCCTCCTCTGCTTCAGACATCCAATGCCCACCCATCATCCAGGCCTGGTCTACCTGGGAAACAAAAAACCAAGACAGTATTCCTGTTACAACAAAGAGGAAACAGTACAAACATCGATGAATGACATGAACATTAACATTTCCGAACACCAGCTTTCACCAAATACCAAGTCGCTTGGATTCATCCTCGGAAATAGCCTTGCCCTCAGGGAACACATTGCCAAAAAATAGCCTGGCACCAGCTCTTTCGTCTAAATAAAAAGTTAAACTATTTCCTCCAGAAAATAACTTCTGAACGGCTGCTCAAGCACCTGCACACTCACACTTGGTGGTGGTAATGCCCTATTCCATGGCCTCCCTGAACCCAAGTGGCACCCTCCAGAAAACAACTTCTGAACCGCTATTCAAGCACTTGCACACTCACATTTGGAAGGTGGTAATGCCCTTTTCAAGGGCCTCCCAGAACACAAGTGGCACGCTTTAAGGGCATCCTACATGCCGCTGCATGTTTCATCCAGGGCAGGAAGAAAGATGACCACATCACCCTGAACTGATAGCAGGGCTGGACTGGCTATAGCGGGCACCGGGCATTTCCCCGGTGGGCAGCCAGGATTGGGGACCGGTTTTGGGCCCCTGGGGACAGATTTTGTTAAAGGGCTATTTTGCAGCATAGCTGCAACATCGGCCGCTGTAACGAAATCGGCATAAACCGCCATGGCAAACAGCTCAGCTGCAGCCCCAAACACCCCCGGGGGGCCATCCGAGCACTTTACCAGGGCCGGTTTTGGGTCCCAGTCCGGCCCTGACTGATAGTACTCCATTGGCTCTCCTTGCCAGCCTGCACCATTCTCAAAACCAACAGATTCACTTACAAAGCTATAAAAAACAGCACCTCCTACTTATCTCTCTGACAAGCTCACCAATTCTGATGGCTTTCAGCACACCAGTAGGCAGGACTAAATCATACTGAAGAATAAGCAGAGTAACAAAGAAAAAAAAAGACACAGTTCTTTTCCATGTGAGCACCCAGAATCTGACTTAATATCCCTGTATCTCTCCAGACTGCCCAACGCTACAACAATTTTCAAAAGAGTTGAAGGTACACCTCTTTAATCAATACATCACAATGCATAAACCGTATACAAACCAGATACCTCTCCTATCACTGGGGGACTTTATGCTTGTCGTTGACCATTACCAGCGCTCTGCTGACTTTTGGCTTGGTTTGTATTATGGAAATGCAACGTGCATACATTTGTTCATAAAATGCTTATAAGGATTTTTTTTTATAAAGACAAGTGGAAACCCTAGTGAAATCTCTAATGGATACCACAGCTCCACAACATAGAGATGCAGCTAGGACATATGGTATTGTACTGTTTGGGGCATCACCTTCTGTAGGCAATTGATGTTGTTTCAATGTATTTTTCACATTCCCCCTGCTGCTGTGCTAGAGATACTTTATGGACTTGTATAAAGAGTTGTGTGTGTTTGCACGTGCATATGAGTGTGTGAGCATGCACAAGCATGCAGTGGTTTATTAATGTACCTTTAGCTCAGTAATTTGTTGCCCGGAACTGTCTTGGTGGAATTTTCAATGTTTTTTGTATTTATTTTGTTAGTTAACACGTTACTGTGCTTTTATTTATTTTTTATCTTGGTTGATTTTATACATTTTCCTTGCTGATTTAGTGGTAGGGTATTGGCCGATGGATGGGACAACTAACATTTTGGGAATACATTTGTGCATTCCTTTCCTTGCAATGCTGCTTGTGTTTGTGGATTGACGAAGGAAGGAACTCAATGGCAGGCAACCGTGTTCTCTTTGTCTTCTATGCCTCTTCCTTTTTCCCATGCCCCTTCCGCTATGGTGTTAAACCTGTGTGTATGGGTGTGACTGTCATATTATATTGTGGTAGTGGATGGTCCGTGCGTAGTCTATGGGCCAGAGCTAATATTAAATTTACTTGAGTTTTTCCAGCCTCACATTGGCTTCGTTATGGGCCCATGGGACCCAGAGATAATTATTCCGTTTTTTTCTTACAAATTAATTTTGCCATTTTCTTTCCTGTTATTTCTAATTAATGTCATCAATTTTTGCAGATCCCCCTTTGAGGTCTAGTGGACCCTGGAGGATCACCCGATATTTATTATGTAGCAATTGACTGATTTTTGTTTAAGTAGCACACGGTCTAAGGAAACAAATCGTTTACAGATGGGTATGTTATTGTTATGATGATAACAACTTGTATTGTATTGATTAGTATAGCCAAGCCTGGCCAAATCTGATTGTTTCCCTTTTAATTTTCTATTCAACATGGGCATCTCTCGCTCCCTGAAGAAAAGTGTGGCAGTCTTAAAACTGGATTAGGCAAAATTAAGGCTGGTTCTTAAGATTCATCTAGAGTTGATTGTGAATGAAAAAGGGCACCTGCCATAACAATTCGAGTTCCAGGAAAGTAGGTTACGTATAAATCATGTTGTAAGAAAAAATATCAAACATACAGAAGGTGAGGGGAAGATGCATGCAATAACTTCAACCACATTCAATCACTTAGGACAGCATTCCAATCCATTGTTCTTTTGCCCATCATTCCACCTCAGATTAGACACAGCCACATGTAAATCGTACCTGACTGTGCTCAAACAGAAGACAAGCAACCCAAGACTGGCATTGCCTTGATTGGGGCTCTTCAATCTCGTGTAGCTTGGTACAGGTGGCACAGTGAGCAAGAGACCCAAGTCTACCCTTGGGTGCCTAAGGCATTACATCAAACACACAAAACATGATGGGAGGATGTTTGCAATTAATCTAACCACTGTCATGAGTGATATAATATGTGAGGCTGTAAGCATGGTGTATATTGAGAGTGCAAGTTATAGTTAGCTGGGTAAACCAGAATTGGTTAATTTTAGAGGTTTTGTGTTTTTAAATGTTAGTTTTTATCTTATGTCAACACCTAACTATAAAATCACTATAGCATTTGTTTTTTCAGGTACACATTATGCCTCAAACTAATAAAAAAACATTCCAACCCTCACATTGTTAACCCTCAGGTTTCAAGCCTGTGTTAACATCTCAATACTAATTAACTACAGCCTGCCATTCTGGAAAGACTTGAAATTCCACAGTTCATTTTTCAACAGAATGGCATTGAGGAGTGCCTCACATTTGTCTTGAATACAAAAGTTTGGTACTCTATTTATTCGTTGGAACTCTGTTATGAAACTGCAGTTTATCACTAGAAGTTAACATTCGGGTCTTAGTTTTGAAAGTATATGTTTGATTCTGCATGTTAAAATGTTTTACTGAAATGAATGTGGAAAATATTTGAGAATTTGTAGAAACTGTGACCTCATTTTAGCTTCTTAGAGCACAAAGCATAATTTCTATGACATAAAGAAGCCCCTCATGTTTTCATTCAATGCAGTGTCATCTGTAGAAAATCCTTTCAGTTTTGCAAGTTGAATTCCATCAAAATGGGGTTACTGTGCGTCACACATTTGCTATAAAAACTGAATTTTAACACTCTAGTTGCTCATTTTAACTTTGTGTTAAAGCTGTTGTTGATCACAAGGTAATTCACTGATAGACTGTTGCTGGTGTTGAAAGTATCAGTTTCAGTCTGCATGTCAGAATGTTTTAGATGAGGAATATATTTGAGAACTCAAACAAAAATGTGTCCTCACTTTTGCTTTCTATGGCACTAACCATAATTCCTATGAAAAAAGTAACCACCTCATGTTGTTCATTAGGTTTTACAGTGTTGATACCATAAACGTGGCTTCAGGCGTGCCACAGTTGTTTTGTGAACAACAACTATGTTAGAACTATAGTTGTTCATCAGAACACAGTGGGAATCTGCAGTAAAACACTGGGGAATGAACTGACATAATGCTACTGCTGTTGGAAGTGGTAACATGTTTCAGGGAGAGAAGAGTTTCCTTTCATACATAGTTCATCAAATCCCAGCAGAAGGTCAGCATTTCTCAAAGGGTAAATTCACCTTGGAACTATTCCTAAAATTAGTAGGTACCACCCACAAATTATTTACATTGTGATTACAATCTACCATCATCTTTTTATAAGTGCTCCTTTTTGTGGCCCTCAGAACTTAGCATTCACTAATGCATTTCAAAGGGGACCATGTCCCCAAGTCTTGCAATGGTTACTACAACATGTTGTCTAAGCTGTGGTCAATCAATCAAGGTTGTCATTTTCAGACCCCCTACATGCACCGTGGGTTCAGAGAGTGCTCATCTTGCCCATATATATATATATACATTATTCTAAATAAACCTTGTCCTTGGTTCCTGTTGTTGCTGCAACAACATATTGTTCAGGTTGTGGGCAGCCAATCAGGGTTGACTAGTCGCCTTCGATGAGGTCACACAGAGCATACCTGGAAGCCAACGGTCCTGATATACCTAACTTTCAAACCACTTCATGGCCACTCTGATTTACCCCAAATAATAGAAATCATGCTTTCTGAGTAAACATCTAACCAAATTTGGTGTAATTCTGTTTAGTAATTTTTTTTTATTGTGTAGCTGTTTTAAAATGTTCCTATGGAAATTAACATTGAACATCACTTTTTTTGGACCCTCTCCCTTTTCTTTCCCCCCACTCAAGAGATCACCACAAAACATTCCAGGATGGAACTGAGTCGAATGAACTTTTAAAAAAAAAATTTTGGGAAAATTTGTCAAACTGCAACAAAATGATTAGCAAAACAAAAAACATTTTCCCTACAAAAACTATGATGACCGCACTGTGTAAGATATACATATTGCACAGTGGTTTTTGCCACTATGTAGTTATAGTTAGGTCGGAGTTTCCATAAGAATGTTGCTTTTTGTATTGATATACATTTAATTCAAATTTCCTCACAGATCTCAACAGCAGGTGCATTCCTTTTTTCTGGTTTCCACATGTTCTATTGTGTACTGAAGAGGTTGGCCAGGGATGCCACATTTACACCTGGCACTAGCCTGCAGGCGTGGGTGACTCCTGGACCCTCCCAAACCAATTGGGAAAGCATTCAAAGAGTTAAACCTATCCACTTGTGTGCCCTACTGCAAACAATCCAACAGTGTCCCTCTCTACTTAAATCTAACATGGTAGAACCGTTCTTCATCTTTGCAGAGCTCCCATGACCAACCTCGAGATGTGGCAAGGTAAATGAGCAACCCTGTTCTCTGCAGTACTTCAAATCCACTTCGGGCAGTGGCATAACGAAAGTTGAGGGGGCCCCTGCCACATACACAGAGGGGCCCCCACTCTGGATCTAATCCGGAGCACATGGGTCTGAGTATTGTGCTGAGGGGCCCCCTGCAGCTTGGGCCCCCCACTCTGCGGGGGCTGTGGGGGCCTGTGTTATGCCCCTGAGTTCTGGAGGAGCTCCTTTCCCACTAGGGGTTGAGCCTGGCTAACGAAAGGGGCACAGAACGGTGTAGGCCCCGGTGGTAGCTATATTTGCCTGTGACAACGTAGGTCTCTTTGAAAATAATTTAGTGCCACCACACTGCCCAGATGGTCATCCAATCAGAGGAACAAAACACATCCCCACATCCATGGACTTTGACTAAGCTGTGAGAGTAAGTTCACATCTCATCTAGGGGGCTGTTCAACTCACGGGTAACAGTTGGAAGCTCATGCATATAGGTGTCTGTGTGTGTATCTGTGTGTGTGCATACATGCGTGCGTGTGTCTAAGTGATCTGTGCCCAGTTATCAGGTTTAAATCTCTCTTGCAACAAGGAGAGATTTCCTTCTTAGTGTTATAGACTCTTCATTATGATTGAGCACTCTCGCTACATTGAAAAGAGCAGTTGCCATCCCTTTACAACCATCTATCTTCTTACTTGCAACCTTCTGCCCTTCCCTGAAAACGGCCGCGCTTTGTTTTTCAGTTCAATTAAAGCTATGTATGTGTTTTATTTCCAACACTGACTTCACAGGTTGGTTGAGATAAGAGCCATTGAAGTGATGTCACTTTTGCTTCTCCTTTAATTTTGGTAAAAACGTGCCACATCACATGACTGCGTTCTTCTGTACTCCAGTTTCACCTTGCTACCTATGGACTTGACATTTCCGAAATGGTCCTAGCCAAAGTTCCTGTTTTCACTTTTGAACATGTTTCAAGACAAATGAGTGTCTTATTCTCAACAATGGAAATAAGAAAAGTAAGGCCTAAAGGCCTAAGGCAAACAAGTGTTAAAGGAAGTATTCTGTTTGCAATTGCTACTGTCTAAATAAATCTGACGTGTTTAGCCGTATGGCCAAAACATGGTCACCTCAAAAACAGAATAGCACAAGATAATGTTTTTTTTGGCAGGAGGAACCCGCCAGAGAGACGAAAACATGACTTCTCACCCATCCCATCTCTGGACATCTGGAGAAAATAAGTTAATTTAATTTCCTGTGTTTCATTTTTCTGCAAGATAGATGCCAACAGTCTTTTTATATCGTGTAAACACAAAAATAGAAACACAGCTAGCATTTTTCAATACTACATATTCTTGATCGGTTATTTAGCCCAAATGACATAATACCTCTAGGATACTACGGGACATGAAGCTTAATTTTCCAGTGGTAAGACCATTATCGTGAATTTTTCTTTATTGGAAACAGATACTTAAGTATTCTTTACAGATTCTAAATATTGCTAAAAGTATTTATTCTCTATGCACATTGTAACAGTGTTTTAATACAGAATATTCCTACAGGAATTAAAAATGTAATATGGTCCTGAACTCCGCAGTCAATAAAATAACTTTTTTCATATAGTGTTTTATACCGTACGTCTGTTTATAAATGCTAATAAGAGTACATGTGTAATGTAGGCTAATTTACCAATGCTCAATGTAGCCACCTCGCTAGCAGGGCCGGACTGGGAATCCAAAGCAGCCCTGTCAATTTTGTCTGACAGACCCCCTAGGGAGCTGGGGATATGCAGGTGTGAAGCACTGCTGCTTTTGTTACTGGGGGCCGATATTGCAGGACTGCTGCAAAACTGCCCACCAGTAACACAATTGGACCCCATGCTGCAACACCAGCCCCCACCCTTTCAGCCTCAGGGGGAAACGCCCGATACCCACTATGGCCAGTGCGGCCCATCTTGCTAGGATTGAAGTTTGAGTATTCTTTGCCGGAGTTCAAACCATAACCTGGTGGTCGCCCCATGCTCCCATAGCGAGTGTCCAATTTACAGAGCCGCCCTTTTGAATACTGCATTTTTTCATGCACACAGCAATTGCTAACAGGAAATGCTCACCATAGACGCAGAGTTCTGGGTTCTAATTTCATTATTCTAGTTAAACAACAGCATCCTAAAATGCTCAGCAAACACTTTATCCTTGTGCCTGCAACTGGATTTGTATATGTGTATAAAAAAAGTACAATGTTTTGTCTATTTCTGTCCTGATTTCAATACTCTGCTATCAGCCATACGCAATGCCCTTAATGTTTAGTAATTCATTTTGGGTTGTTGGTTGAGAGGGGTGGGAGGTTTGTAAGGGTGAACCACATAAATGTCACTAAATTAACCTGTGCTTAACCCACTGGTAGCTTGCCGCAAAGCAGTCAGGCTTAATTTAAAGACAATATCTAAGGAATTAATGCAGTACACAATCAGTAACAAAATGAAAACATAACACAAGAGATTCCCAAACCAATTTAGAAACATAGAGTAAATTGTCATAAATTAAATTACACCAGAATTAAAATAAAACAATCACTAGAATCGGAGATATTGTTTTTTCACATTTTCTTTTGAGAATGGCACCAATAAGCAGAATTATCACTCAAGGTTATCCAGGCGCGCTGGATTGGGGGAAGGTCACAAATTCAGGCAAATTATGATGAAGCCTGGGCTGAATTTAGGCAAACGGGTAGTCCAGCGGAAAAATTTACCTTCTGTTTGCATTGGAAGAGGCAGAGAGAAGTAGGATCTTGCTGTAACATGCATGTTTAAAATATCAGACGCGGTACAAAAGTTGGTGGTGATGGACGGAGCATCTGAATCAATCACACACTCACCCCCAGTCAAAAGATCTGGGTTTAATCCATCACCGTTCTTTAGCCCACTCTGCCACCCCAGTTCAGACATGGCTATATGCAAATCAGTCTGACCCTGTGCCTCATGGGAACAGTCCAGCCCGAACTGCCAAGCCATGTCTTCCCTGGACCGGAAACAAGCTTCCGAGGACCGGTTTCTGGCATTCCAGCCGTCTTCAGCCCAGCTTGCTTGAATCCAGTGGCAAAGTGAGCAAGGGACTCACGTCTGAGCATACCCTGCCACACTTATGGCGGCCAAAAGCGGTACAAAAGTTGGTGGTGATGGACGGAGCATCTGAATCAATCACACACTCACACCCAGTCAAAAGATCTGGGTTTAATCCATCACCGTTCTTTAGCCCACTCTGCCACCCCAGTTCAGACATGCCTGTATGCAAATCAGTCTGACCCTGTGCCTCATGGGAACAGTCCAGCCCGAACTGCCAAACCATGTCTTCCCTGGACCGGAAACAAGCTTTCCGAGGACCGGTTTCTGGCATTCCAGCCGTCTTCAGCCCGGCTTGCTTGAATCCAGTGGCAAAGTGAGCAAGGGACTCACGTCTGAGCATACCCTGCCACACAAAACGATGGATTTAGGCCCAGATCCTTGTACTGGGGTGAATGTATGACATTGTTCTACATTCTGTCCATCAACTGTGTTTTTTGTAATTTTCACCCCGAGTGGGCTGGGTATGCTCAGACGTGAGTCCCAGGCTCTCCACACCACTGGAGTCAAGCTATCCAGGCTGATGAAGGCTGATAGCCAGAAACCGGTCCTTGGATGCTTGATTCCGGTCTGGGAAAGACATGGCTTGGTAGTTCGGACTGGACTGTTCCCATGAGGCACAGGGTCAGAGCTGATTTGCATATAGCCAGTGTCTAACCCAGGGTGGTGCGGAGTGCAAAACAACGATGGATTTAGGCTCAGATCCTTGTACTGGGGTGAATGTATGACATTGTTCTACATTCTGTCCATCAACTGTGTTTTTTGTAATTTTCACCCCGAGTGGGCTGGGTATGCTCAGACGTGAGTCCCAGGCTCTCCACACCACTGGAGTCAAGCTATCCAGGCTGATGAAGGCTGATAGCCAGAAACCGGTCCTTGGATGCTTGATTCCGGGCTGAGAAAGACATGGCTTGGTAGTTCGGACTGGACTGTTCCCATGAGGCACAGGGTCAGAGCTGATTTGCATATAGCCAGTGTCTAACCCAGGGTGGTATGGAGTGCAAAAAAACGATGGATTTAGGCCCAGATCCTTGTACTGGGGTGAATATATGACATTGTTCTACATTCTGTCCATCAACTGTGTTTTTTGTAATTTTCACCCCGAGTGGGCTGGGTATGCTCAGACGTGAGTCCCAGGCTCTCCACACCACTGGAGTCAAGCTATCCAGGCTGATGAAGGCTGATAGCCAGAAACCGGTCCTTGGATGCTTGATTCCGGTCTGGGAAAGACATGGCTTGGTAATTCGGACTGGACTGTTCCCATGAGGCACAGGGTCAGAGCTGATTTGCATATAGCCAGTGTCTAACCCAGGGTGGTGTGGAGTGCAAAAAAATGATGGATTTAGGCCCAGATCCTTGTACTGGGGTGAATGTATGACATTGTTCTACATTCTGTCCATCAACTGTGTTTTTTGTAATTTTCACCCCGAGTGGGCTGGGTATGCTCAGACGTGAGTCCCAGGCTCTCCACACCACTGGAGTCAAGCTATCCAGGCTGATGAAGGCTGATAGCCAGAAACCGGTCTTTGGATGCTTGATTCCGGTCTGGGAAAGACATGGCTTGGTAGTTCGGACTGGACTGTTCCCATGAGGCACAGGGTCAGAGCTGATTTGCATATAGCCAGTGTCTAACCCGGGGTGGTGTGGAGTGCAAAAAAACGATGGATTTAGGCCCAGATCCTTGTACTGGGGTGAATGTATGACATTGTTCTACATTCTGTCCATCAACTGTGTTTTTTGTAATTTTCACCCCGAGTGGGCTGGGTATGCTCAGACGTGAGTCCCAGGCTCTCCACACCACTGGAGTCAAGCTATCCAGGCTGATGAAGGCTGATAGCCAGAAACCGGTCCTTGGATGCTTGATTCCGGTCTGGGAAAGACATGGCTTGGTAGTTCGGACTGGACTGTTCCCATGAGGCACAGGGTCAGAGCTGATTTGCATATAGCCAGTGTCTAACCCGGGGTGGTGTGGAGTGCAAAAAAACGATGGATTTAGGCCCAGATCCTTGTACTGGGGTGAATGTATGACATTGTTCTACATTCTGTCCATCAACTGTGTTTTTTGTAATTTTCACCCCGAGTGGGCTGGGTATGCTCATACGTGAGTCCCAGGCTCTCCACACCACTGGAGTCAAGCTATCCAGGCTGATGAAGGCTGATAGCCAGAAACCGGTCCTTGGATGCTTGATTCCGGTCTGGGAAAGACATGGCTTGGTAGTTCGGACTGGACTGTTCCCATGAGGCACAGGGTCAGAGCTGATTTGCATGTAGCCAGTGTCTAACCCAGGGTGGTGTGGAGTGCAAAAAAAACGATGGATTTAGGCCCAGATCCTTGTACTGGGGTGAATGTATGACATTGTTCTACATTCTGTCCATCAACTGTGTTTTTTGTAATTTTCACCCCGAGTGGGCTGGGTATGCTCAGACGTGAGTCCCAGGCTCTCCACACCACTGGAGTCAAGCTACCCAGGCTGGTGAAGGCTGATAGCCAGAAACCGGTCCTTGGATGCTTGATTCCGGTCTGGGAAAGACATGGCTTGGTAGTTCGGACTGGACTATTCCCATGAGGCACAGGGTCAGAGCTGATTTGCATATAGCCAGTGTCTAACCCAGGGTGGTGTGGAGTGCAAAAAAACGATGGATTTAGGCCCAGATCCTTGTACTGGGGTGAATGTATGACATTGTTCTACATTCTGTCCATCAACTGTGTTTTTTGTAAAACATCAGACGGCCATTGCTTTGGTGTGGCAAATCATTTGTTGCTGGCACTTCACGTCAAGAGAAAAGAATTGTGTTAGTCATGTTTGCACTATACCTATTTATGTGCAAAAGTAGACAAGAAGATTTAGAAATAATAATTATGAGTGAGAATTTGGCCTTTCAGCGCTGAAGCAGGTTGAGGAGGATTTGGAATTTGGCCACGTCTACAACCAGGGTGTGTTATACATATTGATGGATTCTAATCTGCTTGAGTTGAGCCAATTTATTTCATGCATATGTTTAACAACATTGGGGGATGTATGTAACATGGAGGAACCCCTATGTGTTAAAGGAAGGCATGGGCTCCTGGTGATGCATTTCTAACACTGTGAAAATCTACCAGAGATTAAAAATGGGAACCAGTGAAGAACAACAACACTCACTCCTACTTGCATTGATAGGGGGATAAGGAATGTCTCTACATAATCAAAGTCAGTCAACAGATCTAAATGTACTAGCAGATAGAAATTGACATCTTCCAAAATATGTACAGCATCACCATGTAATTAGAGAGTCAACGACTGAGTTGTGCGGTGAACACTTTAGACTTATCTGAAACCCAGTTTGGTCAAGTTTGTGCTTCATAAAATAATTAATAGTGAGCTCCACTTCGTGTCCCTTTTTCCACATAATGAATGCTCTACGGGCCATCTTCTTGATTATGAAGAAATCAACACCATTTGAACCACAACCCACAGGTCATTGATGACCTAAACGGCAGAGCCATTTTGGATGTTGGAATGGCTGGCCACCACTCATAGCTTTCAATATTACCCCGCTAATTGAACCTTTTAAATACATTGATTGCCAATCTAAATAATGAACAACTCATGAAAAACGGGGCATGGAACTTTAGAGATGAGGGAAACATTGTTATTGGACCACTAACTGGGCTGCCTCATGGCCAGTAAAATTAGTGAAGCAAGGAAAAATGGTGGTAATCCCCGGGAAATACCTTTCCACCTAGTGAAGGCACAGGCTACATGTCTGGATGCCTGCATCCTACAATGTTTGTACATGGTCTTGCGTAAAGTGCTCTGACACCCATCAGGTGTACTTTGAGCCCTATAAAACTCCAAAATAAGTACAACAATAAAACAAAAGCAGAATTGAAATCCTTGCTTCGATCATATAAAACAAGCTACTCACTCAGCCCCGAGGAGTACTGCGTTCAATTATTGAGACACAGATTACTGGGGAAGGTTTTGAGTCATGAACCATTTTCTGCCCTTCTCGAACATCAAGCAAAATGGGGAAGACTGGCTGTTTCCAAAGAGATAACTGAGCAGTAAAAAGATGCTTTTTGTGTTTACTCTTATGACCTAAAATTAGTAAATAACAGGATTTCATATCCAGTACTCATGTTATACAAGAAAGACAATTATTCAAAGTAAAGGGAAGCATTACAACTTAAGGAGTCTGAATACATTTACACAAGTGCAGACTTATTTGGACTATTATCTGGACTTGTGAATCATTACAAAAAATCTGGAACTCATTTACAAGAGGCCTGCACCGCCGGAGTGTCAGTCCTCTCAATCATTTTTATGAGGTGATGCAAAGCCACCCTGTGTGGCATTGCATGGCCTTATTCTACGTCAAGGAGTTATTCCATTAGCAATGCAACGGGTTTTCCCACGCAGCACCCATGGGTTTTGACAAATCCCCAGATTGACAAGGAACTGTAAACTTGGGAATGCATCAAAACTGTGCGCCTCCCCAGGAGAGGCATAACCAGGAGCAATACCTATATTTCTCCTAGTAAGATCAAGCCTAGAGGCAGCACGCATGCGCTGCTCTTCGAGGTATGCTGTAATCGATATGGAGTTTGAACACACCAACCACACGCCCACCGTTTGTCATTGGTTGCATGGTCAGCCTCTATAAATTCCATCTTTTACCTTTGTGAATAGAGTACATTTGTCCAGCCTTGTGGCTGTTTTGTTCCTGCCCTGAAGACTGCCCCTGCTATATGGATCCTTTTGATATGGGCCATGAGTTTTGGAACGCACACCAATTTTTCTTTTGCCTCGGCTTGTTTTGAAACATTCCATTTAGTTCCGAGCTCTGCTGCTATCGTTTTTTTTTTCCTTTGCTCCCACCCCCTCTTGCTGTCAATGTTCACTTTGTTCCCATTTCCTCCCACCGAAGTTTGTGTTGCCTTTTTTGCCCTCCTCTCGTTTTCCATGTCGTCTTTACTCCTGCCCCCTCCTGTTGTCCATGTTGTCTTTCTTCCCACCCCCTCCGGTTGTCCAGGTTGTCTTTCTTCCCACCCCCTCCCGTTTTCTATGTTGTCTGTACTCCCGCCCCCCTGCCGCCGTAGTTTATGTTAACTTTCAAACAAGCTTATATGGAATTCTGTTCCATTTTTCTGCTTGTTTTTAGAAGTTAACATTTACTAGTACTATGAACCAATACCTATTCAGGAGATTATCTGTTCGTAGTGGGTAGAGACCTCATTACACCAACGCGTCCCTGTCTTTATACGACTTTCTGCTGAGCCAGCAATGTGTGGCTTCACTAGAGCCCGGTTGCGCAAAGGAGCCTTTTCTCCTCTCCTTGGCCGAGGTAATGATCTGATGGATGTGAGTCATGGTGTGCAACATAGTCAGAGGGTTCAGGTCAAGGGAGACATGTTCTTGCAACCTATAGGCCATAGTTAGTCCTTCAGCATGCTCATTCAGATCACACTTCTTGGTAGTCGGAGATGACAGATAATGAAAGCCTTTGCTACTGGGCCTTTTAAGGCTAAAGAAAAAAGATGGATGTGATGGAGTTAAGGGAGCTGATAAAACCAGGAAGCAGGTATCAAACGCTGGGGAAGACAGAATACAGCTTCGATTTACAATGATCGGTCTATCTGTTCTCATGTTTTTGCTGCTTGGAATCACAATACTACAACCTTACATGCTTAGTTCCCAGAAAGAAGAATGTAATTGCACCACTCTCCAAACTGATGTTATGGACAAATGGGTTAGCTGCTCATTTACCTGTGGGGTACACTGTCACGGGCAGTCCAAATATCTGTGCCTTCATATACTCGTTAACCTCCCCATTCTGGTCAGAAAGATATTTTACATTATAATGAAGAAGCTGCTCAGAAACCCCCAAAATGTTTTTACATTCCCAAGCGCCAGTGTAACAAGAATGAGTTGCTCAACATCACCCTAGACATAAAACATATTGACAACCATGTTTAAGCTGCAATAAAAGAAAAATTATACAGTGGTGTCCAAAATGTTTAGAGGGGAATGCTGGCCATTACCACTACTGGTGCTAGCCAATGCACTATTGGTGCCAGCGATTATTAACGCTAAAAGCGCTTAGCGCGTTTTTGATTACCGCCATGTATCATTGGTTTACATCGCCATGCTAGCGGTGTATTTACAACGCTTAACTTACAGGCGATGTCAATTCCAGCGACACAGGGCGATAATCATCATTAGCGTGTGAAATCCGGCGATGATTTCACACCCTAATGCAAAGCTTGTGAATATGGGAGTGTGGATATAGCTAAGTCAGGATTTTACCTGACGTTAGATTACAGAGATAAACACGGTTAGCGCAGCTTCTCTCATCGCTTGACCCACGTTGTTAATAGGACGATGTTGATTTTGGCAATGGATTCTATGTGGATTCGGTGAGGAAAACCTACTTTGCATGTCATTAGCGATATATATCGCTGACATGCGAAGTAGAAAAAAAAATGCAGCTACCTCAAGGAAACTCACACTACGGCTTGTTTGCGAGTCATTGTTAATAGTGAGTTTAAAAAATCGTCACTTTTCCGGCGCTATGTGCCGGAAAAGCAGCGTTAGGTCTCTTGATAATTTGCCCCTGTGTTTGTTGTAATTTCACAGCAAAGGATGCTTAATAGAAACACAGGGTTGCATTTCCGAAGAGTTTGCACCAGGCTAAAATCATTCAAAACGACAGCAAGAAGGGCAAACTCTTGCACAGATATTTACATTCCATGCAAAAGCTCTTTTGTACTTGAAAAGTACCCTTCTCTAAGTGCTTTGTGCTGCTTGTGCCACTTTGGGTCAAGAGGGTGTTTTTGGGTGGATTAGTGCAAACACCCATAGTTTTTGATACACAGTCAGAACTGCTAAGATAGCCACTGCACTGAAAGGGTATGTGTTGTAATTTAGCTTGTGTTATGCATACTCCCTATGCTTGCCCCTGCTCTACTGCTTGGCCCACGTGATGTCATCGGAATGTTGAGAGGGTTGAATTGTAAGAAGGAGTCAGTTGGTACCAAGGGCTGAGCAGTGGTTAACTGCTCCTGGTGTGGTCTCTACATTACATCTTTATACTATGGATCTGAACTGATGAATAAAGTAATAATCATTAACTATACCTATGGACTACGGATCTTTCATTATTTTAACACTGGCGACGATAGAAAGAACCTGCGTGAGCTACCTTGGAAGGACTTGTACTTAAGAAACTGACGAAGGGCATATAAAAGAAGCAAGCTGGCAGTCCAGAAGCCACACCAGTGACCTGTAGACCGGTCGGCCCCGTCGTGGAACTGCCAGTGCCTGCTGGACTTGGGTGAGTGTCTCCATCACTGGAGTTCCCCAAACATCTACTAGTTTATCAGACAACAGCCTTGAGGAGGTTTTCCTATATCAGAAAAGTGATGTCTACATCCTCATCACCTGGGACTGGTCAGCCCTTACCTGAGCCTGCCAGTTCCTGCTGTTAATTCTGTTGGAGGTTATTGTGCCTGTCTCTTTTCCAACCAATTTGTGTGGATTTGCTTACTGCGTCACGTTGTTGGATGGATCTTTACGCACAAGAGGAGTGTTGTGATATGATGTGCCACCTGTGTTGAATTGTGCCAAGCTTAACTCTGGAGTTACTGTGGTGGAGAACGCACACCAGAATATTTCATTCTGTGAGCTGTTTGATCTTGTACACTATCCAATTCGTACTGGCTGACCATTGCCATTTGGACTACACCACTAAGTTGCTGTAAGTTTAAGTTATTAGTGGAACTGTTTGGGCATCGTTTTTTTTTGTTAGCACAAATTTGGACAAGTGTGAGCAATTGATAGTTTGACAGAGATTCTTGCTATTTGAAAATACACAGCACGCGATCCTACCTGCTGTGCCTCAAGCGCCGTTGTGATGCCTTCGTTGGATTCTTTTTTCGGACGTGATTGTATCCAGTTTGTGACTGCCTGAAGGCGCTTTGCTGCCGTGACGTGCCAAGAGCCACCCGGAACGACGTGCGCTGCGTGCCGCCATCTTGTGGTGGGCGGCCTCACTTTCCTTTCTCGTTCTCTTGTATGTTTGCTGCCAACCACGGTGTGTTTTCATTCTTGCCGCAATAAAGAAAAAAAAAATAACGAGAAACACTTTGGAGAAAGAAAGGTTTTGGCATGGCGGATTACGGGACTAAGCCATCTCCGTTATTTGAACAACGCAAGGTCTTTTGGTGAATCGTGACAGACTGTTGGCTTAAAGGAAAAGACTTCTATTCTTTTATTTCAAATCATATACAGTGCAGAGAGGTTCAAAAGTTGCGCTCGTAAGTCTGTATGTTCTATTACCTCTTCTATGGTATTTTCAACCACAAATTGTGTGATCCTGGGCACATTCAAGATTCATTTGGCATTTTACGGGGAGTTTGTGCCTCGGTTGCTTTAAACCCTGGACTCTGGATTTTGCTTGCATGTGGTGTGCCATTCGGTTGTTGCAAACCCGGGATTCTGGATTTTGCTAGCATATAGTGTGCCATTAAGAAGGACTACATGACTAGGAATTTTGGGTGAGTGATTGCTCACCGGATTAAGAGACTTTCTTTTCTTCATTTCATTAATGTGATGTTTCTTTCTAGTTTGTGTTTTTGTATTTGAGTGTTTGCAGTATCTCTCACTTGTGTCTTTTCTGGGCGTAGGGTATGGGGTGGTGAGTGCACATTAGATGATGTGTTCCTTGTTTTGTGAGTGTTATGACTGTACGCTAGATTTTCTATTTTTCATGTTTTGATCAGTTTGTTTTGGGTTCAAAGATACCCTAGATTGTCGTGGGTTTAAGGATACCCATAGTATGTGCGAGAGTGTTTTGGGGTTTAAGGTTACCCTAGATTGTCGTGGGTTAGAATTACCTATAATATATTTCTTTTGGGTTTATAGTTACCCAAGGGAAATTTTGAGTGTGTTCTGGGTTAAGGGATTGATTTATGTCTTTGGACTGTGCAGTTTTGGTTGTGCACGTTGGGTTTGGTGATTCTCATAATAGATATGCTTTGGGATTAAGCAGAGCTATAATATGCTTGCTTTGGGTTAAGGGATACCCATATAGAGTATTTTGGGGTTTTATTAACCGGTCTTGGTCTGGGCTGTGTCTTATTCCATTTCTTTGGGGTAGACATGCTCTGTCATTGGTTTGTGCAGTTGAGGGTTGTGGATACCTGTTCTGCCACAGTTTTGTGCCTTAGTTGTGGTGCATTGGCTACTCATTATTGTACCCGCAGTTTGGGGCGTGAGTTATGTGGCTAGTATCCACTGGTTTTGAAGGATATTTTTATTTAACTTGCATTCTTGTTGTTTGTGATCATTATGAAGGGGAGATGGGTGTAGTATCTTAGTTATCTCATTCATTCTCCTTTGCCCTCATGTGTATGTTTGGCAACTTTCATGCATTTGTTGTTATGATCATTATAGCAAGGGGGTGATGTATAATTTTGTTATTATTGCATCCTCCTTTGCTGGAACGTGTGTTTTATCAACTTCACACATGGTGCTTGTTTTCCATCACTATAAAGGGGGAGTTGTGTTGTAATGTACCTTTTACTTAATGCACTCTCCCTACAGAGGTTCTCTCCTTTGCTGCTCAGCCTATGATGAGGTCAGATAGAATGTTGATTGTGTTTCGATTGGAAGAGTGAATCAGTTGGTGTGGATGGGCTGAGCAGTGAAGAGCCTGCTCCTGGTGGGGCACTTTAAAGGATCTTACTTGTAATAGCTTATACCTGTAACTAAGAAGTGATCCTGTGAATAAAGCTGAGAACTTATCTACATCACCTGGTCTACCCAGTATTCATCTTTTTAACACTAGGGGGAGTGTGGCTATGTAGTGTTCCCAGTCCGGCAAGCATATCCAGTAGAGGGTTTATCCCTAGTCCTGCTGTTCTTGGTTGTGGGTGACATAAGTCTGTCACCCCATTGGTAATTTCTGTCTTTATCTTTTATGTGGTTGTTTTGAGAGCTGTGTTCTCTCATTTGGTTGTGGGTTAACATAGGATAGTCGCCCCGTAGGCATAGTCTGTCTTTACCCCTGTCGTTGTTTTGAGAGTATTGTTCTCTCACTTGGTTGTGGGTTGACCTAGGTTTGTCGCTCCGTTTTTACCTCTATGGTTGTCTTGAGAGTATCGTTGTCTCACCTGGTTGTGGGTTGACATAGGTTAGTCGCCCCGTAAGCAATGTCTTACTTTTCTGATTGTATTGAGAATATGTGTTCTCTCATTGTCGGGTGGGAAAAATCTATTCCCTGACTATTTCTGGATATATCTTAGGACCTTTGTGTGTGTCCAAGTGTTGTGAAACTTTTTTATAAATGGATTTGGAATGTTTGAAGATTTAGAACTTTAGAGGTTGAATGATAATGTTATTTGACCTTCATTTTATTTCTGAAGCTTCTTGACATTCTTGTTGTGCTATTCCGTCTCTGCACATTTGCTTATTCTGTATTATATTGTATACGTGCATTATGATTCATATGTTTCCTTTGTGATTTTGATGAAAGGGGGATGTGTTGTAATGTAGCTTGTGTTGTGCATCCTCCCTATGCTTTCCCCTGCTCTACTGCTTGGCCCACATGATGTCATCAGAATGTTGAGAGGGTTGAATTGTAAGAAGGAGTCAGTTGGTATCAAGGGCTGAGCAGTGGTTAACTGCTCCTGGTGGGGTCTCTACATTACATCTTTATACTATGGATCTGAACTGATGAATAAAGTAATAATCATTAACTATACCTATGGACTACGTTTCTTTCATTATTTTAACAGTATGTTTCAGTACAAATCCTATGTTAGATACCATATACTCACCTCTGCATCATGGTGCAAACATTTTTATTGTGCAAGACAGCGTGTTTGTGCATTAGGGGAGGCGGATTGAGAAGAAGCAGCCCATTTTTATTAGGTCGCGCCTAGAAACAGCATGCAGTATTCCATCTGTGAATTTTGAACACACACGCCCACCATTTTTCATTGTTTGCTCGGTCTACCTTTACTATTTCCGTAGTTTTCGTTGGTGAATAGTCTACATGTGTCCCACTGTGTTGCTCTTTTATTCCCGTCCGGCCAAATGCCCCTTTAAGTATGAGCCATAAGTTTTCTTTAATTGCACCACTTTTTCTTTCCGCCTTCTCCTCACCTCACCTCTGGCTGACACACAGCACGGCTTGTTCTATGTTTACAGTGAGATAATGTGCTTTCCAACATGTCTGTGTTCTCATACAATTACCACCTGTGGAGTATTTTTATTCCACGGTACTCTCTATTCTCCTTGAATAATCATGGACTTCAGATTTTCAATAGTTGGGTACCTCAAATGCTCTCTTTTCTACTTATAGTATATCTGTCAACTTTGGTAACATAGCTTAAAAACATTGCTAGAGCCAATAGCTCTGGCTAAACACTTATAAGGTCCCAAAGGCAAGACCTATCCGCTATGCTAATGCTTGTTTTTCCTCTTTCTATGTATTCTGCAGAAACAGCACACATAGAAACGGGAAAACTCTTCCACTGATGGCTTTTGTGCAGGAAGGTATCTCTTCCTGCACATAAACATTTGTGCCAACAACGCAGACACTCGTGCACCATGGTGCAAGTGTGTCTGCGTTGGCGCTAGGCACCTATTTGTACGCTGGCAGAGAGGACAGGAATGTGCCATGTTTCATTAAGATGGCGCATTATTGCCCTTTCCTTTTGACACAGGGCAGAGCAGTAAGAAGTCTCGCGGCGCTGCACTTCACCAAAATTTAAACGAGGCCGCCAAAGTTTGGGAAAGGTCAGTTCACAGGTTTTCCTTGTAATTACTGGTGTCCGGAAATGTGAATGCAATATTCTGCTGTATTGGTGCAAATAAATGTAGCGTGACCTAAGATTTCGTAGGGGATACGTGATTGCAAGACAGCAGCTGCGTCATCTAAGAACCTTTCCAGTACTGCTGCCCATTTGGAAACCGGCCGAATTAAGAATCTTAGAGCAGCTTCCAAGTATTTCAGCCAAATGTATGTTATGTGATTTGTCTTCTCTCTTATCCCATAAAACTTGCATCCCTCTTTAAACATTTTTAAGTAGCTTGCACAAACTCATCATAATTAGATCGATCACCAAATGATACACAATTCCACGAAAAATTACATTTGCAGACAAATTGTAAATATTATTTCTTTCTTTCCTTAGGGATATTGTAGAGTCTGAATTGTGACGCACATACGGATGATGCGATTAGTATTAGAAGTTAAACTCAATTAGTTAAATTATTTTCTCTATTCAAATATTTTTCTATTCTACTTGAATACACGCAGACTTTGGTTGTTGCATAAAGAATCTTAAAAGCTTTTTCGATTTAGTAGAATCATAGCATCACAAGAAACTCTTCTAAAATTATTGTTTGTATGCCTAACAAAAGATAAATAGACCAGTATTCTGGATTAACTGTGCTAAATATTGCACCGTACTTTTCCGCTTGTTATTAAGCTCACTACTTTAAAATGTCATTGAACTGTGAGCGACTTCAGTTCTAAATTTACTGCCATTAATCACTGTAATCCTAAATAGATTAAATACATATTTAATATGCATGAATGTTTACTTTTGCCATGCCACATAAGCCGCAGTAGGCAGGGCAGAGCTGCGCCCTGAAGCTTGCTTTGAATGTCCAAGGTGCAAAGAGCCTCTTTTATCAATGAGGGATCGTGGGTCTGTATTAAGAGAACGTGGAAGTGTACTGAGGGTAAATAGAGGGAGTCAAACGCTTATTATGGCCTGTGGCCCTTCCACATTCTGACTCCTTGTTATAATATCCGGCAATACACACATTTGTATCACCAATGGGAAATCCGTTTATGGATACACTAAGATTGTATTCAGTCATCAGAAAATACCACGAAGCCAAATGCAATACTAGCTTTTAAAAACAGTAAGCAGCCAATTTACAGAGTCTAGTTGGGGTGAACACATGATAAATTACTTGATTTACCTGTACAATTTCATTTTGTTGCAATACAGAAAATGCTACCTTGAAATCACACATAATACTACACCATTATAGTGGAATAATACATGGGAACAAATTTGCTCTCCATAGCAGTGACAAGGAGTTTCTGGATAGGAATATATTAAAAGTAAAGACGTCATACAGGTGACTTATGTGAAGTGGACTTTATTGTCATGCAGAACATCTCCAGGTTGCCTCTAAAATGATCCTCCTGTAAATGAGAGATACACTTCTTACCAACATAAGCTCTCTGTCAAACATCACAATTAGAATCAACCATGGGGGAATAGGGAAGAGGGTTGAAAAGCAGGATGGGAGATTTCAAGGAAAGGCCTTAAGGAAAAATGTAAATACCAATAAGAAATAAAAACAAATCTCCTTTTCTAACACAAGAATTAACACCTTGGCAGCGGCACGAATTCCGCCGCAGTGCTGGACATTCCAATCGCTGGCATGGCTCGGACGGCCCCCGGCCGTCGTGCACACACGCCCACCGTGACTCATGATGGCCGGGGGCCGTCATGAGCACGGAAGGGGTTAATGTGTAAGCCTAGCAATGGAAAAACAATGGCATTAAAAGGCTACTTATAAGAAAACATGAATGAGAAACAATTACAGGAAAAAAATAAAGACTGTACTAATCCATTACATAGTTTCTATGCCACGTGGGAGATTTACCCCTCCTTTTGTCTCTTCACATTAATCAGGTGAAGTAGGATCTTTATCCAGTTCATTAACATCTATATTAGATGTTGTAGCATCCACTGGTATCCTTCCTGTGGGGCACGGACCAACCCTATCCATGCTCTACATGAGTCTATCCTCTAGAATAACAACATTCCTTATGACTGCTTTTATTTTGGCATGTTCATAAAATGTGTCCCGTTTCTTTTGGCCGATACAAGGTTTTTCAAACAGAACTAATTGGTCCACATTCCATTTCTGTTGTTTGACTCCCTTTTTCTCGTCATACCATTGTTTGTACTGACCTTGATAGCATATAGTGTTCTCAGGTCTTTTTTCCAGAACCTGACTTATCTCTCTTTCTCTAAATAACCATTGAGGGGCCATTTTTGTATTGGGCTTCCTCCCCTGTGAGTAACTCAGAAAGTGAAAATCCTGTAACCACACTAGGGGTGGTAGGGTATGCCCAAAACATATCTTTGACAGTCTGCACAATGCGTTTCCCTGACGATAAAGTCAACTGAATGGACTTAGCATTCCATTAGCCCTTTCTACCAGCCCATTGGCCTTTGGGCAATATAATGGGGTCTTCACGTGCTGCATGGACAAACCTGCAATGAAATCTACCATCTCCTCAGAGCAGAACTGTACCCCGTTGTCCATTGCAAGTGTTGCTGGAACTCCTTCAGTGGCTGAGATGTGGGAAAGGAATTCAATCATGACTTTAGTGTTAATACCAGAAGTAAACCTGATGGAAATCCAATGTGAGTAATTGTCTATGAGGGTTAAAATAAACATGTTCTGTAATCCTAAAGAGTTAATAGGGCCAACAATATCCAACCCCAATTTCTTCGAAGGGTCTTACTAGTATGCTAACAGGTGCCAGGGGGGCTTTACACACCTGCCTGGACTCGTCCCTCATGCTACATGAAAAGAAATCTCTCACCTTTTCTTCTATGGGGGAGTCCATGTAAGGTAACCAATATTCAGATCTAACAATTTTAAGTCAAACATCTCCATAAGGGTCCTTCTTCAGCAAGTTTGATGATTTGCTCTCTAACTCTAAAAGATAGAACTACTTTCCCTGCCCTAAAATCCTTGTCATCAGAAACAAAAGTTAATTTTTTACATTCCAAAATGGTTGCAGTTCCTTATCTAAGTGTGAGGAGGAGGAGACACACGGATCCACATTACGGAAGGTGTTGTTTCACCGCGTAGACCGGTTGAAGTACGCGGTCTAGCTTCGGCAACGAGTAACTCGGAAGACCGCCTGACGTCATCGCCCGACGGAAGAAAAGACGCTGCGACAAAGTCGTCGGGGGCTGCTGCTGACCCAGAGGAAGCGAGGGAGGAGCCGAGGGAGAGAGCTGAGCCAGAAGGCTGAGAGGAGAACACCGGAGACGAAGAGAAGACCCATGAAAGAGCCGCTTATATTGCGACCCAGCCTGGCGGCTGAGGAAGGAGAGAAGGCGCCCCGGGTCCCTTTACCACGGTCCTGGACTCGGACCGTGGTTCAAGGCGAGTACCGATAGGGGGATCCTTCTGGTGGGGGTGGTGGGGAGGTATGGGCTAGCACTATATTTCTTTTTGTGTGCGCTTACACGACAGTTCCCCCTCTCCCTCATGTCCTTCCCCTCACTACCCATTTTTCTTTCCACTTGTTTGGTGACGGTGGCACTTAGAGAAAGGACGTAACGGTAACCTTTTTTTTTTTTTCTTCTTCCCCTACACCAACTGACCGTGTTTCAAGCGGAAGAGACCAAGCACAACTCGGAACTCCAGTGCCCAAGAACCTAATTCAGAAGACTTGGAGAGACTGTGGACATCTATTCCATTAGTTACATTTCTGTTACATCTGTTTTGTTGCGGTATTACATAAATACTTTAAGGTATCCTCTTGAAGAAAAGAAAACAAACTGGCAATAAATATTTTTGTTTCTTCATAACCTACCATTTTGTGGTCCCTCTGTCCCAGAACCCCAACACTAAGCATTCACTTTTTTCTTTCCAACCCCTTAATATTTTCTCCTATACAGAGGCCAGCACTTTGTCTACTGACATGGCCTTCTCTCACTCTTCTCTCATTAAGGCTGGAACAGAGGATATCGCCAAAACTAATACTATATCTCAAAACGTTTTAACAATCTTTAACATATGCTCTGCTTATCCCAGGAATGATTTCACAATTTCACTTCCTCCTTACTTGAGGGAACATGGGCATCTTTTAAAGCCTCTTTGAAACTGATTTTAGGTTTAATACCTCCACATGAAATGGCATGCTCTAAGTAATCAACAGAGGCAACTCCAATCTTTCATTTGTTTTTCTTAATAGATAGTTAAATCAGTATCACATGGTTTGCTAAGGACCTTGTCTAACTTATCATCATGCTCCTGTTCTGTGGAGCCGTCAATTAAAATATCACCCTCGAAACACATGACCTTCTTTAGACCAAGTAGTATGTGTTGCATTATCCTCTGAAATGCCACGGCAGCAGAAGGCAACATAAACAGCAAAAGGGGTGGCGAATGAGGTCAGACGTTGTGATTCCAGGTGGAGTGCAAACTGATGGCATGAGGAAGATAGATCCAACACACTGAAATACTTATCATGTATCAGACTGAGCATTTCATTAATTCATGGCAGTGGGTAGGGGTCCACCCAGATATTGGCAGTAAGATCTCTCAAGTCAATGCAAAGATGAATTCTTAGGTGCAAGGACAATGGGATCTCCCCACTCAGCACACCCATCTATTTCTATTACACCTTGTTTCACTAGTTTATCCAATTCTTTCGTTAAAGGATCTCTCATAAGTAAAGGATCAGATCTCGTTTTATTTACAATAGACTTGTTTAATTTACCATTTTATGCACAACACCCTTTAATAATCCTAGGTTGTCAGAAAACACTTCCCCATAATGTTATTTCCTATATGGACATGTCATGATTTTTAGGGTACAGTTTGAAACCTAAATACTTTTTATGGTGTCAACCTAATAAGTCAGAGCCTTCTTAAGTGACATAAACCTTGCCCACAGTGTGTCTGTCTATGAACGAGATATGCATATTAACCATCTCCTCAAGGGGAATGGGATCCTTATTATGTCCCCAATGTCTCATATCAGGTGGTTCAGGGAAGTAACCCTTACCTCCCATTTTCCCATGGAAGATTTTGCTTTCAATAAGAGTGTATGGGGAACATAAGTCTGCAAAAATAGCTATTTTGACACTGTTTAATAATACATAACATTGTGAATTCTGAATCAACACCATTAATCTGAAAAAAACAAATTGCTCCTTGTTAGGACACTTTTCTTCTTCAGAGACTTCTATCATATGTACTTTATTTCCCCTTCGTTGCACACTTTGGCAAAATGGCCCCTTTTATTGCATTTCCTACATAAGGCACTTCTTGCTGGGCATCTCAGACTATTGGCCATGGGAATATTATACCCACACCTAAAACACTTTTAGTTTGCCATCTCTCTTAACTGTGCTTCCATTATCTTTTAATTGTACACATTCTCAAGATCACTTAACTTCTTAACATCATCATTAGTTTTCATTACTTCACTTGACAATTTCATTTCTTTTACACAAACTGCTGTATGTTCTATACTTTTTGCTATATTGAGAGCTTCAGTTAAATTGGGGTTGAGGAATAACAGTTTTATTTGTACTTACTGATCACAAGTACATCTAACCAACTGATCCCTGATCAGTGAGTCTGTGAAGGTCCAAAACTTGCATGTGGTTGATAAACCTCTCAACACTGTAATATAGTTTGATACCTTCTCCCAATTCCCTTTCACTCTGTTAAAACAATGCGCCTTTCTAAAACAATATTTGTGTATTCTTTAAAATGGGTTTCAATTTTATCTAAAGTTATTTGAAAAACATCCTTTTCTCTTCATCCCCACCACTGGATTTATCTGAATCCTGTTCCGCTATATCTTTGTATACTTTTCTGCCCTGAACTCCCAAATTATGCAGTAATATGTGTTGTTTTCTCACTGGAGTAAATATCTGCCCTCCTATTGCTATCAAATATGATTTCAAAATGTTGACCCATCTATGCCTTGGTAGATTGGGTTCCCCAATATCATTAAAGAACGAGAGAAGTTGATTCATACTCATAGCAGCCATAGTTCACAAAAAACAAAGTTACCTTCAAAAATGCGTAAAGTTAACTACTGGATCACATTAGGTGGAAAACACTAATATAATAAAATATACACTGTAAAAAAACAGGTATCTCAACGCTCTATCTGAAATAAAAGTACAATGCGAGAGGAAATAACTCCTGTAGCTACTAGTGAAGGTGAAGTAAGCTGTGCCTGTCAGTGTGCAGACTCTAATGAGAGGTAGTATGAAGGAAAACAACAGCTGAGCTCGTCAGCGTGAGGAACATGAATCACAAGCAGACAGACCCAGGTAAAGCTGTGCCTGTCAGCATAGATGAATCCTGTGGTAATTAGTGGTGTATGCATAGCTGCAAAAACGCTTCTTTAGAACAACAGGCTGTGCATAACAGTGCGAAGAGGGTAGCCTGGGAAATAACCGGGAAACTACCTAAACAGTGTGTGCAGAAGTAAGGGCTGCGCATATAGCACCAACACAAACGTGAACAGCTGTGCCTGTCAGCGCATAGAAAAGGGGCTTGTCTGCTGAAGGGTTACCACCCTAGTGGTGACCGAATGGGAAGGGTCGGCCCAGAGGTAACCGTCTTCCGTAGATGAGCTGAGAAGGGCTGGGTTACAGAGTTCACTGAGGAACCTGCCCACTGTCGCACATATGTTGAAACAGGAAAAACCAGCCTGAAATTCTCATCAGTCATCCACATCAGGGGATCAGGAGAAAAAAAAGAAGCAGCAAGGTGGTGAACCTGGAACCGATCACCTGCCTTGCAGGAACGTGAGTGGCAGCAGAAGAACTGGTGGAGCGGATCACAGCAAAGCGGTGGTTAAGTGGAAGCACCAGGGACAGAGGCTTGGAATGGCAGGAGGGACTGCTAAAGCAGTAGCGGGGTAGGTAAGATATAGTCTTGCAGGGGAAACATGCCAGGCAGGCAGTAAATATCAACACAGACAACATGGCTCACAAGTGACCTCACACCCACAAGGAAAGTTGAATAGGAGAGTGAGTTCCCGACTCAGGGGTTACACAGGTGATAACGAGCATTGTAATAAAGAGCAGTAGACAAAATAGATATATAGGAGTGGAGCTGAGTAGCTGTCTCCTACACAGTAGATCCTGTTGTCATAATCAAAGTAAAGACGCCGTACAGGTAAGTTGAGTGAAGTGAAGTTTATTGTCATGTAGAACATCTCCTGCTTGCCTCTAAAACACTACACCTCGAATGACAGTTACTCATGTCATCAACATTCTAACGTAAGCTCTCTGTCCAACATTCCAATTAGAATCTACCAACAAGGGAATAGGGAATAGGGGCTAAATGCAGGATGGGAAGTTACAACGGGAGGTCATAAGGAAAAGGGGAAATACCAATAAGAAATGACAACAGAATGCAATCAAATTGTAGTCAAAACCTTCAAGTTCATGAGCTCATGTTGTTATAAACATTTTCAAACCACACTTCTATCATTTATTTGAACTGGAGATTTGATCCTGTCAAGAGCTGAAGTAAATCTCAATCTAGGGAGAGAACAGATCCAAAACTGTTTGAAAACGCAATGTGCAAAGCAATGGTATAAACCTAATTGTATACATTAAATAATTATGCCCGTGTAACTACTTAAACATGAATAGGCCAGCAAAGCTGTCACAGCTTCATAGCAGTACACCTGGAATGTTTTCATCAGTTGAAGAAATTAATAAATCCACTCTAAACACAAATGTAATCCTACAGCTTTGTTATACTTTTTGGCTAATGCAGTCAATGAGACTCATTTAATTGAAAATACAGATGCTGTTTCAATGCTTCGAGTTGTCCTTTCTGACCTCAGATTAGACCATTAGATCAAATATAGGAATATCCGTTATTTATCTCGTAATGGGCAAAGAGTGGTGGTGGCCACCATGTTATGAAGGGCAAGCCTTACGTGTGATTTGTACATCTATAAACATTTTTGATAGTTCCACTACAAGCCATGTTTGAACAAGCATTGGCATAGCCAATAGATTTCGCCTTTGGGGAACAAAATTGACAACCTAGCTGCAATTTACTTTAAAGGATAAAAATAATGCTATGCCTTGCAGCCAAACGTTTACTTTAGATCAACATTTCCTTTTATTATTTGCAACATTTGTTTCCAACAGCAATTCAGTGTTCCTGAACCAATGGGCAATAGAGGTGGGTGATGGTGGAGGGGAATAACTGGGGGGGCGGGGATTAGTAGGGGGCGGATTTCACATAGAAGTAACACAAGGCAGGGTGTGGGGATTAACGTGAAAGCAACATGGGGGAGGGTGGGTGTAGGCGGTGGAGCGAAGCACAAGGAGGAGCACTACAGGAAGGGGGCCAGGCGACAGAGAGCAACACGGGAGAAATTTACATTAGGTAGGGAAAAAAATTAAGCACAGCGTGCTACTTACACCAATTAAAGCGCAAACACAGAATTTTCGCTGCAAACTTTCTAAATAATATTACCGTCTCCTATTCATGTTTATGGTACTTAGGACAACCAATGTCCCTTCAACAGATCTCTAGGAAATGTGTTTTTAGAACACTCACCGGCACTTCATAACACGATTTCCGCCCAATCCTCACAAAATCGACTCTATCTATATAATCCTCAATAAAATACTTTTGAAAAAAAAAAAGAAGAAGTGTCACTTTTGTGGTACTCAGCCCTAGGCCGTGTCGGACCCATCTGTCAACAATATAAACATGTGTGCGTACCCATGTGCCCCTCCTTAAGTGTATTCACTGTCAGGGAAAGTGAAGACTGCCCGGGAGCATGTGTGCACAGGCCAGTGGGAGCCCCAACCCCGGACCTCCGGCTCTTTCTGCCTTCCAATATTGACTCAGTCACCAATGCACTATCCATACAAGTTACCGCCACATCACGGACTACAACGAGAAGAGACGAGGAGACAAATTAAGCTGACACCGGCCCAGCAGACAGACAAGCTGCATGCAAGACGTCAGTCAACTGCACAACGTCCCCTAAAGCTGAGACGGGGTTGGGGGAAGCGCTGACCTTAATAAATGCACTGGGCCCCGGGCAATGAGGTCCCTGGGGCCAAAAATGGCTCAGGGAGTGGGGCCACATGCCCCTTTCCCCTTAAATTATATGCCTGCCCTTAGAAAATGTGGGCCCGGGCTCAGAATGGGTTTTGTGGAGGGGTGGGCACTAGACACTCCTTCTCCCCATGTATATAGAGGCAGACATTTTTTTTTTCAGGATCCCTCAAAAATTGATGAATTCTTTTTCAGGGCGTCCCTCTGGATTTCTACCAAAAGCTTGGGGGCAAGGTATCCCTGCTTATCCTACCCTTTATGATATTTTTCTTTACACTTCCGAACAGGGGACTAAGGGCCAGATGTAGGAGAGCAAATACCGGTCGGTAACGGACGATTTCGGCCGTTACCGACCGGTATTTGGTGATTGAGATGTAGGGGCCATTATTTTACAGAATCTGTAAGTTTACCGAATCTGTAAATTTACGGATTCTGTAAAATACCGAATCGGTAATTTTACCGATTCGGTAAATCCATATGTAGGTGACACTCCTAAGAGTGCCACAGGCCCTTAAGAGTCGGTATTTTACCACCCAATCCTATTGGGTGGTAAAATACCGAATTCAGGTGTGCATGCACATCTGTGTATGCACACCTGTGCCATGTGACACACAGACATGCCCTTAGGGCATGTATGTGTGCCACATGTCACACATGCCTGAACTTGGGGTGCTAGAGGGTGTCAAAGTGACACCCCCTGCACCCTTGCAGGATTCGGTATTTACCGAATCGGTAAATACCGATTCGGTATTGCCCATTGATTCCTATGGGCTTCTAGGCCCATAGGAATCAATGGGCAATACCGAATCGGTATTTACCGATTCGGTAAATACCGAATATTAACGATTCGGTAATTCAAAAATAAAATTCACCTACATCTCCCTCCTTCATATTTACCGATTCATAAATACTGAATCGGTAAAATTCGGTATTTATGAGTCGGTAAATTGAAGTTACCTACATCTAGCCCTTAGACCCTGAGGCCTGCAATGGCTGCAAGCAACATTTGTCTCATGTTGCTGGCAGCGGTTGCTCCTACAGAGTGAATTGGCCCATGGGAAAAGAAAGTCCCTGGGCCAATCAGAATGCTCCATTTTTGAATTGCCACTCCTGTGAGACTTAGTCGAGAGTCGCTCAGACCCAACAATCCAGATATACATATATACCTTTATTTTTCCCAAACTGCTGAACAAATATACACCGAATCACAAAAAAACACAATCTGTGGACCAAGATCTAGCTTCCTAACAAATTTGGTGTAGTTCCATTCAGTTTTTGTAGTGCTGCCTAAGAAAGTCTATGGAAAATGCATGGCAATTTTGCGTTTTGGGACCCACTTTTTTTCTTGGCCAACACTTGACAGATGCCCCTGAACTTTTCAGGAAGGAGCTGAAATGAATGTGCTGTTTTTTAGAAGGTTTTGTGAAGATTCATCAAATGGTGGTGCAATTGAAATTGGCCCTTGGGATGCGGTCCCCGTGACATAATCAGACTCAGGAGGGAGATGCGGAGCCTAATCAGGTCCTTCCCCTTAATATATATATGTTGGCCCTGGAGAATGGCGTCTCCAGGGCCTGAAGGCCAACCCTATGCCACGCACGCCAAAGGCTGTGCGCAATGTGATATAGGGTTGGCAGCATGCTGGGGGTTTGGCTGCTTTTGTGTGGGTCGGCCACAGGGCCTAAGCTTAGGGCAGGCTCCATGGCCAACTCATTGGCTGGGTGCAGCGTGGGTTTTTCTGTCTTGTTGGGGGGTTGATGCAGGGGCTGACCACAGGGCAGACCCTGCAGCCAACCCCTTCACTGTGGATGGGCAACGACCATGCACGGCGGGAAGTCGGCTTTATACATTATAATAAAATATTACTTTACATTAAAAAACTCTAGAAATTCACTGGTAAAAACAAAGGTTTAAAGTAATGTTACAGTTAGCTGAAAGTTAAGTGTGGCAAGTGAGGTTAAAACTCTAAAAAACACAGAAATTCCCCAGTTATAGGTATCTGAAGGAACTATTACTTGTGACCTTGCCATGTAGGGCTAATCTTTTGACAAATTACACCACTCACAACATCTTCTATGAAATCATTGATAATATCACTGCAACATTTGCAATGAAAGTATTGATGAAAAAACTATGCAAAATTGCCAAAGGCATGAGCTACAATGTACTGTGTTCTCACAAATCATCTAATTTCAGATGTCGTAAGTGTTTTTATGAATACTATCATTTCACATGCTATAAGGTTTGTCATATGTGAGGTGTAAATAGTGCATGGAGAAGGGGAAAATTATAATTAATGCAGTGTGGCAAGTGAGGAGACAAGACTGTTTAAAGATGTAGATACACACACACACACAGATAAAACAAAGTATGCATTCTGTTTTGTGCTATTTACCAGTTACAGACAAAGCAGATGTACAATCTACAAAAGGTTTATCCATCTTACATACCATTAAATGTGGTTACAGGGGACCGAAAAGACTTCACAAAGAATAGGTAAACACTTCTCAGAAAACACAGCAGGGTGCAACTTAACTTGAAGATAAATCTGTGATCTTTATTATTTTCGTTGCAGGTTATACAATTTGTCGAAGTTCAAATGTACTATAGCATGCACAGAAAAGGGATTTCATTTTATTTTGTAACAGTGCTATGCACCTTTAATTGCACTTTGCCCGTCTCTTTAAATATTCCGGTTTGAAAAAAGTACATTTGCATTAAGGTTGGTTTGAGAATTGTTAAGGCGAATTCCTTGCCACGGAGGACCTCGAATAACATGTACAACTGCCCTTTAAAATTCTTTTGACACAATTTCCTTTAAATGTTGTATTTCTTCTTGTGAGGAGCAATTAATATGTACAGCAGCACAAAGGCACATCTGTATTCCTGCCCCGTGCATTATTAAACTACACTGTTAATGGGCCTCGTGAGAAAATTCCCAGTTCAACATACTTTACTAAGAAGAATTCCGTGTTATTGAAAAGGTATAGTAATATTTGAGATGTACTGACAGCCAAGTGCATGTATTCTTGAACTGGGGATACGTAAAAGGATGTTCCTCTCATTAATAAAATTAAAAAAAGCTTAAAGAGCCAAACACAATGGCCTTTTTATCTTTTCAATACAACGGTAGTCAGGAGGAAAACATTTCAATTTGTTCCAGCAGTGACTATTCAGAAGCAAGCTACTTATTTTCTCTTTGGTTGTAGCTCCTGGGAGCACTTGCATGACGTCTTTGTTGGACTGCGGGTGAAAGCGGACAGTTTACCGGTGTGGGTTTGGGGCAGGGAGGCTTTAGCATTTATACACCAGTTCAGAAGGAACCGAGAAGGGTATTCTGGCATACAGGTAACCCATGGGCGCTTGTTTTATGTTTCAGATAAAATGTAACATTGTCATTGTAACTTGATGCCCCCTTGACAATCTCAGTAGCAACACACATTTCACTATCATTTCTAAATGCTTTGTGGAAGTCCCAATTTTAGGAAGAATGTTAAACTCGGATAGAACTCTGCAGGGTTTGCGTTTTATTTTTTAGTTGTAAACATCGTCCATTAAAATACACCTAAAAGTGAAAGAAGGAATCAGCCACACCATAGCCACCGCACTCATTTTTGTCAGACAATCACCATACATAGAGAAGTGGCTCACTACTGCTAGTGAGATGTGGCTCAATAAAACGCACAGTGAATGCCAGCATGCCCACCACCAGATCATTAACGGAATCTTCTGTGTTGCTTCTGCACTTTGGTTATGTAGGAACAACCATCTATGAACGGAAATGCAACTGTGTCATCCTTAGCATTTTTCCTTTGGTCGAAGTTGTTCTCGCATGTTTTTTTGGCTTTTTGCGCATTTCTTGTGGCCTGTAAGACTTAGGGACCCCATAAAGCCTCTAACTGCTACTCAGATGGTTTTAGGGACAGGCTGAGTACCCAATTCTAAGTTTGGAAATGTGGCGGCGGGTCTGCTCCGCCGTCACACTGCTAAATCCGTAGTGAGACTGTCCGCCAGATTAGGAGTTTCCCCTTGTCTGGTGAGCTTTTTTAGGCCTTCCCACAACGGTGCCTCTAAAAACGGGCACCACAATGGGCACGCCAAAACAGTTCCTTCACGGCATGGACTGAAAAGTCCATGCAGATCAGGAAATAATGTTTATGCACACAGGGGGGCACATGTTCTGCCCCACTGTGTGCATCCACAGGTCGCAGAGGACCTTTGTATCCTCTACTTCAGGGTTTACATGGAGGAGAAATCGCCTCTACACCGTCGCAACACTACCAGGGAACAGTGGTCCCTGGCAGCTACAGCAGGAATGTGGCTGCCTCACCCCCCATCTTGTAATAGGGTGTTGGAGAGACTGCCACCGCTGCGGCGCTGTGAGTCTTGCAGTCTATGAACCCCCAGACTCGTTATCAGCCCCTAATGTTCCATGATAATGGGGAGAACCTCCATTGGTTCATTTTGTGTATCAAGGGGATTGACCCTTTTCCTGCATTGCACGAGATGTGGTTGGCTGCTGCTGATTATCATTTTTGAAGTGCTTAGGTGCATTCAGCAGAATTGCCTCCCCATGTTAAGTCTTTTTAAACTAAATGTTACCAAACACTATGAGAAGTCATTGTTGGTATAACCATTTGTTGGGTTATGTTATGTGAATTTGTAGATAGCGGTAAATACCCTGTGAGGGTATCTAGGTGCCGAATAGGACACTCCTGAGGGAAGAGTAGGAGAACATGCCTGTTTTGTCTGGTAGAGCCATGTTTTGAGGTTACTTCAAAAGTCTACGAGGGAGGGAGAGGTTCTGAGATGTTCTGGCAGGTTGTTCAAGGTCTTGGCTGCGAGGTATGAGAAGGGGCATCCTCTGCTTTTGGTCTTCTTGATGCTAGGGAGGTGTGCTTTTTCCTGGGATGGAATTGAAGGTGTCTGGTGGGTTGGCTGAAGTTGAGGTGGTAGTTGAGGTAAATTGGACTGGATTTGTTGAGAGCTTTGTAGGCATGGGTGAGTAGTTTGAAGCTGCATCTTTCCTGGACTGGGAACCAGTGGAGATTGTTGAGGTGTGGAGTGATGTGGTTATTTTGCAGGATGCTCAGGATGAGATTGGCGACGGCGTTCTGCGTGATTGGGCGTCGGCATGGAACATGAGCTGGAATTCCGACATAGAGGGCATTTCCGTAATCATTTCCATAAACTTGTGATAAGGGCCTGGCTGACACTTAGTGAGATACACTTGAAAACATTTTATAGCATTCACATAATGTGGCTGTGGAAGTATGATGAGGAGACATCATTGATCTGTCTGCTCATGGAGATGCTGGTGTCCAGGATGATCCCGAGGTTCTTGGCATGGTCTACAGAGGTGGCTGGGGGACCAAGTCCAGAGGGCCACCAAGAGGCTTCTCAGGGGGAGTGGTTGTTGCTGAACATTAGGACTTCAGTTTTCTCTGTGTTGAGCTGAAGGCAGTTGTTTTTCTTTCAAGCAGAGACGTTGCTCATGACGTTTGTGAAGTTTACTTTGGTGGTGCTGGTTAAGTAAGTAAGGGAGAGGATGACCTGTGTATTGTCGGCGTAGGATACTTTGTTGATGCCAGCAGCTTCAACGATGTCCAAGAAGGGCGTCATGAGGATGATGAAAATTGTTGGGCTGTGCGATCATTCTCGAGGGACTCAGCAGATGAGTTTCTTGGGTTCTGAGGTGTAAGGGGAAATCTAACTTGTTGAGTTCTGTCCATGAAGAAAGATGATATCCACTTGAGGGGGGGTCCGCAAATACCCATGTGCTGAAGCTTACTGATGAGTGACTTTGCAGTCATTCCCATGTTTTAGTAAGGAAAAAGGTATGCAGACAGTAACGCTGTACTATAGTTAGGGTCACTCTTCTCTGTTAGATGACATTCAGGTTACAGTAGGAATGGTATTTCTGAAATGAAGTATAGGTGTGTCCACAGAGACAAGACCCCTCCTCCATTTTTCCTTTCTTCTCTCCTTTGCTTTATGTAGGTTGCAGTAAATACTGATTGTTTCAGGTAAGCCCTAGGGGGTTTACCTGAGCCGCCCAGGAAGGCAAATGCTTTTGCTATCCCAGACTACTCTCTCAGTGGAGAAAAAATGTCCAGACCTTATGAACTGTCTCTCTGAAATTGCAAGGACACACTGGACTGCCCATGGAAGTTTGGCAGCTGCTCAACAATTTGGCTTTTGCTATAAAAGCTGACACTACCTTGCAGCTCACTGATTATTTTCACTGATCCTTTTATGGTATTTGGCCTGTGTAGGCCCTCGATGCTGACGTGCCTGAGCGTGTTTGACTGCCATGCACATGCTACTGACGTTGCTTGCTGATAATCCCCAGCCATCCAAAGGTGTCCTGCACCACTGACAAGTCTGTGCTCACTGTATTCTTTAGCACAAGACTAAGTTGGCTGCTGAAGATTCAACCTACATTACATTAGTTGTTATAAACCATCTGTTGAGACACTCACACCTGTGCCATCAACAGAGATCGCTTCCCAACATAATGGCTGTTGCAAGTGCAGAGGAGATGGTAGTGACTGGCAGTCAACTTTTATTATTACTATATATTTCTCAATATCTCTTTTGACCTAGTGTGTGTGGCAGTCCAGTATCCACTTGGCTATTCAGCTTTCCATAGAGAGGGATCATTGTAAGGTCCAATGTGAGCACCCAGTTTTCTGGGGCTGCTTCCTTCATTTGCCTAATAAAAATCCCAAAGTCATAATACCTCCACCATATACTTGCTTACATGCAACCTTTGAGGCACTGTCCGCTTAGCTAGCAGGTACCTACTACACTGTAGTGTCACTCTATTGTTGTTTTGCAATGTTTCACAAACCTTTACGGTTGCAATCTTGAATAATATTAAAAATACAATGCAGCTATTTTTGCCAAGAAGAGTGTGTTCACGAACATATTTGATTTTGTGCTTCACAAAGATATGCAGCACCAGCTGGTATAGTAGTTTTTGAATATCGTTTTTCTGTATCTGTGCTGCATAGTTAGGTATCTATTCTCTCAATTCTAGCTAGTTTAAGAGCTTAATGAATAACAGAACTTTACAGAAATTTGAGCTTCATGTTTATGTGCATTGTGTTTAACCTGTGGCCCTGGTTTTCAATGGTATAGTGTTTACGTGCTCTCTAACTGCCTAACAACACCAAATCTCTCTGTGTCTTCCAAGAATTCATTGTGTAGTTATTTCCATACCACGGCACTGACACCAGGGGGTCGATTCCGATTCGGGAAAAAAACGTCCGTACGATTTGTATCCGGAGCCCTCTCCATACGAATCGTACCCGTCCGTCCGAATCGCGAAGTACGATCCGTATTCCGTGAATCCGTCCGAATCGTCGCGATCCGTACGTATTGCAAGGCTGAAACCGTGAACCGTACGACTCGTACACATACCGTATGACTCGTACACATGCCGTACGACCCGACGAGTACGATCCGGACCGGGGTATGAGGACGCGATTCGTACGGTCCACGTCAGGTAAGGGCAAGGGCAAGTCGTATGGGAAAGCACACAAACACATACACACTGTACGGTGCGTACACCCAAGGATCGCAGGGGTACGCACCGTACACCTGCGATCATGGGGTGTACGAGCCGTACCCCCATTGTACGATCGGTGTACGAGCCGTACCCCCATTGTACGATAGGTGTATGAAGTGTATCCCCATTGTACTGTATCCCCATTGTACGATCGGTGTACGATCGGTGTACGAGCTGTACCCCCATTGTACGATCGGTGTACGAGTCGTACCCCATGTACGATCGGTGTACGAGCCGTACCCCCATTGTACGATCGGTGTACGAGCCGTACAATGGGGGTACGGCTCGTACACCGATCGTACATGGGGTACGACTCGTACACCGATCGTACAATGGGGGTACGGCTCGTACACCGATCGTACATGGGGTACGACTCGTACACCGATCGTACAATGGGGGTACGGCTCGTACACCGATCGTACAATGGGGGTACGGCTCGTACACCGATCGTACATGGGGTACGACTCGTACACCGATCGTACAATGGGGGTACGGCTTGTACACCGATCGTACAATGGGGGTATGGCTCGTACACCCCATGATCGCAGGTGTACGGTGCTTACCCCTGCGATCATGGGGGGTACGCACCGTACCCGGGGGGCCGTTCCGTACCTGTTTCGGCGCGAACTCTGCTTTTACGGCTGTTTTCAGCTCCCGTAGAAAAAGGGTCGTACGGTGTGTACCCGACATGTATCGTACTTGCTGGGTCGTAAAAAACCAGCCGCGAACCGTACGGATGACGCGTACAGCGGGTTCCGAGGGAGAATCGTATGGAGATTAAAGTCGTACGGTGTCTTGTACGACTCGTACGGATTACGGCTCCTGTTACGAATCGTACTTCGTCGTACGTACGGGGATTCGTACGGGATTCGTGCAGGGTACGATTCGTACGGGAAAAACGCTCCGAGCGGCTATTCGGAGCAGTTTTTCCCAAATCGGAATCGACCCCCAGGTGTAGAATATCTCGGTATACCAACGGACATCAGTGCCGGTCTGCTACCCATATAACACACTCGCTTGATGGATTTCATTTAAAAAATCTATTTTTATTCAGTTACACATTTTAAATGCATGCCCTTATACTACTCCAAACCTAACAACATGTAACTGCTGATAATTTTAAAAAGGATTTCATTGCTCTTGTGAAATTACTGGCTTATTATAACCATAATTGTATTGCAATATGATTTTGAGTTGATATTTTTTTGTATTGTGCTCAACGGCAGCCCGTGCAGGTAAGCACGGTGGCTCAGTTGGGTGAAGCGGAGAGGGGCGTGGGTAGGCGGGTGGAAGCCGTCATACCATGGGATAGTTAACATAAATTAAATAAATAAAACCACTTACCTTTTGCTTGCCACATAGGTGACTCGGCAATGCAGCGAGCGCAAGGCATGTGCTTTTACACTCTCTGGCTAATTCCTATGGTCACGGGTCTACACACTTTTAGCCATTCATTTATCCAATAAAAACACCTAGTGGGAAATCCCTCCATGTATGTTTCTTCTCTCTTGTAATACCTCATTCAGACATTACACTTGAATCAAACTTTCTAGGACTCTGGCAAGATTAAAAAAATCTATTGTATTCACTCTGATGCCAAGAATTTTTACCTACTGAACTGCCCATTACATAATTTCCCTTGGAATACTTGGAATGACCAGGTGATCCACTTCTACCATGTAAGTCCAGAATAAATTTGCACAAGGTCATTAGGAGGGCCTTAGGCAGGAGAATCACCCATTTCGCAAATTACAATATAAAGAATGTTTCGATGAAGATATGACTGATTGTTAAAGGACCAGATGACTACATCACAACCAGTTAATCACAGATATTTTTAACATCAATATTCACAACATAGACCTTATTAACATCAATATTACTTACCTTAAAATCAATATTATTGGTAACAATATTTTTTGCACACAATATTTGTGCATGGCGATATTTGAAATTCGATATTTCTGCTCCTCGATATTTTGCACTGCACCAAATCCCAGTGGCTACTGCTTCTAAATTGGGCAGCCATCTTGAATTGTATTGTCCATTGGGTAGCATTGCTCTACTGATTAAAATGGGCACTACATTTAAAAGCAAAATCGGATTGGTACAGCACTTAATCACTATACCCAAGATCATTTCAAGATGGCCTCTCACTCCTGTGTTACATTTTCTACTTGCTCTTAATTACAAGCACATGGCTGTTATGCTGTTAAGTGTTCTTTTTTCAATGTTTATTCTTAACATTTATCTTACGTATGCTTTCTGAGTTTGTGTGTATTTTTATTTTTTATTGTGGATGCATGAGCAGATGAATGTAAGCTAAAGTTATTGTGTGATGAATGATTGCAAGTGTACAAGGATAACTGCGAAGATGCATGTATGATGAACATGTAAACTATTTAAAGTGTCTAAATCGAAGTAGCACTTTCAGTTCTGAGCCAGGCTAATTGGAATTGTCAATGCTTGTGACAAGATGCAAATGCACTTTTTTTTCCTTTTCTGTCAAACTGTAAAATAGGTTTTCAAGTGGAAAATCACTTCCCCTTGGCACCCATGCAAATGTGTAGGTATAAATATATATTTTAAAAAGTAATTTGAATCCTTAGAGCTTGCATTTCAAAACTATTGTTAATTGTATACACTTACAGATGAAAGCTACAAAGTTAAGACTTAGGCCTGATTTATATTTTGGAGGTCAGGCTGTTGTTCCGTTAGGGGAAGAGAATGAATAACTCCGTCGTCCTAGTAGAGGACTCGACTGACACATTTTTAAATGACAGCCAAGGTGGCAGTCATTTATAAAGCATTGGTAGGAACCGTCATCATGGCGGCTCCTGTCAATGCATATCACTGTTTATTGCTGTCCTGCACCAAACAATTGTATTATTTATTGTGAAGAAAGAAAATCCCAAAACGAGAGTATTATTTACATTTTGCTGTTTCTCACCGCCAGGTTTTGCCTGGAGGTGAAGAACAATAAAAAATGGCTACATGTCCACCCATCTGTATTGGGCACATGAGCATGCAGCCATTTAGTGAACGGCCCTTACTTACCCAAGGCCATTGGAGTAGTTTCTGCCTTGGCCAAACTGATGGTCCACCTGTAATTAAATTGAGCGAATGGACCACTATGTCGGCGGGGAGAAAGCTCAGTCGTCACTGCGACGGAGTTCCCATCCCACCAATATATAAATCTGGCCCTTGGTTATCTTTTTAACTATTCAAAAGAGCTGCCCATGTCCTGCAGATTGTAGGATAAGTTGTTAGCTTTTTGCATACAAACAATTGAAGTTGGGTGAGTAAAATGTTTTCTAATCACCCTAAATGTAAACAACTTTCTCTAAGTAAAACATTATATCTGCTTATTGATAGTGGTGTGACTACTTAATTATATGTTTACTTTCCAAATTAACACTGAACTAGTTAACTGACTCTATAGAGTAGCATAGCTAGTAATAATGCAGTAGGTGCAGTGGTTTTAGGGTTGAAGGTTGTTAGGGGCCCAATTCATCTCATTTATAGGCAGTTTGTTGGCAAAACCAGTGACGGGGCCCTGAATGTCCTTGCTTGCATTAGGTCCCCTTCTCCCTGATCCTATATCCCTAACGGATCACTGAAATATTATCGACTGTCATAATATCGAGATGTCAAACTATCGAGGTAAAAATATAGACTGACAAGATATCGACTTCCTATCTTCAAACAGGTAAGTACAAAAATACCGACTTTAAAATATCGAGTGTAAAAAATATAGACTGTCAAAATATCGTTTTTTTAAATGTCTTAAAAGTAATTTAAAAGTAATATAATAAATAAAATTAATTTTAACTTATTTAAAATACTTAAATAAACATAACATTAAAAAATAAATAATATAACTTTAAAAACAATAATTTATTTTGTATATATATATATATATACATATTATTAACAAAACATATACAATATTTTTACCGTAGGATAGCAAGAGGTTTAATTGTACTGTAACGACTCCAGTGAGTGCAACAGAAGGGAAAGCGTTGGATAGCGTAGGGGTAAAAATGACTATTCCCACTCCAGAGAGTGCAACAGTAGGGAAAGAGTTGGGTAGCGTAAGGGTAAAAATTACTATTCCCACTCCAGAGAGTGCAACAGTAGGAAAAGCGTTGGATAGCGTAGGGGTTAAAATTACTATTCCAACTCCAGAGAGTGCAACAGTAGGGAAAGAGTTGGATAGCGTAGGGGTAAAAATTAATATTTCCACTCCAGAGGGTGCAACAGTAGGGAAAACGTTGGATAGCGTAGGGGTTAAAGTTACTATTCCCACTCCAGAGAGTGCAACAGTAGTGAAAGAGTTGGATAGCGTAGGGGTAAAAATTACTATTCCCACTCCAGCGAGTGCAACAGTAGGGAAAGCGTTGGATAGTGTAGGGGCAAAAATTACTATTTCAACTCCAGAGAGTGCAACAGTAGGGAAAGCGTTGGATAGCGTAGGGGTTAAAATTCCTATTCCAACTCCAGAGAGTGCAACAGTAGGGAAAGCGTTGGATAGCGTAGGGGTAAAAATTACTATTCCTACTCCAGCGAGAGCAACAGTAGGGAAAGCGTTGGATAGCGTAGGGGTAAAAATTACTATTCCAACTCCAGAGAGTGCAACAGTAGGGAAAGCGTTGGATAGCGTAGGGGTTAAAATTACTATTCCAACTCCAGAGAGTGCAACAGTAGGGAAGGTGTTGGATAGCGTAGGGGTAAAAATTACTATTCCCACTCCAGAGAGTGCAACAGTAGGGAATGCGTTGGATAGCGCAGGGGTTAAAATTACTATTCCAACTCCAGAGAGTTCAACAGTAGGGAAATAGTTGGATAGCGTAGGGGTTAAAATTACTATTCCAACTTCAGAGAGTGCAATAGTAGGGAAAGTAAATACTTTATATATATATATATATAAATAACATAAATAGCAATACCAATTACAAATTAATTAAAATATTTAACAATTGGATAAAACATATTAAATAATTATTTATAAATACAAATTAAAATTATTTAATTATAAAAATTATCTACTAATACTAATTAATTAACTATTAACAATAAATTAATTTACCATTTAAAAATTAATCTATTAATTTTAATTACCAGTAATATTTTAATCAATTACCAATTAATTATTATTTAACAATTATTTCTTAATAAATATCAATAAACACATTTACAAATTTAATTAATTATAATTAAATTACCACCCACCCTATTCCCCTATAAACCCACAACCGCTACAGAAAATAAATTACTAAAACTAAAATATTTATCACATAATCAATTATAATTAATTACCAATTATATTTTAATTAATTACTAATTAGTAACAATTAATTCTATCTAAATATCAAGAAATAAATTAACAAATTTAATTAATTATAATTAAATTACTTCCCACCCTATTCCCCTATAAACCCACAACCCGCTACAGAAAATAAATTACTAAATTTAAAATATTTATCAATTAATCAATTATAATTAATTACCAATTATATTTTAATTAATTACCAATGAATAATTAATTAACAATTAATTCTAAATAAATATCAATAAATAAATTGACATGTTTAATTAATTATAATTAAAATACTTCCCACCCTATTCCCCTATAAACCCACAACCCGCTACAGATTTATATTACAGAAACAATTTAAAATAATATTAACTTACCTTAAATTCGATATTTTTGTTGTCTATATTATGTCTAGTCGATATTATGTCCATTCTATATTTTTGATTCGATATTATGTCCATTCTATTCGATATTAATTTTTTCTAGTCGATATTTTTGTTGTCTATATTATGTCTAGTCGATATTATGTCCATACTATATTTTTAACTCGATATTGTGTCTAGTCGATATTATGGAATCGATATTTTGACTCTATACCATCCCTAACAGATGGTTATGTTGCTCTTTATTATCCTGGATGCATTCTGATGTCTTCATGACTAGGTCTGCTCTGCAGAAATAAATATATAAATATGTTACCAACAGTTGCAAATTACCATCTTTACGTGGTATTCCCCCCAGATCTTTTCCTTCCCCTGCTGAACCCATTTCTGTTGATCAGAGGACTCTGTGCACTTTACCCCTGCTAACCAGTGGTAAAAAGCTTGTGCCTTTCGAACATGTTAAAATTAGTATACACCTGTTTGCCACATTTAATTTGCTAGTAACTCTCTAATATATGGTACTACCGGTAGCCAGGGCATACGAATTAAATGTTATTAATGGGTTGCAACAGTCACTGTTCCACCCACTCAAGTAGGGCTATAAAACATGTTTCCAGGCTGGCCGACCAAATCCTTTCTTTTAATTACTTATAAGTCAGGAAGACCTTAAAAGCCTATAGTGCCAGGTGCATATCACTGGGGCATGGCTGGCTGTCTTATGGGTTAACACTGGTTTACACTATTACATTTAGCACGTGCTTAAATTCAATTTGATAATAGCTAGAAAAATATTTCAAAAGACTAATTTTAATAGTAATTAAAACCCTGATTTAATGGTCAAGTTGGATTTTATATTACTATTTTGAATATTACACTTTTAGAAAGTATTATTTTCCTGCCTAAAACCAAAAGGCTTACCTGTCAGTGTCCAGCTGTCACATGAACCCTGATCACTCCACTGTGGAGAGATGTGTATTGCTACCCGATAGATCATAAAATGGGCCTGGGTATGGGGAGGGGCATTCCTAGACAGGGTAGCCAGGGAGCTATGCTCAGTCCTTTCTTGAGAGTCAAAGGATGCCTAAACTGTCACTGGCAGAAGAACTGAAGGAACGGGGGTGGGCAAACGATTGTCCTCCGACCATAGTCGGTCAATGGGCATCCTGGGCCTGTGATGAGTCAATATAAGTTCTGCCCTGCTGTCTGAAGGAATTGTAGAAAGACTGGACCTGCTTGCCTCAAACCTAGGACCCAGTAGTGGCTCCAACGGTCAGTTGACTGACCTCCAGTTTGAGGTACAGGAACACACCATGCTTCCAGAGGCCTCTCTCTGTGAAACTGCTAACTGGACCTACCATGAACCCAGCTGCTGGACTCTGCTTGTGCGAATCCTAACTCCTAAGTGGTGCCCTCCATGTCCTGAATTTTTGACAGGTATTTGAGTGTACTCCTCGTGCCCCCAAACTGCAAGAAGTGGGGCTTAGAATCTGATTGCCAACTTTCTGTCTAGCGAACAAATAAAGACCGGAGTCACCACTGAAGCTGAAGCAATCAATGACAAATTAGCATCAACTTGCTGATTTACCCGGGTAAGGGGGATCTGGCTTCTAGAAAAGTTGCTAAATCTGAATGAAGAGGGCTTCACTGGGACCGACGCCAAGCAGCATCCGATCTACATCAAGGCCTTCCTGGGCCAGACCTCGGGCTTCGGCTGCTGAGAGCATTACTGTCTTCATCAATGACCAATGGCCACATTAGGATCCCACTTTTCAACAGCTCCGTTGTGAAGTCAATCCAGGATTCGGATCCAGCTTGCAGCTTGCCCTGCCGACAACCGATTGATGATCCCTTTTTCTCCATAAAAGTTTATAAGTCAGAAGTTAAACTATCCACCGGGACGAACCAAATTCCTATATCTGACGGACAATCCATCCATTAGGGTCAGCCTAAAGCTTTCACATTGACCTAGGCTAGCACAACCAGATACCTTCAGTTGATGATATTCTGCTTTTTGACAGTTTGTAAAGCAAACTTCAAAAATACATATTCCCAGTCCTACTTATTGGTTCTTTATCATGTTGATGTCATTTTAATTAAGTCAAACCCTAAAAATGTATTTCCCCAGTTCTACTTCTTGGATTTTTATCATGTTTGTGTCATTTTATTAATTAAAATATTCTCTATTTCCCTAAATTGGTTTAGATTTGTCTTGTGTTGTGTGATCGCCTTATAACTGTTTGAGTACTTCAAAAATACTTTACACATTGCCTCTAGGTTAAGGCTGACTGCTTTGTGCCAAGCTACCAGAGGGTAAAACAAAGGTTTAGATAGTGACTCCAGTGGTTTAACCCTAACAAGTATTGTGATTATTATTTGAAGTGGGGTTTCATCCCCTTCAAGTAATACTCCAATTTGTTACACCAAGTGAAAATATTCTTGGAGCAACCAATCACCATTTACCAATATATGTTGCTCCTGTGTGTGTGGCAGTGCTTAACTTGAGCCTGTGGTTTCCAGTGCTCGGCACCAGCACTCAATTGTCAATACTGGCACTTATGATAGCCTGCCACATGGTGACGCTGTTTGTCTGTTTTTTAGAGTGAGCACCACAACAGTTGTTTACTAATTCAAGATACATTAAAAACTACTAACACCTGCCTACCAAGCTATTACTCGAACAGTCTGCCTTGTCCCACTTATAGGAGTGTGATGGTTAATAGTTGTGAAGGTACCGTATTTGACAGTGCTGGTAGGGGCAATGGGTGGTGCCAGTGGCGTAACACAGGCCCCTGCAGCCCCTGTGGTGCAGGGGACCTCCAAGCTCCAGGGAGACCCCACAACTTTGTACTGCAGCCGGAGAGATTGCGATGGAGTCTGGAGGTGGTCCCTCTGGGTACCTTGCAGGGGCTCCCTCAAGTTTCGTTTTGCTAGTGGGTAATGCAAGTTGTCTTCTGACAAGGGCTGTGGCGCTTTTTCTTTAACAAATCAAGAAATGGAACTGTGTGAGAGCACGCACATTAGCAGACACACTCGCAGGCTTGTTGAAGGGGGTGCATGAGAGAGGGCTGGAGAAAGGAAAAGCTCCAGGGGCAGCTCCAGAGAGCTCAGTATCAATACATGTCACAAAAAACTTTGTTACTTGAGTTTTATTTGTTACTATCAAGTATTGTAGACATTTGTAAGAGCTATGTTGAGTTTTCCATTCTCTTTAATTCACAATTTGCAGTGTGCCTCTCAGCCTCCAAACAAGTCATATCGATATTTTTTTTAAGCATGCCAGGGCCAGCTTGGCAAGGGTTTAAAAGTCTACTTAACACAGCTCCAGCAAATAAGTCCTGTAATATCCACGGTCGAATACCAGGAAGCAAGCGGTAAAGCTTACATGTTCAGGTCCCGGGGAATTGAAATGTGGGCTGCCCGTGGTCCACTAAGGGGCCCCTCCTAAGAGGGCGCCCGCCATAGTGCCACATGAGGGCACACAAGGCATCTGCTAGTAGCTTCCCCCTTCTAGTTGCCAGAATGGCCAGGGGCCACGTCACTTCCGGCAGTGGTGGGGGAGGGCAGGAAGTATATATATTTTATCCCGCCCACAGTGCGGCCTCTTTGTCTGCTGCCCGTCCCGCTATGAGATTGTGCGACTGCTGCCAAGGCCAATCTGGGGACCACGAGGTTAGTCTAGCACCCCTCCCCACCCCCTGGTTCCATGGGTAAAGGCCCGCGCGGGATCATGTCCCACGTATTATTGTCCCCGCCCCCGCTTGCGGGGTTCACTGCTGCAGGTACCGGTGTAGCTGAGGGGGCCAGGGAGAGGGACAGGGGCCTGAGCTGGAGGGGTTTCTAACGGTCCAGGAGGCGGCTGACGCGCATGGCCTGCACGGCGATCACACTGTATGCACGGCCTTTGTATGGCGAGAGGGACCCCCTCGGTGGGTTTGTCGCAAGGGGGAGAGCAGTCGAATGCGCAGGGTGGGGAATCCATGCAAGAGCCAGATGCGGGCCGGGGTGTGCTTGGATGGGTTTGCACCCCCCGGATGGGCGGAGGTAGTGGCGGTCCTACATGCCACGCGCGACCCAACGTCTACCAGGGATGCCCCAACAGAAGTTTGCCTTCCGCTTTGCGGTCCGGTGCCACGCTTCTTCCACGGGGTACCGGGCTTACCTGGCAGGGCACCTGGAGGCTTCATTAGCGGGCCACAGGGGCATGCAGGGGGCGGATCCTCGAGGATCTTTATTTCCCTCATGGGGTTGCCAGCGACAGGGGCGGGCACGCAATGAGGGGAGGCACCGCTGGTGCTCTGGGTGAAGCAGTTCCGGTGCTGCCCACAAGAGTTTAGGTCTCCGTGGTGATTTCGGGACTGCAGTTTTTATACCGATGCCCTCGCGGTCCGGGGCAGTGCGGGCCCATCAGGCTAGACAGGGTGTGCAGATTCCTCTATATAGACATTTTCCCTCACACCCCTCCAAAGCTGCTACTTGCTCAGCCCTTGTCCTGCTAGTGCTTACTCTTGCAGGACTAACAAGGAGACAAGCTCATGGAAGTAATGTGTAGCAGGAGATGCAATCCACCGGTATCCACGCTGAGAGGCAATGATTTGACTTTCCAGGGTATGAGGGTCCTGCTGCCAGTATCAGCTGGGACTGGTTTTGGCTGGACCTGGGAGAAACAGGGGAATCAGCAGGATTTAGTTAAAGATGCCTACTTTGGTGGGAGACCCTGATTGTGACAGTGGCCACACCCAGAGCTGTGGAGGAGTTACAGGGTGATCCAGAGGCTGTAAGGTACAGAAGAGTGCTCTATGCAGGAGCACAACAAGGGTGCAAAGCCAAGTGCACCCAGGGATGTCCTGGGGTTGTCACCTGGAAGAGCAACGGTGCCCCATTAGTCCCATTGGCAGTTGTGGGCCTGAGCAACCGGGGGCTGCCTGGAATGCTCCGCCCCCTTCGGGGGGGTGAGTAAGGGTGTGGACTGGCGGCCCACCCCTGGGAGGGGTGCCCCCTCATAAAAATTGGTAACCACTGATTGGCGACGCCAACAATGTAATTTGGCTCATCAGGCGGGCAGGTGTCGTAGGGGGGCTTGCCTGCCCTTGGATCACCTGTAAGATAACCCACCATGTTGGCATATTTGTTATGCAAATAAACTTGCAGCAATATTCTCCACAAACAAGGTGTTGTGTGGTGTATTTATGTATTTTGCTGTAGGAGAATTGGGGAGTGTTGCCAATTTTGCACTACGTGTAAGGTTCAATTCCACTACGATTTGTCATGATCCACAGAATATTTTGGATTGCCAAAGGGCTCAGTTGAACGTGTTTGCCAGAGGCTTTTGTGAGGCCTACATAAAAAGTTCATCGGAGCCACTTTTTACTTCTAAGTAGATAAATATGTTTTACGGAAGAAAAGACAGTTTTGCATTACGATGCAGCTTCTCCTTCTAAAGTGGAGGCCACCATTGACTGTCTCATTATAAAATATATTTTTGGATCTGCTTTGTGTATTATATAAATACATTTTGTTGCAGAAGCGTAGGTCATGAATAATGTGGGTCCCAGGGCAAAGAGCCCATTCTGCCTCTTCCGTCTGACACCTCCACAAGTGAAATGCCACACTCACTCACTCCAAGGGCTTCCTTGCTCACTCACGCTCGACCATCCAGCTGAATGAAGGTAAACCCTCTCAATTTTTAGTCATATTCTACCCTGCAGATCTACAGAAAATAGAAAGATAAAAATAAACCATAAAATAGCTTGAAACAAAGTTTTATTTGAGTTTTCAACATTAACAATATATTTAATATGTAGGTATAAGGCTTGGAGCATCAGAGACATCAGTATTGTGATGAAACATTCCAATGGCCACATGACTTTTAAATGAAATCTCCATAAGGTGACACCTAAGTGCACCTTTTTATTGATCAGGTACACAAATCTCGTAGTGGGAAAACATAAATCAGGGAACTGCTTTTGCTTTGGGGCATTTTTTAAAGTAACATTGCAATTTGCATCGGGCTTTAAAGCTTGCGCAACACTTTCCTGAAACATACAGGACAACATGATATAAACAATGCGTCGGCTGTGTTAGCAATCCTGAGGCAGCTGTACAAAAAGAGGCGATGTGAAACAGTTGTAGTGCTAGCTTCGCAACTCTATTGAAGACACTTAAAATTGTTAGGTTAAAGGGCCTAATTAGAGTAGTATGCAAAGTATGTGATAATTAAAACCATTTAAATACCTGAACTTCTCACAGCAGAAAACGTATTCCAATTAACATTTTATTTACCATTCATTAGACGGAGGTGAGCAGCAGCCAAAAATCACACTGATTTAATGATGTCGCACCTAGAGTGAATTACTTTTCATATGGATTTAGCATAATCACCTAGAAGAAAACGCGTATGCAGCATCTTTGTCAGAGAGGGTAACAGTGGATTCCTTATAATTTGTAGATGAGACAAATGTTGGAAAAACAATGTGTTAGTAATGAAACCTGCACTATTGGCATATGTACACTCTTTAAAAGACAATTTTTGAGATTTCAACACACTAACATACTAGTGGCCAATATTTAAAGCTTTTTGAGAGCACAAAAAAAATGTAATCCTGACAAAACGCCATAGATGGTCCCAATTCACAAAAGCACTCCAAACAGAATATCTCAATTTGCCCCTTTGATTTTAATAAGACACAGTTATATGTTCTTCATAACTCCTGACACAGTTATGAAGGACAGCAGCGAGCACAGTATCACCTAGAATGATATTAGCTCTCTCCCTATAGCCCACCCTCTCATATGTGTCTCTATTAAGGGCCTTGTTACGAGTCCCGCTAAATTCCCGATAGAGCGGCTAACAGAGTTGCTGGTCCCATCAGGAGTTACATGGTCTGTGGATTCACTGTGGATCTGGGATAATTCACAAAGACATGAGCACAGGAAGTAGTACAACAGGAGTTGCCTTTCATGTATTTTTAGATGTCTTTGTAAATCGAACCCAAAATGTTTAAGTTCCTATTAGTAAAAGTGCAAAAATTCTGGAAAATAAAACTAGATTTTCATGTTCCAGTGGATCTATACTGCTACTTTGGACAGCTAACCTTAGAACAAACAAACGTGTATATAGACATCTGTTTCTTTAGCTGAAGCTGTACTTGTCAAAAATGACTATATTTTTACAGTTGTTAAAGTTCTGTCGGTGCCACTTTGACAGTCTTTGAAGTTATTTTATAGCTGAGATGAAATACAGGCAAAATCAAATAGTGCATCTGCCTTCTTTTACAGTAAAAAATAAAATGACATTCGAACTCTCATTTTAAACAGTTTAACAAGACCCTAGAACTGAGGACAAGCGTCTAGTCAAACATGAACAGTAAACAGATTTTGGAATCCTTTTGAGGATAGGAAAAAAACATCAGGAAACCAGGGTGGGATTATTTTACTCGAACCTCTCCATTAAAGGTCCAAGACTCACATGTATCTTGAATGCTTTATAGATGTTTGTAAGTACATAATATTCCTCGACATGATTAGAATGTGCTAGACAGGGCCGGCTTTAGCGCCGGTGGCACCCGGTGTGACAATCTTTTTTAGCGCCCATGACCACCTCAGATTCCTTACTACCACCTGGCAAAAAGTTCCCTCATCTGCCCATTTCCCTTCTCTCTCATACATTTAATTTATATTAAAGTCCTGGTAAAGGGTAGCTTTACTAATCCACTCAGCTGTCCACTTTAAAAATAGATCTGTCTTTGCAGCAGGCATATTAACCGTCTGTGCTACTTTATGGCGAGTCAAAATTGCCACTAGACAAAACTCAAGCTCATCTCTCTCTCTAGCAGGAACATTAATCACAAGAGTTATCTTGACATTTTTATTGCTGCCTGAAATCTGGATGCACAAGCTACTCTGCATCAGCTGCTTTCAAATCATAAGTTATTGCTAAACATAGTGCCCACTCCTGAGGTCAGCACCCCCCTCCAGATCAGCGCCCAATGCAGCTCACCGGTCGCAATGCTCTAAAGCTAGGCCTGGTGCTAGGTGTGTGGTTATCTGATTATAGCTAATTTAAGGGTTTGGGGTTGCTTGTGTTCCTGTTCATAGAGGACTTAAAGACCTGATGGATGTATGTCAGTACAACGCGATCTTTTAGATCGCGGTACATGACAACGCTGCCTTTACAACGCAAGTCGTTACAACGACTTGCGTTGTAGGGCGTGGATTGTGGAATATTATAATTTTATATTCCAACACCATTTCACGTAACAGTAGGGAAGGTGTTGGAATATAAAATTACAATATTCCTTATACAACAGCGCCATCCAGCGCAAGTCATAGTAACGACTTGCGTTGTACTGGCATAGTTGTAAAGGCAACGCGGTGTAAACACCGCGTTGTAAACGATGTTCCCCGACCTGATTTAGAGTTCGGCAACCAGGTTACTCCACCACAACTGTGACGGATGTCCCCTCCACCATTACAAGTGCCATTGAATATAATGAACTTGTAAAAAAGCTCATGGGATATTAGTCATGGTTGCGATGGAGTGACCTGTTCTCCCAGCACTAAATCAGGCCCTTAATCTGTCAGTTTGGGCTGGAATGATCATATTGGAGTATGACACATGATGATTTTCATATGATTGACTCCTGTTTGAGGTTGCACGGTGGGAAAAAATAATAGACTGGGATGCACGCAGATTACCAGGTGCTGAGAATAATACAAGCCATTCACCCATCACTTGTTTTGTTTTGTTGTCTTCATTTACCCACAGTACCACAGGGCTCAAACTTGAGACCCTTTGTTATCAGCTGGTTGCACTTTGAAAATATATTTGTGTGGCTCTACAATTGCTCTTTGCATGATACTGAATGAGAGTTTACCCAGCCATGTCGAAATTTCCTTAATGATGCTTGGTGCTATTTTTGATTTGGATGAATCAAGCTCTCAAGTAGATCCTATGTCATGTGTGATACCCTCAATCAGTCTAGGACTTTTAGGATACACATCAGGATACACATCAGCGATTACATTTAGCCATGGAAGTCTAAAGAGATCAAACAAGCCCAAAATGTAAAGTTCTGCTGGATAAAAATGCAGGACTTGCTTCAGGTCCACACATACAAGTTGGACACTGTGCAGGTATGGTGAATAATTTTTGTAGGACAATGTCTTTCTTTTGATCCTGAGTTTGAATTGCACATGAGTGATGGTCACTTAAAGTTGATATTTGTAAGCATCCTTACGTGATTTCTTCTATTAGCATTTCATGTACATTTTTTAATTGTCATATATTTGATTGACTGCTCTGAAGTTCTTCACTTGACCAATATTTACATTTATTTATCTATTGTTTAAACATTGACTTTTCCTTGCTATTAGTCCAGTTTCCGGTTAGCTGGTCGGAGCAGCACTGCTCGCGAGCTCCGACCGGCTTGCCTCTATCTGGCTCTATCCTGTTTTATACCGGGCTAAACATTACTCCTGTGAGTATTCTCCATCTGACCTGGACCCACAGGTCTTGTCGAAGCCAGCAAAAAGGCGGATTGGGAGACGAGGGAAAGACGCTTGAATAGCGGAGCCCCCGATCAGACGAATCACCCAAGATGGCGGTGCCCATTAGCAGAGGCAGCAGGCCACAGAGCGGAGTAAACCTCCGAGGTTAGGGGTGTCGTTACAACGTAGCTGACAAATTGGAAGAAGAGCCGCTGCTACCGCAACCCCGGGAGGCGCCCTGCAGGGAGAAAGCGGCTTCATCAAGGCAGCACATCTAAGGCATACCCGCAGCACCTAAAGCAATAGGTTGCACAGCGGAGACTTCAATGCTGCAAAATGGCCGCCCAGAAGCAGAGAGAGGCGGCGAGGCGGTGAGCGACCACTGGGCCCCTGTGAACACATAAACGGGTGGTGCACAGAGGGAGACACGCAACCAGGAAGCCTGCTTGAATTCCCCACTTGTTCCTGAGAAGAGTAAAGGTATTTGGGGCATGTGAGAGATTCAGCGGGAGGCAGACAAGCTTATCAGAGTCACTCCTTGACACAGCTTCACCCTGTTGGCTTTTAAATAAATGCTGATAGCGGTGTTGAGTTCCCCTTGCCTAGACCAAGGAACCACGATGGCGCTCCTGGGGTCGAGCTTGAGGGTGCAGCGGGTGGCGCTTCCCAGTAACACCGGGACTGGTACGGCCGATGGACCTGTTACAATGCCACCGGGCGGAAACTTTTTGAATGTTTTACTAGCCCGAGCAACATGGTCGATGCCCGGTGGAGCTGTTTAGGCAGTTATAGAGTTTGGCTCTAGTTCACCCCCTCAGCCAGCACCTACCCAGCGGGACATTTGGACATACTTTTTCCTCGTCTCTCTGTGGTGTTTCCTTCCCTCCACTGTCTCCGCCCCTCTCCTTAGGTCACCTACACCCCTCCCATCCTATACTTAGATGTTTTGGATTGTTGATCCCCAGCCGGTTTGTTCTGTCTTTCACATTGACTGTTTTGTCTCCCTGAATTACTTTTCACTTTGCCGATATGATCTGCATTCCTTACCCCTTTCTTACCATTTCCCCTTCCCTCCATTTCCCATTTGACCTGTCTCTTGGTTATGCTATTAGCTAATAACTCATGTTATTATGTAATAACTGTTTTTCTCCTTTCTTTATTCTTGGCTCCTGTAACTGATGTTTATTTTGTAACTGGTAACATGCCGAGCCTCATGTAAAGCGCTCTGATACCTCCCAGTCTAGCCAGCGCTATATAAAACTCTGCAAGTAAATTAATAAATAAATAAAATTATTACTTCTCTATCGTGGGTCTATAATTTGGAAAGCCACTCCATGCAATAATTAAGTTACACATTTCAAACAAGGTCAATTATAATCTCAAGGAAGAGCCAGAATAATAGTATAACAACATTAAGAGTAGACACGCTAAGCATGGCCGAGAGTTCGAAACAGTTGCAATTACAGTATTTAAAAGGTAAAAAAGACGTTATATCTGCACAAAGCAGTATTAATGTATCAGTGCTAAACCTAGTAGGTTAACATACATCTAATTATTGGTGATAAGAGTAGGAAAATGGGCTTTTGCTGCAGTTAACCCCTCACGTTTTGCCCCCTTTTTAGCTACAATATGCTGATTTCCGACTCTGACAGCGCATTGAGGCCTTCTAACCAGACCTCAGTGCCAGTGCTCCTTCCCTAAAACAAGATAAAGTATAACTGTGCTACAGTTGACTAAGGACTTTAGCACCCATGTAAGTCCCTAGTAAATGGTACCTCAGGTACCTAGGACATGAGTGCTAAAGAGGGTCCTAAAGGGCTGCAGCATATCTTATGCCACCCTAAGGCACTCACACACAAATTCCACACAGACTGTCATTGTAGACTGCGTGACATGGTGCAAACCATGACTGAAAACATGGCATGGCAAACTCCTCTGTGTCATGCCAAAGTCACTGCATCTAATATATGTAAGTCACCCCTACAGCAGGCCTTTGAGCCCTAAGGCAGAGTGCATTATATTGTACGTGAGGGTATATCTGCATGAGCAGATATGCCATGTGATGTCTAGTTCTATTTCTGTATATTGCAAGTGATCAGGGAGGCCATCTTCGAGTATGTACTGGCCACTGGTCAAAACTAGTTCCCCAGATACATTATGGCTTCACTGAAACATATGATGTTTGTCATCAAACACTCTGTATTAATAAACCTACACTGATCCCAGTGATTGATTAATTAATATGTGCATCCAGAGAGTACCTTATAGGTTCCCCTAAAACCCACCAGCCCTCTAATGTGCTGCCTGACTCCTTGCCAACACAGACGAGTTTCTGACCCCCAAGGGAGAGAGTCAACACTCTAAGAAGGTCAGGAACTAGGCCTGCTCTGGAGGGAGATGTTTTACACCTCCTCCAGGAAGGCTGGTAAATTAGCATTCCAAGGTACAGAGCTTCAAAGAGCCCATGCTTTTGGTATGTGAACCTGGCTTCCCTCAGAGGTGAGCGGATGCCAAACCCCCTGACTAGGGCCCATTTGGTACCACGGCAGGCAGGAAAATTAGTAGTCAGAGAGGCATGTCCACCCTCAGGCTCGTCCCACCCCTAAGGTAGGCTACCTGATGTGGAAATGAAATTCAAAAGTCCGCGATCTTGGTGATGGAAGAATTAGGAACTCTAAGACAGGGTTATGTCGACTTCCCACAGGAAGTTTTTGTATAGGGGCCATAGTGACCCAGAGGGTAAATAGCCCCTAACACCTGTAAATTTAGTATTTAGGGGCACACCTGGTGCCAAGAAATGAGATTTCTCGCAACCTAACAAGAAGCAGGACACAGAAGAGCTGCAAGAAGTAAGGACTGTGGAGAAGCAACTGCCTTGGCGCCAAACCTGCCGGTCTGTCTGCTGTTCTTGCGCTAAAGTTGTCTCATCCTGCAGCAGCTGTCCCTCCAAAAGCCTGGGACGACTGCTTGTCTTCAACAAAGACCCAGGAACTCCACTGGAGTAATGGAGCTGCTTTACTGCATCCTGCAGGCACTCCAAAAGAACTATGAGGATTCCAAACCCCCCAACCCACCTATACTCCCTCACCCGGGTGGAAGGCGGCAAATGGTGCCACTGTGGTCCCCCAACCCTACAGACATGAAGCCCACTAGACCGTTCCTAATTAAATTAAAAAGGACACGCAATTGCATTACACACCTCTGCACCGGGAAGCCCCAGAGCTTCCCAAGGTGACCTGTTGATGTGGCCATGGACCTTGCCCCATACTCACCTTAAGTCCAGAAGATTGGTCAAATAAGTAATATGTTTTTCCCCATAGGATAACATTACAGCTCCCAGAAATTGCAGTGTGTCAACCTTTGAAAACTGTAAAAATTAATTACACAAAAAGTGCTGACCTGATTCCGTTGCTATTGGTATTTAAATTCATATAAAAGTATGTGTTATTTTTATAAATTGGTGTTAGATTACTTTATTGAGAGTGTGTCTTAGCATTATCCTCTGATATGCCTAACTGCTAACCCACACTACCACAAAAGAGAGCATTTGTGGTGGCATTTGTGCCTCTGTAATTCGTTTGGGGTTTGCCTGGACTCTTTACATAGTGCACTTGAATTTGGTCCACTATATTAAGAGCCAGCTTCCTAAAATAACTTCTTTGCATACACAAGCAGACAACTAGTTGTAAATGTGATTAACGCTAACAATGAAAATGCTACACCTGAGGTAATATCAGTCAACCTATCTGTAGTAACACAATTATCACAACAATGTAATATCACAGAATTAGCACCAAGTGGGTTTCTGTAGATAGGCAAATTAGCTTGGGAACTCAAGAAACCCCACGCAACACCAAATACATTACACAACCAGCCAAATGGTGCCCAAAACATCAACTCAAAAACACACCTTCCTATAATATTTTTTACATGCACTGCACAACTTATACGTAATTAATAAACATTGATGAAATAAGTCACTGTGAGTGACTTGTCAGCATGCTATCAGTGGTTGGCTAATATAGCCGCACACACACAAGGGCCTATTCACTAAGGTAAATTTTGTCATAAATACACGTTTACAACTCACTCTCTAACTTACTTACACCTATCAGGAATTCACTAAGAGATTCCTGGAAGATGAAAGTCCTTTCAGAGTTGCAGAGATCTCTGCTGCAAAAGGAGAGGTCTTCACACCCACAAAACCCATTCAAGCAGTGAGATGTAGAGCAATTGTGAGTGTTCCAAGATGTGATTAGCCTTGCATGTTTGTGGACACTAAGAAACAACTACATTTGTGAGCCTTCCCATACTTCTTGTATATTTCTCAAAAGTTACATTTTCAGAATGGATTCCTTTCTTTGCCATGGAGATCTCCATAAAGAGGAAATGGGATCCTGTTATGGAAATCGCACGAATTTGCAAGAAATCCCAGGTGAAGTCTGAGTCAGGCACAGCTTTCCATGTAGTTTCCATGAAGACTTTGTTAATTCCAGAAAGTAGTATATCTATAGTTGGACATGAATCTTTGAGTGTAGCTTTACTACACTCAAAGATTTATTGGGGTCATAAATCTTTATCGGACATAAATCTTTGAGCGTAGCTTTACTACACTCAAAGCTTTATTGGGGCCAATTTACTACTTAATTAGCCTCAAAGCCTCTGTATTCAGACAAAAAATCCCTATTACATGTTACATTTATAAGACAACCAAGATATCCACATCTAAAAAATATTCTTGGACATTCATTTCTAGAAGGAGAGCTACATTGGAAAAATACTTTCCGGTACCGTTTGTGGTTGTTCTGCAGGGTACAAGTTAAAATACCAGATGGGCCAGTTAAGTCTTTGATTTTTCATAGATTGAAACAAAATTACATTATGTATTTGTTAGCACCAGTGACTAAGAGCAAAAGGTTGGCATTAAAAGCTCTGCACACACTTTAACAACTACTTGATATGATATTAGTCTTTGTTCATTTAAACCATCATCCAATAGATTCAAGCATTCATATTTGTGTTCTGTATGATCTCTCTGACAATAACTGAACCCACATCCAGAAACCCACTGTCATGGTGTAGCGTCAGTGGCAAACAAAAGTTATTTCCCACTGTAGTAACATCATCAATGGAACCCTCAAATCCAGTTTGTGAACTAGATGTCAGAAGGGCGGACGGCTCTCACCCACCTACTACTGTATTTCGTGAGTATCCACCAACCCAAGAGAGACAGCAGAACAAGGGCAGCAAACTGCATGCACTAACTGTCACACTCCCTCTCTGTGAGGGTCTCGTTTCAATCACACTGACAGAGAAAAATAGCCCACCCTGAAGAACAGCTTTTATAAGGCCGCTGTCAACAGAACACCAGCTCTCTGCTTATATGAGAGTGGAGAGAGTGCTGTGATGAGTGCAGGAGGACAGGTATTTTTACTTTGGGTAGGAGTAAAGGTGTACGGAGAGGGTGATGTCTGTGGCTGTAAGATGGCCAGGTATAATTTGTGTTTATATTTGAGAGGGAGAGAAGATGGTTAATGCTAAGGGTGGAGTGGCAGGTTGGTAGGGTGCCAACTACTTTTTCTTAATTTTGTGTAGGGGAGGGAGGGATGGCTAGAGGGGTGGGGTCAGTGTCAGGCATAAGGGATATCAGATGCAGGGAGATGATGCTGATGGGATCGTGCTCTGTATGGCTCTTTAATTACTCTTCTACCAAGGAAAACAAGGGAAGATGATTTAGGGACTGTACATACCAAAAGCATAAAATATGTGGTGGGTGTCCTTGGTGGGCCCAAGTATAACAAACAGAAACATAGTCAAACCTACCTGCTAAAATATTGAAGCAACATGACCATTGATTGTATAATCCTGGGAGCGCTCCATAATGTCCAGCATGGGTATTAGTTTAATTTACTTTAGTTGATCTGGTGCTCCAAGAAGGGGCCACCAACAATTTACAAAAGTATTGTGGGGGGCTGCAAGGAGAACAGTCTGTGTTTTAATTAAAATGACACTTTTATAAATTGTTACTCTGCAATTACAAAAACTCAGAAATTCGCTGAAAAAAACAAAGATTAAAGTGGCATTATAGTTAGGTACTGTAATGCCTTACTTTACACTAAACAAACCTTAGAAATTCACAGCAAAAAGGAAAAGTTAAAGTGACATTATAGTTAAGTGAAAATGTCACTTAAATTCACAAAAACACTGAAATTCACTAGCTATATTTGACTGAAATAACTATAAATGATACCCTTGCCATGCACTGCTTCAATCAAAGACATTATATCACTAATGGCATGTTCTATGAAAACTTTGATAACATCAATGTGACGTCTGAAATGACATCATTGATGACAACATTGTCATGACTAGGCCCTATGCCTGATTCCCTGCAGGTAGCCAGCACATGCCACACACAGCCTTTGGTGGGCAGCCAACCACCCTGCAGACTCCCATCCCCCCTTCAATTTATTTTGTAGTGCCTCAGATGCACTGGGCGTTGTCGTGGAACTACAGGATCCCTAAAAACAAAACTTTTTTTATTTGGCCCTCCTCAAGACCCAGGACGTTAGGGTCCCTTATATCCTATTTTACTTTGTAGGACTGAGTCCTCAAGTCCTACGATGGTGGCCACAACTTTTCCTTCAGATTGTGGTAAGCCAATCACATCTCAGGGAATCAAGATTAAACCATGGCTTGAAATATAAATACATTTTTAACCTGTATTTCTCAAAAACTACTGCACAGATTTATATCAAATCACAAAAGGCAAGCATTCTGAGTGAAGATCTAGCTTTCTGTCAAATTTGGTAGAATTCTGTACAGCAGTGGGAAATTACTTGGGGAAAATGTGTTTTGGGATTCCCCCTTTTTCTTGGCCTCTACTGGATGGATCACTTCAAAAGTGTTCTGGAAGGAGTTGAAGTGAAGTAGACTTTTTAAAAAACTTCTGTGAATATTCATGAAATGAGACCAAAGTTAATAGCAAACTAAAGAATCAATTTCCTTGGTCCTAACTAAAATAAACAATTCCGGAAAGTTGAACTTACCACTCCATGGATCGGGGCTCAAAAAATAGGAATTCTGGATGCCCACCAAATCATCCTCAACAGGATTGCAGATCCTGCTTGCACTGCAAAGCAGGCTACTTATTTGTGTGATTACACAGAGTTGCATGTAGTCTGTTTTTTTTATTTGGTCCATTAATCATCAATACAATGATTTGTAACATGCTCAGTACCTCTACACACCTATGATGCATCAGAAGCATGTGCATTTTGTAAACACTTACACACAATTACTGGACACAGGCTATGCATAATTTGAAAAGAAATATGGTAGCTTCTCGCGACTATGTAAACTAGAAAACCAAGTAACACATTCATTGGATGATGTCATTGATTGGATGATGTCATTAGTGATGTCATAAATGATGTCACAGAACACGTCCTGAATAATGTAATATGTGAAGTTATAAGCAGTACATTGAGGGAGTGCAAGTTACCTTCCAGCCCATCGTTCGCATTTGAACACGGCGGATATCTTCCCCCGCTTTTACCACAAGTTCTCCCCCAGTTCTGATGAAGAAACCCACCCCAAGGACTACAACCTGTCCTGACTCGAGGAGTCAAAACGTTGACTACATCTGAATACAAACTCTAGCGTCACTGTATAAAATTAACTTTGGGTCCGTCTGACTTATGTACAACACTGGGAACATTTGATCATTCACGGAAACGTATACAACAAACCATGTTGATGTATATATGTCACATTTACCTTTCCTTGCCCCCTACCCACATGGGAACACTCTACCCCCATTCCTTCCTCCCTTCCCTACCGCACCTAGAGAACTGTAAAATATTGCACATTTGTCGTGATAAGTAATTTCTTTGCTCTGATATGTTAATGCTTTGATTTCAATCGCATCAGATAATCTCTATCAATATAAAACAATTGGCGCGGACATATGCCACATTGAATTTGTATTGTGTGTTTTTGCTACTTTAATTTAACACAAAAGATTTGTTTACTGCCATGACCACACTGTTTGATACTGTATTTCTTAAAATGGGTCAGTGGATGGGCAGCAGGCCCTCTTACTTCAGGCTGTCACCCAGTGGCATATTTGCATGTAGAGCATGTTCTCCCTCTCCAGAATGACATGGCTCTTTCAATAGCAGTTTCAATGACTGTAACACAGTCTGAACGTAGATGTCCACTATACGGTAATTGTTTGCTACTTGCCAAGCCAGAAACTTGTCACCGTCTGGCTTGTGGGAAATCAGGGTTGCCTAGTATAGGAGCCATCGAGAAAGGCATGGACGTCAGGCCCAATTGAACTGCGGTACCTCCCAAGCCACAAGTGTGGACCGCATCACATGGGAGCTATATACTGCTCAGGGTCTGTGCCTTTTGGGCAGCTTTGGAATCTTTCACACATGGATTCCAGTTCCAGTGTTTCTCGGAGGTCCTACACTGCCATTCCATGATGTAGAGCAATTGAATAGCCATGTAGTAGTACCTGAAGTAAGGCATTCCTAGTCAGCGCTGTGGTGGGGGAAAATATTGTTGCGGCCCTGGCATTTAGGGATTCTTTCCTTTCTAGATAAACCCCTCTAAAAGGCATTGCATCTTGAGCAGCGTGCCCCCAGGTGGTTGCAGAGGGAACACCTGCTTGAAGTACACTATTTTTCGGCAGAAGGGCCTTCTTAACCGCTGCCATGAGCCCTAAGTATGAAAGGTCCCCCCCAGCTGCCAGTTCTGTAGGTCTGAGTTGTGTGGAGAAGATCAGCATAATTATGGCCTGCTGTGCATTTAACCGTTGAGCACAGCTTAATGTCCACCTAGGTGAGGTGGTGTTGTACAGAAGGGGCTCAGCTCTTGAAAGGTTGCCTGTTTCTCCCATGGCTATTGGGTGCCAGTACCTGCAACTTTTACACATTAATCTTTAACCCTGAGACCCGTTCAAAAGAGTTCAACTCTCAAAGGAGGCTCGAATGGTTGTAAGTGGGCTGATCAAAGTAAAAAAGGATATTATTTGCATATAGTGCTATTTTGTGTTCCATTTGTCCAAATTTGATACACATTGCCTCTGCTAGGGGTTCGATGCCGAGAGCAAAGTGAATTAGAGAAGGGGGCAGCCTTGATGGGTACCCCTCTGTATTCCAATGGAGCCTGATGTCATCCTGTTGACTCTGGTCTGAGCATCAGGTTGATTATAGCTACTTAACACCCATTTCTGGAACTTAGAACCCATTCCACTTCTACCAAAAACCACTCTAGAAAGGTCCACGACACTTTATCAAACGCCTCCTCAGCGTCAATAGATAAAAGAAAGGCTTACAATTTAATGTGGGAGGCTTTGTCCATGATTTGCAGAATGTGTTTTGTTTTATCTGAGCAGCCTCTTTCAGGAATGAATTTCATATAGTCCACACCTATAAGGTCTTGCATATAAGGTACTAGTTTGCATATAAGGTACTAGATGCCAGTCAAGCTCTTTGCGTCTACATATTGAGGAGCAAGATAGGGTGGTATAATTACCAGGCAAAAAGGTCCCTGCCCTGTGTGGGGATCAGCATAATTAGTGCTGTCTGCATTGTTGGGGAAGCGTTGTAATGCCTACAAAGGAGTTGTACAACTTAGTCAGTATGGGTGCCAGTTGTGCGCAAAACATCTTGTAGAAGGCCGCTATGAACACGTTGGGCCCGGGGCTTTCTCAATGAGTAATTTGGAAGAGCCAGTTATAATTTCTTCTACCTTTATGTCTTCCTCTAGCATCTCAATTTGTGGTTTCATGAGGGACGGAAGTGGAATTGCATCTAGGTATGTCTGGGTGGCATCGGTGGGGGAAAAGTTATGTTGAATAAAATGTGGAGCAGTATATGCAGAATGCTATTTCCTCCTGGGTGTAGGGCATGTTCCTAGTTTGAGTAGTAACTTGAGCAACATAAGCCCTCTGCTGTTGTGACCGGAGTTCAGAGGCTAATAGACTGCCCCACATACCAACACTCGAGTTAGGTTCAACCCTGAAGTAAGCACAGATCAAGACCTGGGAGCCCTTTTTAGGGCTTTTTTATATCAGCACCCACCAAACCAGAGGAGATCCAATACAAGAGGCAGGGGAAGGGGGCGAGCACGCCACATACCCAATACAAACAGACCAATGTACTCCCCCAGAATTACCCGCAGCAGGGGACGAACACCTATATAAACACTCTTGCTAACATAGTGGTTAATCTGCCTGACTATCCACTTACACCTACTGAGAAGTCTGTTTTAAACAAAGGGTTGGGGTTTGTCCCCACCCCCAAACATGACATCTTCCAACTGAGGCAAGAACTGAATGGTGCCTTGCGGAAGATCTTTGAAGGCAAGGAACATACACCCCTGACTGGGTCCTTTAGCACGGACCTACGGCGACCATCGACCTTCAAGCCCCTTAACCATCAAGTAGGACCTGAAGTGACGGTGTTCGAACAGAAAGTCCTTAATGACATCAGGGACTTGGAAGAAAAACAACCAATGATGTTACACAGTAACATGTCAAAGTCAGATTGGATGGCCATCAAATCCCTACAGAACAACACCTCCATCACCATCAAACCGGCCGATAAAGGCGGGGCGGTGGTGGTGATGAATACCACTGACTATGAGAACGAGATCAGTAGGCTGTTAGGGGTCAGGGAACATTATCAACCGCTCCCCCGGGATCCTACTGACGAGTTACAAATGATCATACATTACATGGTAGCATCTGCCAAAGAGAAGAAATGGGTTACTGCCAAGGAGGCTGAGTTTCTGATTAATCCATCGCCTAGGATTCCGGCATTTTATATCGGGCCTAAGATTCATAAAGCACAGCGGCCGCCCCCGGAAAGGCCGATAGTTGCAGGTATCAATTCAATACTCGAGCCCCTATCACAGTTTTCGGATATTTTCCTGCGTGAATGTGTGGTGACACAACCGTCCTATGTACAGGACACAACAGATATTTTGAGGCATCTAGAAACAGTAGTATACGACCCTGCAGACCAATTTTTAGTGACAATTGACATTGAGTCACTGTGGAGAAGTGTGGCTCAGGGGTTAGAGGCAGCAGACCCGGGAGCTGAGATCGGTCCTGGACCAGGGTTCAATTCCCTGCCTTGGCGGGTCTTGGGCTAAAAATTCCACGGACTCGATAATTCTCGCCCGGTGCCTCCTCGACTCACGGGTTCACACTCTGCGACTCTGGGCAATAGCTTGCTTAATCTCCACAACGGCCTCTCGCGGCGGGATGCCTGACTTTCACCTTGTGGATACCCTGCTATCTCACAGGGGAATACCAGGAAGGGTTCCCTAAGCAAGCGCCGGGACACCCACTGCGGGTAGCTGTGCGCTATATAAGCTCAACTACATTTACATTTACATTTATACACGAACATACCCCAGGAGGCGACGCTGGTGGCAGCAGCTCGTTCCCTGGGGCAATGTGAGTGGTTTTATGATACTGCACCAACTTTTGTGTTACAATGTATAGAAATTGCACTCACCCGGAACTTCTTTGCCTACAAAGACCAACTGTACCTACAAACATCAGGGACCTCGATGGGGGCAACATTTGCCCCAAGCCTGGCATGTATTTATGTTGGGCAGTTCGAGATGAACTACATCCATCATGCATCTAATCTCTTCCAGAGGAATAGTGTCCTCTGGAAGAGATATATAGATGACACCTTGTGCATCTGGAGGGGTTCAGCAGAAGTGTTGGAGCAATTCTTGACATGGCTTAACAGTCTTGACAAATGTTTAAGATTTACATGGACTTTGGACCGCTACAAGGCTACGTATCTTGATTTGGATATACAAGCCGTTGAGAATAAACTGGTTACCACAGTCCATCAAAAACCAACGGATAAGAACTCCTTGTTGCACTACAAGTCATTTCACCCCAGGGCCCTCCGGGATAACCTCCCGGTAGGACAGTTCATGAGATACCGTAGGAACTGTACAACAACTACCAGTTATCTTGAACAAACAGAGGAACTAGCAGTCAAACTCACATCCCGTTCATACCCCCAGAAGGTAGTGAAACAAGCACGCAAGCGGGCGCTGAACACCCCAAGAGAAGCCCTGCTGACTAAACAAACGAAAGAACATAAGGAATGTATCCCAGTGGTCACTACATTCGGCCCCCATTCAACTAAGATCCGCCAAATAATCAGGAAACATTGGCATTTGCTAAACACTAACTCTATGCAGATGCCGCAACCGCGATTTGCTTTTAAACGGTCATCTAGTTTGAAGGACCGGCTGGTCCATTCTCGTTCAGCACTAGTGGCCAAAGAATCTAATATCCCCCCGGGACACTATCCATGTGGGAGCTGTACAGTTTGTGCACTAACTAATAAATCTAAAACAATTACTAGAACCAATGGGAAGATCTGGCACTTAAACACCTTTAGTAATTGTAATACTGCTAATGTGATCTACAGACTTTCATGCCTCGAGAAAGATAAAAGTCTGGATCCTGGAACATCTTAGCACGTTAAAAGCCGGAAAACTCACAACCAAACTGGTACAACACTTTATCGATCAGAAACACCAACCCTGGGACCTGTGGTGGACAGTGATTGAAAGGGTGAGAGGGGACCTGCATAATATGGAGAATACACTCCACAAAAAAGAGGCACGCTGGATCTATGAAGAGGCCACTGACCAACATGGTCTTAATGATACTATTGAGTGGAACAGATTGCTAGCCAGCTAATTATGATGTTTGACCATACACGAATAAGAGACATATAGATTTTATGCATACCCCACCCAATAGACATGAACCTTCTCGAGGGGTATTGAGTGGTAATGCCATGAGTACATATTAATTTACACCACGATATGTTAGGCTAAACACGTCACTACTTTCAAGCTTATTCCTGTCCTAAATTCAGGAGAGTGGCGGGGCAACCATTTAGTGGTTAATCCACCAACTCCTGTCTTAAACATCCAAGGAGGAATAACATTATATATATCATCCGAGTTGATCGGAACACAGCCGAGGTACACTTAAATTTAATGACCTTGAGTGCCTTCTAGCGTGAGGGATATGCTCCAACGAAGGTTTTTTTCCCCACTCTAAGATGGCCGCCATTCACGACATAGACATCAGTGACGTGCTGCATCAGAACCGGACACACGTGACTGGGGCGGGCCGAGGTACGTTTCTTTGAAATAGATAAGCGTACAGGCTCTCCGAAGCGGCAGGGTGAGCGGAGGCCACATTTGCACGATCACACGGTAAGGATTGTCTCCGTGATTTTACTCGAAGGCTAAGACCTAATCGGTAATAAGTCTGGAACACGGCCCCCGATTTGCTCAGAAGGGGTGGACAAGGGGCCGAGGTGTTAAACTACCTTGAGACCGGACCGGTAATACGGGCTCTGTTGCACTGCATGTGTGGGCACTGGCTGGGTTCTGAGATGAGCTTTATCTTGTACAAATGACGAACTACGCCCGTAGCAACTATAATGAAATCATTTGAGGGAACACTAAGCAATATGCATATACCTGGGACAGGCATCCGTCTGGGGCTACTAACATAAATACAGAGCGAGTTATAGTTCTAGCATCTCGCTATAAACAAGGGGCGTTTTTGTAGCTCTATTTTGGAGTTCATTGTCTGGTGTCTTAACGAGCATTCATTCCTCTAGATACCGACCGAAGGGCAGTGCCTGGAACACAGTAAAGGTCAAAGGGTACCTTCACTTCAATTCTTCCACGGGAGCCTGGTAGGCTATACCACTCAAGGCTACCTGGTAATGTATAGTTGGTGAAAACATGACCAAGAGCTTTGCGGACATTTATTTTTCTCGAGACACAGTGAATATATGTAAGTGTGTGTGTTTTTATATCGCATGTGTTTCTACAGGTACAATAAAGGGAGAAGCAAGACTTGCAGGAATCACGCTGACCCAATATAACCCTGATGAAATCGCCGGTAAAGTAATCTGGGCGATGAAACATGTTGGTTGTTTTTAATTAGAACGGGCATACAGCATAGAATAAAGTTTGGAGTTTGCTAGTAGAGCTTAGTTCTTTTTACTGGTGGGGGACCAGACCTCATATACAGGAGGTAAGTTCCACCGCTACTGGGTCACTTACACTAACACAGAGAGTTTTTTCTTTTTTGCACAGCCTTTATCCCCTTTATTTTGCAGGTTGGCAGTTGCTGATGATGAGAAAGTGAGGATCCAAGCGAGTACCAGTCTGCCATATCCTCCCCCGGGTGTTGCTCCCGTGAGGCACTGCCAACCTTCCCTCCCCTTTTTTCACTAGAGAAGGGTAGAGGTATGAGTTAGATTAACACATGGGGGTTTGCACACACACACTTTGTTTTTAAATCATTATCAATGCGTCAAAATAATGACTGTTAATAGCACTACTAAACAGAAGGTTGTAGTGTACCCACTGTTTAAACTACACGGTTTAAAGAAATAATCAGGGATTTACCCCTAGATTTTATAGGGACAGGCACATGATAGTTGTTACTGTAGTGAGTGGGGGGCTGCCTGTTTAAATCCCTGTCCTATCCCCCTAAGCTCCTTTGTGTTGAGAGCTAATAGACTGCCCACCTTGTCCCTCAGTATAGTATTTATGCCTGAAGCGCAATAATGAATATTCTGTGGCATCCCAGTTATGGCTTTCAGCTGTTGCCTCAGTGCCTTCAGCTGATGCCAGAACTTCTGGAAGCATGATCTTTTGTGTTGGGTCTCAAGGTCACCCGCCAACTCTTCCAACACCCCATGTTTCCCCCTCCTATCTGTGTTGAGTTTGGTTGCAATGGCTATAAATTCTCCCCGTAAAACTGCCTTAAGGGCATCCCATAGAGAGGCAGGTTGCAAGACTGACCCCTCGTTTTCAGCCATGTGAAATTAACTATGAGTGTGGTTAGATTCCACAACCCCAGCCAGCCCAAGATGGTGTCATTCAGTCTCCAGTGCCGCTGTGGGGAGGCGAGTTTGGGGGATTACTAAGTATGAGCAATACTGGAGCATGATCAGACAAGGAGATTACCTCTATATTAGCTTGCTGTACCATCAGCATGAGTTGTGTTGTGCCCAGGCTAGCGTACATCTCATGCAACGCTAAGAAAAAAGAATAGACCCTGGTTCTGAAATGGTCGGTTCGCCACATATCTACCAACCCAAGGTATTTGAGCCACTCACTGGTGCTCTCTGAGAATGCTCCCTTTTGCCTAACCCTGGGTGGTGTATGCATAGTGGTACTCCGAGTAGTTGCACGGAGTAAAAAAATAACCTCGGTGGAACCACGCTCCACTCCGCCCCGGGACCACCGTCACCACACAAAGCAATAAAAAATGTTTTAAAAAACTCCACGTACCTTGTCTTCTGCCTGACCTGCTCCACGCCGCGGTGTCTCCCTTCTTCCAGCGTCCTCCTCCTTGCATCCCTGTAGATATTACATCTTCCATGACCTGCGCATGCGCAGTTCATTCATGACGTAATACCTACTGGGAACTCGAGGAAGAGGACCCCGGAAGAAGGGAGCCTCCGCGGTGAGGAGGAGGGAAGGCAGAAGACAAGGTAATTGGTGTTTTTAAAAAGCAAATTAATATGGGGCTGGCCTCATACTCCGCTCCGCCACAGAAGTGGAGATTTGCCCAACTTCGCGTTCCCAGCGAAGCTGGTAAATCTCCGCAAACTCCACTGGCGGAGCGGAGTTTGACACCCGGGGTTACTTTAGCCCTGTTCTGTGTGCCCAATCAGTAAGGTCCATGTCCATCACTGTTTTAAAATCCCTTCTAGGAGTATGTCTACATCTGAGGTTTCCAGAATCTGAGACAGTACCTTGTGGAGGATGTCTTATCATTCGGTGCATATACTTCACAAAATGTGAATGTTCGCAGATGGTGCAATAAGAACATCGCTAGCAATCTGCCTGTGATCTTGGCCACAGTTGTGAGTATTCTGCATGTGAATGTGTTTGCTAGCAGTATGGTCAGTCTCCAATTTTTTGCTGGTCCAGAAGACAGTACCTGTCAGGCATCTCAGTGTAATTCAGCCGGGCCCAGGCCTTCTTCCAGAGATGGTTTTGATTGCAATGGACCTATGTGACAGCCTAAGTCTTTAAGCACAAGTAACACTTGGTTTCAATTTGCTGGGGTATTAAGGCCCCAAGGATTCAAGTTAAGGACCAAGCATAAGGTATGAGTGTGACTACCAGGAGTCCTCATCTGACGTGGGTGTGTTGTCACATGTCGCTAGAGCCACATGTTTATGGGTGAGTTTATTATACAAGCTGTGACACCCTTGGGATTCCCCAACTATCTTGGTAACATAACAACAAGAATGAATAAACGTTAAGTCCCCCTGACTGGAGCAATACACATGGATTGTGGGTCAGCAGTATGGCTCACATGGTCCAACTTATCAGGCATCGATGTATCGCCTGACCCCCCTCCAATCCGACCCCTGGAAAACTATAACATAATGCTTCTTCCAAGCCAGTAGGTGCCAGCTTGTTCAGCAATGCTTGTCATTCTCTATGTATCTTGTCCTCTGAGGAGTTTGCAGTCGATGCCTTCCATGGCATTCTGGTCAATTTCCCAGTCTGTTGTGGCAGGTGTTCCATGTTTTAGTTGGCAATTATGCTGCAGATTGCCCAGAGTCAGGTAGAAGCGTATTGTAGCACCTTCAAATTGAATGGCAATCACCTGGTGAGTGGCTTCCATTATGGCTTTCATCTGGTGGTAGTAGTGCATGCAGGCCAAAACGTCCAGTGGGCCCCCGCCGGCACTGGAGGCTCTGTTGTCCCTATGGCTCCAAGCAAGTTATATGTCAGCTACAGCAAGATTGAGGAGGACATGGTGAAATAGGCATTTCACATACATTTCAATGTACCCTTTCTCCATCCCGTGTGGAAAGAATGAAGGCCGTCGCCGACTGGATGAAGACCAGCCGTCTGAAGCTGAACTCGGACAAGACGGAGGTCCCCATCCTTGACATCAACCATTCAGCCTGGACCGACTCCTGGTGGCCGACGGCACTGGGGGCAGCCCCGACACCCACCGACCACGCACGCAACCTGGGAATCATCCTCGACTCAACGCTCTGAATGACCAAGCAAGTCAACACCGTCTCCTCCTCCTGCTTCAACACTCTCCGCATGCTCCGTAAGATCTACAGATGTATCCCGACCGATATAAGAAAGACAGTCACCCAGGCCCTCGTCAGCAGCAGACTCGACTACGGAAACGCCCTCTACGCAGGAGCCCCGACCAAGCTCATCAAACGACTACAACGCATCCAAAACACCTCGGCACGACTGATCCTTGACGTACCACCCCACGGCCACATCACCCCCCACCTGAGAAACCTGCACTGGCTCCGCGTCAACAAGAGGATATCTTTCAAGCTCCTCACCCAAGCACACAAGGCATTCCACAAGACTGGCCCAGCCTACCTCAACAGACGGCTCTCCTTCTGCATCCCCAACTGCCAGCTCCACTCCGTCGACCTCTCACTCGCCTCCGTCCCGTGCATCTGAAGAACAACCACCGATCCTTCTCCCACCTCGCCGCCAAGACATGGAACACCCTCCCACTGAGCCTACGACAGACCCACGACCTGCTGACCTTCGGGAGGATACTAAAGACCTGGCTGTTCAATCAGTAGCGCCGCCCCGCCAGCACCTTGAGACCTTCGCGGGTCTGTAGTGCGCTTTACAAATGATTGATTGATTGATTGAAGTACGTAGATGCGGAAGATGCATCTTCTTGATCTGTTCTCCAAGTCCTCTAGGTGACCTTGCAGTGAGAAGTTTTGCTCTTGTTAGTCAACTAGTTCCTGTCTGTAGGCATCTTGCTCTTCCTCCCATGCCTCACTGGCATCTTCCAGGGTGGAGATCGTTTGTCCAAGGGCTCGTAGGTCTTGCTGCATGTCCCTCTTGTCCTTTGAGACTTCTGCGTGGAGGAGGGTAATAGCAGGGGCCAAGACGGCACGGTTTGCAACAGCAGGCCTCAGTTGAAGAGTGTGTCCGAGCAGAGTCGTCACCGGAGCTTGGCAGCATGTCTTCACTGCGAGAAGTGCTGTATTCTGGCTGGTAATGGCACTTAATGACTTCTATCATTGTGTGCTGTTAGCCCGACTGCCATCCGTGCCAGCCTGGGTCAGAGAGTCCACAGCACCTACCCCCCCTAACTAAAACAATACAATAGTTCGCTGCAACACTTAAATTTGTTTCTGCAGGCAGGGAGAGGCCCAGCTGATTTAAAGGGCTCTCTCTGGCGCCGTTCTGTGTCCTCTTCAGGAGCAGCAATTAATAATTCCTCCGGCAGACCACCTGTCGGGTGGTCAGGTCGTGGGATTACTAGGCAGGGGAGAAGCTTTACAAATATCTCTTCCAGCCCTGACAGTGAGTAGGTCAGGGTAAGCGTGTAGAGATCCCAGGTTAAGTTAACCATCGGGGGACCTGATTGGCGAATAGGAGCTTTAATGGGTATATTTACATTAGTCACCGCTGGTCCCTCAAGTACGTGCTGCAGAACATTCTGGCAGGATTCGCGCCCATCCCTGCTCTTTCATACTCTGGAGACTCTGCCGTCAATCAAAGGCAGACTCTAAAAATAAGCTGATTTCTGCCAGAAGGCGGTGTGGGGTGAATGAGGACTTTTTCACAAAGACGTGCCGGCAGCTATTACAAGCCTACTGTATGTTTAGCAGGCGGGTGGGGCGGTAAACACTCAGTCCCCCTGTAGTCGTGCCTCAGTGGTGTGCTCATGAGTGTGAAACAACATAAACACCCCATATAAAATACACGTGTCTCTTGGAAATGCACCGACGGAAATTACATCAAGCTAATTCAACAGCGAGAGATTACTTTAAAGGCACTCACTTACTTTGAGGATGCAAGCGGCAATTCCAGGGCTGCTTACCTCTGCAAAGGCTGGATTAATGTGGTGTGCTGCTGGTTGCAGGGGGTGGAGGGGAGAGCAGTGAAACCAGTTCTTGTTATGACCCCTGCCCGTCTCTGCCAGTCCTCAGTGGGGATTCAGAGTAGATTATTTTTTCCTCGCTTACTACACATGAATCTGGCAGAATTTTTTTAAATTTCTCTGTATTGACTTTTAGCAAAAAAAAACGGCAAATGAAAGTAAATGCAAAAGTTGACTTATTTATCACTCACTTTCCTCAGATGCGAGTCGTCTAGGCTGTTCAGTGAGTCCCGAGCAGGACCGTCCAGTGACAGACTGTCCTGCAGCTGGTGCAATGTGGATCACAGGCTCCTTTGCCTGTGTCTCCCGGCTGCGGCAAGACTTGAATTTTGCAGGGTGCAGCAAGTGACAGCACACTACGGCCAGGCTCGGGCCGGTGCGAGCTGCAGCAGGAAGCAGCGAAAGCATCGGGCGGCAAATTCAGTAACCAGCCGTCTCCCTCCCTAACCAAACTGAACTGCCCGCTCAGACAGATAGGATGTGACGGCGGTCCACCATGGCACCAGCAAGTACTAGCACACAATCTGATGGGACCGGGTGACGTCAAGCTGACAGCCAGAGCTGCACCACGGGGGAATCGAATTAATGTAAATGAAACATTGTAGCAGTGTGTCATCGTGCGGCGTCGCAGGAATTAATTGAGGCAGCCTGGCTGGGCAGATTTGTTACATTGCACTCTCAGCCAGTCCAGAGCTGAGAGCAGAAATCTTTTACTATTTATGACCTTACTGAGCCCTGCAAGCAGCTGCTGGCAGCACATCTCGGAGCAGCAGAGGTGCACAGGCATACAGTTGTACAGGCACCGGCGGTGTTGCGGCTGGCAAGCAGCATTAAATGTGTGACAATGCATTTCAGTGCAGTGATGCGGAACACCACACTGAAATGCTTGAGCGTCACACCTGATGCGTGATACTTGACAGGCATGCACTTGTGAGTTTTTTCAATTCAAATTTTTGAATATTAAGACGGTTATTTAAACCCCAACCGTCGAGAAGAATGTTAGCATCTCTACTTTGCACTTCCGATTTAAATCTAAAAATGAACTACGGTTTTGCACTCATGTTTATCATTGACTTCCAGTTGCTGATAAAATCAAGCACCCCACAGAAATACACACAAAACAGCTAATTAAACACTTTTGGTATGTGTTATTTCCTATTTTTTGGGATAACTGTAAATTGGTCCAAAACTGGGCAGGAATGTGCCGCAAGTTGGTAACTGAGCAGCAATTTCTGTGGCATTCTTTACACTAGAATTTACATGAATTCCCTACATTTTCCTATGACTCCGTTGCTTTTCCAATATAGTATCTGAACCGGTTCCCTTTTTCTTAGATTTCGAAGAAAAAACTGGAGAGTTCAGTCTTTTAATAAAATATAGATGGGTAAATTACTATGACACATAGTACATAAGTGATTGCATAAAATATTATTTTTATGGTAAACGTTATGCTTTTGAAAGTTTATGAAAACTTCAGATTATTTTAGCCTACAGCACTTGCAGTTTATCAACCAACAAGTGGGTTATAAGGTATACATGAAGGAGTTACACTTCAAAGCAGTACAGTATAGATTGACAGAAAACGTGTCCCTATTTGCTGAAGGTTGTAAATATTATGATTTGTTTGTTTACAATAAATGCAAATGCATGCTCATTGTGGCTAGAAAAATGCATGCTGTGGGTTACTACAATTGAAAACAAAAATGTTCACTTCAGATAGAATCAGACTATTTGAAAATCCTGGAATCATTTCTGTAAAACTTTCCATCAGGAAAAGCCGCATGATTGTTTCTTGTATAATTGAAAAGGGACTTTATCAGACCATCTAAAGAGGAAAGCTCTTTCATCACAAACTTAATACTCCAGCAGAGCTTATAACCTTAGGCAACGTGGGACACATTTTCTGAAAGTATTCTCTGATTCCATGGGAAAAGGCGTTGTGAAAATACAACAGGACTGCCAATGTTTCATATAAAAAATGAACACTTGAATAGTTGCATTTAATCACTTCCCTTGCTTCCGCCATGATAAACAGTGACCAGAGCAAGAAATACCTATTTTCAACATATAACAAAATAAGGAGTATCAAAATATTACTTGCTTGGCTGCATTTTTCTCATCCTCATTTCCAACTTTGAATGGATAGAATGTAAGTGTTAACAATGTATTTGAAGAGTTTTATATAGCACTGGCTAAACCCGGAGGTATCAGAGCAGTTTAAATGTAGGTGGAAGAAAAACGTTTTAATCATTAAGGCAGTATCTACTTTACACAAGGATCTGAGAATGCATTCACATTCAAGTAGATGTTAGTACAATGAATGTGCCACTTCTGTAAACCCTAATTTTCTATTATTAAAATCAACCTGCTATATTTGAGCTATATTTGAGCTATTGCTAATACTGAACCATGGTTACATCTTCTTCCAGATTGTTTAAATGTCATGACCTTACATTATTGTTGATTCCACTTCTAAAATAAACTTTGATAGTTTCACACCTCAGCACAAAAGTGTAGTAATGAAGTCCAGACAGGTAGATATAGTTCAAGATGATTTATCATAGATATGTAGAACAAATAGATACGTCCAGTACAGGTCCTGAACTAGCCCCACCAGGAGTAGCCAGCATGCTGCTCAGCCAATTCTCAACCGTGGCTTTTCTTCACAGACTCCCAACATTGCGTAATACATCATCACAGTAACATTCCACTTAGCTGAGCATGAGGTGGAAATGGCATACATAAACATGAACAGGAAACTAGGATACTACAAAAAGGTTCTCTGAGAACTTCTCCTGAATGTACTAAACAAATGCCACAGCTTGCTGGTCCTAGTTCTGTTAACATTATATCATTTAAACTGTGTAACCAAGACTTTGATAATGTTCAAACCATAATGCATTGGTGGTGGGAAAATCACTGAATGGATTCTATGTACAAATATATCCTTAGACAATTGTGTTCCCACCAAATGTAAGAAACCCATTATCCAAATCTCTATATAAGAGTGTGCATTTCTCTCACAAATGGCTGAGATACCCTACTCCCATTCTTATATGTTATTCTGCTAATTTACTGATGGCCTATTCTGTATTTTGACTTTAATACTTACATAAGGCATTTAAAAAGATCTATTGTCTGTTATTCTTATGAGACTGTTTCAGAAGTGTTATGTCAGCCCGATTTGATTCTAAAGTGACAATTCCAATGAGGAGCACCAAAGTCCAAAGTGCTGGGACTACACTGCTCCGTAAATTTAAACTCCGTTGCTGAATCTGTATGGGTTTAGTTATTAATTGTGTACGTGTTCCACGCACTGACACTTCCATAGTTGATTATCTACACATTGTACTTTATTTGGGGGAGATCAACATGATAAATGCATGCAATTGAGATTAATTAAGCTTACTGTCTGCTTCTCAGGGCAATATTATAGCTCTACAGCCCACAGCAGTGGGCTATAATCGCCATTAAAGGCCAACTCTAGCATTAAAGACCTGAGCAAGGGAGCAGGGCTGTAATGTCAAGTATAACCCGCTACAGCATACTATTAGAACATTCCTCCCTGTGAGTGCAGAATGTCCTAATTAAAAAACACAAAGCCCTCTCGAAGCCCAACGGGGTTCAAACCCCGGAGACTCCTACCCTTTGTTTCATAGCTGTTGCTGTGATTGTCCAACAGATAACAGCCACCTAGAGCAATAGCCATGAAAGGAGTCTGAAGTAAGCCCCTGTGTCTCCCTGGGCTCCGCTAAACTGCTTTCTGTCAATTCAGCCAAACCAGAGAGACCCAGGCGCTGAGCAGTGTTTACCCCGCCCTGATTCTGGAGCTCCAGTAATAGTCTAAGTAAGGGGAGCAGGGAGGGTGGAAGGCTCCTGTGCGCCCTGCTACAGAGGCTCTACCTTTTGCTTTTCCCAGACAAATCCATATATTTTGAGGCAGAGACTGTGTATTCAGACAATGTAATGTTGAGAGCAGGGGCCAAATACCAGGCTTAACTAGGCAGTGGTCTTTAATGGAGCTCTCAGTAGTCCAATGTTCTAATATATGGTGATTTCTTGCTTTAGGATTGTCATTGTGCCCAATGAAAAGCATGTTAACTACACTGAACATGTTAATCACATTTTAATATTATTGGTAGACTTGCAATAAATTTATGTGTGACTAGGTCGCAACTTTTGACTCAAAAACATGTTTTGTTTAGCTCATCAATTAACAGATTATCTTGTTACATCAAACCACCTGGTAACTTAACATTTCTCCCTACTCCTGATACATAAGACACACAAATGCCTAGACGTGCAAAGTGAAGCAAAGTAGAGTAAAAGGACACAAAGACATGCATTGATTTACTTATCATTATGAAAGCCTTCATAGAAATGCAATTTTGCACAGTGCCACCCAAGCTCCGCACAGCCTTTAGTAAATTGTCCAGTTAGATTCCATTTCTGGCCAGAAGGTCACTATCACCAAATATGCCCTTACTTTTATATTGGGGGCTTTAGCTTCACCGGGAATATTTGTGATTGTGGAGTGTGGTGAGGTAACAACAGATGTTCACCTAACATGAGATCAATCATTATATAGAGGCTTGAGAATCAAATTCAATGTCACTTTTCTTGTAAGAGTTTCTTTTCGTAGCTAGTTTCCATGGAATCTGGTTGTTAATTGCTGCCTCTCAGCAGTTTCCTCCCTCTTTTGGCACATAGCAAATGAAACTGCTCTGTGAATGGGTTCGTTTTAATAAACTATTTCTAAAGGGGTTTCTAGTTTACAGTTCCTTAATCTCGCTATGCATAGCTCATATTAGATATGTTCTCTTTTGCCCATTTGGGTATTATTTCCTAATACCCAGGTCTTGCATTTTGAACAGTGATCAGCATGGTATCCTCAGATATCATGATGGGGTTTACGGAATGTCGAAATGGGGTTGAGACCTTTTCAGGCTTGAAAGATCTTGAACACTACATATAATGACACAGAGGAATTATATAATATATCAGGGACCCCCTGGAAAGGATAAAAATCCTGGGACAGGGAAATTGTTCAATGCGAAGTTAAAAAAAAGGTACAAACTCGTTTTTCCCTTGTAAAATGTAGAAAAGAAACATAAAATTACCCTATTATAGTATTTTCATAATGATTATGTTTCCTTAGAATTACTGTCACCCAAAGAGACGATTTTATCTTGCACACGACGTCCCATGCTGGCGCTTTTAGTTGGCTAAACATCTATGACGCTAAGGATCTATAACGCTAAGGATCCATAACGCTGACATAATAATCAAAGAAGGTAAAACTACAGCGCATATATTTTCATTACCGCCAAGAGTAATGTTTTTGTTTCAGTAATTCTTTGTAAAGGTAAATAAGGAATTGACTTACTACTAGATCTTAGCTGTTATTAGTTTTGAATAAAATGCACAAACAAATGGATGTTCTTTAAAACAAAACGGAAAAATTAACATGATGTGGGTTTTTTTAAAAAGGGATTTGAGATCATGCTCGTACAAAAATAATGAATTTAGTCACAAAAAAAAAGAGAGACTAATTATCAAAGTTGGTATTTTTACCTTTATTTCAGAATACTTGTTTTTAAAGAGCATACTATGTTTTAATTGTCCGAACAGAAGAGTGGGATGTATGCAGTGAAACCGCTAAACCCAGGTAACACGTTATTATGTAAAATATTGAGTGAGATTTCAGAACGAGTTTATGCAAATTTAACCTTCTGACCAACCCATCGTGAAAGATTGATCTAAAGCCAGAACCCGGTTTTCCTATAGGTTTCACATACCAATTTCGATTGCAAAGGTAAAGAAAGGTGCCTCACTCTTCGCCCTCATCGTTCTGAAATTTTTTAAAAAGCGGAAAAAGAAAGTCTAGGTAAGATATTCAAAACTAATAGTTAGGTGATTGGAAACAAACTAGCTTTTCTAAAGTAAAAATCAAGTACAACTATGCATATATGTTCAAAGTACTTACAGCAAGACCACATTGAAACATATGCATACAAAAACTGCATGCTCCTTGGGAACAAGCATTGGTCAAAAATAGCTACATATAGTGTTTATGTATGATACAAATCATTTTAGAAGAAAAGTCTCTATTTTTAAAAAATATTAGAACAATTCTAATTCTGTTAAATAGGGCTACTTTAATTCTGTAGAAATCGTCACTCTTGTTCCTCTTCTCTCTCTCTCCCCCCCCCTCTTCCCCTCTTTCTCCAATTCGCATAGAGGGAGTCTTTCTGCACAAATTTAAAAGACGCAATGAAATGTATCGAGCAAATACATCAAGTATCTGTGTAAAATATATGTATATAGAAATATCGATTATCATGAAGATATATGCATATAGAGTTCTGTTTTCCTTGAACTAAGGTCAAGATGCAAGAAAACTAATACTTCAGCATTATAAAATAATGTTTATCTTCCGACTATACCAGGCTATGTAACCACATATTGCTTTGTCTCTTAAACACACAGTCTTAAATGTTTTAAAAATATGTTTTGTTCTTTTTAGAAAATTGGCTGTATAAATAATTTCCTGATGAAGACACAACCACGTGTCGAAACGCGTTGAAATAAACAGCCCCCCAACAATATCTGGGAAGACCTTATCCGTAAACCTGCACATTAACCAGAACATATATCGTTTTTAAGAAATTTATTAATGAAAATATTGTATTAAGTGTATTGAATATATCTGTTTTGTTATATGTTATTGATCAATTGTTTTATCACTAGAATTAAATTCTTAAATATCAGAAAAAAACTCTTTTTGTGTGTTCACCCCTTTTTTAAGTTTGTTGTTGAAATAGCCTTGGTTGTCCTTACAATTGTAGGCCTGGGTATATACTTTCGCATTGAACAGAGGAATTATATACCCTCCAAGCCGTATGAGTAGTTCAAACAAATTGCAGTTCAACAGCCTGATGAAAAGCAACAAATACATTGTTTTTACTTGAAATGTGTTCTTGGTATAGAATATTTGATTTATGAAACAATCTTTATCATACATTTGAAAGGCAGGCTAAGACCAATTCAATATGAAACATCACAACAATGAAATGTGTGTGAATAATTAAATCATATAGACCTTATGTAGGAAGTGATCATGTTTAGAAAAAAAACAAAGACAAAAAAAAATCACATTACAAGTGTATTAAAATAGTTAAGATTCTTTACACACGTAGTTGCTCATTTTATATCGAAACAGTCTTTTTAAATTAGGGTGTAACTGGTGCGAAAAATCAGTTTGGAGTCAGTTTGTGAGTCTAAAGGAAGCTATTTAGAAATAGGGTAGGGACTGGGCTTTAGCTCTCAAATTTGTGTCCTCACACATAATGGCATTCAATTTGTTTGCATAGTCTCCCTTCTTTTTATTACTGACACACGCTGATCCATAACACTGCGATAGGTCTCTTCAGGACCCAGACATTAGTGTTGTCTTTAAAATTTGTAAAAAAAAAAGGGGCAGGGTTTGAAAATTCCTAAGTGAGATAAATACTTATATAAAAGACTTAAAAAATCTGCACACCATTGTGAATGGTGACGGCATGCCTTGTTTTGAATTGGGGTCTCAAGTAAAGTGGAGGACTCTTTGGTTCAGAGTGGGGCTGAGTAATTTGTAAAAACATATGGTTAGGATAGTTGCAGGTTTAATTGGCTCTTCGAGTTGTTGAGTATGTGGATGGCAGCTTGGTGCCTTGTGTTGCACGCCCTACAATGATTGTGATCTGGCATCAAATTACTCAAAATTCTTGGGATGCAAGGACATTCAGGTGCTCTCACTCAGCTGACTCCATACCGATTGGGAAGAGTAATGGTGTCAGTGGTCCGTGATATGTTTGTTAGAAGTCATGCTTTACTACTTGATTGTGGGACTCAAAGACGCACATGTGTGTTGCAATAGCAACCACGATATCTTTATGCTTATCCTGGCTCTTCTTCACATGCCATCCTCATATTAATCTTGAATGTGTTTCTACAGAGTTATTTTTACAAAAATGAAAGGATTACCTTAATTTGTAAAAAATGTAGTCCTCAGGCAAACAAGTAATTTCTATTTGATTTTAGGTATTATTATGAATGAGCTTTTTTGATTGATCATTGGCCCTAGAGCCAGTCTTTGACAGCATTTGTTTTGTGATACTGAAATTTAGAGAAATTGGTGCATTGGAATTAAGTTAATGTTGGAAGGAATGACTTATTATCTCCAAATCCTAACATAATGTCTGCATGTTTGATGTTGGTGGTAAAGCTCCATTCGTTAGTGCACTGGCATAATGGCCTCTAAAATCTTAATGTCCTCAATAACATCTGAATATATTAACAAGAGTTTATAATGATGTATTTAAAAAAATATTTTCTTGATTTCTTTGCTTAAGGTGTTTTCCATGCTACCACCCTTTGGGTTTTGCTACACAACATTCAGCATTCACCATTTAAGTTGGTCCTCTGTGTGTATGGACTGGACAAAATGTGATGCCATAGGTACTGTCATGGTTTTGCATTGAAAAATTATTTTATTGACTTCCGGGTTAGTTTTCCCAAAAGCTGAAGAGTAATCAATGTCAATATATCTTTTTTAATTTATGATTAATGTTGTGGGTAAGGGTGTGTGTCTGAAGCTATTCTTGCTTTAAATGATCCTGTCCTTTCTCTACTGCACTCATTGGTTGGAAATTACTAGCTGTTTGGTAATAGTAAGGCTGGACTACAGCACGGTGGTACATACGTGTCTTCTGTCATAGAGTGGGCTATGCAATTGGGAAGGGGAACCCTTACCAATGTAATAATCACACCCAGGTTAGGCCTCTACACACCTCTCAAGATAAATGTGTATTGAATTAGAGCAGAAACTACATTTATAAAGTCAAGAAAACAATACAATAACACCCCCAAATCTATTTATCAAAATAGAGAAAACATTTAGTAAGCAAAAATACAACAAATTGATTAAAATTGGGTAATAGGGACCCTAGGTATGAATTGGTAATATTTAAAAAAATTGGTAACGATTTTAAAAAAATGTAAAAGGAAGATTGGGAATTAAAAATATTTGTTAGTGGGTGACCATGACCCAGGTGTGTTTTTAGGCCAACTTCAACTTAGTAGATGTCAGATACATCAAGCAGACCATGCCAGTCAAAGTTTTCACTACTGAGGTGGCCAGAGCTTGCCTGGCCTGGAGATAGCTACGCCTTGAGCGAGCTCCTTTGACTGCACTAAATATCCTGAAGAATCCTGACCAATAATCAAATTCCACATTGCGAGATAGGCGCCTACTGGCTCAGATAAGACATCGGCAGCAGGGGCTACGACGAAAACAGCCAGCAACAGCATGCAGTGGGGTGGTGAGACAGCGGCCTGCGCAGCTTGTCAGGAAAGAGCAGGCAAATTCGGTAGGCCGACGAAGAGCGAGGAGGGCAACACAATGAATGTAGTGCAAAGACCGCAGCACTGCAGGGAAGGCGTGTGGTGTTTGGAGCTGTCTCAGATATTGGTGCTGGTGACCGGAGGGCAGCTGAGAGCTGCAAAGAGGAGGTCCCTATATTGGACCAGAGAATGGAGGAGCGCAAGGCCTGGTAGGAGCACGCCGTTTGCTGTGTGCTGTGCGAGGCCGCAAGGGAGACACGGAGAGCAGCCTGGCTGTGGAGCACAGAAAAGAGTACAGCGCAAAGGGGAGGTCGGCTGCTGGTGAGTGGCGTGCAGCATTCAAATACGCAGGCAATGCCGGGAGCAGAGGAAAACTCCATTTGGCAATCTGAGGAGAGCAGAAGGTGATGTGCCAAATTAAATCAGTTCTGTGGGCCACATAAAACCGATACAAGCAAAAGGAGTGAAGGCACCAGCAGAGGGAAAAGGGCAACAAGGTGAAATAGAAGTGGCGAGAACTAATCTAAGCCCTGTGGTAGGCAAAAAGTTTGGCAAGTGCACTGAACTGCCATTAGAGGATGAGAGGCATCTTCCTGCAAGCACAATTGTGGGACACTATGTGGAAAACACAGCCCAAATTGCATTCTGAGCAACGGAGGACCCTCAGCACACACAGAGATGACCAGGTGGAGATAGAACCGGAAGTAGACACTGCGGAGACAGAGCTGGGGGGACTTATGTCAAATTTTATCCACCATGCAGACTACCCTGACAATGATAGATGGCAAATTAGACACGCTGACATATAGGGTGGACAACCTATCTGAGAGACTGGATAAACAGGCTAGTCCTGGTGGAGACTAGAGTATCGGAAACTGAAGACGCTCAGGGCAAGATAGAGGACTCACAGAGACAACACGAAAAGGCGATAGCAGCACTTCAAGCTAAGACAGAAAAATTGGAGGAATGCTCAAGAAGAAACAACCTTAGAATTATAGGCATAGCCGAGTCCACCAACACTGGTAATATGGAGAGATTTGTTGAACAATTATTTGCAGAGGTACTGGGCAGAGACACCTTCTCCAACCAATTTGTGGTTGAAAGAGCGCACAGATCTCTGGCCGCTCATCCGCAACCAGGAGCGAGAACGCGCCCAATAACAGCGTGAATTTTAAATTATAGGGACCGTGACGCAGCTCTGAGGTGCTCCAGGGAGTTGAAGTCGCTCAGGTCCCACTATACGTGGATTTTTATGCCACAAGTTCAAGAAGCACAGAAATAATTTATTCCAGCAAAGAGGAAGCTGCAGGAGATGAATATACCCTATGCCATGTTATATCCTGCACGTCTGAAGATAACCATGGACGGCACGCAGAATGGTTTTGGAGACCCCAAAAGCCTACAGCATTACCTGCAATAACAAGAGAGGGCAGGAAAAATATGCAAATCACCACACGGGGTTAACAAAAACAAAGAGGCCTGTTTCAACCTAGATGAACCAGAGTAGAAGAAACTCTACAGGCTATGAATGACACAGCTTAGACAAGCCGTATATCCCAGAACAATAGCACTCTATGGTGAGACAATGAAATTAGAAACTGAATAACTGATAGGAATGAACAACGGCCTATAAGATGACTCAGCTGCCCCAGAAAGAGGGTAGGGCAAAGCAAACAGCATGCAAAAGGAGAAGGGTGGAATAGAAGTAAAATCACTCTGCACACTAGAGATGCTAAGATGTGCATGATATCCTGTTCAGCGCTGCCCTCTCTGCATGATGTGCAGAGGGGTATGGTGGGCTGGTCATGCTCCGAGTGTGTACAACGTTATAGATGTTAATGTGGGGTTGTTTGAAGGGAGGGGAAGGGGGATGTTAATGGGAGGTTATGAAGGAGAGAGTTGTGTCTTTGGCGCAAATGGGGGGCTAAAGTGGGGGAGGGCGCAGGGAGGATTTGAGGGAGGTAGGGTGTACCAAATGGCAAAAATGTGTTCCCATGTTGAGAAATGCTATAGAGTGTGAGACACACATACAGACATGCTCCATGATTTGTAAGCAGAAAGATGACACAGGTACATAGATCGCTGACGCTAATGACATTGAATGTAAGGGGTCTGAATAATCATCGGAAAACTAGACAAGTACTAGCATATCTAGACAGGCATAAAGTGCAGGTAGCACTGCTTCAAAAGACACATCTTACCAAATAATCCTAGGTGAGCATTGGTGCAGGATGGGCGACAACATGTATAGCTTCCCCTTACTCCTATGCAAGAGAGGTGCTGCTATTGGTGAAGAAGGGGAATCTGTTTACAGTGCAGTATACGAAAATGGACACACAAAGATGGTATACAATAATTCAGGGCGACTTTAGTAGTACAACTCTTACACTTGTCAACATGTATGTCCCAAATATAGACGATCCGATCATTCTTTCACAAATATGGGTGCAACTACAAGAGTTAGCACCGACTGTGATCATATGGGGGGGAGACATTATCACGTGCATAGATCCAGTGTTGTATAGAGGTACACAGGCCACCAGACATCACAAACAGGCAGCAATAGAATTGAGAGAGGGCATTGACGAGCAAGGGTTGGTGGATCTGTGGAGAATAAGGCATCCAAACACACTGGAGGGCAGGGGCAACTCTCTTACAATTCCTGGCCTTGTATAGACTTCTGGCTGGGAACTAAAGAAGTAAGCAACTGGATGAAATCGATAGAGCATATGCTTGTATGTTTAGAACTTATACTGCCTACATATATTCCAAGAAAGTTCACGTGGCACTTCCCGTCAGAGGGTTTACTGGGCAAAGTGTTTAGAGCCAAAATAAGGAAAGCCATCATAGAATTCTTTGAACACCACTCAGGCGCAGTGGAAAGCATGCAAACACCTTGAGAAGCCTGTGAGGCGACTCTCAGGGGGATCTGTGTTAGAAAGGGACAGGGATTCTGAAAGGTATATGCCAGCAATTGAGTCTACTGGAAAGAGACATCCAAAAACTAGAGAAAGAGCATGAACAGACACTTGAGGCAGAACTGCTAGCTAAGGTCCACGTGAAGATGTCAGAATATCAGGAGATGGCAGACCAAAAGCTTTGCTTTATCACACGCAGACACATGGCATGCAAGTATGGGGAAGGGGGTAGACCGGGGCACACACTGGGGCAGAAGTTGCAAACCGCACTTGCGTCCACACAAATAGTGCAAATAATGGATAGGCAGGGTAAAACATGGCAGGACACTCCGGCAATACTCAACGTTTATACAGAATATTACTCACAATTGTATTCGACACGCCCATAGGCCACAGAAGCAGAGACATCACTATAGCCCGGCTCTTCAATGGATAAAGGGAATATTTTATGCTACCTAATACAGAAGAAGAGATTAAAGTTGCTATACGAACCCTGCCTAAGAGCCATCCCCTGGCATTGATGGGTTCACCTGAGAATTTTAAAAGGAATTCGAGGAGCTATTAGTGCCATATTTATTTGAAATGTATACGTAAGCATACGATCGGGGCATTCTCCCCCGTCACTCCGAGAGGCATTATTAATAACTATACTCAAACCAAATAAGATTCCGGAATTCTGTGAGTCTTATAGACCACTGTCGCTTATCAATATTGATATTGGTGACTAGGCTGCACCCCTTAATGCAGCATCTGGTCTTGCAGGATCAATCTGGATTTATACCCACGAGATCCACGACTTACAATCTATGCACACTATTTGCCCTATTCCATCAGCTCGACCCAGACTGACGGGCTGCGGCCGCCCTACTAGACGCAAAAAAAGTATTTGACTCAGTGGAGTGGAGGTATATGTTTACAATATTACATAGAACAGGAATACCCCAGACATTCCTAAACTGAGTTCAACTGCTGTAAACAGAACCATTGGTGAGACTGAGAGTAAACAGAAACACAGCTGAACCATTTGCTATTCACAGAGGAACTAGACAGGGCTGCCCTCTGTCACCACTTCTGTTTGCGATAACGGTTGAGCAGCTGGCGTGTAAGATAAGACAAAAGCATGTTGACACAACACTGAAATTGAATTTCCACTGATATGGAGCACTGACCCTGTTAAGTATCTGGGGATATGGATCTATAGGGACCCGGAAGTAGTAGCCTGTAAGAATTATGGCAGAGCATTGTCGAAATTAGAGGACTAAGTAAGCGGCTGGATCAGGTTGACATTCGCTGATAGAATTGCAATTCAAAAAATGGTGATTCTTCCCACATTTTTATATTTATTCATAAACCTACCCACACCCCTACCACAACACTTTTTCACAGGTGACGTGGGCAAGCCATAAAGCGAGAATCGGATGGGAAGAACTAACTCACCCTTAAGCGCATGGAGGGTTTGAAGCACCAAATATGTACCTATATTACCTCTCCGCACAAACGCATTTTGCGCACTATTGGCACAAACCTCATGAGTACGTCCCACATGTTGCAACAGAGGCGGATGAGGCATACCTAATACCACTTTCAGCATTAATACCACAGAGAAGAAGGGGAATATCACAGAAAACAATAAATCCAGTGCAGGGTACGATAAAGGCATGGAATAATTTAGCATGGCAAGCACATAAGAAACCAATATATGCTCTGGCATTACCCTTGTCGCATCACCCAGACATATCAGTAACACAAGAGAGTAAGGAACACCATAAACTAGGGGAGATGGGACTACACACTTTTGGGGATGTGTTCCTGGGGAAAACATTTCTAACTTCAATGGGGACAGGTGCTGGGGCTACTCAGAACCCCTTACATCTCTTTAAGTATATGCGATTGAGACAAGTCATTAACCCCTTCGACGCTCATGACGAGCTGGGCTCGTCATGAGGTAGCCTCCTGCTACGCTCATGACAAGCCCAGCTCGTCATGAATAATGGGTTTTTGTAAAGAAGAGCACAGGAGGGGAATTTCGCTAGCGCTCATGTGGTTAAAGAGCTATACCTATCCTTCCCACTTGAGCCACCTACGCTGCAGGTATTACAGACTCTTCTTACTGTACCCACATGGGACAGGTTAATCACTAAATGTTATACTGCAGGGCAACACAAAAAATATAGAGACACAGAGAGGGCATTAGAGAGATGAAACAAAGCATTAGGTATACCCCTAGCTAACGCGGACTGGGCTACCTGCTGTTCTCTCACTAAGCTGCTCAAACCAGGCTGCAACCTATGCATTATTAATTTCAAGTTTGTGCAACAGATGTATTACACTCCAGTGCAATTGTATAGACATGGATTAAGATGTAATGCTAATTGTAAAAGGTGGGGATACACAGAAGCATATTTCTTACATGTTAGCTGGGCATGTCCTCCTGTTCGAGGTTATTGGAGGGAAGTGACTGATACATTGGGAAAGATGCTGCTTGAGCCGGGGCCTGGTTCTCCGCAATTGTGTCTCCTGGAACTGGTAACATCCAATCGCAGATTAGCAGCGCTGGCACTACTATTAGCAAAAAGATGTATAGCAATACACTGGCGTAGCAAAAGTGCCCCTAATGTAAAACGCTGGATTAAAAATATGGTGTATTGTAAGGAACAATAAGCAACATATGCAGAGGAGCTACCTGAATCTTCCAGACAGTAAGATGGATGTATGACGTTACAACGCATGCTTTTACCACGCATGCTGTTACAACGCAGTGGGCATCCCCGCGCAGCGGATCTTAGCGCTGCCGCGGGTTACAATCTTCTTGCCGCCATTACCTGAGAGCCCTCAGGCCACGCCCACTACCGTTAGGCCACGCCCCCCCCCCTCCGAAGGTATTTAAGACGCGCTGACTACAAGCGCGAGTCAGAGACACCTATCTCCTGAGGCGGAAGCCGGGAGAACGCTTGTTAGTACTTTTAAAAATTGATTGTGATATTGTGATTTTACCTACCTAATCTCCTCTCCCTGGGCACTTATTCTTTTGTGTATCACGCACTGGGCATCCCCGCGCAGCGGATCTTAGCGCTGCCGCGGGTTACAATCTTCTTGCCGCCATTACCTGAGAGCCCTCAGGCCACGCCCACTACCGTTAGGCCACGCCCCCACACCCCTCCCTCTCCTATAAACTATGTGCATTTCCCGGACGCGCAGTGGGCGCGCCGTCTGCGCGCCAAAGGCGCGCCTAGGGCAAGCCCGTCTGCGCCCGTCCGCGACGGGACCGGGCCTAGGGCCATGCCCCCTGTCCAGAACTATACCGATAGAAGAAATGGGACCTATTCCAGCCAGGAGCTCCTATCACTAAGACCCCGCGTCACATGTTCCCCGATCAAACTACATAAGGAAGGTAAAAACTGTCCATCTTGCTCACATACATTTGCTTTCTCACAGATTAGAGCTCTTAATATGTCCCACAACCAACCTAAGATACCAATCTATAGAAACTCTACTTTTAAAGCAGGTTTAATTAATGTCAGGTCTATGGTCAAACACAATGTCCACACAGCAGAGTTAATTGAAAGCCAAAATATCGATTTCTTATTTGTCACCGAAACGTGGGCAGACGAAGCATCTGACGCTGATCTGACCCTTGCGATTCCAGAGGGCTTCTCCATCTTTAGAGCCGACAGAAAAATGAAACGCGGGGGAGGATTAGCAATTATAGCTAAGAAGGAATTTAAGATCAAAAGCTCAGATAAAGGAAGCAACCCGGATTGTGAAACGTTGACCTTTCAAATTAACATTACGAACAATTGCACGTTTAATGGCCTATTGATCTATAGACCACCTAACGCTAAGACGCCTTTAATTGAGCTTTTAAGTCCATTTCTAGAATCAAGCGTGACGAGTATTGACTAAACAATTTTAGGAGATTTTAATATACACCTGGAGAAAATTTCCGATCCCAAGGTAATTTCAGTCAAAGATGAAATGGCAAATTTTGATTTAGAACAAAAAGTACACTTAGACACACACTGTGCCTGCCATACTTTAGATGGCATCTTTACATCTTGTCAGAACATAAATAAAATTGATACGCTCATGATCCCGTGGTCAGATCACAAGATGGTCTCCTTTTCATTAGAAATTGCACAAGATACAGGAAGACCGGTCGAAGTCATAAAAAAACCCACATATTCTGACTGGTCCAAAATTCAGTCCCAAGTCTTTATTGACACTCTCTGCTCATCTTATCCAACTTTAGATATAGATAGCAATAAAGCCTGTAAACAATTCAACGAGTGGTTGGAGGATGCAGTCAGACTCACAGTTCCACAAAAGAAAGTCACATTTAAAAGAAAGACCCCCCCTCACAACCATGGTTCTCAGAAGCTTTGAGGGAACAAAAACAGTCGTGTAGAAGAGCAGAAAAAAAGTGGAGAACCAACTATGACGCCCATCAAAAAAAGAATATAAAGCAGTCCTAGCTAGCTATAAAAAAATTAATAACAACAGAGAAAAGTAAATACTTCGTTCAAAAAATGAATGAGTCTAAAAACTCTAGTAAAACCCTCTTCTCTACTGTTAAAAAACTCTTAAAAATTGAAAACAGTACTTTAGAAGAAATGTCGTCAGATTTCTGTAATACATTAGGTGAATTCTTTGTAAATAAAGTATCTTCAGTTTATGAATCTTTTAAAAGCCATAACACAGATATGATAGATCAGGCAGATCAGGCTACCTCACAATCAACAAATTTAGTGGAACAATCAATCGAACCCATACTGTTCCAATTTATTCGTCCAACAATGGATCAAATTCAGAAGGAATTACTCACTATTAATTCAGGTAGCCCAATGGACCCTTGTCCACCCAAAATAATGCAAATCTGCTCCGAACAACTGAGCCTGGTATTAGAAAAATTATTTGGTCAAATACTTGGAACTAATACCTTTCCAGACGACTGGAAAAAGATTTAGACCTCTACTAAAAAAATCAAATCTGGACTGTGAAGAACCAAGTAACTACAGACCAATAGCCAGGATACCTTTCGCCGCAAAAATTTTAGAGAAACTCTTAAACAAACAGCTATCCCGTTATCTGATGGACGGTAACTGGCTAGACCACTCTCAGTTTCGTTTTCGCGAAGGACACGGAACGGAAACTGCGTTAATTACAGCTGTGGAAGAACTTAGGAAAGTGCTGGATAATGGAGCGAAGGCCGCCTTAATATTACTCGACCTATCGGCGGCCTTCGATACGGTCAGTCATGAGATTCTCCTAACTCGTTTAAAAACAGCAGAAATACATGATTCAACATGTACCCTCATCGCATCCTACTTAGTAAACAGAACATTTTCAGTAGAAGTAGGAGGAGCGAAATCTAAATATTTTAACTTACCATGCGGGGTCCCGCAGAGGTCCTCGCTGAGTCCCACCCTTTTTAACTTATACGTGGCCCCCCTTGCAGAAATCATAAGAAACTGTGGTTTCACCCCAATATCCTATGCTGAGGACACCCAAATTGTGGTGTCCATCAGCAAGGATGTGAGGATACAGCAGAACAATTCCAACTATGTGTGACACAGGTTAGTCAATGGATGGAAAGGAATTGCTTAAAGCTTAACGGAGATAAAAGCGAAGTGATGATACTAGGGGGTGACACAAACATCTGGTCCCCCGCCTGGTGGCATAAGGGCTTGGGTAGATGCCAGGATCATCAGAAAAAGTGAGGAATCTGGGCATCACTCTTGACATCAATCTATCTTTTGAAGCCCAAGCCAGCAAGCTGTCATCAACACTCTGGTATATTCTAAAAATGATAAAAAGTTACTGCCTTATCTACCACAGGATTCGCGTAAGACAGTAGTGACAGCATTAGCCTTGGCGACACTGGATTACGGGAATGGTTTATATGCCGGAGCAAGGACAAAAATCATAGCTAAATTACAACGTCTGCAAAACGCAGCAGCCAGACTGGTTTTAGGCATACCTAAGTTTGAGCCAATCAGTCACAAACTAAAAACTCTACATTGGCTGCCAATTGCAAAAAGGGTGACATTTAAATCACTCTGTCTGGCCTACAAGGCACTTCAGGGAACAGGATCACAATTTTTGAGGTCTCATTTAAAACAATATGAACCAACGAGACCTCTGAGATCCGGTCAACTGAAGCTAATTACTGTCCCCAGATTTAGACGAGCTAGCTGGGGCGGTAGAAGCTTCCTTGTACATGTAGCCCAAACCTGGAATCAGCTGCCTCTTGCCATAAAAACATGCCCATCTTTGGAATCCTTTAGAAAGGAAGTAAAAACATGGCTGTTCTCTGTATAACTTCAGACACCGTTCCTGAGATAGGAGGATCTATCATAGCGCCAAGACGCCCAAGGGCATTCGCGCGCTTTACAAGTTGACAAATCAAATCAAATCAACGCGGTTTTTACAACGCATACCATTACAACGCATGGCGCTTTGGGGTGCTGGATAGTGAATAGTTTAATTTACTATTCCAACTCCAGTTCCCGTGGACACTAGGGAAGGTGTTGGATAGTAAATTAAATCTATTCCCTATCCTAGAGCGCCCCCCAGCGCAATGCGTTGTAATGGTTTTCGTTGTAAAACCTGCGTTGTAAAGGCACTGTGTGGTAAAAGTTGCGTTGTAAAGGATGTTTCCCCCGTAAGATATATGCGACCCAATGATTCAATATCTACAGACATTGGAACAGAGATGAGCATAGTGATCAATGAACTATGGGGCGATCAGAAAAAGAACATCAGTTAAAATGTGGATGTGTGTCGTGATTTCTAACAATGTCACATGCTGCATAGTAATGCACCATATTTTAAACAAATATGTCATGGCAATGTATATGCCTGTTGGATAATATAACAATAAAATAATAAAATAAAAAAAATAAAAAAGTTTTCATCTCTGACAAAGTCTAGGGCAAGGAAAAAACCTGAAGCCGGTAAGAGTCACTCAAAGTTGGATACATCATCATCGAGTTTCAGCTAAATCTGTTGGTTTTGGTGACAAAAGCAACACACTTGGTTCCTTCATCACAAGTACAGATTTGCCACCTCAGCAGGCCAAGCAGAGTCCATTCCTCAGTGGTCAAATGGGCTTCCTTAGAGTTAGGAGGCCTTCTGCTTGTATGTCCCTGGAACAAGAAAACAGGAGGTTCTCCCCTGAGCCTTGGAGAGCAGTCCCTGTCCCTATGAGTCCACTGGTCCTTTCCTTCCAGCAGGGTCTTCTTTCTTTCTTTATTGTCTTCCCAGCTTCAGGAATGTTCTGAGGAAATTGTGGTGAGTTGGCAGTTTTATCCTGTGAAATAGACAATGATTGTACAATTCTTCCCACCTAACCCTGTCTATATTCTCACACTATATCCCCCTATTCTTCCAGCATTTCCTCCTAGCTTTACTGTAACATTTCCCGGAAATACCTAAATCCAAAATCGTTAACCCCTTCTTCAGTCAAGAGGGTCACAGGATTCTCTTTACACCACTCACAATAACGGAGAGGGCTTCTCCCTCTGTCAGGGCCTGGTACCAAGTCCCCCTGCTAAGAATGGCACCAGCAAGAGGGAAGTGGGAGTGGATAGAAGCAGATCCTGTCAGCTCCATTTGGCCTTTACTAGTCAACAAAAAGTATTGTTCTTTCAAATGTTCCTGTGCTGCTCTCCAATTGCAAATCCCTGTTATGTGGGCAGCTATTGACCACACAACTGCCTTCATGGGATCAGAAGCCTCATTATTGACCTCTGGGGAGCAGGGTCAATAACTCTAGCCATACATGTATATTAGGCCTCTGGAGGTGATAAAGGTAACACAATTATGTTTACATTTTTTTTGGGTCAGGCATTAGAAAGTACATTTTAAATAAGCTACTCTTTTACCTATGTTATCAAAAATATACTCTCACTGTGAAGTTTGATATTTAAAACTAAGGGCAAAATTACTTTAAATTATTTTGGTTCTATTGTGCACTCTATGTATGGTACAAAAACATAGAGAAAGGCCTGGTATAAATGCAGAACATATTGCCCACTGCAGCTAGACAGGAATTATTTCTAGTTAGCCACATTATACCGGATCACCCAACACACTTTGAAGGGGAAAAAGGATGGAGGCTCTTCTCAAAGAGATCCAGGGCCAAAACTGGAATGTACTCTGATGGTGGTATGCTCACTTTAGCAAACGTCTAAAACCCAAGGAATTCAACATCAGTTTGGAAGGTATGGATTAGGCCACTGGCGTGATGGTAGAGAGTGAAAAACATTGGCTAGTGATCATGCTTTCAGGATGGATGGACTCCTGCTATTCCTCAATCATGACTTCAATTCAAATGGTGCAGTGCCCAGGATGCGGTGTGCAGAGGGATATAAAACTACCCAATAAACTAATAAATATATACATAATGTTGAACAGATAGGGCTTAGCAGCAGTAGATATTACGAGAGGATGTCAGTGATTACAGGTGCATCCTGAACGATTCTCTTATGTATTTGGTCTAAGGAAAGGGAGATTAGGTATCTAATAGAAACTGGATAGGGATATAAGCATGATTGGACAGCTAAAGTATGAAAGTAAATCATTGGATTTCATCATTAGTGAGCACAGAACAATTTGGTTACTGATGGCTGAAAGACAATCAAATATTCTATGGAGGAGGATACATGAGAATAAATAAAAGTACACAAAATGCAAATATCATTAGCATAAAAATAGCATACAGGCCGTATCAGAACCCAAGGATGAGATGGTGTCAGCAAGAGCAATAGCATAAAGTGAGAACAAAAGAGGTACAAGGATTTCACTTTATAGTGTGCCATGCCAACTGGTATAGGAAATGGCGTGAGAGTAAACTAGATAGTTGCTGTGGTAATAGAAGAACTTTCCAAGTGCCTTTCCTGTGATGCAAAAGAAAGCTGTGATAAATTACAAGGTAGTGCATCTGATAGTCCTGAAGAGTGAAGAAAGGTGAAGAAACATACATTTGGTGGAAAAAGGATCATGATGAGCGAAGATTATGAAGTTTGAATGATGTTTGAGTTCTGTCTGATTGAAGCTGGCAGAGTCTTGATTATTGTGGGTTTAGTGTAGTGAAGTGTTGGACACGGCCTTGTGGCGTGGTCCGACCCCATCCGCATGGAGGGCCCAGGACAACATCGGCCCTCCATTTACCTACTATCGACCCCCCTGACACGCACATTCACGAACCATCGGCGCGAGCAGCCTCCCCGACCACCTACAGCTCTCCCCCTCCCTGGTACCCCGGCAGAACCTGCTCGCCAACGCTGCCAGCCTGGCACCCTGACCAGGCCACCCTTTCCGGCCCGACTCCATCTTGGGACCCTCACGCCCCAAACACGTGGCCGCAGCCATCCCGGGCCCGTCCCCAGCGAAGCCCAGACATTGAGGCACCAGGATCCTCCTAGGTGGTAAAGTGGCCACTCGACCAGATCCCGGAGGAGGAGAGTCTCGATGGGCCTTCCACCGCCCCCGGACGCCTGGTATCGATCGCTCTCCCGGCTCCCTGGGCGCTGGCTCCGCCCCCCTGCTGGGTGTCTGGACACCTTCATCCCGGCCCCTCTGACCCCCAGGCGCGAGGGTCCGGACATCAAAGCCCTCCAGTCCTATATCTGGGCCAGCCCCGGATCAAGACGGCAGTTGTATCTGGAGTCGAAGCCCTGCTGACCTCGTCGCGGCTGATCCTGATCCGAACTCTTGCACCTGGAACTATCTTCGAGGCCCTGCTGACGCTGTCGCGGCCTGACCAAGCTGAACTATCTTCGAGGCCCTGCTGACGCTGTCGCGGCCTGACCAAGCTGAACTATCTTCGAGGCCCTGCTGACGCTGTCGCGGCCTGACCAAGCTGAACTATCTTCGAGGCCCTGCTGACGCTGTCGCGGCCTGACCAAGCTGAACTATCTTCGAGGCCCTGCTGACGCTGTCGCGGCCTGACCAAGCTGAACTATCTCCGAGGCCCTGCTGATGCTGTCGCGGCCTGAACCCTTGAACTATCCACGCACCAGTGGGTGCCAAGACTGTCCCGCTACCCCCTTTCCCCGAGACCACGACACCACGGATCCCTCGATCCTTGCCGCTACCCTGCCAAGAACTTACTTTGATTACTTATATAAAGATTCGTGTGAATATCCTTCCTGTGTGGTGTCTATCTGTAAGTCGTGTGATTGCTCTGCTGGTACGATTGTAGGAGCGGAGCCTCGCCAAGGAGGCCTCCCTACGGCGCTCGGCCTATTCCCCAGAGAGAGGTGGGACTCGGGGCGGACAGTCAGACACCTTCTGTCTCCCCTGGGGTCGCCTTTCCAACATTGGTGGCAAGCGACGGGATCCGAGTCCACGCAAATAGTACAGCGAGTAACACGTCACTACTGACAGAGACCCACAGCCACGATGACTACTAAGGAAGCCGGAACGACTGCAGAATTCCAGAAAGACCTGTTAGAGGAGTATACCCATAAAGAACTTAAACAATTTTGCAAAGACTTGGGTATCGCTACCACCGGACTAAGCACAAAGGATGATTTCAAAGAAGCGCTGCAAACCTGGGTGGAGACCAGAGAGACCCCACCCCAAACGAACGATGACATTGTCCGAGAAGTACCCGTGAGTACCGTCATAGCCCCCATAGAGGAAAGAACCGCCAACAGGGACCCGGGCCTCTCCCACGAAGACGCCCGGGAGCGAGAGAGGAGTCGGCTCCATGAACTAGAGCTCGCCCGACTCCGGCTGGACGGAGAACTCCAATTAGCAGAAAAGAAAATGGCCCTTGAACAACTGCGATTAGAGGGAGATCTGGAAGAGAGGCGGCGGCAAAGAGAATTAGAAGGAAAAAAACTCGCATACGAACACGAGCGCGGCCTCAAAGAACTCGAAATCAAAGCCAAACTCGAAGAGGCTGGCGCCACGGTAGCCCGGAACCCCCCGCCTCCTGCCGACCCAAAGGTCCACATCCCGAAGGATATCGTCAAGGAGTACTACAAGAATGACGATATGCAGCAATGGTTCAAGGCGTACGAAGTTGCCATGACCGCGCACCGCATTCCGCGAAAGGACTGGGGTGCCGGCTTATGGGGGAGATTCGTCAGCGAAGGAAGGGACACCCTGCTGGAGCTGGCCGACGACGTAATGTCCTCCTATGACCACATGAAGGACGCCCTGCTTGTCCGGTATGGCCTCACCCCCGAGATGTACCGGCAGAGATTCAGAGATTGCAAGAAAATCCCCGGTACCACGTGGGTCGAGTACGTGAACTTTTATAGCAGGGCCCTGGAAGGATGGATAAAGGGCAGCAAAGTGTCCACCTACGAGCAGCTGTTCGACCACATCGTTTGGGAGCACCTCTCCAACAACTGCTTTGTCGAACTCAGACAGCATCTACTCGACAGCAAGCTAACCGAGCCCCGGAAACTCGCCGTCGAGGCGGATCGATGGGTGAACACCCGGGTCCCCCGAACACCGATAGGAGAAACCGGTCAGGGCGGCCGGGGGCACCCCCGCCAGCGGGGAGGCGGAGGAAGACAGAACCAGAGCCGAAGCTTCCCGCCGGCCTCGGGCCGGGGCCCCCCTCCAGGGTCCCCCCTGAGTAACACTTCGCCGTCCCTGAAGAGGGACCCCCCAGCACGGCCGGGGCCCCACCCGAAGATTACTTGCCACAGATGCCAGCAGACCGGTCACTATGCCAGTGACCCCTCTGCCCCATGAACCAGCGTCCCGGCACCACTGGGCCTCCGACCCGCCAGTTCGCTGCTGCAGCTCTGAGAGAAGAGGGAGAAGAAGACGTAGAGGTCTACGAGGAAGATCAAATCGAGTATGAACCGGCCGCCATGGCCCTAGCCTGCCTGGGCAGTAGAGACCTGGTCCCCCAGGCCCCGCTACCGAGCAACACTCGTAAATACCGTCAGTGGGTCCACATCAATGGACGACGGACCGAAGCCCTCCGAGACACGGGAGCCAGTGTGACGGCCGTCCGCTGCCACTTGGTGACCCCCGAACAGATCATCCCGAACGTACGCTGCCCCGTGAGGGCCGCCGACAACTCCGAAACTCTATGCCAGATGGCCCGAATTCCCTTCGAATGGGGGGGGAGTGTCGGGCACCCTCAAGGTGACCGTCCGGGACGACGCCCCCGTGGACTGCCTCCTTGGGAACGACCTCGAGAGCTCTCCCTGGGCCCAAGTCGAGCGGAGAGAGCACCTAGGAATGATGGGATTACCAGAGTGGGTCTGTGCGACGACCCGATCTATGGCGGCCCGAGCCCCTGCAGCGACCGAGGCCCCCCCGACCGAAGAGCCGGAGTGGCCCGAGCCACCACCCTCTGCCATCCATGAAGAATGCGACTCCGAGACCAGGCCCTCGGAGCCCGGAAACCACCACGAGCTCAGCGACATCCCCGAACTCGCCCAATGGCGCCAAGAGGGTGGTCCCACCCGAGAACAGTTTCGGCAGGAACAGAAGACCTGCCCTTCCCTCGAGGGGACCCGCCAACAAGCCGCTGCCCAAGCTACCGGGGACACCTCAGGGTCCCACTGGGTCTACTGGGACCACGACCTCCTATATAGTGAACAGAAAATTGCCGAGCTGGGGGCCAGCCGAGTGCTAGTGGTTCCCCTGCGATTCAGAGACTTCCTTTTGAACCTGGCGCACGATGTGCCCCTCGCAGGGCACCTGGGGCAGGACAAAACTTACAGCCGCCTGGTGACCCATTTCTACTGGCCCAAAATGCGCACTGATGTACATAACCACTGCCGCACCTGCCCGACATGCCAAGCCAGCGGAAAGAGCGGGGGGAAGGTGAAGGCCCCGCTCCAACCTTTTCCAGTAGTGACCACCCCCTTCGAGCGAGTGGGAATAGACATTGTGGGGCCCCTGGACCCTCAAACCTCGCAAGGGCATCGCTTCATACTTGTCCTGGTGGACCACGCCACCCGCTATCCTGAGGCCATCCCCCTCAGAACCATCACCGCTCCCGTGGTGGGGCGAGCCTTGATGGGGATCTTCTCCCGAGTAGGATTCCCCCGGGAGGTCGTGAGCGATCGGGGCACGAACTTTATATCTAAGTATATGCGGTCCCTGTGGCAACAGTGCGGGGTCACATACAAGTTCACCACCCCGTATCATCCCCAAGGGAATGGACTTGTGGAGCGGTTCAACCGGACACTCAAGGGAATGATCCAGGGCCTAGAAGAGCCACTACGACGCAAATGGGATGTCCTGCTGCCCTGCCTCCTGTTTGCCTATCGGGAGGTACCACAGAAATCCCTGGGGTTCAGCCCCTTTGAACTCTTGTACGGACACCCTGTCCGAGGTCCGCTCAGCCTAGTCAAAGAAGGCTGGGAAACTACCGTCCAAGGCGCACCACCGGATGTCTACCGGTACCTCCTGACCCTCCGAAACCAGACTCGGAAGTTCCGGGCCCTTGCAGAGGCCAACCTGGAGGCCAGTCAGGAGGACATGAAACGCTGGTACGACCAGCACTCCTCCTCCATCGAGTTCGAGCCGGGCCGGCGGGTCTGGGTCATGTCCCCGGTCGAACCATGTGCCCTCCAGGACAAATGGACGGGGCCCTTCAAGGTGATCGAGCGCAAGAGCCCCGTCACTTACCTCGTGGATATGGAGTCTCCCCGGAACCCCCTCCGGGTTCTGCACGCCAACCGGCTCAAACCTAATTTTGCCCGCACCGAACTGAGCCTGCTACTCGCTACCGACGATGGGACCGAAGACGACTCCGAGTCCTTGCCCGACCTCCTAAAGTGCACTGAGAAGGACGGCTCCGTCGAAGGGATCTCTCTCTCCCCCGACCTGACCCCCGCACAGCGCCGAGACTGTCAAGAACTGTTGGGACAATTCACAGATCTGTTCTCCCTCACCCCCGGGGTTACCCAATGGTGTGTCCACGATGTCGACACCGGGGACAGTCAGCCAGTACGACACCGGGCCTACCGGGTCCCCGACCGAGTTCGGGCCTGCATCCAGACGGAAGTCACCAAGATGCTGGCCCTGGGGGTAGTCGAACCCTCCGACAGTCCCTGGGCCAGCCCAGTGGTCCTGGTCCCCAAGGCTGCCGCGCCTGGCACCCCGCCAGAACTCCGGTTTTGCGTCTACTACCGGGGGCTGAATGCTGTTACGAGGACCGACGCACATCCCATCCCCCGGGCCGATGAACTGATCGACCGCCTGGGGGCCGCCAAGTACCTCAGTACCTTCGACCTCACCGCCGGGTATTGGCAGATCGGCCTCACCCCTGGCGCCCAGGAGCGCTCAGCCTTCTCCACGCCCGACGGCCACTTCCAGTTCAAGGTGATGCCCTTCGGCATGAAAAACGCCCCGGCCACCTTCCAGAGACTAGTAAACAAAGTACTGGCGGGGCTAGAAGAGTTCAGTGCCGCCTACCTAGACGACATTGCGGTCTACAGCCTCCACTGGGCTGAGCACCTGAAACACCTCTGGGAAGTCCTGACAGCCCTCCGCCGGGCCGGGCTAACTGTGAAGGCCAGCAAATGCCAGATAGGCCAAGGGTCCGTGACCTATCTGGGACACCAAGTGGGGAGCGGCCAAGTGGCTCCCCTCCAACCCAAGATCGACGCCATCCTAGCCTGGGAACCTCCGGTCAACCAGACCGCCGTCCGAGCCTTCCTGGGGCTCACGGGGTACTATCGGCGTTTTATCAAGAACTATGGGAGCATTGTGGGGCCCCTCACGGAACTGACCTCGAAGAACCGGCCACAGAAAGTGCAGTGGACACCCTCGTGTCAGGTGGCCTTCGAGACCTTGAAAGCAGCCATGTGTACCGCCCCTGTGCTCCAGGCCCCCGACTACAGCCGAGAGTTTGTGGTCCAGACCGACGCCTCGGAACACGGCATCGGGGCGGTCCTATCGCAATTGGACTCTGCGGGAACTGACCATCCTGTGGCCTTCATCAGCCGGCGGCTGCTGGCCCGAGAACAGCGATGGAGCACCATCGAGAGAGAAGCCTTCGCTGTCGTGTGGGCCCTCAAGAAACTCAGGCCCTACCTCTTCGGCACCCACTTCCGGGTGCAGACTGACCACCGGCCCCTAAGGTGGCTGATGCACATGCGTGGTGAAAATCCCAAACTGCTGCGATGGTCCATCTCCCTCCAAGGCATGGATTTCACTGTGGAGCATCGCCCTGGCAGTGACCACGCCAACGCGAACGGCCTGTCCCGGTTTTTCCGCCTCGACGAAGAGAGCCCCCAGGAAGATGGGTGACTCTCCCCGCCTTCAGCTGGAGGGGACGTGTGTTGGACACGGCCTCGTGGCGTGGTCCGACCCCGTCCGCATGGAGGGCCCAGGATGACATCCGCCCTCCATTTACCTACTATCGACCCCCCTGACACGCACATTCACGAACCATCGGCGCGAGCAGCCTCCCCGACCACCTACAGCTCTCCCCCTCCCTGGTACCCCGGCAGAACCTGCTCGCCAACGCTGCCAGCCTGGCACCCTGACCAGGCCACCCTTTCCGGCCCGACTCCATCTTGGGACCCTCACGCCCCGAACACGTGGCCGCAGCCATCCCGGGCCCGTCCCCAGCGAAGCCCAGACATTGAGGCACCAGGATCCTCTTAGGTGGTAAAGTGGCCACTCGACCAGATCCCAGAGGAGGAGAGTCTCGATGGGCCTTCCACCGGCCCCGGACGCCTGGTATCGATCGCTCTCCCGGCTCCCTGGGCGCTGGCTCCGCCCCCCTGCTGGGTGTCTGGACACCTTCATCCCGGCCCCTCTGACCCCCAGGCGCGAGGGTCCGGACATCAAAGCCCTCCAGTCCTATATCTGGGCCAGCCCCGGATCAAGACGGCAGTTGTATCTGGAGTCGAAGCCCTGCTGACCTCGTCGCGGCTGATCCTGATCCGAACTCTTGCACCTGGAACTATCTTCGAGGCCCTGCTGACGCTGTCGCGGCCTGACCAAGCTGAACTATCTTCGAGGCCCCGCTGACGCTGTCGCGGCCTGACCAAGCTGAACTATCTTCGAGGCCCTGCTGACGCTGTCGCGGCCTGACCAAGCTGAACTATCTTCGAGGCCCTGCTGACGCTGTCGCGGCCTGACCAAGCTGAACTATCTTCGAGGCCCTGCTGACGCTGTCGCGGCCTGACCAAGCTGAACTATCTCCGAGGCCCTGCTGACGCTGTCGCGGCCTGAACCCTTGAACTATCCACGCACCAGTGGGTGCCAAGACTGTCCCGCTACCCCCTTTCCCCGAGACCACGACACCACGGATCCCTCGATCCTTGCCGCTACCCTGCCAAGAACTTACTTTGATTACTTATATAAAGATTCGTGTGAATATCCTTCCTGTGTGGTGTCTATCTGTAAGTCGTGTGATTGCTCTGCTGGTACGATTGTAGGAGCGGAGCCTCGCCAAGGAGGCCTCCCTACGGCGCTCGGCCTATTCCCCAGAGAGAGGTGGGACTCGGGGCGGACAGTCAGACACCTTCTGTCTCCCCTGGGGTCGCCTTTCCAACATGAAGGAAGATAGTAATACGCAACAAGACTCACAAGTTGGGGATATGATGTTATGCAGTACTACTATTACCAAAATGTATTTAATCTCACAGGGAGGCCTACTGTGGGTGAAATTTCTATTTAAGCAAAATTTGGTGGCTGCAATGTGTTTGCTAGTTTGCTCTGTGCTGGCCTGTGAGCAAGGACTGTATAGTCCGAAACGCATTAGGACTTTTGGAAATGATTTGTTGTCTGTTGCTGGTTTTGCTAGAGTCTTCATTAATGAGGTGAACCTACCTGTTAGTGCGTCTTCTCTCGAGGGCTAACTTTTCTGTGGAAATAAAGGGGCCTGTCAAGGTATGAAGACACACCGCCGCATTAAGAAGCGGTTCTGTGGTGACTTAAATCTGGAGTCATTATCAGAATGGTAGGCACTAAATGAATCATGTATTATTTGGAGCAAACACAGGAATGGGGCATGGAATCAAGCAACCCTTTCTGTGGGTAACGTTATAGTTAGGCTGACGTTTCACTCGCACAAACCCAGAGAAATTCAGCCGTTATAGGTAGCTAGGTAATTATAACTCCGGCCCCCACAATGCACTGCTGATGACGTCACATGTTACGACACTCATGACATGGTCAGTGACTAGCATGACATCTCAATTTCTAAGATTTTTTAAATGCTAATTCATAACTATAACGTCCCTGAAACCTGTGTTTTTTTCAGGGAATTTCTAAGGTCTTTTAAATGATAATTTCTAACTATAACGTCCCTGAAACCTATTTCGTAGTGAATATATATATATATATATATATATATATATATATATATCATCGCTCCTCTTGCACAGAACTCTCGCACTCTGGAAAGGGTGCTGTACAGCGGGGGGGGGGTGCTCCTGCCAATATTCGAGCTACACGCCTCTTCCACTCAGAGAAAAGACACAGCACTCGCGGGGGAGAGTCAACAGCTTTTATTTTTGACTCCCAATGCACCAGACGTGTTTCTGCAGTCGCCTTCTTCGATGGTACAAGGGCGTGCCAGAAACGGCCATGTTTTATGTTTACATTGTGACCGCATTTCCTATTAGCAACATAAACAAAGGACCAATGCATCTGTGTTGCTGCAAGAGCCATCTTACAACAACAAATAATCATCAGATGATCGTATCATTTCATCTCTTTGGCTCGCGTACATGACCCACAATAAATATTGGCAGTCAATTGTTGGACGTATATATCTATGTACAAATATACAACTCATTAAATAATGAATGATTTGCAAAGCCACTATTGTGCCCTGTATAGGCCCGTACCTCTGCCAAAACTCAATGTTCAAACAGAAAAATACATTAACATGTATGTATCACAAATACAGCCTTATATAGGCTCAAGCGCTCATAACGCCCTATACGGTCCTATTTTTAAAATACGTCCAAAATTAGTAAACAAATCATATGTTAGATCTCCCTCTAATATATACAGGCAAGGGCGAAAAAAGGTGTGGAAGAGATAAAGATAGGAAACAGGGGAGGGAGGGGAAAGAGGGAAAAAGAAAGAGAATAGGGTAGAAAAGACAATCACTATATACAATTAGAATATATTCAATTAAATTCATTTAACAAACGATTGGTGCAAACACAAAATCAGCTAATCTTGAATTCCATTATTATGCCTTAGCCCTATATACAATATACCTCTACAAACCCTAGGAAAGATGCATATCCTAGTCTGAAAGCCATAAATTGGGTTTGTATGTGACAGGGTAACTAGTGCCTGGGGGTAAGTCCTATAGGGTAGGGAGCCCTTTACACTAGGTGCACTGTCAACTCTTCATTGGTATTCAAACCCCGGGGGCCTTGGTACCTAGATCTATAATGTACCTTGACTCTAGTCTTCTAAGCTTAGTTACTCCGTCTCCCCCTCTCAAGTTCACCGGTACATGGTCCATTGCAAAAAAGATTAATAAATCCCTGTTGCTATTATGGTGTGCTTGAAAATGCCTAGCAGCGGGATAGGTTACATCCCGGTTCCTGATAGCTTGTGTGTGTTCTAAGATATGGATTTTTGTTTGGTGGATGGTGCTTCCAATGTATCTTTGTCCACATGGGCACGTAAGGCAATACATAGTGTATGGGGTACTGCAAGTTAGGAACTTTCTAATCCACCTGGGTTTCTCAAAGCCTGCCACTTTGTACATCAAGGCTTTCTTGCTAATTTGGCATGCTTTGCACCTACCACAGGGATAAAACCCATGGGGTGCTTCTCCAAATGGCTTAGGAGCTACTCTCACAAAGTGGCTTTTAGTTAAGGTGTCTCTCGGTGCTCTTGCTCTTCTTAAAGTGAGCAAAGGACATCTAGGTATATCCATCCCAATAACGGGATCCGTCCATAGTAAGTTCCAGTTTTTTGTCAGGACTGATCTTAACTCACCTGCCCCCCTAGAGAAAGTAGTTATCAGTCTAAACTGATCTTTTTTCTTTGCACCTGCTTTCTTGTTCAGAAGATCTTATCTGGGCTTACCTTGTACTCTAGAAAGGGCATCCCTTGGAGATTCCTCTCTATGGCCCCATGCCTTAAACCTCCTTGTACTGGCTTCTGCACTTGTGGTGAAATCTTCCTCATTAGTACAATTTCTTTTTATCCTGAGTAATTCCCCATAGGGGATACTCATGATCAATTTGGGGGGGTGACTGCTCGTGGAATGCAAAATGAAATTCCCTGCCGGTGGCTTCCGATACAATTGTATGTTGACTTTACCCTCTCAATAAAGACCAGCACATCCAGGAAATTCACACTCTTGGGTCTCATTTTCACTGTAAATCGCAAATGATTGTCATTTGCGTTCAAGATCTTTATAAACACAGATGCATATTCCTCAGATCCCCTCCACACTAGGAAGAGGTCATCTATGTATCTGTACCAGGCCACTATCCTCTAGGTCCACTCTCCATTGGTGGCGGCCCAGGCCACCCACTCCTCCCAACAGCCTACGAAGAGATTCGTGTAGCTGGGGGCGGAGCAGGTGCCCATAGCCGTGCCACTCAGTTGTTTATAGTGTTGGTCCTGGTACAGAAAGATGTTGTTTTCCAGACAAAAGATTAGAAATTCTAACAGCATGGAGTTGTGTTCTGTAAACCTCACAGAACTTGTGTCTAAGAACGACTTTACTGCTTGTATGCCATTGGGGTGTGCTATACTAGCGTACAAACTGGCTATGTCCATAACCAGCATACAATCTCCATCCCGCCAACCAATTCCTTCAACATGGCCCAAAAAGTCCTTCGTATTTCTTATATAGGTACGTAGGGTTTTTACAAAATCAGAGAGAAAAAAGTCAATATATACAAACATGTGCTCTAGTAGACTCCCTTGCAAGCTGACATAGGTCTTCCCGGGGGTTTGGTGCTGTCCCTGTGCACTTTTGGCAGATGATAAAAACTTGGTGTTGTTGGATTTAGACATCTCAAATACAAGTAGTCGTCTGATTCCATCAAACCCTTGTCATACCATTTTCTCAGTAATTGATGACAGTCAGTTATGCTTTTCAAGTAGACATTCTTCTCAATCTTCTCGTAGCAAGAGGGGCCCGATAATTGCCTTAATGCTTCCTCATCATTTGAAGCACCACATTCCCCCCTTGTCCGAGGGTTTTACAATGATGTTAGTGTCTGCTTTGATGTTTTCTAAAGCCTTAACATGCTCTTGAGTTAAATTTGCTCTGTTATTCCTTGGTCTTGTTCTCAACTTCGATATTTCTTTAGACACAGAGGGGCCGATTTTGATGGCGGCAAGTCCGCCACCGCCGGGCTGGCGGTGAGGCCCACCGGCCCGACGGTGGTGGATTTCGCGCCATGACACTGAATATTCGCACCGTCAAGTTAGGATGGCGGTAGGAATGGGAAACGCACCGCGGCGGACGGAAAGACCATCCGCCGCGGTCGCGCAAAGCGGGCCTTTTCCGCCCGCCATGCGGGACCAGGTACAATGGGGTAATGGAGACGGTGCCGTGCAGGCACAGCTGTGGGAATTAGGATGCCTGTCTTTTGCAGCGGAGTTTCTGCTGCAAAAAGACAGACGGAGAATGCCTTTGGGGGCCTGTTGCGGGCCCCCGGGGTGGGTGGGGGGTGGGATGCTGCATGTGGAGGTACCTATGGTACCCCCCTGCATGTGCATGTACAAGGTGGCAGGCACTGCACGGTGCCTGCGTCGTTATACATGCACATGCAAAACCTGTATTTTTACATTGAGGCGGGTGCTGCCACCCACTGCAATGTAAACATAAACATACAGGCGGGCGCATCCTAATTCATTTTGCGGGACCGCCGCACCTATGGCGGGCGGTCCCTTTTGCACCAACGATGGCGACGGACTTTGTCCGCCAACCATCGTAATCGGACCCAGAGTCTACAAATACATCGATATTATCACTGGTCATTTGTGGCGGGAAAGTTGAGGCCGGCTTGAAGGGACTCTCACCTCCACTCTGTTCTATCCCGGTTATGGCCGAAATGCCACTCCCATGCAAATTCTCACTTGGCAATCCCAGTTCTTTAAGGGCCTTTAATGATGGTAAATCATGTCCTACCAAGATGTCAGTCTCCACCTCCAGTTTACTTCTCCATTTGTGTTTCTTAGGTCGTAACTTGTAGAATTTATGTAACTTCAATTTGGTGAGAATTTAAACAAGTCGATTCTCGTCTGTGTATATTCTAAATGTTTTCGGGGACAAAACAATATTCCCAAATTAAGCACAGATTCTTCGTTTTTTGTAAAGGTTTTGGGGGTCAGATTCATGATGGTTAGATTGTTATCCATCTCAGGGATTTTTCTCCGTCTGTTGTACCGTTTGCTCCTGGTTACGGGTGGCGAGAAGTTGCTTTTTGCGCCACTCTCCTCCCCTCTACGTTGTTCGCCTCTTTGATTTTCTGGCGGTTTACCCCTCACTCCCTTTTGCCATGTTTGTCTTATTATTTGAAACTCTTCGTGAAAAGGAAGCTTCCTCATGGTTACAGAGCTTGAGACCCCTTCCTTCCTAGGCAAGGATTGTTCGGATTCAGATAGTTCAGTTGTGTCCCCCTGATCGCTCACCACTGGAGCACCTGTTTTATTCTCCAATGCTTGTCTTGATGCTTCATATCTCTTAGTGAAAATGAGAACCCTTCCCATCTCATAGTCACTCTCATCGCGTTCAAACTTTTCCTGCTTTCGCTGTCTTATTTTGCCTTCATAGGCCTTCAATCTTTTTCCAATCAATGCTCTTAATTCCTCCTATTTCTTTTTGTCACCATCCTTTTCAATTTCGTTCTCCAGTTCATCAATAGCCTTACGCGCCTTTTCATGATCACTTTGCGCAAACTTTATCAGGATCATTAACATCCCTTTACACGAACCCGCAGTGTATTCTGCCCATTCCTCTAGGACCTGAGGGTCAGGATTTTTATACCCGGGCACCGAATAAATGCGGAGGCTCCTCGGAACCCTGTTGACCTCCACATAATTCTGTAAGGAAGTGGCTTCCCACCACTTCAGAACTTCAAACTCATGTAGTCACTCCAGGCTTGTGAACTGTGCATTAAGAGATGTTCCTCCTTTGGAATCACCAGTCTTCCTTGTCCCTGTACTTGTCCGTGTCGCTATACATGATATAGCGTTGCCGAGTTTCGCGATCCCCAGGGTCCCAATGGCACACCCGGGTACCCCCTCGATCTGCTGTCAGACTATAGTCAATTGCCGCAGTCCCCTACCTGTAGGGGCTCCAATTGTTGCTTCGTTGTGGTCGATCCAAGTCCATCTGACAGCGGTGCGTGATGAATAATATCATAGCTCCTCTTGCACCGAACACTCGCACTCTCGAACGGGTGCTGTACAGCGGGGGGTGCTCCCACCAATATTCGAGCTACACGACTCCTCCACTCCCAGAAAAGACACAGCACTCGCGGGGGAGAGTCAATAGCTTTTATTTTTGACTCCCAATGCACCAGACGCGATTTTTGGCAGTCGCCTTCCTCGATGGTACGAGGGCGCGCCAGAAATGGCCATGTTTTATGTATACATCGTGACCACATTTCCTATTAGCAACATAAACAAAAGACCAATGCAACTGTGTTGCTGCAAGCGTCATCTTAGAATAACAAATAATAATCAGATGATCGTATCATTTCATCTTGTTGGCTCACGTATATGACCCACAATAAATATTGGCAGTCAATAATTAGACGTATAAACATATATACAAATATACAACTGATTAAAGAATGAATGATCTGCAAAGCCACTATAGTGCCCTGTATGGGCATGTACCTCTGCCAAAACTCAATGGTCAAACAGAAAAATACATTAACATGTATATAAAAACAAAGTCCTGATCACAACTGCGCATCGAGTGTTAGGAAGTCCAATAAATCTTCTTTTATGTTGATTTTATTCTTCAAATCTGATCAAATCTTCTTGTCATTCATATATAATATAGTCTTCAAACTATCAAAAGCCACATCCTCCAAAGCCAACACGTGTTTCGTCAGTATTGATGCCTCCGCATCTCTGAATTAAATTTTAAAAATATATCTTGCTATATCATACAAATGCATTAGTCAAAAACCACCACCACCATATCACCCATGTGTCCAATCATGTGGCTGTTCCTGTCCTTGGATGCACACTATGTTATTACCGGTATGTAATTTGGGGAATACGAACATTATCTTGTGCGCAAGAAAGCTTTGCCACTTTTTTCTTTTTACACTAACATGTATGTATCACAAACACAGCCTTAGAGATGAAATGATGGCGGCTGTTGTGCAATGATAATTATAAGATGCTAAGCATCTGCACCATTGACGATTAGGATAATTAGTCAATGTGGTAGAAAGCTTCACCCGCTTGCGGATTGCCGTAGAATAGCATGAGGTTTTCAGTAACCCTGCAAACTGCACCCAGGCCTAGTGGCTGTATGGGTGTATAAGTGGGTGTATGAGTAGCTGTATTGGTGAGTGAGTAGCTGTTTGAGTGGATGTATTGATGAGTGAATGGGTATGTGAGTGGCTGTATGGGTGACTGAAGGGCTGTATGAGTGAGTGACTGGTGTGTAAGTAGCTGTGTGGGTGAGGGAGTTACTGAGTGGGTGTTTGGTTAAGTGAGTTGGTGAGTGAGTGTCTGTATTGAAGAGTGAGTGTCCTCGGGAGTGGCTGTATGGCTGAGTGAATGGGTATGTAAGTGGTTGTATGGGTGCTCTATTGGGGAAAGGAAAAACAGAACTCACTGTAATCCCTGTGTCTCGTAAACGTATTATTATATTACTGTTAACTTCCAAGCACTAACATTCTCTGGGTAAGTTCTGTAGAGATTTGTGGGAGATCACCTGTTCATTTTCCTTACTCTGAAAGGTGAATGAATATACATATATTTGGATTCTGTATTCATTGCCAAATGTGTAGCATGTTTTCTTAAAATGTGTATAAAATACCGACGCAACCACGATTAATTGGCTGTTTTAACATATTGCAAAAAACACAGTTGATGGACAGAATGTAGAACAATGTCATACAGTCGCCCCAGTACAAGGATCTGGGCCTAAATAAATCGGTTTTTTGCACTCCACACCACCCTGGGTTAGACACTGGCTATATGCAAATCAGCTCTGACCCTGTGCCTCATGGGAACAGTCCAGTCCGAACTACCAAGCCATGTCTTTCCCAGACCGGAATCAAGCATCCAAGGACCGGTTTCTGGCTATCAGCCTTCATCAGCCTGGATAGCTTGACTCCAGTGGTGTGGAGAGCCTGGAACTCACGTCTGAGCATACCCAGCCCACTCGGGGTGAAAATTGCAAAAAACACGTATTAGCATTTTATTTTCAAACCCTCTGTCTTTTTAACAATTTTAACTAATAGTAATCTTTTTCTTTTTCTTTATATAATTGTTTCTCGGAAAAACTCCTACTGTTGACTAAATGTTATAAATTGTATGCTGTATTGTACTTTTTATGGTTCCTACAAAATTATGGCAACCGAATAAAAGATTTATGACTGGAATATACATGTACTTATTTTGGGTTATGGGAAGTATACAGGGTGTGTTCAAGATTGAGGTCTGACACGCAAAACCGGCACAAGAAAATAGAAATTGGCCAAAAGCATGGTCACCAAAACACTACCATCAAAGGGATAGTATTGAGATACTACTATCACATTATTAGTAAATATCCAACTCGAGACAAGGGGGAGTATACATAGGGAAATCTGATAAAAAGTTGATGCGAATTCAGGATATATCAACCAATAAGATGTTTTCAGAACCCATTGAGTATTTTTATGATAAGCAAGCCTTCTCTGTCATTTATTTGCAATCCTTCCATTACAATAGATTCTGGTTAAAAATGTAAAACCAAAGCTTTGCTCCAAATGTATCAAAAATGTATATCAAGAGCTGTAGGCAGCTTGAAGAAGGACACTCATACTCTTACAAAATCTCACATGAAGATAAACCTTTCGTTAACCCAACGCTGAGGGGCAAAACTGTAAATGGAATATAATAACAGTGACTGCAACATATGATATTGGTAATTGTGTGTGTACAAAGATCACCCAAAGGATTGTGGAACCCTAGCACCCTAGCAAACTTTGATAAAAACCTTTATTCACTGAGTTTATACAAGTGTAACTTTACATTTGTAAAAAATAACAACTCAATTTGTTCCACACCAACACCTATCTCAAAATGAAACATAACGCCATTTGGTTCGCACCATGATCAAGTGAGATTTAGAGGCAAGTTATTTCTACCCTTAAATATCTAAATCAGTTGATTCTGCCAAGGGAAATACATTTTAATAGTCTTACGTTTTAATTTATAGGGTCATAAGACACAACCTTTTATATGTCTAGTGATTGTAGATAAGTAAGCTACACTCGTCCATGGAATAGTTATAAAAGGAGGTGAATAGCTGTTGAGACAAGCATTTGCAATGCAATAGGTCTCGCATTTAGTAGAGTTTGAGTTATTGGCATTGTAGATTACAATGCTTTTTATTAATGTGTTGTTTTTTTAAACAAATAAATAAAAGGCATTGTCATTTACAATGCTAATAGCATAAACTCTCGCAAAGCGAGACCTATTGCATTGTAAATGCTTGTTAGTGTAAACTCCTAAGAAACACCTATTACTCAATTTCATTATTTAATCAATGGTTTGGATTTTCAAACAACAATTGTCTGCTAATCTTTGGAATTGTGAAGAAACATTACCATAATTAGCCTTCATTTACAATTACGAAAATTGTAGTTATTAATGCGAAATCGATTGTTTTTGTTCTCCTAAAATCCGCATTCTGACATTATTATTAGTTTAATTGAAAACAACGCGGGCATCAAAGAAAACGCCATTGTACCTGCTGTAGGTGTCACTGTCCAAGAAGACATGATATGTCTGCATGTCGTGGAATTGGGGTTCAGACAGCTCCAACTTCATGTTATTGTAGAGCTTCAGTGTGATTGAGAATGATAGATTAATCACAGCACTGAAGGAAGGAAAAGCAAACCTACTAAAATCCTGATATGTACTGTACTTGTATTTCTTAAAGTATGGAGTGGATACAAGATGTAGACAGTTGATAAATGAGGCTCAGAACGCAGACCAAGGCACTGAAGGAAGGAAAAGCAAACCTCCTAAAATCATGATATGTACTGTACTAGTATTTCTTAAAGTATGGAGTGGATAGCAGGTTGTAGACAATTGATAAATGAGGCACAGAACGCGGGTCTCCGTATTTTACTGTTCTCGGAAGCTACCATATAGCATTTTTGCATGAGCTCAGGTTTTTAGAAGGCAGGCTAAAATACAACCTTGTTCTGGCATACGGGAAGAAAAATATTGAGGAATGACAGGAGATCACTCTGACTAATGGAGGCTGTCCATTCTAGGGATCTTGCACTTGAGACATCCATTTGTTTATGACCCTGTCTTTGTTCATTTTTAGGTCGAGGACCATCGCACTGCGTAGCAGTGGGCGGAGCCGAAGATTTTATGTTTCTTAGAGGGGGCTTGGAACCCGCCCCTCTTCTCCATTGGCTGGCCTAGTAAATACTGGCCAGCCATAGGAGGAGAGGGGCGTCACTTGGTTCAAGCCTCGTCTTTTTCGGATTCGGGGGCGTGTTTTTTGCGTTCTTTCTATCTGTGACGTCATCCGTCACTCAGCAAAAAACACGCCCCTGATTCCAAAAATTTTGGACCTTTGTGGCAGCCATTTTTTTTGTTGTTGTCGTCAGGAACAGCCCCGCTGCCATTCCAGGTAAGTTTTTATTTTTTTCTTGTTAACATGATCATGGCGGATGCTGGCATGAGATGAAACAAATAGGCATACCTTTTAAACTCTATTTGCGTAGTCACAAAAACATCTCTAAAAGGTAAACAATTCGTTTAGTGCTTTTCCGTTTAAGAAAAAAAAAGCAGAGGATCACACAATGGCTTGGGTGTTGAGAAAGACTGCGCGAGACTTCAAAGTCTCTGGGGGAGGGGTGGCTTTACACACGTGCCTTCTGTCACCTATAGGAGCATTTATCTAAAGGTAGCCTGACCACTCCGGCACTCGCACTACTGCGCACCAAAAGTCACCCTTTCCTGGCGTCCAAGTTTTATACACACGAACAGGAGCAGCGGATTTGTATCCGGTAGACTCCATGCATGTCCCCGCCAGACCTTCAGTATGCGTCCGGCTTCGTTCCAAGCAGGCCACCCATCCAGACTTACAAGAGCGCGCGTATTATCCACGAATAACACGGCACGGGACGGGAGCTCCGCACTGGTCACACAGACTGGCTCTTTTAACACTGACAGGAATGGGGGTCACATGTCGATGTTTGAGGACAAATAAGTACGGTTCGATTCCCAACAACATCGGCTAAGCCTTTTTTTGCTGTTTTATATTGTGCAAACTCGACCCGAACGTATCACCTCTTATTTACAGCGTTTAGAAGTGGAAAAAACAGTCTGGCGTGCGGCACTGTATATTACAGCATTATTACTTTCACTAGATAGTGCCTATTGCGTGTCGAATTCCCAGACTTTCCACAACGCCCCCATTTCTGAATCCTCCATAGCAGATTACGCTCCTCACGTGACCCCCCTAACCCATCAGACGAGTTGGCACACGGTGCAGACAAGAAATTCTTACAAACTGTTTAATGCATGTAATTTTACAACGCTCCCTAGCACACAGAAGCCCATTGTGAGCCGCATTCGGTCAGGTGCAGAGACCCCGTGCAAAAGCCTTTAAACTAGCAAATCAGGAAACACTTGTGCAGCCTGATTGGTTTTCACATTTTTACGGCTTCGGAATTGTTGGGCTTGCCGGGGGCATCTGGTTCTCTTCAAATTCATTGCTGCTTTAAGTATGCGTTTGTGGAACAGGAAACACTGCGCGCTATCAGTCATGGTATGAATCTGCTGAACAAGGTATGTATTATCTGACTGAATTACCAGAGCTGGGAGCACAGGCAGGGGGAAATCTGCGCAGGAACTCAACAAGCAGCTCACGACATCTGGAGCTATCAGAGCACGGCTTCTTTCTGTTGATTCTGCTCCGGGCTAACGTAAACACCTGCGATTCCTTCCAGTGTGCACATACCAAATCAGATGATATATCAAAAAGAAAAAAAAATGAGTTCGGCGTTTGCAAATAAAATAAATCGGGCTCTTGCAATAGGTTCTGTTCCGAAAAAAACAGAGTACCCAAGGTTAAAATGTAAATCTGGATCACTTATTACACAAAAAAGAAGCCGAGCGTTTCTGTTGGTTGAATAGCTACAGAGTCAGAGGATGAACAATCTGTTTTGCTTCTACCCAGACTGCCTGGTGGTATTAAAGGGCGTGTGTCTGTCTGGCACACTCAGTCAGCCCTGCGATACTCAAGGCCCTACTTGATATGGGAAACAAATCTCAGGTAATTGCGTGACAGGCATGACTAGAGTATCCATGTCTGCTTTGCACATTGCATTGTGGGAACTGTAGTGCTGCGTGCCTAATGAGAAGCAAAAACTACTTGCTCTATTAGGCACGAAATAAAGCCTGGACCAGAAATCTAGTTGCATGTTAAAATTGTGAGAACATTGCAATTGTATTCATATAGCACTTACTACCCCAGGCACTGATTCATTTTACTGGATGTAAATATTTAGGCTCATTTGTGCTCGCTCGCGTTGTATATAACACGTGGGTGTGAACAGTAACAAACGCTTTCTGAATTGTTCATGTAACAAAGACTTTAAAAAAATAAAACATATTTTCAAAAATACAGGCTGACATCTTGAGTTGACCATATCGCATTATAGAATTGTAGCTTGAATTCACCCAGTCATGTCTAAGCTAGTTTGGCACTGAGCTCTAGCCATTTTAAGGGCAGGTCTAAATCTGTAGCGAGTTAGTTGGGTCGAGATTTTGACTGTTTACAGCAAGTCTTCGAATGCCACGTTCTGGACTGTATGCATCATGTGTAGGTGGGTCTGTGTGTATGCATGTGTGTGGCTTGTGTGTATGTGTGTGTGTGGCTCTGTGTGTGTAGGTGGGTCTGTGTGAGGGTGGCTCTGTGTGTGTGTAGGTGGGTCTGTGTGTGGGTGGCTCTGTGTGTGTGTGTGTGTGGGTGGCTTTGTGTGGGTGGCTTTGTGTGGGTGGCTCTGTGTGGGTGGCTCTGTGTGTGTGTGGAGCGCTCTGTGTATGTGTGTGTGTGTGTGTGTGCGTGTGGCTCGCTGTGTGTGTGTGTGTGGCTCGCTGTGTGTGTGTGGCTCGCTGTGTGTGTGTGTGTATGTGTGTGGGGCTCGCTGTGTGTGTGTGTGGGGGGCTCACTGTGTGTGTGTGGGGAGCTTGCTGTGTGTGTGGGGCTCGCTGTGTGTGTGTGTGTGTGTGTGTCTCTCTGTGTGTGTGTGTGGCTCTGTATCCGCGAATACTCTCTACTACTCTCTAATGCTCACCTATTGCCATTGTAAATGACAATACCATTTATTTATGTTTTTTAAAAAAATGGAAAAAAATGTCATGAGCAATGCCAATAGCTTTACCTTTAATAATGCCAAGACCATTGCATTGTAAATGCTTGTTAGTTCTCGCTAATGGGAATTTGTAGCAGAAAACACACACCATCAGCACTGCTGTGTACATGTGTCCGTAAGCTGCTTTAAAATCACCATATCCGCATATGAAAAAAATGCTTGTTTGCAACAGGCCATGCTTGCTGCTGAAAGTGCCCCATGGACAGGCTTTTGATAGTAGCTCCTCACTCCCCCTCGCGCACCGGATCCCCCCGCATCTTATGCTAGCTTGTTCTGTATACGAGCAGGAAAGTGTCAAATAAGATTCATGTATTTGGACCAGTGTTGTGTGTGTTTGCAGGGATTTGGTAGTGGCTGGATTGCTGAATCCAGAGTGTGATGGGAAAGTGGCGTGGAGAAACTTTTGGTACAGTGATAGACAGCAAGACGTGCAGTTGATTTTATATAAAATTTTACAGATCTATACAGTTACATTTCCCATTCGGGGCACAAAGGGAGTCGCCTATAATCACACAATGTGCGATCAAGTTTAATGATGCCGAGATTATTAACACCTGTTTCAGAGTTTCAAAGCCTGCAATTTAACCACCGTGTCGCATTTGCTAGACGTGTGGCTTGCCTATCTTTATCCTGAGAATCTGCACATGTGAATATGGCATAACTGAACCATACACACGTGTCGCCATATGAAACGATGCATGTGATATTCGAATTCCTCTTTCCGGCAGATAATGGTTGTATTGTCTGCCTTCCGGGGCCCGTTAATTATTGCAGCAGTTAATACTGCAGTCACACCATTTACATGTGATCTAAAGAGCAGCTTTTGATATTACAGAATTTAAGAGTCCTCAGTTTATCGACATCAGACGGATGAAATGTTGAGCAGGCCTTGTCATGGTTCACACTAAGCATCGATGAGCATATCATTAAATACCTCCACTCTTTACTGTGGGGACTCCTCTCCAGCTGCCAGATGCTTTTTGTGGGGTCACAATGAGGTTTTCTGACAGGCGACACTATCATCTCCCTCGACTTGCAAGAGAGGGGTGTCGTACCAGAGACAACTCTTTCAGCCCCTCCGGATCTCTCTGCTTTCACAAATGTTTTGTTTGCCAAGGGAACAACTTTTTAATGCATGCAGCACGTGGGCTTGCAAAGCGGAGGCGATATTTCAGGGACTGAGACGCAAATGAAACATAAGGTCGGCGATTTAAAAGGGCGCTGAGTACACTCTGGGTGAGAACACAAGCCCGGCCTGGGCGAGGCTCATGCCCGCGCCCCGGTGCCGAGTGCCAGCCTTTAATGGCTCTGTCTGTTGACTGGTAGGGCCCCTGTGCTCTCGGCTATTGACTTTAGAAAGCATTGAGACTAGACACGTGTGGGTTAAACGGTGTCCTTCGCCTCCTTCGTGGCGATGCTTTGCTGGAGTGGAGATGCCTTGGCCTCACGCTGCATCCGCCTGAAGTGTCTGCAATGACCTCGGGGGCTCCAGGCAGGGAGGGCCAAGGCAGGTGGAGGCTACGATCCCTGCACGGGCAGTTCTTGCCACCAGCTCAAGAGTCCTTTAGGTCGTGCTGGGAAAGGACCATCTGCTCAGACAGTATTTGAAGCGCTGTTTGATATTCAGTGAGGTAACAAGCCAAGGGCAGCGGGAGGGGGGCAGGATAGAAAGGAAAGGAGGACACGGACAGCGGGAGGGGGCGGGAACAAAGACAGAGACATCGGGAATGGGGGCAGGAGGATGGAGAACACGGCCAACGGGAGGGGGGCGGAACAGGAAACAAGGAAGTAGTCCGTAAATGAGCAGATAACGTGGAGCAGCTGAACTATACTGTAGTTGGTTGGTGCTGCTGCCTGCAAAACGGAAGCAAAAGGGAAATGACGTTTTGGACCACCAGCCAATGAATGAGCTACATACAAATAGCAATGCCAGATTTAACCAATGGCAAGCTAAAACTCAAATATAAACTCAATGGGTGGAGTTTCACCACTAAAGTATATACAAGAGGTCTTGAATGCTCGACCTAAAAAAGGACAGTATCATCACGAATGAGTAGTGGGTGCTCAGGCATACACTCTTTAAAAATTCACTGTATTTGGCTGTCAAATGTCATCTAAAGAAACAAGAGCGATTATAAACACGTTCAGTACACATGCCTGCTTTAGAACTTAAGATGCCACAAATATCTATGGATACATTTTCAAGACTGTTCTAGAACTACGGAGTATCGTTTTCTAGACCTCCTAGCACTAAGGACGCAGTCAAGGTCCCAGCCTGAGACAGCAACCAATTGGAATACAAGCACCCCACAACCCACTGAACAATATTTCCATGAGATGTATTGCAGGTACTGATCAACCGCATAAGCCATTACAGGTATAGTTAGTGGAACCCCAAGTCTCCTTCCATTAACCTCATCCGCGCTAAGCGTTTTCCCGCTGTGCGCTGAGTTTTTCTAAAACCCGCGGTTCATGACGAGCTCAGCTCGTCATGAGCGTACGAGAGGCGCAACTCATGAAGAGCTGAGCTCGTCATGAGCGTCGAAGGGGTTAAGGAATAGCACATTCAAAAACACTGGAAAACGAGAAAAGCATTTTAAAGATTTGTTTTAAAATTAAACACCTATTTAAGTGCACATAATGTTAATTGTAACAAGAATAAAGACAAATTAAATGTTGGCAGCAACATTTATCAAAAACATGAACAAGAGGAAATACTCTGTGATTGCTGTTATATGTTATACGAGAATTCTACCCCTATTCTGCTACCTCTAAGAACAAAGCTAATTTCAGCACAGCAGAAAATAAAACCTATTTTAAGTTTCAGAGATGGTTCACACTCACCTGTTTGAGCAACACGATTTTTTTTTATATATAATAGATGGTCTTGTTGTGCTAGGTTAGCTAACTAATAAGCCCAGTCAGTACAGATGAGAAGGCTAAAGGGTTGATTTAGAACTTGGTGAAAAGGGTACTCCATTGTAATGGCAAGAGAGTACGTTTCCAGGCAAACTGAACAGCTGTCCACCTGATTTACAGATGGATGGACCTTAAGTATGTCAGGGACAGAGACTACTTTGTCTCTGTTGCTGATATACTCTTCCAAAGGCCATTCGACCCCCCCACCCCACCCCAATTTACATTGAGTGGTTGAGTGGACAGTTCTTACTCTCATTTACTGCTGTGTAAAACTTGTTGGTAAGGGACAGCAAAAACATTTAATGATTTCCCACAAGATGGAGAAAACTCCTACGGTGTGAGAATCACTATTTGTTTTTCTATTCCAAAAACAAAATCCTGCTTTGGGGGGTCGTTTTTATGTAAAAAACTGAACATTTTAAAAGTCTGAGGGATGGTATGGTCAATTTGACCGTACCATCCATCAAACTTTTAAACATTGACATGAAACGCCATAATGACGGTTCCTGCCAATGCTTACAATTGTTCACAGGGTTGATGAACATCCCTAGATTTGGCAAAGCGGAGGACCCTCGGCCTGGTGGGAGTAAAGTACTCCACCATACCGATGGTCTTGCCAAACTAGAAATCAGCCCTAAGTATTTCCCCAGTAGCCTTTAATTAGATTTGATAATATGATTCTGAAAGGCCTGTCCTGTGGTCACTTTATGTGCAGGTATCTTGCCTAACCCTTCTCTCCTTGTGCTTGGCTCCTAAAACATTATTTCAAAGTTATGGATACTCTCAGAATAAACAGTTAGCAGAGAGTGGTGTGCTGTCCTTTTCACTTATTTTCATACTGCAAGACTGGGTTATCTTAACCAACAAGAATAAACCAGACACATATTCATCAACCTTCTGAAACTTGTCCGCAATCAATAGCAAAATAATGCAAGACAGAACAGTCAGCACTTAGATTAAATATTGCAAGTATATTCAAGCAATACTTGACTATCACATTGCAGAACACAATAACATAAACTAACTATGCTTTCTATTAATGACAAGTATTAATTTTTGATTGATTGACCCATGTAACTCAGGCAGGAGAACACCCAGTGGAGGTATAGCCTAATATTAATTACTCCATGTAATGGCAGTAGGGGTCCATATTTGGCAGATGCTGAGGTGCTGGTGTGTAGGCACATTAGAATGTCAATTAATGTTGTCCTCTGGTAGCAATGATTAAGATAAAAACATCTTGATGTTAAATCCGCGAAGCCATGTATAGTATACCTTTTTTACTTTAACATCATTTAAGCACAATAGATTTTAGTGAAGTGTGTTCAATCCTTTTCTGAAGTCAAATCGGTTATCCGTTGAGCCAATGGTTCAACAGTCTCTGTTCGAAAGCATGCAGGGAGCTAATCAGATGCTTACATGCCATGTCTTCCTTAGGGACCAGCCAGCCATTATCAATAGTAGAAAGCAATACAAAAAAGCTATTGAAATAGGAAAGAAAAATGTGCAGGACAAAGCCTAGATTAGCCTTCTACCAGTGGCCGATAATAAGGGCTGTAAATGTACCTATGTTTAATGACAATACCCACCCGAACATAGAAAACTCTATAAATTCAAATGTTTGGGTGGATCATTTCTCTTAAGTTTTTGCTTCCAAAACTGAGCTAAATGATGAAGAAGGTCCCTCCTATAACACAGTCCAACTAGATATTAACTCCAAGCCTAAGGAAGTCCAGAGAGCTCTAATTAGGTTTGTCCTGGGAAAGTTCCTGGGCCAGGCGGAGTCCCCATTGATGTATATAGGCATCAATCAGAAAAATGGGCATTCCTTCTCACCCAGGTATGTAATGCGCTGGGAAATGGATGTATCCCACCTTCTTGGTCCGAGTTCATAATAATACCTATATATACACAAAAGGCTCTAGACAGGAGTCAAAGGTTTTAGAACTATCTCATTTTTGGATTAGTCAGCCAAATTACTGGGTATAGTTTTCTTGGAGAGATTAATGGATTGGGCAGAGGGAAACAGCATTCTTTCTGGTGCCCAATACGGTTTCTGAAGGATACTGGGACCCATAGAACAATGCACCAACTTACATCTTATAAGTACAAAAATACACGGAAATTAGGCCAGGTGCCCTGTACATGTGCTTAATGGACTTGAGTAGAGCATTCGACCTAGTGAACAACAATAAGCTTTGGAGATGTATGTCTGATTTGGTGGCCCAAATGATATAATCGCACTGCTCGCTCATATGTAAAGCAGGCTCACAGCAAAGGTATGATACAGCAGGGAAGTAACCAACTTCTTTAGTATTCTCTTTTCAATCTATATTAATCCCATAGATCAATAACTTCAATCAATTGGCACTGACTCTACAAAAGCAGCAGCCAGATCAGTACCCATCCTGCTATATGAAGACGATGATGTCCTTAGTCCTCTTAGCCCTAAACCCAGCAAGTCTGCAAATTCTCATTAATTCTTTTAGTGACTTCATGGATAGCATTGATAAACCAGGGCAAGGCCTTTACAATGTCATACAGCATTAAAATAGCAGGCACAAAGCACTCTAGTTACCTGGCCCATAGAATTACAAAAATGGGGAGTTGGAAGAACATAGAGAATCCTGTGTGGCAAATATGGCTGGAAATAGCAAGGTTATCTTTAGATTCACCACCAAGCTGGTATCTAAATGTATCCCAGAAATGATAAAATTATACAATGCCAAAACAGCATCTGCCGCATCATACGGGGTGGGCATACGGCGCATGAGGGACAACAAAATCTTGCAAAAACAGGAAGACAAATTTCTGAAAAGAGTTATAGCAGTTCCCACATCTATTTCAAGCCCCACTGTGCATCTTGCAATACACTAAAGACCCATAGCGATGATTTTAGGATGGAAACCACTTTTACTTTGGCAATTGATATGAGCAAAAATTGAAGGCAAATTAACCCAGGTCATTGTCAGGGACTGCTCTGTCGCTAGAAACATGTGGATAACATAAGATGGCTAACCCTCAATTTGGAACATATTGCAAACCATCAGAGATAGTGACATGCATTTAAGAGAGTCTCCGGAAGAGATAGCACGGAATCCCCCAAAAGTCTGAAGCAACTGGTAGATGAACAAAGTGGGTTAGCCCTTACTACTGGGGAGGAAGCACGACCAACAGTTGCACTTTACCTATCCTATGCCACACACCAAGGGTTTCAGAGATACCTTGACTGGGTAAATAACTCATACCATAGATTTCTCTTCACCACATTTAGCACCTCCATTTTTCATCACCTGGTTGCTTTTCCCATCGGTACAAAGTTGGTACAAAAAAGATACCAATTGCCCCTGTGATACAGAGACAGCTTCATCCACTTCCCATCTAACTATTTTTTGTAAGTTTTATCTCGCGGGTAGAAAACAGTTTTTAAGGCCCCTTTTTCTAAGTGAATGTCTGTTTACATATCAAAATGTGTACCAATACCTGATGCATTTGAATGATATTAAGACCTGTTTTATTACAGCGTCTTTCTTAGGATATATAATGAAAACAAAATAAGCACTCAGGATTACTTAATAGATTAGAAAATATACTGCCTATGATGTGACTTATAGGTCTTACTTGCCCCGTTTTAAATTTATCGCGTCGTTATAAGATTTATGCATTTATTTTTTAATGTGATGTATTTTTATTGTATACATTTTAAACTGAATACGAATGACCAATACCTTTTGATATATTGTTATATCAAATGTTATTTTTATGTGCTTTTCTGACCGGGTTCACATGTGCCGAATGAAGATCATTGACTTGACTATCAGTTAAAACCAGGTTTCTTTGTTCCAATTCTGTAAGCAACCAATTTGAATTTTCTTAAATAATCGGATTTCTTCTGTCAACCTTCATGAAATTAGAATTACATCAGCTAGACTAGATGATGTCAGTCAATATCTGTGTCAGAGGTATGTTACATTTAAAAAGTTCCATTAGGGAAGGTCATATGGACTGGTTGATTTCTAAATCCAGTAAAGTTTTTCAACTCTTTAACTTCTCCCCATCCCCTTTTCAGGTACAAACTTTCTGGTGAGGTTTAAACTAAGTTTAATGAAATACTGATTTTTCTTTATACCTACAATTGAATTTAGGCTGCATCTTATTAAGGCTCACACAGAAAAAGCTTCATAATGTGTAACTACAAGCAGTAGTTAAATCTGCTCTTTTAATGTGTTGGCCCAGCTCTCGTCAATGAATGTAGAGATGGTTCTGTGAAGCTCTACCTTATTTGGGAATCCGCACATATCAACAAGTATTGAAAGCATTTACCCTCCATCTTAGGGGTGATCACCCTCAGCTAACAACCAGATTTGTTAAATGTATTGAAGTTGCTGAGGAAAGGCTGAATGCAAATGCTACAAAATGATATAGTTTCAATTCAGTGCAACCCTCAATGTATTGGGCATCATTTCTTAAATTATAGTGTTTTTATGTAACTCCCCTTAATGCACAGTGTGATTAATAAACAGTGTTTTATCTTCTATAAATGCAGGACCAGAGTTACAATGAGTACAAAGCTTTTTCCACACTTTTTTTCATATTTAATGAATTGTTGATTTAAAACATTTTCCCATGATCTGGAAAAAAGACATGTTTATGTTTGTGATAAAATTCAGTTTTAAGTTTTTGTGTAATGGTTTTAAATACACATACATATATTCATTCATACATTCACACATTCATACATTCACCTCTCCCCATTGACAACTGAATGCATTTTCGATCTGTAGAGTTAATTTTTTCTTGATTCGGCATAATAGGAATAAGCAGCAGCGTTCCGTGCAGGTAAGTTTTGTGTCCTATGTAGAAAGACACCAGGAGCCAGGATGTATATTTATGTCTTCTTTATTCAGTCTTCAGATCAAATTACATCTGTCCTGACTCCAACCAGCCTAGTAGGGTACCATCCCCACCAGGAGCAGCCTGCCTAGCTGCTCAGCCCATCTCTAAACAGTAAGTGCATGGACCGCCGCGCTTACCTGCATGGACCGCCGCTGGGAATAAGTTCAAATATAAACTTAGTGAATGTCGTCTACTCACAGCTTCACTGAAACATTTGTCTCCACTTTTCTCCCTATACTGCCACAGGCTTCACAGGCTGCCACAGGCACACCAGACTAGACATTCATGTTGTCTTCCAGTGGGCTCATATAGGCTTCACATTAAGTAGTTTAAATTACTTTACTGAAATAATCCATTGGATATTCCGGTAAAAAAGCTTAATACTGCTACTGCTGAAACAGTGCCAATAGCCCACCTTCCCCCCATTCACTTGAGCAGAGCTTCGAAGATAAACAAAGCAGTGAACATTCCTAAATATAAGCTCTGAGAAATTAAAAGTGAAATTCGGTTCAGCCATTTCCATGAATTTCTCGAAAGGTTGTAGGAATAGAGGGGAATTCATTATGTAATACTTTCCTTTGGCTGCAAATGTGTGAAGGCATATCAGATGGTAACTTGAGAATGACATTCTCCTCTCCATGTTAAACTTCTGTATGCTATACACACTGTTTGCAGGCATAAAATCCTTGGGAAACATCATTTTCAACGAAGGTTTTTCTACGCGTGACGTTTACTACGAGGCACTTACCTCGCAAACGTCTTTTCCACGCGTATGCCTTCAACGACAGTCTTTACCACGCATATACGTTCTGGCTAGGGGGAGGCGTGGAATTCCTTCCAGTCGTTCAGCGTGGGATTGGGGGGTTGGCGGGGGTCGGCTGGGGGAGGGGCTGGGGGGGCCTGGGGGGGTCTCCCCCCCAAAAATAAACAAAGGAGCGGGTTAATTAAATTTAAAAAAAACGCACTTCAGTACCACCGAGGTAAAAGGAAAGTGCCTCCCCCAAAGACGTGCCGTTACGTCAAAATAGTAGTCCTTTTTTAATTTTGGCAGACGTGTTTTGACGCTTGTTTCGATGGTGGATAGAAGTACGGGCTGCTCGTGAAAGACGGGAAGGTGTCAGGTAAGAAAATATTCTTTATTATTTGTGTTTAAACGAAGGTTAAAATGCGTGGTATAATCCTTCGTTGCAAATTCCAGCGTGGTAAAGCCACTTGCGAACTAAAATTCGCGTGGTATTGCCATGCGTGGAACTTGTATTCGTGGTAACATCATATATTCAAAATCCTTATACTATATGGCAACAGTATATATTTATATATATTTATATATCTATATCTAAAATAGGTCTTTGACTGCTTGAGAGAAGATATGCTTTGCGGATCCAGAGGGAGAATGGTTAGGCTAATTATAGACTACTAAGAGAAAATAGTGAGCATATGTTAGAACCTACGTTTACTAATTTGCATGTAAAAGCATTCCACAATATTACACTTTTCGTTCTGTTTTTGATGGTACACGTTTTCACTTCTGTAATCGTGGTGCAGTCTGCTATCACCGCTTGGATGAGTTAAAACTCGCTTCCTAAAAAACACGTAAGTATCCAGTGTACTGCTATTTCAAACATCAGATTATCTGAATGCCATATGGTGTTTTTTAAGAGAATAACAAGAGTCTGCACAGTACAAAATGCTGGCTCCAGTCTGAAAATCCATCTTCTTACAGCTCTTGTTTTTACTGTCCTATTAAGTTAATATCTGATACTATTCCTCTTAAATGCAGCTGCTTCGGGCTCAGTGAACATGTCCTTTTGACCTTCTACAAAAAAAATGAACAGAGATTTTGAGGTAATAAATCGTTGGGGTTGCGATTTGTTTGGGTACCAGAAAGCAATCCAATCCCGTGTGTAATTAAAGCTGAAGCTGCAAATCTAACTGTTTTTGGCTTGTGGGCCACTGACATTCCATAAAAGCCCAGTTTGAAGCCACGGGGTTATTCTAATGGGCTTTTATGTATAAAAAGTTCGTTTTTATAACATATAAATGAATTTCATTCTAGTTAGCTTAAGAGGCGTGCCTTTGAAAGAGATTCATTTTTAAACGTTTTTATGAATCTCATAACATATCAACTGCATTTTAGCAAACAAGGGACACTGTCATATTGTCTAAACAGTGGGAAATCGAAAATCAATTCAGATAACCATAAACTGTGAGGTAGGGTCTAGAAAACAGACAGGAGCAACCAGCCAATCTGATTACATTCCTAGGTGTATGCAAGTAATAATGTGTTGACACCTGGTTTGTCATTTGACAAAATCATGTAGGAACCTTTAATTGTCTATCATCCTTAATACCCAGAGAACATTTTTATCTAGGCAGATTGTATAACACACAAAAAGCATACCAATAATACTTGCCATCACACGAAGCATGTGATGGGCGCTATTCATTATGAGAACACTCCATAAATCCTTTGCTAAATGTAGCTACCATCCTGTGATGAGACTATTAAGTGTACTTCATCACACTGTCTTGCAAAGCATGAGCTGTTTTGTGACCAAAGGTTATCTCATCACCTCAACCCTGAGAGTGAAAACTACTTGTAGGTGCCCCAGCACAAGAAGCCACTGTGTGGTACCAAATTATTGGGAATTCTCGACAGTTTACTGTTCTACAGGAGTTTGGATAATCTAGTGGCCTATTTTTCCTCCTCATGTATTCTGGAGGCTAGAGAAAATGTACTTGTAAGTGTCGCCTAATAGCTACAAAATATTATAAATAAATAAGGGACATTACCATAATAGCATGAAATATCACACGACAAACACAGTACATACTACCCCTCCTCAAAAATATTAATAGAGCAGTTTTCCAAAACAAAAATTATAGGCTGCCTTGAAAAGCATACAGGTTTACTGCAGCATAGTCCACAAGCTTAACTACTGGTCAAGAACTGACAACACAGAGCAATACATAGTTTTCCACAAAAGCCTCAATAACACACAAAATGAAGTAGCAAAATGCCCTGTCACAACAAGGTGTCATAGCAGTAATCAAAAAGGTACTTGTGGGGAGATCATATGTTTATATGTATGCACAATTTAGAAACTCTTAATCATAGATGTCAGAACAATCCGTATGTACCTACTATGTCATGTCTGAAGAACACTGCTTTTGCCCTACCAGACGTCTGTTTCTAGGTTTGTTGTGGGTACACTGCCTACTTCAAACTCGACTTTTAGACACTTATGATTACCATATTGCCCTCTAATACATACTGACCAATCTCAGAGCGCACATTTATTGCAGCCGAAGACTTTCACCAACTTGAAAATGCCCTGACACCTGACATTTTGGGCCTGTTTACAGTAATGCAAACATGCACTAGTGAAAAAAGTGGGTCCTTTTATCCCATTGGTTAGGGAGTTCCCAGGAGTCACCCCAGTCCATTAGCTAGTGCAAGACATAAATATGGCACCCTGGGGTACCCCAATCAGAACACATTTGGACCTGCAAAAGAGGACTGGCAATGTGAGGAGCCCTGAAGGACTGGACCTGCTCCCCTTTCTACTCAGGACAAAGAAATGGACTCTAAGGGTCAGTTGACTGACCTTGTGTGTGGTTACAGGCACACAACAAGCTGTAAGAGGCCTTTTCCATTGTGTGTGCAGGTGGATCTTGAATTGACATTCCTGGAGGCCAATGCTAGAGTCAATGCTGCCCTTAAAGTACTGCCCCGGTGGTCCTCTGGGACTTAGAAGTGACCCACGGAAGCTGCTCCGGAAAACTCCGACAATTTGGGACTTAGGGCTGATATTGCGTTAGGTGGACGGAGTGTATTCTGTCACCATGGCCAAGTACTTTTCTCCTGCCATGGTGAGGGTACTCTGCCTACCAAAGTCAGAGATGTCGGCCACCTAGCGAACATCTCTTACATTGCCATTGCTGCAGTTCCTGCAAATGCATTGGAAATTTGATGGGCGACTCTACCACCATGACAGAATGGTATGTAAAAATATCAAAAAGTTTTGTTTAAAAAACAATAAACAAAAGCAGGATTTTGTTTTTGAAAGAAAAGGAAAACAATGAACCCCTTGCCATGTGAGTTTTCTACCATGGTGTGAGGGTCATTAAAAGGTTTTTCCTTTCGCATACTGCCAAGTTCGTACGGCAGTAAGTGAAATCAAATACTAGCCATGTGATCGCCATTCTAAACAGGACTGTGGAGACATTGTCAAACCTCTGATGGCCCTTAGTCCATCAAACCGTCAGAGGTGTAAATAGGTGGAGGAGATGGAGTAATCTCCGCAGTCTACATACATGATGTGTGAGGAACTTTGCTTTGGTGGAGAGGGCACTCCAAGTTCAAAGTCAGAAGGGAACACCTTTGACTGGGATGAACCGGGAGGGTCTGTCTGACACATTCTCCATTGCAGGCAGCCTGAAATTGCACCTAGATCTCAGTCTAACGTGACTATAGACTGCCAATGAGGCCTACCGCTTTTTGGTGCTTTTTCTACTTAAATCTTACAAAATTCATTTCTCTGGGATCCCTTCATGGATTTTTGTCATTTTGTTTACACAAATTTACTCTATTTTTCTAATTCAGATTGTGAATTTTCTTGCTGGGTGTTTTGACTTTATTTCGGATTTGGTATTGCATAACTCCTTTACATATTCCTCTAACTTAAACTTGTCTGCTCTTTGCCATGCTTAACGGGTGGGGGGTGAACTCAGGTTAATTTAAAAACTTTAAAGTTTCACCCTGACATGAATTGTGATTATTCCTTGAGGTGGGCAGTCACTCACCCCCAAATCCTAATCCAATTTCTTACAGCGTGTATGTTGGGATCTTTAAGAGTGCATGTGTCGAGCAGCTTGAAACAGGGGTACAAGAAAGCTGTAAAAGGAGGAAGAGTGCTTAAGATAAGAGCGATTTAGTGAGTAGTTTGAAGTCCTTATGCCATCTCATTGAGGCGATTGATCTTTAGTTTCATGTCCAGCAGTCTATTATGGTGAGAGGATAAGAAATGTGTGCTCTGGTCGGTAGCAAGACCCTGTAATGATGCATAAGATGAATAATTGTACCTTTTTATGTGAATTATTCATATGGGTGGTCAAGTACTTCTTTGGAGGGCGAGTTTATATGCTGTTGGCTTGGTGTGTCTGGACTGGACCAGGAGATTTGGATGAGAGTGAGAGGCTGTTTTAAGAGAAGATGGAGAATACAGGATTCAGACTGTGTGATTGCAGTAGTACCTTTGATTACGTTATGATCCAGAGTACCTTAATTTATGAAGGGATTAAACTAGTTTCTAGTTTTATTCCCCAAGAGGACTGTATGTGATGATGGATGCATGGGGGAGAACATTGCAATGTTTCTAGCCATGGAAGCAGCATTTGGGATCTTCGGGCTATCAGCCAGTGTGTTAAAGATATGGAGGCTGGCTTCTGATATATACATCATGGTCTTCTCATTTTCATAAGGTTGATGTGTTGCTCATGTTTCCGTTTTTGATAGCTGGACAGAGTAAGTTTTTTCTCATAAGAGATGTTTTTAAACTAAAAACAAAAAGCATAGAGTACTGGTCCAGAATGTGTGTAAAAAAGATTATGTATGTTTTAATGGATACCACATTTGTGACTATGGCATTTGTCAATAATTTGGGTTTTCAGGTTGATCATCAAGGCTTAGTGGATTGAGGAAACACTATCAGAACCACAAATCACATTTAGGAGCAGTACACATTTAGGTGTGAAATCGCATCCAGACCACTGGTGCATCATTAACAAAGTTTTGAAACACAAATATGCCCCCATTGCAGTTCATAGATGCTTCAATTCACCGTCCATGAATTGAAATGAGAAGCATTTAAGCAGATGGACTTACAAATGTAATAGCCAGTAGCTCAGAGTGAGACTACAATTTCCCTCTAATTTGATCCGACACCTGAATGGCACTTTCTTCAAGCAATGTCAGAAAAGCACGGACGCAAATAAGCCAATAGCTAAAGAGAGCTTGCACAAAGCCCCTCCCTGTGTATTATTTTGCTTTGATGTCATAAACTCCGGCAGACAGTCAAATTGGCCTGGAGTCACAGTGCAATTTTGGATTTAAAAGCTTCAGAACCCGTACACTTTGAACAGTAAAAATAGGAATACATTTCCCAGTTGGCTAGGTTAGATTCGAATGACAATTGCAATAGTATGGAGAGAGAAAAAGCCTGGGCCAAGGTTAACCGAGAAACTATTCAATCTTTTAAAGGGCAAACATTCTGAGCTTGGCAAAACTTAGCCAGGAGAGGGGATGACATCCTTTGCACAACCCAAATTAATCTAGATTAAAGTGTTCTTTATCTTAATGCACTTTATGGTTTGGTAAGTGTAGACATATTCCACCAAAAACACAGTGGCAAACCTGGATGGAAAATTAAGTTACATGCTCAGTTTTGTAAGGGGTGAATTAGAAACACAAGTAAAATATTTCTCCTTTAAGTAACAATAACATTTGACTAATGTTATACATAACAACAAGGACGAATACATTTGTTGTCTGTTTAGCATTTTAAGGGGCAGGTTTTCTAGAGGCCTTATCTCATATAGGGGCTTGAGACATAGTTGAGGTTTCAATAGCATTTTGCATTGTCTACAAACCTGCAGTATTTCCAGGAAGGGAGCCTTTGTGAGCATGAAGTAAACGCAGGTGTCCTTCAAATGCCACAGATGTTCAAAAACAAAAATACTGATCAGTAACTTCTTTTGGAAGTACAGTCATCAACAGCATCTGTTTTTTTAGGAAGCAACGACAACAGGAAATACAGTTCTTATAACCAGCACATTGTTTTGCATTGTATGCTTTGATTTGTTTAGCAGTTGTCACACACATTGCTGCATTCACAGCAAGATTCCCAGTCAATTGTGAGGTTCTCTGTTAACCTCAATTGATTCATGTGTTTACAGTTACGTGCGCACCACAGTTACTTGCAAACATTTCCCATTTGGAGTGGGGCGTAATCTGACCTACTTGCTTTATGTAAGTTTGCTGCGTGGAGCAGGTTTACTGCACACATTTCCAAGCTACTGCCTTGTTCACTTCCCAATACGCAACATCGTTGAAGTTCTTGCACTGAATCCTCAAGCCTGATGCGGTTTATTCCAAATATAACATCCATAAATATGAATGCATAAATAGCTCCTGTTGCTTGCTCTTTTAGCATCGACTCTTCAGTCTCTCTTTAATTTACTAATTCAAAGCTTGATTTTATTTTACAAGTAATGTGTCTGTTCTTTTCTTCACTGTTATTTAGGGACACCTTTCTTTTGTATGCATCACTGTTAGACCCGGGTAAAGAGAGGCATTTATGAAGCGTGTATAGAAACTCAATTGAACGATACTGTGCACTCCTTTTGTCATTTTAGGAGTACCAGCACTATTTGTGAAATGAACGCACTGCCATGTGTACGTGATTTCTACCTCCACCTCATCAATGTTGGACTTTGTGCCATATTGTAGAACGCCCCACTGATGTGAGAACTGGCCATAAGTCACTTGTGCATTCTCGATTACCGCCTTGTGTCACTCCATCCCATTCCATTGTCTGAATCCCAGTTTAGTATTGATGTCCTTCAGAGTGGACTCCCACTCTTCTGGCTCCAAGTGTTGAATGAGAGTAGCTTGTAATTCTTGAATCTCCTATTCTAGACCCACGAGTCCTGAAGATATTTCTTCAACAATCAGCAAAATTAAATCGAGAGAACGCTTATTCAATATACAATACAAATTTTCCATGAGTTTTTTGTTCATTTTGAACATCATTGGTTTTATTAAGTGTGATGGCGTAAAGGAGTTGATTGATTTCTTTCTCATTAAATATTTGAGTTGCTTAAGTTGTTGAGTAATAGGACCATGTGCGGCCTCAAATGTCCGTACCTCAGGTATGAGTCCATAAATGTCTTGTGCTTCTACTGAACTGTATTCTTTGGTAGAAGCTTTATTATCTGTCAAATGTACAATGTCTTCAAATGACATTGTGGAGCAACAAGTAGCTATATTGGGCTGAAAGTGACTGAAAAGGTAGAGGAATAACAGCTGGTATGCACTCAATTAATCAATTAAACAAAATATGCTGCAAATTCAAACAATAAAGAAAACACCATGCCGTTCTGTGTGCACCCGAAGAGGAGGAACAGCCCGCCTCCTGCTTAAAAAGAGTACAATGCTAGGCCTAAGGTCATAGCCTTCAAGTGCACTACCCTACGGTACCTTGATTTAGTTTTACAACTAATGTGTATAAATGTAAAAATCAAGACTCTATGTTTATTCATTTGTAGATTTCCCTGAAGAAGGGCAGTTGTTTATGCCCGAAATGCATTGGGATTCTTTTATAATCTGCATTAGGCTCGCAACCAGCATTTTGATCATAGATTGAAGTTCTCTACGGGAGACTCATAAAGTTTGCTCAATAAAATAAGAATTTTTGAAGCTACTATCAATATTCTTTGAATTATTGACTTTGGATATTTTGGTTTCTGATTAGTATAATTGTTATGTACTTACCTGTCATATTAGATTACTCGGAATAATATGCGATATACACCATTGGAGTGTTTTGGGGTAGTGCACTTGAAGGCTATGACCTTAGGCCTAGCAGTGTATACTTTCTAGAAGTGGCATTTTCAAATACACCATTTAAAAAGTATCTACTTAAAAGATGTGTTATTAAATCCTGAGTTCAGAAAATATAAATGTAATTTCTCCATCATATCCAATAGAAAGTTATACCTTTTAGATGTTACAAAGCAACTCCCATGTTGGCCTATGGGACATATAGCCTTTAGTGAAAAACTAAATACACAGTATTTCGCTATCTGGACATGGCACATACACCAGCACATGTCGTACCTTTCACATACACTGCATCTTGCACATGGGGGTACCATGGACCTACCTTAGGGGTGCCTTACATGTAACAAAAGGGAAGGTTAGGGCCTGGAAAGTAGGGACACTTGCCGGTTGAAAACTGTGCACGCAAACACTGCAGTGGCAGGTCTGAGATACATTTGAAAGGCTACTTCTCTGTGTGGCCGAATAAGGGCTGCAGCCCCACTAGTAGCATTTGATTATGGGCCCTGGGTACACACAGTGCACTATACTAGGGGCTTATGAGTAAATCAAATATGCCAATCATGGATAACCAATCATAATAACTATGTACATAGGGAGCATATGCACTTCAGGACTGATTAGCAGTGGTAAAGTGCCCAGAGTCCTATAGCCAACAAAAATAGGTCAGGAAAAATAGGAGGAAGAAGCAAATCTTTGGAAATAACCCTGCAAAAAGGGCCGTTTCCAACAGGTGTGTAGGACCAATTCAAATTAGGGCTTTTTTCCCATTCTTGCTTGCATTAGGCCCACTGCACCCTTGCAGTGCCACTGTTACTGCAGGTCTCATATTAATGGCCCAGGGGGTAGGAATATTGATGCAGAGCAGATACCTTACCCTGGGCCTCAGAGAAATGGCAGGGAGGAGGATGGAGCAATATCAAGTCCCGTTTTGTTAACAAATAGCAGCGGAGACAGCCCGCTTACAAGGAAGTAGCTTGTAACTGCTATTAGCGAAGCAGGTGCAGTGGCACTGGGGCTCAGAAGTGTGAGGGGCATATTGATTCACAATTAAGGCTGTCTTCCTTAACAAAAGGGGCATCAGGGCTCATATTCCACAATAGCATTAGAATAGGGAGAACCCTTGGTACAGAGGGGACAGTGTGTGGAAGCTAATTATATTTCTAAATGGGACAGAGAGTTCCTGTCAAGATTGGAATGATGGCAAGGCATAGTGCAGAAGGGGTGAAAGAGGTGCACGAGACAGAATACTAATTAGGGCGTAAGCTATCATTAGTGAAGCAGGTACTGTTGTATTGTGGCCCGGATGGGGTAGGAGCATCAGTGTTTGTTGATTGATTCCTGTTTTTATTTGATATATTTACTCCTTTCTAAGTCTCATGTTTAATGTGCATTCTGAGCTACAGAAACATACCCCTTAAATGATCTCACAAGCCCAACTCCCTGCACTTAGCTCCTCCCCTCGAGATCCTCCAATCCTTGCTATATAGCTTTGGAGCGGGTCCCGACTTCAAAATATTTAGCTTAAGGGGACTCAGAGCAAAAAAGCTGGAAGACCTCTGCTTTATAGGTAAAACAGGTTATGCTTTTCACACAAGTGCTGGAAAATTATAACCTTTGCGATGACTCATGTTGCAAAAGGTAAACTTGCAGAGAATAATTCTACATACATTTGCTACTGTGCATTAGAAACTCTGCAAAACATAAACCTGCAGAAAAAAATCTGCATACATTTAATACCGTGGCTGGTTATGTTAAGAGTGAAAATTATGTCAGAATGCTGCGGAGATGTGGCGGTTTTTCATGAGAGATGCATGCGCTATGGCACAAAGGTGACCCAGCAGTGTCTAGTCTAGGATTTGTATAGAGGTACACTCTTTGGTACAAACGTATTAATATATTTATATTATTTGCAGAACAAAAAGTAAAAAAATGCTATAACACTATTATTAACTTAACATTAAAATCTGAAGTATAAATTGCATAATAAATTCCCACCTAAAGTAAGAAATACGGTTTAATATGCATGAATAAAAAATAAAGTGATGTATAGAATTATTTCAAATTGTAATTATATTGTAATACAAATATTGTTACATTAATGATACATTAATGTTTACATTCAAATAAGATATTAATATATTTTGTAATACAATAAGAAATGTGCACTATTTGTATCTATGTTTAACATTAAATTATATGCATTTGTATTTTTAACTATTTTTTATTCCTATGGGATTTTATCTTAATTCCCTACCTCTATTATTTTCTGATGGGGGGTGAAACAGTGCCAGTATTTGGACATGTATGGTGTTAGGCTTGCTTCGATTGTTTTAAGTACCAACTTACACTCGGATTTTGTGAAAGTAAAAAGCAGTGAATTTTCTCAAAAAGTGTGAATTATCTTTGTAAATCAGGGCCTTTGTCTTCAAGCCCAGGGTCTCCTCTGAACTTCAGAACATGACATGGTGTTAGAAAAGCACAATGTTGCTACTGGCTGAGAAATGTGAAGAATTTGTTGTCTGCAGCACCATCCCAGGTGCAGTCCCATGATTACAGGCCAAACCACTTCTGCCGCAGAGCAGGCTTGGAGAAGAATCAAGTCACGTCAAGACGCCTGTTCAAGAGTTCGAAATGTGCAAAACAAACATTTTGAAATATACACACTGAGGAAAGGACAAACAACATTGCTTTCTCTTGTCCATTTTTTTACCCTTAAGTCAAGTCGAGTACAGGGCCATCACAGGGCCCCCTCTGAAGCTCTCTCTGTGGTTTAAAAATGTGAATGAAGTAGGAACTAGTGGGTATCTGAGCCCACCATTCTTGATGCTCGATCAAATGCGAAGGTAGCTGTAATGTTGCCATTTTGGGGATTTATTGTCATTCGTGGTCTTCATGATATTTCATAAGAAATGTCAGGACATGCCTCTTCTTTCTTGTAATGTTGGGATACGCTGTTTCTCTTATCTCCATTCCTACTGATAAGCGAAGTGTACAATAATAGCAAACTTCAAAGAAAAGCTTCCTTCCTCCACATTTTTTACATTTCAGCAGCGCTCACTCCAGTCTAAGTACAGACAAAGGAAATGTGTGTACGAGTGTAATTATAGCAAACTCCCAGGCATGTTTGTTAGTACTGTGAAGTTCTCTGTTTCCTGTAAAGTTAAAAAAAAAAATAGTAGGGCCTGCCTCACAAGGGGAAACTTACACTTCTGGACTTCCCTAACTTTTTATGTGAGGAGACTCAGCAGTTGTAAAGATACTGCCAGTAAAATATCTTTGTGAAGAGCGAAGAATCGTAAACTTACACATAAGTGTAGATTTACCTCTGTGAATCAGACCTGAAATGTCTTAGATAAGCGTGTGCCTTGCTACCTAAAATTAGGTCAACTGGGAAAGAAGTGCGTGAGAATGGGAAACATAGTCTAGCATCAAACCACTCAACCATCATACCTCAACACTCAAGGTATAGTATGATCAAATGTGTGAAAATGGGATTTATTCCTGTTTTCATTGCTCTATTGCAAGATTATTCCCATATCTTATTTGAAAGTTGAAATGAAAATAGCATCCAGGAATGCGGTAAACGTACGTGCCCTCAAGATCCCCCTATAGCCATTTTCTCCTACGTGGGAATATATCATGCATTGTGGGATACGCATTATGACCATCAAAACCCCCCTTCCTCTGCCATTTTGAGAGATTATTTTATTAACAGTCTCCACATCGCAATGTTTAATTTGTGTCTGTGTTTTCCGGTGCTTTGCATTTGAATGACGACAGAGAGCGCCTATATTTGTAGCTTGTTTCTAGCTTCATTTTAGTTAAATATAACTGTCTATTATATATTTTTAAATGATAATGCTACGACGTTTAGACCATGCCCCCTTTTGCAGTGACCTGGAATAGTCCAAAATAGCACACTTGCTTGAGAGTGATCGTTAGTGTGTAATGATGGGGCTGGCATTCAGCAGTAGTGACAGGAGCTGTGAGTGGTGCCAATTGCAGCAGTTGTCTTTTTACCTTGGCCTTGGCACTTATTATTATTTTTTTTTTAATTAATAACTGTCACAGTGACTGCTGAAAACTAAGATGTAAACTACATTCCTTGAGCCCTTTTTATTCTTTACTTTGACTAATTATTTTCATATATGTGGACAGCTAACCTGTTATGAAGCTAGATAAACTATTCCACATGACAAAGAAGACAAGTGCTACGGTTGAATGCGGAATAATTGTGTGTTGGGACCACATTTTCTTAAGCTGTATATTTGGGGTCATCATGGGGCGACGAGGTGGCCAGAAAACTCCAGGCTGGCCTCATAATTAGGAGTGAGCTGCTTCTGGCACACCACTTCTGAATATACCAGTCAGATGATACATGACTGTCTTGTACTGAAACCCATTAAAATATCCCGGGAATGCTGAAAAAAGTACAGTTCAGTGACAGTTGTAATATGAGTGGTACATTTCTGGTACCTACATTTGTGACATTACTTCCACCCTGCACGAGAGGCATGATGAACATGCCTACATGGGCATTTTTTCCCTGACAAAGCTCTCGCCGGCAGGGTTCATCTCAAAGGGATAAAAACAGCTCCAAGGCAAGGACTCCAAATTGGGAGGTGAACATGAGGTATTTTTTCAGCTACATTTACAGATTGGTGACCTGTTCATCAAACCCCAGATCTCCCCCATGTCTTTAGGACAGGTTAAAGTCACCAGAACAATTTTTGAAGGTCACTAAAAAAGATTGCTTCTTTGAGATCCCTTTTCTAGGAAATTACTAAATGAATGTCTTAAATAATTATGATAACTGGTGTTAACCACTTTTGCACCTTTTGCCTGCTTGGGAAAGCATATACACAATAGGGCAGGACTGAATTGGTTATTGGTTATGGTGAAAAGCCAAAGCTCAAGGATATACAACTGGTCTGTTTAATGTTAAAAGTTATGATAAAGGCAGTAGGCCTGATATAGTTATTTTTAAAACATATAATAATGCCAATGGCATTTAGGGATGGATTCATATGTTGCTCAATCTCAAAATAGGAGTTTAATTTCATGAAATCTCGCAGATTATTGTAGTAGGTGAGGGATTTGGTATTGGCGACCCCCTGACCAACCCTGAGAGTACAGAATTCTCACTTTGATAATCCTTCTTAGGCTATATTCGGAGGGGTTATGTAAAGTTTTACCAAATGCACTTTATTACTGATTGCCTGAAGGTTGCCTTGTGGGAACGATTACATGCAATACTGTAGGTCTGAGTTGGTTATGGTGATAAACCAATGATAAAGAAAGGCTCTAGGCCTGAATTGTTAACTTGTCTGATCTGTTTATTATAAAATAATATGACAAAGCCAGTAGGGTGTTGGCTTATGTATAGTGAAAAGCATGTGTTACAGCCAAGGGGCCTTTAAGGGTGGCTTGGTATTATAGTGTGCTAAAGGACATGGACCATTTGTCTGTGGGAAACATTATGCTCAATATAGCAGGCTTGTGCTGATTATGGTGTAAAGCTAATTTAATAGGCCTGATTGGTACAGTTGGAAAGCATATGGCAGGTGCCATATGTCTGATATGCTTTTTATGAAACCTTACACCAAAGGCGGTCGGCCTGATTTATTTATTATTAAAATGCAACGATAAAGAAAATTGCCCTTTACTCGTGGATTGTTTTTCGGTCTTTAGACAGGTATTTTGCTACACGGAATTTCACAGTGATAGTACTTGTTAGACCTTGTAATAAAAGGCACTAGCAGGCTTACGTGTCACAAGCTTGTAAAAACAAACAAATTCCTAAAATTATTTCTAATCTGCTTCTATCCGTGACAGCAACCAGCATGGGACAATGGGTTAGTCAACTTCAGCCAGAACCACTAGCCGTGTTGCCCTATGAGTGACAGCATTTTGCCCAATCGTATGTGCACATCCATCTTAAAACGAGTGTGCCTCAGTGCCACGATCGGGGAGCCAGTCCCTTATTCACCCAATTTCTCCTTTTAAAGCTACCGTTTAATTGTCCTCTCCTCTTTTTTTTTAAAAGTGACAGATGCAATGACTTATTTAGTGCCTAAACTTATAAGTGACTGAAGAGGCACGCTATTTGTCAGCCAGACCTTTTGCCATTTTCAATGAGTTTTTTTAACTTGCTCTTTCTCAGTAAGTTTTTTTGCACCAACGTGCCTATAGGCCTTATTCAGAGTTTGGCCTTGTGGGAGCGGGACCACACCGCTCCTGCACTACCATACACATGTAGGAACCACCCGCCAGACCAGGAGGTTTTTCCTGTCTGATGGGTGGATATTTGAAGTTCTAAGGGCGAAACCTACTAAATAGGCACCATAATGCGAACATCAAAGGCAGTACCTGCACGGCATGGACTGCACCAGTCCATGTCATGTAGGTACTGGTGGGTATACACACACAGGGGGCCCATGTTGTGGATGCCCCTCCTGGGTGCATCCACATGGTGTGGGGCACCAGGGGGCACCACCATGTAAAGTGTGCCAGTGAGAAAACTCGTAATATACTTGGCGGGCCGCAGATGCCCCGCCAAGCACATTGTGGCCTCAAGACCTCCATGCAACCTCCAGGAAATGGTGGTTCCCTGGTGGTTGCGGTAGATGTGGTGGTCCCACAGCAGCCCGACCGCCCTAGTCATAAAAGGGCAATTGGGACACTGCCAATGCAAGTCTTGTGTCATAATAATGCTTTTAAAAATGTCAACCAATGAAATTAACGTCAGGCTTTTGTTTTTACTCTAAAGATAATGACCCATAGTTTCTTCAAATAGTAAATACATTTCTATTGAATAAAATAGTGAATAATTATCTGTAGAAGACAGACATTAATATATTTAATTGTCCCCTTTACTGTGATTTAGGCTTAGTTCTCTTCCCCGTCTACATTTCTCAAAACAAAGCTCACTTGGGCAATGGTCGACGATACATTCAGAAATTGTAACCAACTATGGACCAAACAGGACCATATGAGTAATCCCTACACACCTAACAACAAAAGGAATCTTTAAAAGGGTGAAACACAGAGGAATCACCTAGGAGTTCAGGGTCTCAGGCAATAGAATTCACTGACTCCAAGGACAGTTCCACACCTCTTGTACATAAGGAAAAGTCTAAAAATTGAACTGTTTCCGCATGCCCTCTAAATGGTCACTGACTGGACTCTAGCTTCCAATTCGCAGTACGTACTTCTGACCAACAATAGAATTTTGAAATGATCGAAAGGCAACTTATAACACCCATTCCTTAGTAATGCAACAAATACATATATTTCTCTAATACAGCTACCTAACCAAAATATTTCATGAGTGGAATTGGTCATCGTCTCGTCTTTATCATTTGGTGGGTATAGTCACAAAAGATTAAGCTACCCTTCATTCTAAAAACATTTTACTTTTTTCGGTGGCATCCCCTATGAAACTATCACTGTCTCAATGGATTGTGGCCCTGAAACATTTATTTTGCAGTGTATAAACTTCTCTAAAACGTATTCTAGAAAAAGCAGGTTGCCTAAAAGAGTGTTATTCAAAGGCTTATCTCAAAAGTCTTATTGTAAGTATGTGATGTACACAATGCACAATGCAGACATGAGATACAACATCACAGCAAGTGAGTCGCCATCAGGCGCGGCTACTGCAGGTAAGAGTGGTGAGGTGGTGGTGCGGGCGGGGGTAAGTCGACAGACGACAAAATAGGTAAAATCATTTTTTTTAAAAATTAAAACCACTTACCTTGCACTCGCCACGTCGCTGACTTGTCGATGCAGCGAGGACAGGGAAAGTGGATGTATTTAGTTATTTATTTTATTTTCCCTATTCCGTTGTCTGTCGACTGCCCCCCGACACGTCCCCACTGCTCTTACCAGCACCATCTGTGCCTTGTCAGCATATGTAGAGAGGAGACCGAGACCAGGTTATGATGGGAGTGTCAGCTGGTGAGCACTAGTGTTATGCAGCGATGCCCTCAATGCTTTATAGAGCATTTAGGCCCCGGTTGAGAACTGCTCATTAAATTCCAACCCATGCATAAACACCTGTTTACGCATGCAACGGAATTATGAGATTGGTCTTATTTAATGCATCTGATAATTATTTGATGTAGTAAATCACTCAACATTCTTTAAATTTTGGCAGGTCAAACCTGCCAAAATTTAACAAGGAAAAGCATACGGTATTTACCATATAATGTGGATTTTGGTGCGCTAAACACCAAAATCTGCATGTTATCTTTCCAGGTGCGATAAATAGCACCTACACTTGTAATCAGGCCCTATGTGTTTGCTCTATGCTTTGATATTCATTTGTTCCAATTCACAATGGGGGAGTGGACAGTAGCCTGATAGAATCACCAGGTGCTAAAACTCCACCTAGTGATCACATTTCAAAGCGAGCTATTTCATCTAAAATATTTTATTTCATTCCCATCCCTAATAAATGAGAAACTACTCAAAAATTATGTTGTTATGCTCATGCATTGATATGACCTTGGTTTACTTTGTGACTTCCCTACACATAACTTACATGAGCACAGACCAGGTGTATATGATTTTGTAGACCAGGGACGTCCACACAGAAACAGTGGGAATGTCCGTGACCAGTCCTACGCTCTGTCCACCCAAAAAGGTGCAACAAAATAATGCCTGCTCCTGCGGCCTATAAAAACAGGGCTTGAACAGTCTGTGCTGTTTTGGTTGCGTGCACATGAAAATATATGTTGGGTATTACCCCATAAAAATATTAACATCCAATTCTTTATCATAACAACCCTCCTGCTTTATCATCTCCCATTGCTGGTGCTACTGAATTGGCTGTGCTCAGACTCAAAAAACCACTGTACGTTTACTCCAGGATGGGTTCTGTAGTTTCCAACTAAGCAATAAACTGTATGCTCTACTGTGAGATGTAAAAGGGACAATATTGGGTAGATAGAGATTTATATAACTCGTGGTTGGTAGTTTGACCTCCCTTCAGTTGCCATTAGGTGGGGGTATGAAAGGTCAACCTGTTTGTCTTTCTTGGTAGCAGAGATTTTGTGCCATTAGTGCCATTGGTGCCTTCCACCATAGATGCATAGATGACTCTAACCTAGGTCAATGCACATGTATTAGCATGGTGTTTGTGGTGCCACCACTGTGTGAATGGAGAAAGTCTATTCTTGCTAAACAGAACGCAAGTGCTCAAAAAGAACTGTGTGTGTTAAGGTATGCACTGCTTTACATATATCAGTTTCTGCTCAACATCTTGAATGCAAAGAGTAAAAGTACAAAATATAATAAAGGCAAATAATGTGTGATCGGGGGAATGCATACTTTATTATGAAAGTAAAATATTTGGATACAAGCATTGGCAAAACTAACGGTTCTGGCCTTGACAAGCCGTTGCACTTGTTATTTTTGTATTTCATTATGAGTCACAAATATATCAAGAAAAAAATAAAACATGCTGTCACCTAAGTGTGATAGCCCTGTGTTTGCAATAAAAAACTTTAATTAAAAAGACATACGCTGATTTGGATGTTTTACTAGTGATAATTTTAACGACAATTCATTCAGTTGTGCTATGTATCACCACTTATCCAAGTACTCAAATCACATTAAATGTTCAATGTTACAATATGAGAGCACTTATAACAGCTCTTTAAAAAGTAGATGGAAAGGAAATCACCAATTAACTAGAAACCACAAATGTGGCAAAAGAAATAGCTGATGTAAGGAATTGGCGTATTAGTTGCGAGGGTTGAATACCCACCTCAAATAATAACTACAGAATTAACCATCAAAGCCACTAATGTAAGATCAACCAGCCCCTTGTTATGTCACAGGACAGGCTTAATTTAGAGACAATGAGTAAAATATGTATGCAGTATTCAGACAGTAATAAAATTAAAACAAAATACAAGAAAATCCCAAAACAATTTGGAAAACAAGTCTATTTTAAAAAATAAAAATTACACCAAAACGACAAAAATCAAATAAGTAGAACCGGAATTATGAATTTTAAAAATGTAGTGTTCAAAATAGCTCTAAAAAGTGTTATGTGCTAACCATGATCATCTAATTGCGATTGACTGGGACAAGGGTTGGGTTTAAGGTTGACGTTAATGGATTGCAGGTCCGACACGGGACCAGGTTTATCCCAGCGAAAAGTTTCACCTTTAGACTTAAGCTTTTGGAATTGAATTAAAAAATCAGCAGGGTAAGGGAGCAGGCTGAGGCTGAAGAAGTCTCCATGTCTTTGGTTAGCCACTGGCCAACAACTTGGTGAAACCATTGACATTTGCCGGGAAAGCTCTGAATGAGAGAAATTTGAAAATCGTTACCAGAGATGGTCCCTATCTATGGGGATACTGCTCACATCTTCCCCTGGTGAACATTTTTACCATGAACCTGGATACCTTCTCGGCGAAGTCTTGCTGTATCAGATTTGCTGCTGCAGAGACAAATATAGAGGGAGCAACCTGAATATTTGTTCAGTGGCAAAGCACCTTTGTTGGATCAGCTTAGCAGGTTGGTCCCATTTCCCCACTGGTACTCAGAGCTAAAAGTTGCCAAATTGTTTCTATGTCCTGGGTTTCAGGATGTTTTTAGAAGAAATACAGCCAAGGGTCCAGGACCTTGTGGACAGCACTTGGGTCAAGATACACTCCAACAGGGAACAGCAGCAGTGTCCAGGTAAGGTCCAGGAAACTGATCAGCTGGGAAGGCAGAAAAAAGGGCTCTTGAAGCTTGTTCTGCCCCTGTGGCCCAATCAGGAGGTCAGCCTTATGACTGCTGAGTCCAAATCTTTGCCTTGAGTAGAAGAAAGACAGTATGTTCAGTCCTCTGGCTCTTCTCATGTGCAGACAGCAGATCCAGTACTCTTCTGTTCTTTCACAAGCCCATAAGTGTTCTGAGGAGGGTACTTTGGGTGCCCCATGTATGCCCAGTGCCTGTCTGTGGGTGGTGAAATCACCTGGCCACATCCAAACCATTGAGATAAATATTCCAAGTGTTTACCCTTCCAATATTTGCAGCCCTTCCTATGTGTTTTACTGCAGACAGTCCCAGTGTCCCTCTCTTACCAATACCAACATGGCAGAACTATTCTTCCCAGGTACAGAGCTCCTGTGCCCATCCCACAGGTGTGGCCAGGGAAATGGGTAACCGCTCCTCTGTCTGTGGGCACTCAAATATGGTTCTGGGGGAATCACCTCTCCCACTGGGCCTGGTGCCTGACAGATAAAGGGGACAAAGGACGTGAGTAAGCCCAGGTGTTAATTACATCTGTCTGTGACAGGGAAGGCCCTTTGAAGTTAATTAAGTTACTGGGCACAGCCCAGATGGCAAGCCTGGCAGAGAAACTGTACACCTCCCCACACCCAACGCCTTTAGCTCGGTGGGAAAGTTCAAACCTGATTAAGGGGGCTATTCAGCTCCTGTGTGAGAGTTGAAAGTTTGTGCACATGGGCTTATAGAGGTTTAGGCAGGTAACAAGCAGCTTTTAAAAGAACCTGTTCTAAAGCATGTATTACAAATCGGAGTTCACCCAGGAATTGGGTTTGTAATACATATTTTAAAAAGTCCAAGAATCAATTCAATTCTGTGGCTGTTTCCTAAGCCAAAAAAGCAATATTAAAATTAATACTGTACCCCAATGCTTTTTTAAGGTATAATTAACCTTGTTACAGTGAAAATAGCCATTTGGGACTTTTCACCGTAAGGACGCCTAACATTAAACTTTTACATATGATTCTCTTAAGTATCATGCAGCCTGCTTTAATGGGCAGTAAGGCCTACATAGGAGTCAATTATTGTTATTTAAAAGGAGGTTTTCAGCCAGCCAAAACCATCAGCATTGTGTTACGCATGGCAGGTCTGCAGCAATGCTTGCCTTGTCTATGAAGTGGGTGGCACAATGTGTGCTGCAGCCCACTGGTGACATTTACCTTACAGGCTCTGGGTACCCTTTAGGGCCATATATTAGGGACTTGTAGGTAAGTTAATTATGTCAATTTTGAGCATGACCATTTTTTCAGGTTGAATGGTGGAACACAAGCATTTTAGCACTGGCTAACACAGATAAAGTGAACAGAATACTACAGCCAGAAAAAACGGTCACATCAATAATCTGGCGGAGCCCCACCCAAAAAATTGTCATTTCCAAAAGCTGGCACTTAAAGTTAGTATGAAAGACTAAAACAATAAAAAGTACACATTGAACCTACTTTGTTACAAAAGTGAAAGGAACTATTTTTCCGTAGGTGTTACCACTGTGGACAGTCTTAGTGCAGCTACTCAAAGTGAAGGCAGCCAAAGGATAAAATGGCAGACCGACTGTCCCACGCTTTGTGCTGTGTTGGGCAGAACAATGGATGATGCCTCCTGGCCAAAAGGTCAGCTTTATATGCATCTTGTGTATGAATGTTTTGATAAACAGCTGGTTCCAAAGCATGTCCTAAACCAGCTCTAAAAATGAGGTTTTTGACTGAAACTCTCTTTGGGACATCTTTCTGTATCACCTCAATCACCAGTCAGTCTGTGCAGAGGTTTCAGAACACGGAGGGAATATGACTCGCATAAGAATATATGTGTAAAGGTTTGCACAGCTGATTATATGAAATGCGATTGATCCTAAAACATACATTTCAACTACTAATGAGCATGTGTGCAAAATATAGCGATGCTACATTCTGAAGCATTCTAAATTAGAGAAGGGATTTATTTTCCTGAAAGAGTTAAAACCAAGGGTTTCATGTTTCTACACATTTTTTCCTGTTTATGTAACGTCTGGTCAACTGCATTCTGACATAATTACATTTCCTTTCCTAAGCCAAATTCATCAAGGTGTACTAACTGTGTTAAAACAAGTATTTTTGAATTGCACCGTTCCCACTACAATGTGACTTGTCTCCCGTTCCCTGGATATATATTTTACGACGTGCTATTCAAAACCTCACTTGACCCCTATGCCCATATGATGCAAATTTCACGTAGTACTGCATGGCATTCCAAGGGTTAATCTAAGCAGCCATCTGTTGTAAACCACACTTTTTGAAGCAGAACTGCAAAAACAAATTCGATCCCTGCTAAAAGAACCCTTGGTCACTAACACACTACATCAGAAAAATTGCTATTGGGATTTCGTTTCTTAATGCTACATTCCCCCGTTCCCCTCATACAAGGGAATTTTTAGTAGAATTTTGGAAAATTACATCTGCGAGTTCCTGAAATCGCACGTACTTGTTGTAAATATTAGTTCAGTTGTAAAATATGTATGATTTATGGGTGAAGCCATTTACTAGAATAACAGTATCTACTAACTTAACAGAACACTCTCTCTGAGATATGGCCAGAAACATGGGCAGTTATTAAAGTGGTATATCACGGTATGCGAGCAGACGGGACAATCAGCTATATTGATCTTGCTGGACCTGTCTGCCGCTTTCGACATGGTCAACCCCAAGGTCCTTCTGGCAAGGTTGGAGGTGGTGGGTGTGGTGTTGTGGCTTCACTCCTATCTCTCCAAACGACGTCAGGCAGTAGCCCTACGCCCCTTTCAATCCAAGTTCACCGAGATTCGACATGGGGTCCCTCAGGGATCTGCAATCAGCCCTATATTATTCAATGCGTACATGCATCCCTTGTTGCCCCTTATTAAGTCCCACGATATAGGCTTGGTGAATTATGCTGATGATATTCAGCTTATTCTATCCCTGGAGGGGGATCAGTCAACCACTTTAGGTAATTTCCATGCCTGTATGCAGGACGTGGTACACTGGTTGAAAAATAACTCTCTGCAATTTAATGCAGACAAAACTGAGATTTTATGCTTTGCTGGTGGGAAAGTGCCATATTCTCTTCCAACTGACTTTTGGCCCATTCCCTCTGTTGCACCTCTGGTATCCTCTGAGACAGTTCGCAAATCTGGGAATCCGTTTCAATGAGAAGTTGACCCTGGAAACTCACGTCAACAAGACTGTTGGGAGCAGTTTCTCCCTTATCAGGGTACTTCCGAAGATTCTCCCAATGCTACCAACACAGGCACTCGCACTGGTGGTAAGGAGTGCCATTATGAGCAGGCTGGACTATTGTAATGCCTTGTTGCTGGAGTCTCCCAGGTATTTAATTGGGAGACTAGAGAGAATTCACACTGGCGGCTAAGCTGGTTCTGATGAGACCTCGGCGGGCCTCTGCATCCCAGGCCCTTGCAGAGCTCCATTGGCTCCCAATACTGCAGAGAATTCAATTTAAATCACTCTGTATTGTATTTAAGGCTCTGCACTGTACGGGGCCCAAACCGTTGCAGAACAAATTTGGTTGGTATGCTCCCATTCGTAATCTCCGTTCGTCATTGGCCAATTGGGTGAAAGTACTCAGGACTAGAAGGGCAAAATTGTGGCCATGCTTTCAGCGTTGCAGCAGCACGGCTTTGGAATAGTCTCCCCATGGAGCTGCGCCGATGGAAGACCTATTGCAGTTCCGAAAGAAAATAAAGACCTGGATCTATCTAGAGTATAACATCAGTCTTTCTCCTGGTCTTAGTGCACCACTGTCTCCCTCTGGATTTGATGTTGACAGGTCTCACGTCTCTCAGCGCCGGGATACCCGTCGGGTCACAGTGCGCTTTATAAGTAGTGATAACATTAACATGTTCATGCAGAGACAGTGCTCTTGAGGGCTGGTGTATTTACTGAGAAGTAGGACACGACAACTCAATTCTACTTGAACAAAGATAGCAGAGAGAGAGAGAGACAGCTTGGTTACCCTGTTCCTGGTTGGGGACAGGTCCAGCATTGGGTGGGTTATACACCTCCACCCAAACCCCTCCACCGAAATTTAGGGGAATTGGGCAATGTGAGAAATACAATTTCAGAAGGGAATTTGCTAAAAGTCAAAAGATTTACAGGCAGTTAAGAAGAGCACTAGGAAGCTATTAATAGAGACAAGGAAATACCTACATATAAGTTAGGAAATAACTGCTACAGCAATAAGTGCCTCCTGCACCCAAGTATACTATACCATCAGCATCATGCATTCAGAACTATATTGAAAGTAAATTCTTGAAATTGAGCACTAAAGTGTTAACTTCTTATACATGTCTAAGCCAACATGTGGTTTGCTACTCCACAATAACAAAGTCTTTCACATGATATAACTTCATTGTACTCCTTGTTAATATATATACTAGTATATGTTTTGGATCTCTCTCTTGGCCATCAATTGTTTGTCAAATCCTAGGCTGACAACACAAATAAATATCACATTTTCCTCTAATTCGGCTTCCATTGGTGACTTTTAATAGCTGGTGCCCAGTATTGAATCTTGGATGGTGCCCAGTACTGAACCTTGGATGAAAGAAATGTTCATAGTTCTCAATTACAGCAAACCAAATATTATTATCATAGCTAGAGATAAGTCCTCACTGACAACTACTTAAAATCGGCGACCTCGACTTTTAGCCAGTCAATAAAGTGAAAAAACTTGGTAACCCTTTGGACGCTGATGACTCCTTGCCTCACATGCTAACTCACATGTCAAAGGCTGTTTTTATCACCCAAGAAGGAAGAAGAACATTCTGCCTCATCTCTCTCCCACAAATATTTCTCTTGTGGTTAAGGTTGTGGTGTGGGCTGGAGTAAATGCCCAGCCAGACTACAACGTGCTCTGTTCTGGCCATCCTAAGCCATTTCTTAAGTGGTCACAAAGTCACTGATGCACTGTTTGCATACAGCAGGGTGAAATCTGATGTGGCATGGTGGGTTATGCAGCTGAGCGATTGCCAGTGGCTGAGATGAATTCAAGCATTCCTTCCATCACCTTGTTGTTGCAGTTAATGCCCTAAGTGTGATGGGTATGCCAAGATGTGGGTCACATGCACAGTGTGCCACTGGAGTTAAGTTTTTCCTGCCTGATGAGCCCTTAACATGGTGAAACCGGTCCTAGTTTGCTTATGTTCTGGTTCATGGAGGACCTGGCTTTGCAGTTCGGGCTGAACCGTTCCCATTGGGGCAGCGTCATGGCTGATTTGTATATAACTGGGTCAAACCTGATATGGCATGGTGAGTGAAAAATAATAGTTGCTAGAGGGAGAGATTTATTTAGGCATTCCATCCATCCCCTTGTTTTTTTTGCAGTTGATGCCCTAAGTAGGACAGGAATGCCCAGATGTGGGTCCGATGTGCACTGTGCCATTGGAATCAAGCTATTCACGGCTAATGAGTCCTTATCAGGGAGAAACCAGTCCTAATTTGCCTGTGCTCTCGTTCAGGGAGGTCCTGGCTTGGCATATCGGCTTGTACTGCAATAGTTAGCCCTGGCTTATATGATCACTAAAATGTGTCCCTACTCTCCTTTTCGTAATTTATGAAAAAAGACAAAGTTCTAGTCACTGTGGCTCCTTATGGTTTGAGTGCTAATATTGTGGATCTCTTAACTTCTTGATAGCTGTCTCTCACTCTCTATGTCTGTCTTCGGGAGAAATGTTAGAGGGAAATATGCTTCACTAGATCATTCTTCTAAGACCAGCGTCAAGAAACCCAGATGGGAGATATTCACTATACAATTGGTTTCAGCCAGCTATATGCAACTAAATGCCATCCATGTTCATGGATGTCTCATGCACGCTATTCCAACACATCATATGCTCTTTTAGGAAACATATGCCAGTCATTTTCATTGTTGGCAGTCAATAACATCCTCCCCTGCACCGCTTCTTCTCCCACCAGTCAACAGTTGGCAGGGGTCAGAGCCTCTGATGCTGGCCCTCCCTGGGACCTCAAAATAAGTAAATAGAAGGCTTGATGTCTCCTGAACTTCCAGATAGGCTCAGCTCCGATGGTAGCAGATAGTCAACAGTTGGTAGGGGTTGCAGGGGGCAGTGTGAGGAAGAGCAGTAGAGATGCGATAAATGAGAGTTCTCACTTTTTCCTGCTGTGAATCCCACCTCCTACCCTCATTGATTGAACCAAAAAGGCTGTATCTTACACTCATCCATGATCAGAAGGGGGGGCACTTTTCCTTCGCGGAGGGTGTGATATTTTAGGACACTCAAATGTAACAGAAATCCTTACACATCTATTGTTTATTGGAATGCAAGTCTTAGATCGCTCTAATGTTTATTTTCTTTTAGGTTTATAAATCTTATTTTATATGCTGACCTTGTAGGTTTTTCTCCTTTTTTGTGAATCAGCATCTGGAAGCAGTTAGCAGCTAGTGCTGGTCTTCAGATGAGTAATTGAATATAATATGATAACGTAGCATGTCTGGGCTAACCACACATTCCGTAAAAAAAGGCCTCTCCAAATCTTTCTTTCAACAAACAACAATCATCAGGTACAGGCTGGACCAGTCATTGAAACAACTCAGTACAATCATGGAATGCAAGAGCAAAGAAGATTCACTGATTGGCATGCAAGCTTCCTGTATCATGCCAGATTTGTTGACATACAACGGACTCCTGAGAGCCATATGTTATTAATTCAGGAGTCCCTCAAGGACCCGTCTTAAGTCCAGCACTCCTTAATATTTATGTGCGCCAACTGGCGGACTTGATGGAAAGTTGCGTTCTCACATTATTTTCATATGCAGATGACACACAAATTATCTTCTCCAGGTCATCTACACAGCACCACAACTCGGAAGCCTTAAACTCCCGTCTGAGCAAGGTGACAGAGTGGAGGATCCACCACTCATTAAAAATGAATGGAGATTAAACAGAGGTGTTGGTGCTGGGAAGGAGTCTGTCCCTGAGGAGCCTCGATCACTGGCCAAAACATCTGAGTCCTGTCACAGATCCAGCCCCTAAGGTCAAGAACCTGTGGTTCTGGCTCGACGATAAGCTATCAATGAAGCCTCCAGTGATAAAGGTGGCTGCCACATGTTTTGCCGTTTTGAAGTGGTTGAGGAAGATCATTTGGCTATAGTCATTCTCAGCTCTGGACTGTGATACAGGCACTGATCATTTCGAGATTGAACTACGGCAACATGCTCTATTTGGGGGCAGACTAAATGCAAGTGGTCCAAAATTCTGTGGCCAGGAAGCTCTACAGGCTTCCAAGACAGACCTCGACAGATGGTTTGCTAAGTGAGCTGCATTGGCTCCCAATTGAGTCATAAATCTAGCTTTAAACCTTGTGTTATGTGCACAGAAGAAGAGCAGGGATTGGTCCCTGGTCCCTGGTATCTGCAGGATTTGTCCAAACCACACCAGCCATCCTGGCCTCTTCACTCTAGTGGGTTGTCAGGGTGTGCGAGCCCCAAAGTAAAATGGTCATGCATGGGAGGACATTTGCTTGCCTATCTGGGCTCTAAGTTATGGCACTCCCTCCCTGAACAGCTAAAACTATGTCCCTCATTATCGATTTTCAGAAGACAGATGAAAACATGGCTGTTCTGAGTGCTGGCTGTTGGTCCTTTGCCTGACGTTTAGCACCGGAAAATCCCCTGGGACAGCTGTGCGCTTTATAAACTTTAAAATAAATAAATAAATAGTCCACGTACCACCTATGAAGAGTGCTTTGCACTGGTCATGCGCAAACTGCAATGAAATATTGTGCATACCGGTCACACGCATTTCTCTATGTGTAAAGATGTGCCTCAAGTGAGCTCATTGAAAATAACTTACAGTTGCCAGCCATTCAATTTGTAAAAATGCATTCTGTTTCCTACTTCGTGCTTTCACAATCCAAAAGTTGCAATCCTAAAGAGACAGTACTCAATCATTCAGAGATGCTCAACCAATGTGATCCTCTTGAAATGATTTATTCACAATTCCCCTTTTGTAAATTTAAAATTCAGAACATTCATGGTTATACAAATTTAGCATGTATTTCTGTGTGTGAATATTTTTAAAACGCCGAAAGGATCCTTGTCCATTGAAGCAGTTATTCTTCTCAAACAGTTAGCTATGATCATGCACAACAGAATATGCCCACATACTTTGATAACTTGTCTTGCTCTCAATGAAGCTTCTGGATTTGCTTGGTCCCCTGCCGACCCTAGCTTCCCTTTTTATTGCATGTAATGTGAATTGTGTAATGCTTAATGAACCCATCAGTGACCAAAACTCACTACACAGAGCGGCATGAACTGGCTCACCTCAGTCTAAATAACGCATAAGCAGTACCAGACTGCAGTAACCTTTCTCTCTTCTCCCTTTACTTGTTCACTTTCTTCTCTTTCATTTCTCCCTATACCACTGCTACGAGCAAGGGACCCGTCACAAACCAAATATGTATCTCACAACTGAAGCCATCACCTTCACTGTATGTATATATGCAAATACCATAAATAAAAAAAAGATTTTTTTAAAAAGAAGGAATGTACCCATGTCTACACAGGCTGAGAACCAAAATCACCCTGTAATGCTCATGCAGCCATAAGTGATACCTAGGCTGTGAGGTTTTAGGTTTAAACCTATAATAACTGATAAAACCCCACTGAAAGAAAAATAGCCCTCACCGGTGAAAACATATAAACAGTGAAAAAACACCTGGACAACCACAAACTAAATGCCATTCAAAGACAGGAAAAGGAGAGTGAAAGTCATGTTTTTCTTCGTAAAGGCGTCAATCCAATGTAACTTTGTTATACAAGTAGCAGTAAGAAAGACTGGCTAACATTATTCTGTCCTGCGCGCCCCCTACAGCAAGTCATTGTAATCGCTTGCGATGTACTGGTTTGCATTGTTACAATGCGGTCACTGTAACGACCGCGTTGTAATAGCATGCGATATATTTGCATGCATGTGAAGATACATGTTCGTAGTTTTGTGGCATCTTTAAGTATTTGAGAATATCCTGCCATGTTATTTTCAGATCTACAAGGCTCTTGCATTATACATGTTTTGGATGTTTCGTACTGGAAAAGAGTAATAGATCAGACAGGGTGGGGTATCTAATATTGCTTTAATAAATATTGGGGTAATAGGTTGTTCTTTGATTAGCTTGGTTGGGAAATCATCTACAAAAGCCTGGCCAGTAGTAGAATTCAAAGTTGGGGGTGGATCATGCCCCAAAACGCCGAACCCCAACCCGGCGATTGATAAACCAGTTGCAGAAATGGAAACGACCTTTACAGCTTCTTCTTTGGCCAAATAAAGGAACCAATTACGCCCTTTAATCATTTGAAAAGTTATAGTGGATGGTATAGTGGAAGTGATTTAAATTGGTATAGTACTCTGGGAAGAAGAACCATTTTAATAATGTTAGTTCTGCCTAACATTGATACTGTGAGTCTTTCCCATGTTTTTAGCATTTGGGGTATTTTTTACAGAATTTTACTGTAAATGGCGTTCCAAGCCGTTGGTAAGAACTCTTAAGTCTAACTGCTAGATATCACATATACTGAAATATGTATTTAAAATTTGTTTGAGAGGTACCTACACAAATGCTCGTAATTTTCCCCAAGTTAAGTTTATATCCTGAGAGGCAACCGAATTCTACAGCTATTTCCTAAATCAAGTGTTTGCTGGGAGTAAGGAGTAGTTATGTAGAACTGTCACCCTTCATATGGACACATTCTCATTTTATGTCGCTCTATTTCCATAACGGCTCATGAAAAGTTGCGTGAGCAAAGGTCAAGCTCATGCTGATGTACAAAAAATACAAATGTTGACCCCAGAGTGACCCTTATATATTAGAACTTACAGTCAATGTGGTGTGGCATGAAGAGATGCCAGAGGTGAGTCAGAATCCTTGGGCATCACCTGTTGCATCAAATCCTGAATTGGCACGCGCTCATGCACAAAAAACTCATGATGTTGAACAGTTTTCAACTTATGCACGTAGCCATTGAAGTTAACATGGCAGGTTGCAATGTCTAATATTAACAAAGAAGAGATTACTGTTCACTGTTTCTGGTATGTTTTGTTAGGGAATGTTGCTTTAGCCCCTTCTCTATACTAGTCGGGCCTATTTTTTTTTCTCCAAGCAACTTTGATGCGTGGAGAAGGAATGCACAGAGTCGTTCCTCTTTGATTGTGCATGGGTATTGAGGTATGTGTTTCTGCAGCGTGGAGTGACTAACCCCAGTGGGCCAGTAAAGAGCTGGCTAGTAGGGTAGATAGGGAGGCTTTCTGGATTATCCTATAGAAGAGACACAGCAGGATTCTCTGGGTATCAGCTTTTTAGCCCAGAACCTTACATGCCCGGCAAGGCCTCCTCTGTTTACTATGCAATCTGAGCGTATTCACAAATGTTTTCTAAGATTTTCTAATGTGAGTGTTTACCTTTGATAGTTTTGCACTGATTTAGATAGGAGCACACATCACCTGGATTTTACAGCAGCGGCTCGCACAGGAAAATGCTGCGGGCGGTGAGGCGGAGCATGGCGGGGTGGGGGGTAGTGGAATCCGACATGCGATGGCAATGTGAAAACTAACAAAATAAATAAATAAAAACACTTACCTTGCTCGCCGCATCGCTTAAGTCTGCGATGAAGCGAGTGCAAGGTAAGTGCTTTTATTTATTTATGTTGTTAATTTTCACATTACTGTTGTATGTCAGATTCCACTACCCCTCCTATCCCCAACCCGCCCGCCCCCGTCCTGCCTCACTAACCCCACAGTATTTACCTCTGCAAGCCAGGGCTGCCTGGATATTATTCAGGTATCTCAGATGATCTTATGATGTGTTTGCGTTTTCATGGCATGCTAAGCATCATTTGCGTCCTTGTTTGCATTATATGATGGTGAGATTGAAAACCTTAAATGACGATTATCCTAGTAATGTCAACAATTTAGTTGTATATCAAAGAGACACTAAATGCTTGTGTATAGATGTCCTATACAATGTTACCACATCAGTTAATAATCTCTATTATTACGGTGAAATCAAAAATGTTTTAAAGCAAGCGACTTTTATAAACCTGTTTATAAGTCAGTAAAACAATATGCTAAATGCATTTTCTCGATCTTCAACTTAAGCATTGGCATTTATGGGACAAAGCCCACATTCAAAGAAAAACTACCAAGTTGTTTGTTTAATGTAATGTAGCCAGAAATAGGCCTCATCCAAATGGCCAGAAAGTGATATCAATGGCATTCTGTTTACAAGAGTGACAGAAGTTAGACTCAAAAAGATTGAACAAGTTCATAAATGCTACGTGCATCCATCTACACTTCTATACATACAAAGACATGAGATCTGACTTATTAAAGAATACTCTAAAAGTAAAGACACAAAAAGTGCTTCTGTCAGTAGTAAAGTTGCACAGTATACGTATTTCATGTGAACATAATGCGCCCTGGAAAGCTAAATTTTTGGGGTTTTACTGTGAATGGAGCTAAGCGTCAGCATTCTGTTATCAACTAATGTGTGCTAAAATATTGTCTTATAGGATTCAATTGATCTGTAATCATGTCGACTTATTTGATTGTCGATTCATTGAAATTAAATATTGTGATATTGTGTGCCAACATAGAGTTAATAAGAGGTCACCAGAGGTTGAAGCTGTAAATGTAAATGTACAGGAATTTATATAGCGCAAATCACCAAGCGGTTTCTAAGCGCTTGCTTAGGGAACCCGTCCTGGTATTCCCCTGTGAGGCAACCCCGGCAGGGTATCCGCAAGGTGAAAGCCAGGCATCCCTCCGCGAGGGGCCGTTGTGGAGATTAAGCAAGCTATTGCCCAGAGTCGCAGAGTGTGAACCCGTGAATCGAGTAGGCACCGGAGCGAGAATTGTTGAGTCCATGGACATTTTAGGACTCAAGACCCCGCCGAGCCGGGAATTGAACCCTGGTCCCAGGCTGACCTCTGCTTCCAGGCCTGCCTCCTCTAACCAGTGAGCTACACTTCTTCACCTGTGACCCCTAGCTTTCCCCTTGAAACCTTTAGCACACCCTTTTCAAGCTCTGGCCTCAGAGGTGACCCAATTAGTGCCAAGAACACAGGGGTGGCTCAGCATTCATATGTTATGCCCATTTTTCAATATACTAATAGTGAGAATGTTCTATTATTCACTAATAGTGTCATAAAAAATGGAGCACGCTTAGCAGGAACAGGACTGTTAGTGCCAGTTGTGGTATTTTAAATGTACGTTGCAGTGTGCTGCAGAGTGTGTTTATGTGAGAGAGAGAGTGTGTGTATGTGCGTGCATGTAAGTTTGTATATGCAACCAGAACAAATTACTGGCCCTAACATGCTGAGGTAATTTTTGACATAAGGGTCACCTGTGGTATATGGGCGGCATAAATTGCAGAATTCTAGCATTGGCATATTTTATGTCATTTTTATATTAAGGGGAACTCATGGAATATTGCACCCATGACAAGATGCTGGCACTGGCACAATGGATGTAATATTTGACATATGGGGGCATCAATAAAACATTTTGAGAAAAAAGTGCCCAATTCTGGTGAACTATAGATTTCCTTGGTTTGGCACACCATAAAAGGATTTGAATATTTAATGAGTGCCCTTTCAGAACCTCTAGTATTTTTGCACATTTTTGTGAAAGCTGAGCTTTAAAAAGCACGGATACACCCCATTCTTTTCAAATTTTACTCAGGTGGCGAACCCACAAAAAAGAAGTCAGGCTTACTCACTTTACTCACTGACTAAAATTCAGGCAAGTAGGATGCCCCAGAACTTTCAAGGATCAAGTCAGCAGCATAATACAGGTGGTGTTGAACTTGGCCTTTTTGGCAGGTTCACCCTGAAACTTTTTGCGTTCTCCTAGCCTGTTTCGTTAACCTGGTGTTGGTGATTTTAGGTATCTGCGCACTTTAGCACTGTGGTCCAGTGTAAAGTGCGTGCGCTCTCTGTGTTTGTCTGGTGAGACTGGCCTGCCCTCCCATAGGAATGCATGGGGAATAGGTGTGTCCCTGGTAGTTTGTGGTATGAGAGTTGTGCAGGGGCGAGTTTAGTATGTGCGAACTCGTGAGATTAAATGCTGCCCGATGGTGTGTGCAGATTTATTGTGACTAGTGGAGAAGTGCCACTTTTAGAAGTTGGCATTTCTGTGTGCAGTGTCTGCCTGCCTGATGTGAATTGCATGCCTGGCTTGTGATTGACAGGGACTGGCTGGTGTGCTTGGCTCCAGGAGCCAGGATGGGTCTGCCCGGTGGTGAATAGGGAGATCTATACGCTGGTGTCAGAAATTGGGGTCTAACATTACTGCTAATTCCATATCTTTTGCACTGGATACTATTCGCAAATCAGTACACTTGTCCAGCCTAAGGTTACAATCATACAGGACTATTTGCTCTCTTTACTATACCCCTGCACGTATCTCGAGATGGGCAACAAGTAACTTAAGTAGTGATCGGACTAGATTCCCAAAATGCGATTTATACGCAGATAACTTAGCGCATATGTTTTACTCATGCCCATCATTATTAACATTTTGGGGAGGACTGGAAAGGACTGTGTCTCATAAACTTGATAGATTTATCTCATTTACGGTTACGGATATATAACTGGGTCCACAATCATGGGACTATAGTTCGAGAGAACTTGTTAGTATTATACTGGCTTGTGCTAGGCTAGCTTTTGCTCGAGCATTAATCGCACTGGATCCACCATTGATGGCAGAGTGGTGGGCAATAGTAATAGATACATACAATATGGAACGAGCATTAGCTAAAATCATGGGTGTAAGAGCATTATGTAAATTAGGAAAAATTTGGGGAGAATTTGTCTAGGAATGTGTTAAGGAAACTGTTTAGTTGCTTATAGGAAGCTATGCTTGCTTAAAACGGACTTTGAGTTTTTTTCTCTGTGTAAGATTATTCTTTTTGTGTTTGCCGCCCCAAAATGTATTAACCTTTGTTGTCTGCCATAATTGCCTGTTTTCTTTATTTTTTTTTTTTTTTTTACTTCTGTATGGTGAGTTTGTTTTACATTTGCTGCTACCCTGTCCTCATGTCATCATTAAAAATATATATATTTTTAAATTAAGAATAGGGAGATCTGCATGTAGATGGGAGGGAGGAGTTGCCCCTGGGACCTGAATAGGGCTGTGCCTTCCCTCCACAGTGCTGGCTCCACCTCCTGTGGTGCGTCTGATGTCCCTGGCCTGCCCTGTGAATAGAAGACAAGAGCTGAGCAAAACACAGTGCTCAGGAGCTCCACTGAACCAGTTGTATCTGGTTCCCCCAGACCCTGCACCTTTTAGACAAAGGAAAATGTAGTATAAATGAAGGGGCTGTGACCCCATGAAAATGTTCGGTACCTGAGTGTTGAATCTGCCAGGAGCGTGCTGCTGCTGGAGCCCAGGGGAGGGCTTGCCCCCCTGGGCTCTGCCCTGCCCCTGGATGCCTGAAGGACTTCTTCTTGGGATCCCTTTTTCTTTTCTTGACCTCCAGGACCTTAAATGGACTTTGTACTTTTGATTGCCCTAGCGCTTGGTGAGCGCGGTAGCTGCTGCTGCTGAGAAGCTCTTTATTTTTTATGGCAGAGCGCTATATTCTACTCATTCCCCAGGAAAAGGTAGAACGTGGGCTGCGCAGCGTGGTGGCTGTAGCCCTTGTACAGGGAATCCCAACTTGAGGGATTCCCTCATGATGCCTCTAATTGCGCGGGTGTCCACCCCGCGACTTTGCCGTTATATGATGGCGTGTGCGCACGCCGCTTATCGTGATATCTTTAAAGCAGGTGCCCACCCCGCTTCTACATTTATTTTATCCTCAAGGGAGCCTACCCCTCTTGCCGACGAGAAAATCACCGCCGCGGCCCTCACGCAAAACCGGAAGTGAGGCCCGCGCCGCCTGCCATTTCCGCTTCCCCCTGTCTGGGGGAAGCTGTACCACGCCGGGTTGGGCCCGGGGTGAAGAAGGTGGCCAATGGTAGCACAGGACTCCCAGAGTTGAAGGGAAGCCCCGCGCCACAAAAGAGGTGCTGCCGCATTGCCCGGGTGAGGAGGTGAGGCCGGTCAGCGGGGCTCTCATGATGGAGAGAGAACCCCGCGTTGTGAGGGCACAAGAGAAGAGCACTACCAGAACATCAAGAGCTCCCCGGGCCGAGTTTCCCCCAGCGCTGAAGAGAGGAGTGATGGAGCCTCCAGGCTCCATGGTGAAGTCCCGGTCCCAGGAGAGAGACCGGGCGAAGAGCAGAGCAGAGAAGTGCCTGGAGAGTCCGGTAAGTGTGGGCCTCTCCGTGGTGTTGGTGCCGATTGAAGACAGAGTTAGAGCGGCCCCAGGTGTGCAGTGGGCCGCTCCAATGATGGGCATAGTTATTTCCTGGGCCCAGGGGCCCGTGGTTGGCCCAGTTGTGGGCATATTCATTTTAAGCGCCAGATGGCTCCAACCCGGGGCAATGTTATTTTCAAGGTCCCATGGGGGGCCTGAAGGCACCATGGTTCTTTTTGCTGATTGGTTTTCTTAGCCTGCGGGCTCCAACGATGGGCACAAATATTTCCTAGAGGGCCCAGAGGGGTCATGTTTTCCCCCGTGGTGTGGCACAGTGGTGCCCATGTTTTTGCAGTTACTAAGAGAGTCCCTGAGAGGGACAGAAGAGGCACAGTGGTGCCAGGCCTCATGCGGAGATCCCCAGCTGCCCAGCAAGTAGTGGGCAGCTGCAATGTTTAGGCCTCTCTTGACTTTGGGGGCATGTCTGAGTTAAGAGTGAGTTGCACTCCTTTGCCCCTGACACAGCTGCGCAGCACTTAGTGCCAGCTGCACCATTTAGGTTTGCGCAGTGGCGCAATTGGATTTCGCTGCATTGGCAGCTCGCCCTGACATTCTGGACACAGGCCATTTGAGCGCCCTTTTTGGGAGATGGCCAGTTGGCCAGGGGGACTGGTAGATTTATAGGGTGCCAGGCCCTAATGTGATTTATGTTCTAATGTGATGTGGTGCTAGGAAATGTAATGCATTTAGTATGTTTTACGCACCCTGTTATACCTCTAAATGTGGTCTTTTATGATTATGAGGTTGGTTGGCATATCATGGTTTATGCTCTTGTAAATATCCAAGGAGACCTTTGTGGAACGCTGTTACCTACCCGAGTTTCGCCGCAACGACTGGCCGCACCCGCTTCGTGGGTGCCGCTGCACGGTTTGAGACGCTGCCTGGAGATACTGCCCCGGGTTCTGGATTGTGCTTGGGCAGAGAGGCTTCTTCATCAGCACAGGAGTGTTGCGCTGCAGGGACTCGCTCTCCCAGGAGTCCCTGCCTGACCCCTGTCAGCTGGTCTGCGCCCCCTGTTAGCCCCGCCCCCCGGCCGGCACACACCTACAAAACAGACTTTCCTCCCTGGTGCAAGTGGGAGCTCTTGTAAATATCCAAGGAGACCTTTGTGGAACGCTGTAACCTACCCGAGTTTCGCCGCTGCGCAATTTGAGACGCCGCCTGGAGATACTGCCCCGGGTTCTGGATTGTGTTTGGGCGGAGAGGCTTCTTCATCAGCACAGGAGTGTTGCGCTGCAGGGACTCGCTCTCCCAGGAGTCCCTGCCTGACCCCTGTCAGCTGGTCTGCGCCCCCTGTTAGCCCCGCCCCCTGGCCGCCTTTAGAATCCCAATATAACTGCGCCAGTCCCTCGCTGCGCGAGAGCGCCGGGCAAAGCCCGGGCAAAGGGCCGGCCGTTTTGTGGCCGTTCAGGGGCCGTAGGAGGCTGGGCTGAGCCACCCCCTTTGGCCTCTGGAGACTGCATCCCTCTACTGAGAACAGCTAACACGTTTTGAGTAAGTAAGAGGTGATCTGTCAGGACTATCTGTGTTAGCTAATTTCATCCTAGTCATCATGCCTCCTGCCAAAGCAGTTAAACCGTCCAAAAATAACTTACAAACTCTTACTGCCATTGATCGCATGCTGCAAAGGACTATAGGAGCGGTGACAACTGCGATAAAACCCACTGAAAGACGCTTATCGCTACCTGCTGGGTCATTACCCCCTCTCTCCATTATTAATTCACTTGACACTACTAACATTTCCCAGGATTCCTATCTTTTGCCATCTTTTGTATCGCTCCCATGTATCCCCCGATTCCATCTGAACTTTTCTCACAAGCCTCACAAAAGGAAACTAGTAACACGAATCTTCCCTCCTTGCACTCCACGGTCCTATCCCCTTCCTTGATTAATGATATTATGGACCCTGTAGAAACTGCAAAGAAAATTAGTCCTTCCCAATACTCTCCAGTCCCGAGGGAAACTTTGGCAGATATCAGTATCCCTTTTCAGTTACGTGACAAAATTACCTCACCTATCCCTATCATAGATCTAGTGGGTAACGAGGTCCTATTTGAGGAGCCCTCGCTCCAACTACTACAACCGCAAAAACCACAAAAGACCACTATTACAACTGTAAACATTAAGAACCGACCTGAGCTTAGGAAGAGGAAGCGGGAGGCAGAAATCCATCAAGGTAGAAGGGCTAAAGTAAGGAAGAGAGCGGACTACATAAGTAGGCTCTCTAAGAACACTCTAGAAAAGCCTATTCCCAATGAAATAAACACCATCAATGAACCAGTAACACAGCCTGCCCCAATAAAAGAGCTGGTTGAGAAATTTGAACATTTGGTCACATCTTTAATACTACCGCTAGTTCATCGATGAAAAATCATATCAGAAAAACTCAGTGAACTAGAGACAACCACACAAACTAATGTAGATCTGACCAGAGAACTCATGAAGCAGACAGATAAGACCACAGCAGGCAGGAAACCTACCATTAGCTCAGCCCCTCAGGAAAAACCTATTAGACCTGTATCCAAGATAGGGATAGTTGAACAGAAGTCGAAATCTACCTCTGAAAAAACAGGGTCGGGGCAACCACAAACAGCTCAGTCCCAAATTAACAACAGCAACCTTGGCCGAAACCCAACAACGTCTGACTAAGGCAGGGGTGGAAATTAGAAGGGCAGACACTCTTTGTAAAGATCTTAATAAAAACTCAATAGATGCTCTTCGCCCCAAAAATAACCCTAACATTGTAGTGACTAAGAACACTGCAACAGCCCAAAAAACTCAAGGTAATAGACCGAAACGGGAAATTCAAATTACCCTTCCCCCAGAATCAGCTCCATTCGTTGCCATACTAAGCGGGGTCCCTGAACTTCTCTCTAACAATTATGAGGACTATGGGAGCCTCAAAAACAAAACAATACACTGGCTCAAAAAGAACTGACCACTTCCACCAAATATAAATGGGGATATTCTCCATGTTAGAAGGGCAAAATGGTTGGGTGTTAGACCAAAGGACATCAGTGGGGATGTCATAATCATCAATTTTAGAGACTACAGAGTAATGAACCATTTAAATGAGTGGTATCAGGAGGGAGACAACCTGGGTATTCAACTCCAGCAATTAACATACTTCTACCCCAGGACATTGGTATCTCCGAAGCGTCATCAGGAGTCCACTCATCAGATACATCAATATGAGGATTATTACTATTCACCTTCCTTATCAAATAGATATCATGCTCTGTTGGGATTAGACTCTGTAGATTGACGTACCCAGGGACCTCTCTCCCCCATACCCAGTCCCAAATTACCATTACATGCTGTAGCTCCTCAAATATTAGATCAACCATTATCGGTATTCTTGGAGAATTTAATTCATGAACCATCCCCTCAAGTTAGTTATAGCGAACAATCTCAAACCCCTCAAAACGTCTTGTCTCCCCTGACAGGCACTGAAACTTTGTCATCTGTGATTTCATGGAATGTGGCAGGTATAGCGGGAAAGATAGATGATCTACACTGGCAGGCCATCACAACAATCCATCCTGTGATTGCCATCCAGGAAACTTGGGCAACTGAGGCATCTCATATATTGGGGTACAAAACCTTTTTTACCCCTGCTGTAGCCAGCAGAAGAGGTAGGCCGAAGGGAGGATTAGCCATATATACCTCAATAACTACGGGTCCAACTATTTTAAAAGATCTTCTGGGTGATAATTACTTTCAAATACTTGTCTCCACATGGGGCTCCCAGAAAAATGTATTAATTATAAACTTTTACAATAATATTCCATCATTAGAAGTGGACAATGTGGTCAAGAAATTGGATGCCACTCTTACTTCCATTGAAGAGCGACTACACGGGGATATGACAATTATTTGGGTGGGCGATTTTAATTGCTCCCTGTGCCCCTTGAGTCCAAAAGGAGTGTGTGGTTTGGAGGGAGAAGAACATGGGATAACGCACTATCATTTCTGTCACACGAAGTTCGGGGATTTAATGAATAGAATGATGGGCCATTACTCACTGGCTTTTACAAACGAGCGTTGCAACCCACCTAAAGCGTTCACCCCTACCTTTAATGGAAGAGGAGCAAATTCAACAATTGATTTTGCTCTATATTCTACACGGTATTCAGCCCAGGTAATTGAGTGGTGCACCCTTGATTCTCCCATGAGTGACCATTTCCCTATCCTGGTTACTTATAATTTTGACCGTAGTAACCAACTCCAATCCCCTGACACATGTTATGATGTCACTCCGATTCTTGGGCAAAAAAATGGCTTTACGATTAAATGGGAAAAGGTAATCCCAGAATATTTTATTAAAAATTTGATTAGTTCTACCTTGGATGATTTTAATATTTGCCTGTCTCTAGATGAGGAACCATTAACTGTCCTCAGATCCTTCTGTCATATCTGTGGTAAAATTAAAGATCTTCTCCTAAGGACCCACCGTAATACGAAAAAAGCCTCCCACGGATGGTTCGATAAAAATTGTAGAAGTGCCCTTACCACATTAAAAAATATCTTGCATAGTAGTTCACCCAAGAGATCAGAGATTAGAAATGCTAGACGGAATTACCGCCTTGCACTAATCTCTAGGAAAAAGGAATTGAAATTAAAAGCCTGGGTCAATCTATATGATGCGTGTAAAAAAAGGGACAATGTTGCCTTTTGGAAGGCCGTAAACGCCCCCTTTTTTCATGAGCGTTCAGGCCCTTCAATAGACAACGCAATTTCTGCACAGGAATGGGTCCAACATTTCCAGACACTATATAGTATCACTATTCCTTCAGATGATCATATCCCTACAAAACCTATAAATGAAAAAGAGGATTCTAGTTTTCCAATAGATATTTCTTTTAACTTGGATGAAGTTCAAAAAGCCTTAAAAGAAAGTTCAGCTGCGAAAGCTCCTGGACCGGATAAAGTACCAATAGATGTTTTTAAAAATTTTCCTGACCTCTGGGGCCCAATTCTTACAAATGTTCTCAATTCCTCTAGTAAAGCAGGCTTCATTAAGACTTGGCAAGAGGCCATCCTGGTCCCTATATACAGAAAAAGGGGATAGAAATGATCCTGCCTGCTATAGGCCTATTTCGCTTTTAGATGGCCTAATGAAAACAGCAGGCAGGATCATTCTTACCAGGATACAGGAATGGCTTGAGGAAAAGGACATACTATCCACAATGCAATATGGTTTTACTAAAGGAAAGGGAACAATTGAACAAGGATTAAATCTTGCCCTCATAATGTCAAAGTATATACATGCCAAAAAGGTCAACTTATATGTAACATACGTAGACCTTAGTTCTGCTTTTGATTGTGTGAGGCATGATATCCTGTGGCAAATCTTAGATGATATGGGCCTAGATATCAGGATTAGAACTTTTTATCAAAGAACTTTATTTTGGGGCAGGTGCCCGTGTGAGATTTGGCAAAAAGGGTGAATGCTCTAATATTTTCCCTATCCGTAGAGGGGTAAGACAGGGGTGCATTCTTGTCTGCAATGTAGTGGGGTAAAACACATCACATGGCTCACCTACATTAAGAACTTTTGCTCTGATATTGGATACCCAGAATATTTCTCTAATCCACTTACAATGGACTTTGTTTCCAGATCCAGTCTAAAAAAATCTCTAGTCGAGCACTGTGAATCGATTAGGTGGAAAAGCCAAAGGTCCAAGATATCAGTTATAAATCACGATGAAGTGACATTGCATAGTAACATCCAGCTGTATCTTGTTGTTGATCAATCCTTTTTCGATCGTAGGATTCTAACATCTTTTCAACTTGAAACATTTTTTAGATTTATTACTCTCCCAAGATGTAATGATTGGTCCAAGGTCAAACTCATCTGCCCCTGTGATGAGACATCATTTCAATCCAACATTCACTGCACTTTATATTGCACTTTATATCTATACCCAAGGTGACAAATACTAAGGCCTCTTTTGTTAAAATGGGGCATAAGAAAATCGAGAGAAGCATATAATAAATTGCGGTCCCAGGAAGATCACTACACGATTAATACTGTAATGATGTACCTAAAGGCAATAATGAAAATAAGACGGGCCATTACCTCCGAATAAGTTGTATATTAATGATGATGTCCCTTTCACGATTAATTTATCTGCTCCAATTGAATGCCTCATCCCACTTGTTTTAAAAACATTGTACATATGGATTTTTAATATTGGTTCTTTTTTTACTTTGTAACCAGAATGAATTTTTATGATTGTGATTGTCTTGTATGCTTTTATGACTTGTTTTTACATTTCGAATAAAGCTTTTTGAACTTGAACTTGAACTTGGTTTATGCTAGTGAGATTATGTTTCACTGTGTGATGTATTCCCCTAATGTGAGTTATGCTTAGGAGGTTAGGGTCTAATGTGTTTAGACTTGTGATCGATCGCATAATGTGTTTATGCTGGTGAGGTGGAGCATAATGTAATTCGTGCCTGATTGTCGTGTTTTGGCAGCTCCTGAGTTAGCGTTTAGCACAGCTACACGGTCTTTTCTGTTAACTTGACCAAAACGAACGGGGGCCATTTTGAATCCCTTTGACTTCCGTTTCAATGAACACGCTGCCTCGTGGTCAGTGTGCCCTTTTGTCCTTTCTCGATACCCATGGTCACTAGTCTGCTCGGCAACAGGCTATTTTTAGTACTGGTCAAGCGCACATGCGCATTACGCACCAATTGGTCACTCTTCAGGAATGCTCATGCTAACTGACCAGTGCTGTTGAAACTCCTCCCACATGTTGGCTGTGTTCCAAAAATGACCTTATATGTACCTAAAATGTGTAACTTGTAACCGCCTATCTTTTTATTGCTATTAAACTATATAAAAGAGGTCGCGCACCGATGTTCGGTGTGCTACTTCTTACATTACCGAAGGGTGCTGTGGGAATGTATCACCACCCCATGGGGTCTTAATAAAATTGTCTTTTACCTTTTCCAGTGTCCGTGCCAACTTCTATACTAAGGTGTTCGAGAGTTTAGCAGAGTATGTAGGCCTGATTTGAACCCAACACCACAATTGGCGACCACGAAGGGACTCATCGGCGACTCGGATGCCCGAAGGAAAGGTCGTGACGAAGGTTAGGAAACTCGCCATGGACGCGATCGCTGCCATTGAGTGACCCGAGTCTCGGCACCCACGGTGTGTTTTCCCGTCCTTCCGATCTGACCTTCCAGGTGGCGCCGGTCCTCGACTGAGATTCTGATCTTGGATTGTCGTGATGTGCCGTTTTGGCTGATTCGACCACAGAACTTGGCAGTTGGACTTTGGACGTTTGAAAAGAAAATTGGTAAGCTTTTGAGTGGTGAGGTAGTCTACTGACACTTACTGTGGCTTTTTGAAACTTCGATTTTGAATTTGAATTTGTTAGCTAACGTTTTGAATCTATGAATTTGAATATGTGAAGTGCACCTCACATAGGCAGGCATGTAGGGATATTTCTCTGATTTATTTGATTTGAATAGTGCACCGTGTTAGGTGTCATTTTGTAGTATCGCGGTTTCGTGGTACTTTTTGAAACATGCCTGTTTTTAGCACACTCCGTAGGATGTGCTGTTCTGAAAATGGTACCAATTATCGATTAAGTGAAAAACAGCCGGCTCCCCCAGAGGGGACTCCAAATCGTGAAATGTATGTTAAATACGGTATTCCACCTATAATGTATAGTACATTATGGCATAAGTATACTAAGACTGATCGTGAATTACAGTGGCCACTATATGGGTCGTTTGACCTTCGAAAGGTACAATATGTAGAGCAGTGCTTGTTTCAGCGAAGGTCTAGACAAGATATGTTTGATTGTGTGCGTACGTGGGAGAAAGAGGTGCGTGAACGAGCGAAGCGTGAGGAAGCCTTGGCGGAGAAAGTGCAGCGGAAGGCTGCACATGACAAAGCTTTACAGCTACAGGAGAAGGAATTACAGGAAAAGAAAGAGAGGGAGAGACGAGAACGTAATCTACAGGTTAATGGTCAATTCCCTATCAGGCGTCCTCTCTATCCAGTCCTTACTAATGAAACGGATGATTTTTCATTACTAGATCGTTGTCCGCCTCCGTACGTCGCACCTACGGCTCCGAACGAGGACTCGGACGAGGATAGTGATCGAACACAGCGTACCAGGTTATATACGGAACGAGCTACGGAATTGCGCTCGATTGCGCGAAAGCTAAATAGTAATACTGTTACTGTTTCTGATGTTACTAAACAAATGGAACAGTGGTCTGATAAGGAACGACTGTATTTTTTAGATCATTTTGGAGATGAAGTTGTTGAGCGATATAGAAAATATTCTCTCGAGTTAGAACCTAAGGAGATATCCAAGGATCGTGAGAATTTTCGTAAAGGTCTTTTTGTTCTTTCAGATGCGGACGACTTCTTCAAGCGTTTGCTTGAACTGCGTAATGAGTCGACACGGCTACGGGAGTTGGAAAAGTCGAAGAATTCGTCTACGTCCGGAGCAACGGGGATATCCAAAGAATGCCCTATCTTTGAAACAGATAAGATCGCTGCGATTAATGTTAGACCTATGCGAGAAGCTGCGCCCTTATATGTCCCTCATAAAGGGGATGGCACAGATGATGATAAAAGCTCCAAAGACGCGAAAGGGTACTTTGTATATAATTGGGTTTATACGCCTTGGAATAGAGCAGATGTTATGGCGCTTAAGAATGCGTTACCTGATCCCCGTAAAAACCCTGCGGCTTTTTATGAAAATGTTGAAAGTGCAATTTCTTCATGTATCATGACGTTAGTTGATATTGATCTATTTTTCGGGTTGATATTGCCCCCTGATATGTGGAGAGTAATTCGTAGGTTTGATGACCAGACGACTCTCGGGGCCACTTGGAAAGATATTGTTCAGGCTGACTTAGATAGAGAACCAGCATGTAAACCGTGTAAATTAATATTAGACCTTCCAGGTGCCATACTAACAAAATTAAAGACTCTTGCTCCCGCTAAAAAGATTGATTGGACTATATTAGCATCGTGTAAGCAGAAAGCGGATGAATCAGTTTCTGATTTTTTCTCTCGCTTCGAGGAAGCGTTCCATGATTACAGTGGTCAATTATTGACAGAAGATACTGGCAGGCATCTATTCGTTGATAAGTATGTAGCTAATCTCCTACCGGAGATTGCGAAACGATTAAAAGCGAGTGAAAGTTCATGGACCACAGCAACCCCTGCTTCTTTATTGACTATGGCTCAATATTATGAAAGACAGGAATTGGAGGCGAAAGAAAGTAGTGAAAAGAAGGCGAAGGAATTGAAGACGAAGGTAATGTTAGCTCAGGTTCAGGCTACGAGAGGGACCAGTAGAGGAGGGCGAGGATCATACAGTAATGCTCCTCCCCCTCGTTCTGACATTTCTGTGAATCAATGTGCATACTGCAAACAGTTTGGGCATTGGATTGCAGACTGTCCGGTGTTTCGAGAGCAGCGTAATTTGAGGGGACGAGGAAGTGGGAGATCTAGGAATTATTATGGAGGGTCAAGAGGAGGTTATGGCACGAATGATCGAGGAGGTTATGGCATGAATGACCGTGGAGGATATGGAGCAAGGGGTCGTGGTCAGTCAGATTATAATACGTTTGATAACCGCAATCAATATCAGATAAATGAGGGTGATCCTGCTGAACCACGGGATGAGCATTACGCATAGGATTGCGTAGGATGGGGTGTGGAATCGGTTGAGGTACCAGTTGATCAGAGGGGTCCATACATAGAAGCACATGTTTTGGGTTCTACTGATCAATTTCTGGTCGATACAGGAGCTACTCGTAGCGCTTTGTCCAAACACTTGGTTCCAAGGGCTCCCCTGTCTGGCGAGGTAATTACAGCAATAGGGTTCGATGGAACACCTACTTCTAGCCCACTGTCTCAACCTGTTGCATTTCATGTTGATAAATTTGCTGCCCCTTGTCCCTTTTTGTTGTCCCCAAATACACCCGATAATATTATTGGACTCGATATGTTAAAACACTTTCGAGCTACTATTCGCTGTGCCCCAGAAGGAGTGCGAGTTGTGCTGAATGAAAATTACCCAGACTTTGAGCGAGTGTGTTTTCTCCATGAATCTGAAGTATTGGCCTCCTTACCAAATACGTTATGGGCCACTTCTGACACGGATGTGGGGCAGATGTTAATCCCTCCAGTACGAATTACTGTAAAGGAGGGAGTATCTTTACCACGTGTCCCACAATATAAGATTTCTAGAGAAGGTGAACTTGCTTTGATACACATTGTAAATGATTTGATTTCTGCAGGAGTAGTTGAGGAAGTTCCCTACAATGTTTGCAATAGCCCAATTTTACCCATTCTTAAAAGAGATACAGATGCTAAGGTTTACCGTTTCATTATTGATTTGAGGGAAATAAACAAGATAGTAGTGCCTCAGTACCCAGTGGTGTCTGACATCACCACGTTGCTTACGTTGGTTCCATCGACGGCAACTACTTTTACAGTTATCGATTTGAAGAATGCCTTCTTTTCGATCCCTGTACATCCTGACAGTAGATATCTATTCGGCTTTACATTAAATAATAAATCGTACAGATTCTGTCGAATTCCTCAAGGCTATACTGAAAGTCCTAGCATTTATAGTCAAGCATTAAAAAGACAGCTTGATTCTTTTGACTTACAAGAGGGAGTGGTTCTCATTCAATATGTAGACGATATCTTACTTGCTGCAGACACGCCAGAACAATGTGAGAAGAGCACCTTTGCTTTGCTTTCCTTCCTGGCCAAACATAAACATAAAGTTTCGAAGAAAAAGCTGCAATATTGTAGACCAAAGGTGACCTACCTCGGTCATCTTTTGTCTAAGGAGGGCCGTGCATTGACACCAGATCGAATTCAAGCAATCCTAGATACTCCAGTCCCTCGCACTCAGAAGGATGTTCGCGCCTTTATAGGTCTGACGTCTTTTTGTAGGCAATGGATACTGGGTTTTTCACATGTCGTTAAACCATTGTTAGCATTGTTGTCTAAAGATACACCGATTCCCATTGAATGGACGGATGAATGTCAGAATGCTTTTGAGCAATTGAGACAAGCTCTTTGTTCTGCACCAGTGTTAGGTACACCTGATTACATGAAGATTTTTACATTATATGTACACGAGAAGGATGGGTGCGCATTGTCAATGTTAGTGCAGACACACGGAGACAAGCAGAGGCCTTGTGCATACTTCTCGGCGGTACTCGACCCTGTGGCTCGAGGGTTGCCTGGATGTTTTCGAGCAGTTGCAGCAACAGCAGTTGCGATACGACAAAGTGAGGGAATAGTTTTGTCACACAAATTGTTGGTGCTAGTTCCCCATGCGGTAGATGCGTTACTAAACCAAACGAAAACACAGCATCTAACCAGTGCCCGTCTGACAGGATATGAGCTAACGTTGTTGGCGCCGCACATCACACTAAAACGATGTGCAGCACTAAATCCTGCTACTTTACTGCCGGATCCTGTTGCTGAGACCCAGAAGGAAGAACAACATGATTGTGTTTTTCTGACTGAGGAACAGACAAAGGGTCGTATCGATTTACAGGATACGCCATTTCCAGATGCGGATGGGGAACTGTGGGTTGATGGGTCGTGTGTGAGGCTACCAGATGGTACGACTTCCGCAGCTTATGCGATCACGACATTTAAGACTGTGGTAGAAGCAGCACGGATACCCCAAAAATCGGCTCAAGCGGCTGAGTTGATAGCCTTAACGAAGGCATGTGAGTTAAGTGCTGGGTTATGTGTGAACATTTACACGGATAGTCGTTACGCTTTTGGAGTAGTGCATGATTTTGGCCTACTTTGGAAGGAACGAGGATTCCTGACTTCACACGGAGTACACATCATGCATGGAGAGTTGGTACGCGATCTCCTGAATGCACTGTTATGCCCAAAGAAAGTTGCAATAGTCAAGTGCAGTGCACATAAAAAGGTGACGGACAAAATAGGACAGGGCAATGCTTTTGCTGATCGCATTGCGAGAGAGACCGCTATGCTGCAAAATAATTCCCCCATGTATGTGGTGAAGTCACAAGCTGAGCGGTGGCATGATGCTAGAGAAGAAATACTCGATATACAGAAGTCAGCATCAGAGGCAGAACTTGTGAAATGGGCCACCGAGGGAGTATTGGATGATGAGGGTTGCTGGCGTAGTAAAGATATGGAGAGATGGAAACTACCCATGGCCTATTTACAAACAATGGTGCAAATGACACATGGACTGGCACACATTGGAGCTCTCGCAATTACTAAATTGCTTACACGAGTTTGGGAAAATGCTGACATTGCTAGCACGGCTAAGAGAGTAGTGCAGACCTGTCTGATATGTTTGCAGCACAATCCTGGACAAGGGACTTATACTCCTAAAGGTGGGTTTGTTCCACCTACTGCACCATTCGAAGTACTACAAATGGATTACATCCAGCTGGAACGCTGTAATAATCTCAAGTATGTTCTAGTAGTGGTGTGTGCCTTCAGCAAATGGATTGAGGCTTACCCTACGAAAGACAATACAGCGTTGACAACAGCTAAGGTGTTACTGAAGGAGTACTTCCCGCGCTACGGTGTTTGTAAACTTATGTGGAGTGATAATGGCCCTCATTTCATTGGAAAAGTAGTGGAATATGTCCTGAAAGGATTGGGAATCAAACAACGATTCCATGCTGTCTTTCATCCGCAATCAGCAGGTTTAGTAGAACGATACAATGCAACTCTGAAGCTGAAGCTAGCAAAGATAGTGGCATCTACATCTCTGAAATGGCCGGACGCTTTGCCTCTGGCATTGCTGTCCATTCGATCAGTGCCACATTCTCGATCTGGCCTCACACCCTATGAAGTAGTGTTTGGAAGGCCTATGAATATCTGGGGAGTTCCAAAACCTCGTTTGATACATGATATGCCTTGTATAATGATGAACGATTATCTGGCACGATTAACAAATGATTTGCTTTCTATTCATCAACAGGTTCGAGAGGCGCTCCCTGATAACTCCGCTGGTGAGGCTCACGATCTCCGTCCTGGGGACCACGTGATGGTCAAAATCTTTGAGCGATCCAGCAGTTTGGAACCGAGATGGCATGGCCCTGAGCAAGTGCTGCTGGCTACGCGAACTGCTGTGAGAGTCACCAATAAGAAGCGGTGGATTCATTCAACGCACTGCCGACGTGTCTCTCCGGATCTGGTGAGCCCTGTGGTGCTATCCGACTACAGAAAGATTTTGGATACAGAAAAGAACCCAGCTGTCACGCCTGATGAATTGGAGGGAGCCTTCCCGGACCACGTTGTTTCGGATAAAGTGAAGTACAATCTACGACCCAGGAAATAAGATTCCTTTTGTGTTTTTGAAACTGGTTGGTAACCGCTCTGAGGTTTGTGAAACGGAAGCCGGGAATATCAAGGGGGGGGGATCAGTTCTGCCCAGTGTAGCGACACCCGTCTTGAATCCCGGAGAACAAATCAACGGCAGCCTCGGTTCAGAACCATCGTTTTATTTTTTCTCGCTTAGTGTTGCTTTTTGAAGAGTATTGTTTTATGAACTATGGCATCTCCTTCGACACGAAAAGGGAGAATTCTTGGTGCTGTTTTGTTTGTCTTGACCGTAGTGGTGATCGCAGTATTAGCTTGGACTATAGAACTGTTGTTTCCTGCACGAGAACATTTACTGCCCACCACTCCAAGTCCGTCTGAGCATTTTCATTTCACTCTGCCTTTTCACGAAGAAAGACATAGGCAGACTTATTTGAATAACAGTTTTATTAAGATTCTGCATCATACTCATAACATGACCAACACGTCCAATTGTTGGGTATGTGGAATGTTGCCCGGACACCAGAAGAAGGGAGGAACACCACTCATTCCTCTCCCGTTTTCTCATAATGGTTCTTGTCATGCTTGGTACACTCTTCTTTTTACTTTGCGATGGCCAACGAAAGGTGGATTACTTTTTCGGTTGAATAAAATATGCTATAACGATAAAGATGGCTATCCACACGCTGAAGGAACTAAATTTGAATGGGAAGAATATCGCCCGGACAATGTTTCTACACCTCGTGTGTATACGAATCAAAGATTTATAAATGTTACGAACATGCATATAATAACCGTCATCGATACAAAAGAAGATTTGTGTATTAGAAATAAAGGTACAATCCCCGTAGGTCGCAGTGAATGTAATATTACACTTACCTTTGATACACCAACTGGAATTGCATTTGTAGCTTCGCATAACACATATTTCATTTGTGGAAATAAGGGATACCATCGTCTACCATTGGGTTGGTTAGGAACGTGTTATGTAGCATTTGTATTACCACCTGTGTTTATCGCTCCTCCCATGTATCACAATGATTATGTTTTGTACCATGATTTCATATTGAATAGAGTGAAACGATCAATAGACCTTGATGAAATAGACCAGACTGATACCACTTTACAACAATATGTAGATTTCAATTTGGGGTTATTTTCATTCGTAGGAGATGCATTAAATAGTAGAAAGATAAGGCGGCTTACACGTGTGGTGGAAGCCGTTGCCAACGAAACTGCTTCTGCTTTAGGGAACATTACTGAGGAATTGCAAATTACCAGAATTGTAGCGCTCCAGAATAGAATGGTTCTAGATGTGATACTAGCTGATAGAGGTGGAGCATGCCGCGTCATCGGAAGTAGTTGTTGCGTGTACGTACCAGATAACTCACCTTCTGTATATGATTCGATTACAAAATTACACAAGATAGCTGCTGAGATCCACCCAGAGAATGGAACATGGACCTTTTCTGGTTGGTTCTGGACCCTGCTTAGTACTTGGGGCTGGAAATTGTTAACGATTCTCTGTGTTTTTATTGGAGTACTATTTTTCCTTTGTCTATGTATTCAATGTGGCCCTACATTATGTTCTATATGTATCACAGCCTGCATTCCGTCCAAACGAACTAATGTCAAGCAAGAGAAACTGAGCAATGATGAAGTATTGAAAATTATGGCTATTAACATTGAGGATGAACGTTCTGACTATGTCCACTATGAGGTAGCTTTTGCTAAACGCTAAAAGGGCCGTCTGTCGTGTTTTGGCAGCTCCTGAGTTAGCGTTTAGCACAGCTACACGGTCTTTTCTGTTAACTTGACCAAAACGAACGGGGGCCATTTTGAATCCCTTTGACTTCCGTTTCAATGAACACGCTGCCTCGTGGTCAGTGTGCCCTTTTGTCCTTTCTCGATACCCATGGTCACTAGTCTGCTCGGCAACAGGCTATTTTTAGTACTGGTCAAGCGCACATGCGCATTACGCACCAATTGGTCACTCTTCAGGAATGCTCATGCTAACTGACCAGTGCTGTTGAAACTCCTCCCACATGTTGGCTGTGTTCCAAAAATGACCTTATATGTACCTAAAATGTGTAACTTGTAACCGCCTATCTTTTTATTGCTATTAAACTATATAAAAGAGGTCGCGCACCGATGTTCGGTGTGCTACTTCTTACATTACCGAAGGGTGCTGTGGGAATGTATCACCACCCCATGGGGTCTTAATAAAATTGTCTTTTACCTTTTCCAGTGTCCGTGCCAACTTCTATACTAAGGTGTTCGAGAGTTTAGCAGAGTATGTAGGCCTGATTTGAACCCAACACCACATGATGTGACTGTGCATAATGTAGTTTATGTTACAGGCTGAAACTAGGTTCAGTGATTACCAGTGTGTACTGGTTGTACGTTTATGATCTGTTTCACTTTTACCAAGTTCACTTTGTGATGGTTCTGACAGTGGTCCATGTGGCCCTGTCAGGTGTAAATAATTCCCTTGTAAATATTGCCCAGTGCCAGTTGGCACAGTGTATATTATGTGTTTACTATTCTGATGTGTTATGAGAATACAAAGGCTATTTTTTATATAACCTTGTGTGGAGTTCATTTTGTAGTGTGCCTGGGATGTTGTTGCTGTGTGCGTGCGCAAAACGCTTTACACATTGCCTCCGGGATAAGCCTGACTGCTCCTGCCAAGCTACTAAGGGGGTGAGCAGGGGTTATCTTTGGCGTGAAACTCCCCAGTCCTGACTAGAGTGGTGGTTTCTGCCAGGCTATGGCGAAAGCCTTAGCCAACCAGAAATCCCATTTCTAACAGGTGGTATCTGAAATTGAATTTTTTTAATCTGTTTATGTTGTTACGCTGATCATCCAGTTATTACTGAACTTTAGGGATGTCAATTGCTGTGATGTTAATGTCATGTGACATACCTTTCTGGAAAAAATCAGGGTCAATGGTCATATGATGTCACTCCCTGCGATGTCATTACGGTCACATGATTTGTTATGTTACTTCCGCTACATTTGGTATTTTGGCGACTCGACACCCATGTGTGCCAGGCTCCTGTTTGGACGCATACTGTGGAAACTTGCATGTACAAAATAAACTTATGGCAGAAGTACAAAATAAAACGTTTCTCTGGTCTTGCCTTTGTCATAAATAACCCTCGGAAAGTGGACACCACACTGTCCAAGTAATTGCTGAGAGTGGACAATCCAAAAGATCCTCAGAACTTAGTCAAGACTTTTCTAGACAAAGAAAAACATAATAATGAACAATCTCTTCAACAGTCCTCAATTCTAATCAGTCACCCACTGTACATTTAGGAAAACATCTGAAGGACTCGTTTTGCAGAGCAACAATTCATTATTTACCCATGAAAATGACACCAAAGAGCATTGTAAGACCTTCCTCTAGCAGCTCATAGATGTCCTCCATGTCCTCTTTTAAGCAGGTGTTAATTTGAATTTTGGTATGTGTGCCCTTGAGCTTAAAATTAAAGGCATTGGATTACATACACCAAGCTACAACGGCACCTAACCACTGAACAAAACAGCTGAGGCCTCGACTTGCTTTGGAGGCTTTTTAACAAGTCCGCATAAACCTTCAATGAATTCCCAAAGCAAGGACAACTGAGGTGCACATTGTGTGGGTAACACAAAATGCTGCAGACCTTCAGTCGTAAACAACAAGCAAGTGCCTTAATTATAAGAGGGGCATACCTATCATCTCCACCTTCACCCCTTGATAATCTTCGCCCAGCCCTTGCTTTAAGTCATGAACACTAAGCATGTTGGAACTTGTAGTTTCCCTTTGTCGCAATGGCTTAACAAAACTTAAGGGGGCCCCCTGCAAGGTACTTGGAGGGATCCTCACGCACGGTAGTGACTCGGTAATCACCCCTGCTATGTGTTGTCAATTGTACAACTGTTTTGAGTTCCTTGAGCACAGGCCAAATATCAAACATACCTCGCGGTTTTACCCACAAACTATTCTTCAGTTTAAAATCGCATCATTTAATCGATGTACATTTGATACAAATGTGCTTAATTGGAGATGATTCAATTTCGAATCTCGAAAGTTCCAACAATGCCCTCCCCCTCCCGCGCGCAGACGCACACTTCATAATAAATTCCAAGATTGCTGCCTACCACTAAAGGCCGACGTCCGCAGTCTGCCTACAGCGCTATTTGCGAGTCTCGGTTCTGGTAAACTTCAGTGCTACTGCTGAGGTGGTGCTGTGTCAGCTTTTGCACATGCCTATAGGTAATCGATGAAGTGACTTTACAAAGAGATAATAAACCTGTCTCCGAAGACAAAGTGGGGTACCTCACTCAGCTGGGATACCCACGCACACACCGCCTTTATCTGGGACAGAAAAAGAATTGCGCCTACCTCACCTGCGACAAGCACAGCACTGCGCGCCAGACGTGGGCAATAATGCCATCCTGCACACTGCACTTAAAGCGTCACAATACAAATGCATGCACAGCCTACAGATATTAGATGGCCACGCGGAGGGCATTCTATCTAGCTCAGCAAAGCCTTATGCATAAAATGAATTGTGCCACTAAGAAGTCTAGAAAGAAACCCTCCAAACAGTTTCAAATTTATTTTAGAGAAGGGATAAAAAAAACTGTCTAGAGTTAAATTTAGAGTCTTCGCTTCTTGTCCTTCCTCGGCGCACAGCAGACACTGCATGCAGGCAGACAGACACGTTAACACTCTATAAACAGGCTTGTGAAAAAGAACTCTTCAGAACATGACCCTGCTCCGGAGGAGCGGCGCGATTTAATAAACAGCAGCAGCACGAGCAGAAGGAGCCTGCACTTACCATCCCGCCTGAGAGCGGAGGACCGCAGGGCTTTGGCCGATCCCGTCTGCGTGGAGATGCCATGGTGGCAAAAGTTTGCAAAGACGATACACTGAACCAGCAGCAGTTTCATTGGGATCGCTTATCAGTCCAGCCAGATAGCCTCCTGGGAACAAGACAGTAAAAAAGTGGTCACCTCTCCCCGAAAAATGCGAGCCTTTCTCTTTCCACGCAGAAAACTTCGATCCAAGTCCCAGGCTGCGCTTCACACCCGTAACACGTTAAATGACCGGCCAATCCCTTTCGTTGCCTCTTTGAGTGGAGTCCGCGTGTGCCACAGATGGGACAGGTTGGGTTCTGCCCCCGCAGCCTGCAGCTCCCACACCATGCACGCCGGGTCTCTTCAGGGAGAAGAGAAGGTCGCGCCTCCCGTGAGCGCCGCCGTGCTCCGGTGCGCGGAGAGGAGTCTGACTTTCACAGGACGTCCTCCGTGCTCCCGGTGTCCTGTATCTGCCCGGCTCCCCCTGTGCGGCGCGCCGTTCTGCGGCAGCAGCACGTAGCTTGCAGGCTGTGCTCACTCTGCCCTGCACCAGAGGAAACACACGGCACTTCAAGCTTCAAGGAAGCTGCTCTCGTGCTACCGAGTAAACAATAGGGGGGGAAAAGGCAGAGGCTGAAGGAGAGGTCACCCTTTAAGTAAAACCTGCCTTAAAGGGGCCAATGGGAACTGCTCTTTGTCAGTGGAATAGTTACATAGTTGAAAGTAGCTGCGGGTTGTTAAAGAAACTGCTCGTATAGCTGTCGTTGACCCACGCGCATCCTTCTTCCCTCTTCCCCTACTCACCTAGCTAGTACTCCAAGCAATAGCCGTAAAACGCTATCAATACATGGAAATGGCACACAAATTTAGCCTAGTGCTAAAATACTTTTATTTTAACCAGCGAACTGCTTAAATGTTTATTGCGTTTAAATAGCTAATTGATTAAAGATGTGCAGAATGCATTGCAAGCACAAAGTTATGCAGTTGTGCTCGGGTGACAGACTCGCGCTTTCATGCTCTCTAGGGCAACAAAATGAGTGCCATTGGATTTCGTAAAAGTAACACCCGTAACATATTCTGAAAAGTAACATTTTGTTCAGAAATAGAATCCACGGGGCTTATTGGCAGGAAGGCTGGGCCAACGCAGCATACTTTTTTTTTAAGCGTCACTTTTTTTGATGCTCCGGTGGCGCAGACCTCTCAGTCATATCTATGAGGCTAAGCAAAGGCACTCTGTGTGGCTGTGCATGGCCTCATAGATATGGAGTAAGGCAAGGCAGCGCAAAGTGCTGCCTTGCCTTACTCCGTGTAAAGGAAGAGTTCCATGGGCGCTGCCATGTAAGTTCCCACGGAACACCCATGGATTTTGACGGTGCCCTCGATTTACAAAATCAGGCAACCTGTGGGTAGCCCAAAACAAAAGGAGCTTAGAGGGTAAAGCTAGTCATAGGTCGCCCTCCACTCAAATTACAACATATACAAACAAGACCTAGACTTTATAGGCACTTATACATTCCATCCATCTATTAAGGGGATACCAGTTATTGCAATACTGTTGCAAAAAAATTACTCCCCTATCATTAGTTCTTGGGGTAGTCGGTATAACCCTGGATTGTGCCTCCTTTAACAATCGCCCGTTCCAAACACAGTAAAATTCAATTGTGAGACAACATACATATACACTTTAGTGTCAAACCGTGATACATAGCCAAAAAAAGTGAGTGAAAGCGAGAAGGCACCTCACGGGCGCACCACCAACGGGAACCTGGCAGGTACTCACCAGGATTGCCCTGTTCTTATCATTGGCGCCTTCAAGCTTAGGAAAAAATAAGGTGTCCGAAAAACCACAAGAAGGTTGTGTAAAGATATGTAGTGAAAAGGAGGGAAACAACATATAAAAACACACACAACAACACAGATATATAATTTTATTCTGTTTCTTGTGTTGGGTGTGGAAATTTTAAAAATAGTAGACGTGGTTACTAACTATCCAACCACCACTACTATACTTGCCGACATGTTTCATTGCCATCAAGAATTTTTGGCAATTTCTTCAGGGCGTCATGTACATTAAAGCCACTGCATATGGACAGATTAGTCTTCACAACCTCATTCGGCCATTCACACTCGTACCGGCCGGGGGGTTCAAATTCTCATGAAGCTGCAACTGCAACCATGGTTAAAAATCCTTCCCCTTCAGTTTACGACTTGGTGGAAGGCATCCGGCATTGAATCAGCCCGATTTTTAACCATGGTTGCAGTTGCAGCTTCATGAGAATTTAAAACCCCCGGCCGGTCTTCCTTTTGATCTCCAATCTATTTCAAAGTTCCAGCTCTTTAAAAAGCAGCTCAAAACACATTTGTTCGGCATGATCCGCTAATCTGATTCCAGCTTCTTCCCCTGCTCACCCTCGCGCCAGACACTCCAGAGTAACAGTGCGCGCTGTAAATGTAATATAACATATAACATAACATAACATAAGCATTGAAGGGGTATCTGTGAGGAAAAGACTGTGCACTTATCAGCCAAAGATATATACCAAATTTTCTTTCCTGAAACTTTCTGGAACAGCTATTTACTCCAAGACTCGGAGCATAAGGGGGCTGCAAACACCACTCTTATCAAGTAGAACTGACTGCAGCCCTCTCCATATCAACCCAGTGGAGTCATCACCGTTCTTAAGGGCTAGTCCTCAACTCGCTTTTAGGGAAACAACCTCAACTGGAATTCGAGGAACGGAGGTCTCTATCAACCCGGTAGGCAGAGAAGCAGATTCTCTACACTCTGTTTTATGGCTAAAACACATTAAAAATGGTTTTCAATCCTGGGCCTGTCTCAGCTATTGGAGAGTCCGGAAAGGCAACCGCATTATGCGAAATCTATGGTGAAACGAGCCTTCTGGTCCTTCATAACTAATCAGTTAGTAAATGGAAATAGAATTGGGTCTCTAACCCAAAAATTTTTAGGCTACAAAGACAAACCCTTTTTTGAGGTATTCCTAGATGAGATAGAGCCTCCCCTTGCGAAGTCCTTATTTTTGAAGTTCAGGTATGGGAATCTTATGATAAATTCTAACCTGGAACGTTGGTCCAAGACAAAATCGGAAAGGTACAACGCTACACAGGGGAAGTGTATAATGTGCTCAGGTTTTCACACGGAGGATGAGGTCCATTTATTGTTCTTTTGCCAAGCATATACTAAAGCAAGAAAAAGGTGGATCAAACCCTTGTGTAACCTTCTAGGAATAAGATCTTGTTCTATGGCATATAGAATTATTAAAACAAACACTTCCCAATTTATTGTTTTCACCATTAGTAGATTTCTTTATTCTGTGTATATTGCTCTCAGGAAGACTGGTCAATTACTTTGATCTGTTAAACTTTTGTCGGCTTTTTAACGTTATAGTTGCTTTTTACGATGATGGTGTATGATTTCCCCTGTAATTATGGTACATGTCTAGTTCTTAGATGTTATCTGTGATGAAGCTTTTTTATTGCATTTATGTATGTATTATCTTTGAGGATGTCTATAATGAATTCTGTAACCTATGGATACGTTTTTAACTGTTTTTAGAATTGTATGCGTGAAACGATACTGCTTGTCATTTTTATGTATGTATCTTTTATGGCTAACGCAGTCGAAATAAAGATAATAAAGTAAAAAAGTAAAGTAAGACAAAGCGGGGCTAAATCTGGCTCGCGCTGTACTGTAAAAAACAGTGCAAACAACAGCTTGTTGACCCCTCCGAGGTGGGTCAATCTTCAGAGCTGGGGAAACACTCCCATTCAGCCAGTCGCGTCGAGGCAAATTCACGTCAAATCAATATGCCTCGTACAGACTGTTTAGACCTACCAGTTACAATTAAGGTTCAGGACAAATGTGACGATAAAACACAAGGTTCATCTCCTCAATTAAATAATAGCTCTCCTATTCAAAGGAAACCAATTCAAACAATCCAAGCAGACCTATTAGCTGCAACTAAGGAACAGGATAGCCGGGACGAAAAAACACAACATTTATTTCCCACAATTAAATAATAGTTCTCCTATTCAAATGAAACCAATTCAAACAACCCAAGCAGACAACTGGGAGCACTTTGTTGCACATAACAGCTCAATAGTTAATATGCCCACCGTGCGTCACACACTGTTACCTTATGATGACTCTCATTCTACGTATAATGATATGACCTTTATAGCTACGCAGGAATGGGAAGAATTAGTTGCCTCCTACAACCTAAAACCAGTCCACTGTCATTCACCTATGGAAACAAACAACCCCCCAAGACTGGAGAAAAGCAAAAATACTGGAAATACAATTTCGGAATCGATGTGGATAACAATTTTAAACTCCTTGTGAAATTAATCTGCAGCTTTACAATTTCAATCTTACAAAATGGACTTGCAGCTTACTGTTCTTCAGACAATGGCTGATTCCATCTTAGGAATTCACTGGAAGATATCAGAACTTAACGGCCTTATAAAGAGAGAACTGGAAGCGGCTTATGTGGTTCAAAGAACACCACCATCATGTTCCTGTGTACCGATTGTAGATAAGTTACTAACCTTACCATCTATGATAGGGGACCTAATATTAGATCCCTCCTGTTAGATTTGGGGGTCTCTAGTTGGCACAGGTAGGCACTTGGGACAAATAGGGACCCTTGCCTCTAGCCAGGGTAAGGGGATAAACTCCTAAAATAACCCCTGCTCACCCCCTTGGTAGCTGGGCACAAGCAGACAGGCCTATTTCAGAGGCAATGTGTAAAGCATTTGTGACCACATACAGTAACCCAGTGACAACACTACAGATGGACACCACACAGTTGTATATTAAAAATAAGTATTCTTTATATAGAATGAACACATGACCACAAACAACAAAAATCCACAATACTATACTTAAAATCGTAGTTTTAGCTTAGCTCAGTTCAGTTTTTAAGATGCAACACTTTAAGTCAATGTACCTTACGATGCTTGACGTTTCCACAACAAAAGTTTTTGCAGCGATGGAAATGCGGCAAAGTTCCGGTGCAAAGAAATAAAGACATGAAGTTGTTCCAGACGTGGCACGCTTCTCCGATGATGCGAGAAGTCTCAGTTTGTCAACTGCCGCGGCGACACCCTTGTTCAGCAATGCGACAGCAACAGCCTCGGGTGCGGCACTCTTCTCTGACGTTTGCAAGACGCTTCCGCGCAATGCGACAACTACAGCAGCGACACCCAAGATGCGACGGTAGCAGATCTGACAGCAGCATGCTTCTCCGTGGATGCGAGATGCTTTTCTCGATGTGGTGCAGTGCGACAGCTACAGCGGCGACATCCACGATGTGACGGCATCAGCAGCGACGGCGACACGCTTCTTCCTCGTTGCGAGATGCTTCTCTCGATGCGGTGCAGTGCGACAACTACAGCGGCGACATCCAAGATGCGGCGGCAGCAGCAACGGCAACACGCTTCCTCTTCGTTGTGAGACGCTTCTCTCGATGCGGTGCAATGCGTCAGCTACAGTGGGGACACCCTCCTTCGGAGTTGCGCCGGCAGCGACTGCGACACGCTTCTTCCTCTTGAGTCACGCTTCCAGCGCCTTGCGACACGCAGTCCCTCAGAAGGCCCAAAACAGCAGCAGGCACTTCCAAAGAACTCTGGGGGAGCTGGGGTTTGAAGTCTGTTGTCCCTGAGATTTCAGCAGGAGGCAAGCTGTGTTCCAAGCCCTTGGAGATCCTTCGCAAGGTGAAAATAAAGCACACAAAGTTCTTTCTCCTTCCTTTGGCAGTCAGGCAACCACTGCAGGCCAATCGCCCAAGCAGCACTTCAGTTTAGGGATTGTCTCTCCTCAGTTTCTTCAGGTTCCTCTCCTCAGCAAAGGTTTCTTCTTGTAATCCAAAAGTGATCTAAATTCTTGGGATCAGGGTTCCAATATTTATATCCCCAAATCCTCTGTCCTCTGATGGCAGAGGGGCCTTTGCCCAGTCAAAACCCGTTCTGGAGCACTCTGTTGACATGACTCCTTCTTTCCTTTCACAGTTCAGGGCAGAAACATCAGACGCCCCACAGGAGGTGGAGCCAGCATTGTAGAGGGAAAGCACAGCCCTGGAGCACTCTTTTGACATGATTCCTTCTCTCCTTTCACAGTGCAGGGCAGAGATATCAGATGCACCACAGGGGGTGGAGCCGGCATTGTGGAAGGCAGGCACAGCCCTATTCAGGTCCCCGGTGCAACTCCTCCCTCCCATCTAGATGCAGATCTCTTTATTCACCACTGGGCTGACTCATTCTGTCTCCTGGAATCCCCAGCCCTGTCACTCAAACTCCAGACAAGGAATACACAACCTAGCAGAGGCAGGCTTGGCTAGCTAGGCAAGAAAATACCTACTTTCTAAAAGTGGTATTTTCAAACACAGAATGTTAAAACCAACTTCACTAAAATATGTATTTTATCATTCTGAGTTAAGGCATACTAAACTCAAATTTCTACCATGTTCCCCGAGTCAGTTAGGATTATAACATGTAATAATCTAACTGCCCATTCTGGCCTATGGAGAACAGGTAGCCTTGCAATAGTGAAAACCGAAATTGTATGTAATTCACTATTAGGACATGCCACACACACCAGGGCATGTCCTATACTTACAATGCACCCTGCCCTTGGGCCTACCATAGGGGTGTCTGATATGAAGAAAAGGGAAGGTTTAGGGACTGGCAAGTAGGTGTACTTGCCCAGTCAACATGACAGTACCAGACTGCACACAGGCTCTGCAATGGCAGACCTTAGACACACTTTTACAGGATGTTTCTGTGGGTGGCACAACCAGTGCTGCAAGCCCAACAGCAGCATTTGGTTTACAAGCCCTGGTCACTCCTGGTGCACTGTACTACGGTCTGACAGGTAAACCAAACCAGCCAATCATGGAGTCACTAATCCATACATCAATTTACCAAAGGGAGAGCATAAGCACTTTAGCACTGATCAGCAGTGCTAAAGTGCCCAGTGTCAGAAAACAGCCAACAACAGGTCAGGAAAAATAGCGAAGGCAAAAAGTTCAGGGATGACCCTGCAAAAAGGGCCAAGTCTAACACCTCCTCAGAATACAGTACCGCCAGAACCATTAATAATGCCATTGGAGCAATAAAAAGTAGAGCGGGCAGAAAATGGTAACTCCCTCCTGGTGGGTGGGGAAGTCTTAAAACCAATATCAGAGAGTACAGAAACTGAAACTATGGACCACTTACCAGTAGCTTGCGTAACCACAGTTGATTGTGTAGCTACCGAAGCCTACACTTCTAGTAAAACTAGCAGGAAGAAAAAAAGGAAGGGGAAAAACAGCCTTCTAATTGATGGAAGATAACGTAAAGAATTACAACCACATATATCCCTAACTGCCCGCGGTCCAAATGCCGCAGACACAAATCAGCTTCCGATTTCACTTTTGGCTGAAGACCCTGAGGGTCTTTCTTTGACACCCATCGTCGTCTTGCCAGCGGCTTCGGCCGCACCTTCTAGAGACTCATCTCAGGAACCTCTAATCAGTGATAGTAAGCAGGGATTTAATTAAGCAAAAATTATTGAAACCTTACACAAATCTGATTCAACAACGATTATTAAAACAGAACAAACTCCAATAACAGAAATCTATGACAACACCCAGACCAGCAATCCAGAGTTATAGCAGCAGTCAATAGGAGGGACAACAAAAACTACATGTGACTTATGGAGAGAAAGGCTGCGAAGTGTGCAACAAACTTGCCTCGCAAGTGGCTGTCCAAGGGCTACCACAAGCCGCTTTCTCCAGTACGGTCACTCTGAAAGCGAGGGACTTCTAACAAAGCAAACTACAGTGCAAAACGGGGATAGTACAACCATCATTCTTTTTACACCAGAATATATGTCTCAAGGTAGAGATGATATATTGAATAGAGGAAATATTTTACGGCTCTTACATACAATCAGAAGCCTAGAAATCATCAGTTACTCTGACCTTCTCCAAATAGAGTTTCAGCCAACCAACAATCCACAATGCCCGGAAATAACTAAAGCATCCTGGAACTCTAGAGAGATAGTAAAAAAAATCCAGGAAGAAGAGACTACGTTCAAGCAATGGGGGATAACATTTTAAATCGAAAAGCAACCTCCCTATCCGATACCTTTCCTACCCTCCACTAGGACACCTCCATGGAGAAGCACCAACTCAGTATTAAAGAGAGCTTGGAGTACTTCCCCAAGAGCGCGTGCCCGAGACACAAAGACTCTTCCCTCAGCACAAGATCGAAGGGACTCACGTCATGTCTTGCCGGACACAATACAACATTGGAGGCAAATTCAGCGTACCATCATAACAGACCACACAAATTGACAAAGGGATGGTAGTTTTGATTCTGCCTTGGTCAAGTCCAGACAAATTAACATATGTACCTGGAATATCAACAGTTTAACTAGTAAAAGTGAGGATCCAGAGTTTTTGCAATATTTAAAATCATTTGATTTGTTACTGCTTCAAGAGACCTGGGAGGAAAAAGCCTTTCAACTCCAAGGATACACTTCCTGCTGTATCTCAGCAACAAAATGCTCTGATTTTGGTCGTCGATCGAAGATTTAATGATTATGGCCTCCATAGTAACAATAGGTGAGATCACAGCAATAGAATCTCAAATAGCACCTCCAAGCGCCATGCAGACGGTAAAGATATCGCTCGGGCTCAACAGCGTATGCCAAGAAGTCATAGTAATTACCGCCTACATACATCCCAAACGGAAACTGAAAGCTGCCAAGGAATTGATAGAAGCCACAAAAAATGTAATGGATGAAGAGGATACCGACTATATTATCCTGGCAAGCAATCATGTTACCCTCTTGCATATGTAAATCAATGCTAGATTTTAATTCTTCTCTCTGCCAAGACTGATCAACATGACTCCACATCAGCTAATATTAAGAGGCAACTAGCTAGGGGCAGACCAACAGGCGCCCCTGGTCCAAATGACATTCCACCACTGCAATATAAAACAGACGCGGAATTTTGGAGTGTGGCATTAACACTGGTTTTCAAAGATATAAAGGATACCTTGACACTACCGGAGTCCTGGTCAGGATCAATAATAAGCCCAATTTCCAAACAGGGTGACAGGAAACTCCCAAACCATTATTGGCTCATTGCCCTTATAGGCGTGGAGGCTAAGTATTTTGCAGGAACCATACTGGAGGAGTTAACATCATGGTTATCTGAAAATTCCATCATACCAATTAATCAAACAGGCTTCTGCCGGGGTCAAGTGATCACAACAAACATCATGGCACTGACCCAATTGATGGATGCAGCAAGAGAGACCAAATCTCTCCTATTCCTTTGCTTTATTGACTACACTGCTGCTTTTGATCACGTCTATCATAACAAGCTCTGGCGGAAAATGGGAAATTGGGGAATACCTAAACGGCTTTTGGTTCACTTGAAACTACTGCACACAAACACCTGGATTAAGGTTAAGGTAGGAGCAGGAATGCACCTCTCTAAACCCATCCCGACAACAAAAGGGCTAAAACAGGGTTGCGTTCTAGCTCTTTTTTATTTAACCTTTTTCTTGCAGACCGGCCAGGAGAACTTGATAATTGTTCCTGTCGTGCACCACAACTGGGGAAAATTCCGCTGTCCAATCTGCTGTACGCGGATGATTTGGTATTGATAAGCCAGACTCCCATTGGCCTCCAACACCTTTTAAATGTAACTAATTCATTTTCAGAAAGAAATTGCTTGCAAAATAAATTTTACTAAATCCAAAGTCATGGCAGTGAATTATTGGAAAAAGAGAAAGATCAATTGGTACCTAAACGGACAAGGGCTGGACTTGGTAACTACTTATGAATACCTGGGAGTAATTTTGGACAACAAGAACTTGTTCAAACCCCAAATGGAGTCCTTGCGAGGGAAGGGAACTGCGACTTATCTGGCGATAAACTCTTTAAAGGTAAAACTTCTCAACTTAACTCTCTGCCCCTTGCTCCAAGTTTTACGTGTAAAGCTACAGCCAACCCTCAGATATGGGAGTAAACCCCTTCAAGGAAAGGATGCTGCACTATTGGATATAGTGATAGCTAATTCGTACAGAGCAATCTTTAACCTGTCAAGATACGTTTCTCCAGCGCAAATTCGGCTAGAATTCGGCCTTTTAAAACAAACACTGGAAAGAAGGGGCACGTATGTCATATGCCATATAGTTGGCATAAGATTCGCAGCTCCGAAGTTGGTTCTTTAAATTGCAATCTATGGGAAGAGCTGCTCAACACCGAAAATCCTCAGCCAGAGATTGCTGACTGGATTCACTCCAAGCTTTGGGATTATCAGACCTTTGAATCACCTCCACTGATCTTTTGTCTTTTAAAAAAATTGCGAAAAAATCAGTATGAATTATGTCCTCCATTGAGGATAAGGAGGCATTAACTAAAACAGCGCATGGCTGGATCACGCTTAGCGATTACAGAATATTGCAACCTCAAGTGTACCTTAACATTGGAGTTAACTTAAGGACGAAAGAAAAGTTTTTAAAATTACGCCTTGGAGTAATCCCAGTAGCCCCTCACTTGCCGCCTTGGGAAAGAAAAAAGTGCCACATCAGTGTCGCTTGTGTGGAGCTGGCAAGGTAGACATAATTCATGTTGTTTGCATCTGCCCTATTTAAAGGATATTAGGCACAATCTGCTATGGCCATCCTTCAATTTACATGGTGTTCGAACATGCAGGCAGGCAGTCAAACTGTGTTTTAGTCCTTCTAAAACAAAATTACGTTTTTTGACCTAGTAACAAAAAGGCTCAAGGTATGCTGAGTCCGGATCAACAAGAGACAGTCCGAACAGTTCTTTGACAGTAGCTTGAAATATCTGAAGACGCACCATGGGCGCTTTATGTCGAGATAACAACTGAGCTATGGAACAATGTGGGGAAGTATAGCTTCCCTAAAGATCAATAAACTGCAAAAAAGGCACAAGAGTAAGTTAAGCCCGTATTAATAAGAGGTAGCGGTTTGCTCTTGATGACGAACGAGCATAGTGCGAACTTTCAAAAATCTCAAATTTATTGATGATTATAAACTGGTATTATGCACATTTTTAAATCTTAGAAAGCTGCATAAAATTATTTTTTTGCAATTTTAGCAATGTTCTACTTTTTTGTGCAGGTTTTAATTAATCATGTACATATAAAATCACCTTACCTTACCTTACCTGATCTGAAAGGAGTAGCATTGCCATATTTGGTATGTTTGGAATAAAGGTGATAAATCCTGCTTATTGGTGTAGGTAGATTTAACATTACTATTTTATAAATGCCACTTTTAAAAAGTGGACATTTCTCTGTGCTTATGATGTTTTGTGCTTTGCAGCTTGACTCCAATCACATCCGAGCCTGTTTGGCAGCTTCGCTTTGTGCATATTTTCTGGACAGCCATTACACAGGAAGGGTTGGGTGTAACAGGGTTGTATCTGCATTCATCTGCATACTGATAATCTTCATGGGCTGAGAGAGAAGGAGGTGGGGCACACTTAAATTTGTATAGGCTATGTCCTGCCCTCACTCAAATGATTGATTTACCCCCTACTATATGTCTGGAGCCAGGACTGAATTGAAAGGGGGTATTTTGCACTTCTAAAGGTTCTTTTGAAGTTTCCCTTAGTTCAAAGACATTTTGAGATAAGTACAGGGGTTCTGACCCCATGTTGCTTTACTACCATGAGTAACTACCACTTTACTAACTGCTTTGCTGAGTTGGCCTGCTGCTTGCTGTGGGCTTAGCTGCAGGAGGGACAGCCACATGTTTCTGTGTGCTGGTCTGTTGCCTGTTGCCTTGCTGCTTTCGTTCCCCCAGTTCTGTCCAGGGGCTGTGGACCTTGCCTACCCTCCCTCTGTTCATGTGAGGTTATCCCTTTTGACCTGCCTGGTAATTGGCCACGGATTCGTTAGTGCTCCCGATCTTCACATTCCAAACTATCGTGGGATGAGTGCCGACACTTGCTCCAAGGAGCACTTCCCTAAGCGTGTGGTGAGCGTGTCTGGTTGCCTACAGATTGCCGACAAAGGAATTTCCTTGTGTTGTCTAGTCTATGAGGGAAACCATGACGTGAAAACTCAAGAGAGTCAGTGCTGTTCTAAGACACCACTCTCCTACACAGAACACTGCCACCGAGAACCCCCACTGGTGAGCCCCCCCCTGCCGCAAGTGACGCGGACAGCAGGACTCGCCAGCCCGAGTGAAGAGGAGTGGCCGGGAGCCGTGCTGGAGGCTCTCCCTCTTGTGTTGGTAACTGGGACATGCAAAGGGAAGGTGAGGTGCCGGGCAAGGACTCAACCCCATGTCCTGCGTTGTGTGGGCACTAGCAGTGGTCAGTGAGGCCATGAAAGGCTTTGACGCACTGCCTGCTTGAGCGCCTAATCTATCTACAGTGGCTTATTTCTCTTTCAGAGGGAGTGTTTTGGCAGCTGAACCCCACAGTCGCGGGCAGCTGTCTGGTTACAGAGTCACGCAGGCATCCCAGTGAGGGCTCTTTGCAGAAATAGGCAATGTGATCCCCTGCCCCTTGCATTGGCACCTGTTTATGTGGTCGTCGCAAGACAGGGTAAACCCTCAATGGAGGTCCTAAACCTGCTTATTCGACTAATTACCATAGGAAGGCTAATAGGCACACAGGAGCTATTTTACCCTGCGGTTGATCCCCAAAATACCTTGTGCTATTAGAAGGAATACAGGTGCCTCCTATGTGTTTTGGTGATAAAGGGCCAGATGTTCAACTGTTTTTGTGGTCGCAAATGGGAAATTGGCCCGTTTGTGACTGCAAAAAGGGGCGGTGGTATATACAACCACTATTTTGATAGTCAGTGACTTGCAAAATAGTGTATGTGAGTCGCTATTAGGAAAGAATGTGCCAAGGGTGTCCCTTCCTAATAGCGAGTCAGAATTGTATATACAATTGTTTTGTGACTGCATTTGCACTCCCAAAACACTTGCAGTTTACCACCTACTTAAAGAAGGTGGTAAGCCACTCGCAAACGGGAAGGGGTCCCCTTTGTGAATGGATGCAAAAATATTTTTTAAGAACAGGCAGTGGTCTCACGGAACACTGACTGCTCTAAAGAAATGAAACAGAAACATTTCATTTTTCTTTTTTAAACGCATCCTGTTTTCCTTGAAAGAAAATGAGCTGCATAAAAAAATTGCATTATTGAAAAAACAGTCACAGACATGGGAGCGCTGGCCATTCCCAAGGGGTCACAAATTGCAACGTGCCTCGTGAATATTGATGAGGCAGGTAATTTACAACCCCGTTAAGAATTGCAAACAGTGTCTGAGACACTGCAATACAGTCCATTTTGCCAGTTGCAAATTGCGAGTCGCAAAATGTCACAATTTGCGACTCACAAAATGGAATGGTTGTATATATGGTCCTGTGTGTTTTATTTACTACATGCTGCATATGAGCGATGATCACAGTTGTTGATTATGTATTTTATTCATTACATGCTGCATTTCATGCATTGATGTATGTTATCTTACCTTGCACTGACTGTGTAAAAAGTAGAGCTGGGCGTAGTTTGTGAAGTAGCGCTACGCGTAGCTAAGCGAATGGAAAGGGGCGACCATTCGGTCCCCCCGAACTTATGGTGGAGTACCTCGATCCCCCCGGGAAGCCATCTTGGGCGGGAGGCGAGTCTCGGCTGGTATGCCCGAAGCGGCGTAGCCGGGGCGCGCCTTCTCCCGCCCTGGAGTGGGTTGTCCTAGACACTGACGCACTCGGCCACGCCCTCGGTGGCGGGCGGGGGCGGGTTGACGCCCGCCCCGAAGACGGATAAAAGAAGCAACAAGCCCAAGAAACATCCTCTTGTCCCTGTGCTCTGAAGCTGCACCTCCCCACTGCACGTGAGCTCAGGACGGAACGAAGAGCCAATTTTGAGCGTTGTAATCTTTCTTTTTGTTTTACAGATATCCCGTCTGGGAATGCCTAAGAAAGTCGAAAAGCGGGTCAGTACCGATCAGATGCTCCGCATGCTCATGAAGGAGGTAGCCGATTTGAAGAAGCAGATGGCGGCGAAGAACGGGGAGGGAGGACCGAAACGGCCTTTGCCGGGAGTAATCCCCGGTGGGAGAGGCAAGAGGTCCAGAAAGGGGGCGCTTGGGGGTGAATCTCCGGTCCCTGATACCCCACTTGAGGAGCCAACCCCGGTGCCGAAGGGGGGGAATCCGATCCCCGTGGTGGTCACCCCCGTGACCAGAGAAGATATGCCCCCCGAGTTAGCGGCACAATTGGCAGCGTGGTTGGGAAAAGATAACGAGGGCACCACGGCTGACGACGCCCGGGCAGTAATGAGACAACTGCGGGAATCTAGGGAGGCTGCGAAGACACCAGCTTCTGTTACCCCGCCAGTTACGGCGGCGGAAAATGCAACGGGCCCAGTTTCGGCGGCAAATGCAGCTTCTGGTTCAGGTAAGCGGCCATTGCCGATCGCGGGGGAAGGGTCCGTACCTTCACGAAGGGAGAAGGTGGCTCAGCATGTTCCACTGGAAATTAAGGAAAAGATTTGGGCGAATAAGTATGTTAATATTTTTTCTTTGCTTACCGACCATTACGAGATGGAGCATGTTAAGAGCCAAAAGGAGCTCATGCATCCGAGTGTTTGGCGCGCAAAAATGGCCGCCTTTAAGGTTGACGAAAACATTGGTACTTGGGGCAGAGCGTGGGGCATTTTTACCTCCATCATGGGTGAGCGCAGGCCCGAGTTGCTGACCGAGTTGCCTATTTATCAATCACGTATCATGGAGTACTCCGTAGCGTATGGGGGCAATCAGTGGTTTTGCTATGACAATATTTTTTGAAAAGCTAAGGAACATGACCCAGTTTTGACTTGGGATTGTTACGACTCCGTGTCATGGCAAAAAATTGAGAGTACTGGAATGTTAAAAGTACCATTGTCAGGGAGTAGCGGGGGTGAATCTTCCCGCCAACACTCTGGGACATCCTTTCGGACGGGTGCAGGTAGCGAGTACCACTCGAAAACGAGTGGCAACGCAGGTAAAAAGGGGATCTGTTGGAATTTTAACAGAGGTAAATGTACGAGGCCCCAGGGGTCATGCAAGTTCAGACATGAATGTGGGGGGTGTGGGCATCCATCCCATCCTGAGTCCATGTGCCGAGCCAAAACGGGTGATAACGGTGTTAAGGGAAGCGCCAAGCAGGTCTGAAATAGTCCGAGGGGCGACTTTACCTACTCCGATTGATACCATGGCAATGATTCCTTGGCTCAGTGAATACCCGGATCATGCTTCCGCTGGGGTGTTGCGGAACGGGTTTTCATATGGTTTCCGCATCCCAGTGGGGGATTTTCAGGGTGTAGCTAACTGTACGAATCAACTATCGGTCTTACAGCATTCGGCTGTGGTACAGGCGAAGATTGGGAAGGAGGTGACTCGAGGTCGTGTCGCCGGTCCATTTGACTTGCCACCGGTGGATAATTTTGTTTGTTCCCCTCTAGGGGTGGTCCCCAAGAAGGACCCGGGTGAGTTTCGGCTGATACATAACTTGTCAGCCCCACGTGGTCTTTCCGTGAATGATGCGATAGACCCGGAGGTGTGTTCGGTGCGGTACGCATCTTTCGATAAGGCCGTCGCCATGTTGCATCGCCTGGGGCCCGGGGCGCTGATGGCAAAATCAGATATCGAGTCAGCGTTCCGGTTGCTCCCGGTACACCCAGACGATCAGCGTCTCCTCGGTTTTAGGTTTCAGGGTCGCTATTACATGGACAGATGTATGCCAATGGGATGTTCTATATCTTGTGCCTATTTTGAAATGTTCAGTTGTTTTTTGCAATGGGTCTTCACAAAGAAGACGGGTTTTCAACATGTTATGCATTATCTCGATGATTTTTTGTTCTTGGGGGCAGCCGGGGACCCAGAATGTGGACAGGCTTTAAATGAATTTTGTGTCTTGATGAACCAATTTGGTGTGCCATTGGCGCCAGGTAAGACCGTGGGTCCCTCGACTTCCCTCGAGTTTCTGGGGATCGAGCTCGACTCGGTAGAGGGTTGTTTTCGACTACCAAGAGAAAAGGTTTTGAAATTCAGGGCATCCCTTGAAACATGTATCAGTGAGACTAAAGTAAAACTGCATCAATTACAACAAGTGGTGGGCCAGTTGAATTTTGCCCTGAGAGTAATGCCGATGGCCCGCCCCTTTTCCCGCTCGATTGCACAAGCCATGGTCGGCCTGAAGGAGGGTCATCACCGCACAAGGCTCTCGGCAGAGGTTCGCCAGGACATGCGCATTTGGTTGGCATTTCTTGCGGATTTCAATGGTCGAATAGTCTGGATAAAACCGGCGGTGTCCTCTGAGGAGCTGGGGCTGTGGACAGATTCGGCGGGGAGTATAGGTTTTGGCGCCATATTCGGCACACAATGGACGGCTCAAAAATGGCCGTCATGGTGGCATGAGTGCGGATTGACGAGGAACATTGCTTTTCTCGAACTTTTCCCTATTTTGGTGGCCCTGAAAACTTGGCCTGAGGGGTTCCGGGATCAGTCTGTGGTGTTTTGGTCTGACAACATGACCGTGGTAGAGTGTATCAATAACCAGGCAGCACGTTGCAAATGGATGCTGAGACTGCTTAAAGAAATTGTGTTATTGTGCATGCAGTTGAATGTGCTCTTTAGGGCAAGACATGTCCCGGGGGTATTGAACCAAGCGGCTGATGCGCTTTCTCGTTTCCGTATGCAGGCCTTCTGGGGTTTTCTGCCCGCAGCGGACCCGGTGGCAGCACCCTTTCCCGAAGCTCTCTGGTCTCTCGGTGCCCCGAACTACAAAACCTCGTGGGAGAGAGTTTAGCGCCCAGGACAAGGAAGGCATACGAAGGGGCGTTCCGTTCCTACTGGTCCTTTTTGGGTTCTGCTAGGGGGGAGCTTTGGGGCCAGGAGGAGCTTGTCGTCAAATTTTTGCTGTCTTTACATCAGGCAGGCAAATCAGTAGCTACGGCCCAGAGGCATCGGGCCGCCATTTCCTTTATGGCAAGGGCTCATGGGATCCAGGACCCGACAGCGTCTTTCGTAGTCCAGAAAGCGCTACGGGGGTGGCAACGCCTGGAGGGTCGCAAAGCAGATGAGAGGCGCCCGATAGGTCTGGATAGGTTGGCCCTGTTATTTTCCGTACTCCCGGCAACGTGTTCATCACAGTATGAGACAGTGTTATTCCGAGCCGCTTTTGCGTTAGCATTCCATGGGGCTATGCGGGTAAGCGAACTAGTGGCGAGGAACAAGCGGGATACGATGGGGGGATTGTGCCAAGAGCACGTTCAGGTCAAGGGGGAGACAATGACTGTCTCGTTTGTCAGATCCAAAACCGATCAGGGTGCGTTTGGGGACTGCATAATCATACAGAGGATTCCCGGGTCCCCCATGTGCCCTGTGGTTTGCGTAGAGGAATATTTAGCGCAGAGAGTGGCATCATGGGGGGGGACCTTTTTGAGACACGCTGACACCACCCCACTGACAAGGTTTCAGTTCCAGCGGGTGCTTGCGATGTCGATTTCGGCCGCGGGCTTGAACCCCGGCGAGTTTGGGACCCATTCTTTTCGGATAGGGGCTGCTACAGAGGCTACAGCCAGGGGTCTGAGTGTAGAAGAAGTAAAACGTGTAGGGCGTTGGTCCTCGAACTGTTATAAAAGGTATGTGCGCTTGCACATGTTATGAAGCTGTAATGATGTACTCACGCTTCTTGTTTTGTTTGGTTTTCAGTTGCGCAAGCCTACGAGGCGGGGCGGACTGTGCAGTCGACCCGACACATGGGGACCAGCGGTCAGACATCACCGGCTGGGAAAAAGGAGGTGTGGGTCGTGGGCCACTCATACGTGAGGCGTGCCGCGGACGTATTCAAAGCAGGTGACATGATTCACGTGGCTGGGGAATACGGGTACAGTGTGTCCTTCTACGGAAAGGGCGGGCTCTGTATTGACCAGTTTCAATCCTTTTTCGAGGGTTTGTTAGGGCGGACAAGGTCACCGCCGTCTATAATCATAGTCCATCTGGGGGGCAACGATTTGGTGGCCACTGGTAGACGACTTCTTCTTGAGGCAATGCTTTCCACAGTAAGTTGGTTGGCAAGGAGAGTTCCAGGGTGCACAATTGCATGGTCCCACATGATCCCACGAAAAGTGTGGCGGGGGGCTATTTCTGTTTCTGCTCTGAATCATTCAGTAAGGAAAATAAATAACAAAGTGAGTAGATTGTTTCGCTCAAGTTCTCTGCATTCTGTCTCGCATGGTTGTATCAGAGGGGACAGTATGTATTTGGGGGACGGTGTTCATTTGTCCCGGGTGGGGAATAAGTTACTCATAGGAGACCTCATAGCCTGGTTAAAGAGTTTATAACATGACCTTTAGGCAGGAGTTGTTGTGGGGGGTCCGGATAGCCGGTCAACTATCCGGCCTGTGGCGGTAAGGTCATGATCGGTGAGCAGTAATTGGAAGATCCCTATGGGGGGGCGTCACCCATTACGGATGGGAGCGCTCGGGGGAGGTGGCCATTGGCCCCTCAACGGGGAGGCGGTCCCGTCTAAGGATAGGCCGCCGGAAGGAAAGGAAAGGTGGTCAAGGCCCCTTCCTGGATAGGAGGGGCTACGGGCCCTCCTGGGGAATTTCCCGGGGCCAGGACATCTGCGACGGCAGATGGGTAAGTTGTGTGGGGTTCGGGAGGGGGTTTACGCTACCTCTTAGACACCTCACACGAGTCCTCGGACGACCGTTAAATGGCGTCGAGTTCATTGGGGCCCCCGTCAAGTCCAAGGGAAATTGGTAGATGCACTTGAGGTACGCCTCTGTGCGGTTGGTCCTCTCACAAGTGAGGGTTGTATTTATGGTTTAGGGATCTGACACCGGTTACGACCTTGCCGTTGGCCCTTAACGTTAGGATGTACAATTTCAAGTCAAATGTTTTGTAGGATGTTGGATCGGCTAGGAGAATCTTTGTATTAGAGATCTGTTAAGGTTAGCCAAACATCGTAATGTGGAAATGAAATTGTACATAATATGAAACTGTTATTTTAATGTTTTGATTTTGTTTCATATTTTAATAAATACGGCCGGGAGGGTCACTCCCTCCCGCCTTCCAAAAGTCCAGAACCGTTTCGGTTTCCCATCCTTGGGGATTGTGTCGAGAGGGGGTGGCGGGTATCTCAGCCATATGGAAAGGGGCGACCATTCGGTCCCCCCGAACTTATGGTGGAGTACCTCGATCCCCCCGGGAAGCCATCTTGGGCGGGAGGCGAGTCTCGGCTGGTATGCCCGAAGCGGCGTAGCCGGGGCGCGCCTTCTCCCGCCCTGGAGTGGGTTGTCCTAGACACTGACGCACTCGGCCACGCCCTCGGTGGCGGGCGGGGGCGGGTTGACGCCCGCCCCGAAGACGGATAAAAGAAGCAACAAGCCCAAGAAACATCCTCTTGTCCCTGTGCTCTGAAGCTGCACCTCCCCACTGCACGTGAGCTCAGGACGGAACGAAGAGCCAATTTTGACCCACCCACCAGCCCCTGAGGACAGCTAGTTGTTGTGAAATACAGTTTTGATGTGGTAACCCTATTTTCTTACAGGTTGTGAGGATTGTTGTGATAATTTTTTGAGTATGCAATAAAGATGGTCACTTTCAGTATGTTGTGCAAATAAAGGATTTTGCAGTGGTGTTGATCAGTAATCATGCTTTTAATAGGCTATAATTCTTTCGTGATGTAGTAATTTAGGTAGATTCGTCGTATTTATTGTCAGGCGGTAAGGTCATGATCGGTGAGCAGTAATTGGAAGATCCCTATGGGGGGGCGTCACCCATTACGGATGGGAGCGCTCGGGGGAGGTGGCCATTGGCCCCTCAACGGGGAGGCGGTCCCGTCTAAGGATAGGCCGCCGGAAGGAAAGGAAAGGTGGTCAAGGCCCCTTCCTGGATAGGAGGGGCTACGGGCCCTCCTGGGGAATTTGCCGGGGCCAGGACATCTGCGACGGCAGATGGGTAAGTTGTGTGGGGTTCGGGAGGGGGTTTACGCTACCTCTTAGACACCTCACACGAGTCCTCGGACGACCGTTAAATGGCGTCGAGTTCATTGGGGCCCCCGTCAAGTCCAAGGGAAATTGGTAGATGCACTTGAGGTACGCCTCTGTGCGGTTGGTCCTCTCACAAGTGAGGGTTGTATTTATGGTTTAGGGATCTGACACCGGTTACGACCTTGCCGTTGGCCCTTAACGTTAGGATGTACAATTTCAAGTCAAATGTTTTGTAGGATGTTGGATCGGCTAGGAGAATCTTTGTATTAGAGATCTGTTAAGGTTAGCCAAACATCGTAATGTGGAAATGAAATTGTACATAATATGAAACTGTTATTTTAATGTTTTGATTTTGTTTCATATTTTAATAAATACGGCCGGGAGGGTCACTCCCTCCCGCCTTCCAAAAGTCCAGAACCGTTTCGGTTTCCCATCCTTGGGGATTGTGTCGAGAGGGGGTGGCGGGTATCTCAGCCATAGTGCACTTTGCACTACACAAGCTACACGTAGCACTACGCGAACTGCATAGTACCCTGTTCGCACTGTGCAAGATTCCGTTTTCAATGATTGCACAGTGCGGACAAGCATCCGGCACTGTGCAATCATTGAAAACGGCATCTTGCACAGTGTAAGCTGTAGTTTTCTGCCACTCGAGGAGATTTTAACTCGTGCGGCAGCTTTCTCAACGCGGACTGGAAGTTTCTCATCTCGAACGGTCGCAAGCATACGCGACCACTCGCAATGAGAAATCAGATCTCCCCGCTTTGAGAATCTCGCAGGGAGGTTTATTATCCACGCTCGCGATTGGCAACTTGATGTCGCTGATCGCGAACGAGGAAAAAGTCTTGCCAGGATGTCATTTTGCTAGCTCGCAGTCGCCAACTTGAAGTTGAGGACCGCAAGCAAGCAAAAAATGACCGATGCACAATGCTACGCTACGCATGTTCACACTGTGCTAAGTGCAGTTCGTGTAGTGCGAAGTTGCGCAAACTTCGTAAACTACGCGAGCGTTGCATAGTGCTTTGCCCAGGCCTAGTTGAAGTATGTCAGAGATTGCAAAATATGCCCGGTAATGTTTTCATGATGCTTGCATCATATAAGGTTTGTTCTCACGTATTGTACTCATTGTGATGTTTTGACACCTAAGCCTAGTTGGCAAAGTATCAATTGGGTTGTGTCATTTTGGTGCATGTTTTATATACAAAACAGTATACTTTTATATAATACTGTGAGGAGTCTCTTTTGTGGTGTATTTATTGTGTTATTGGTGTGAGTGTGTTGTACAAACGCTCTACGCTTTACCCGTGGAATAAGTCTGAGTGCTCTTGCCGAAGAACCAAGGTGGTGAGCACACGTTTTGCCATGACTAGAGTGGTGGGTTCTGCCGGGCTTAGGTGCATAACCTAGCCAACCAGAAACCCCATTTCTAACACCCTTCCTGCACAAAAACAATCATGCCAACAGTGCGGACACCCTTGCACCATCCTGCGTTGGCGCTAGGCAACAATTTGTGCACTGGATGAAAGGACAGGAATGCACCATATCTCATAAATTCAGTGCATTCCTGCCATTTCAAATTGGCCTAGGGCAGCGCAGCAAAAAGATTTGCAGCACTGCCCTATTCCAATTGTTTGTAAATGAGGCCCTACATAGTAAATCCTGAATGATATGTTTTGCACACTAAGCACAAAAAAGCACAGAAGAACTCATGACTTTTACCAATACTTCTAAGCCAGCCACCTCTTTCCAGAGCACAGCGGTGGCAGATGGTGGTAGACATGAACACTCGCCAACCAGTGGTTACTCATAAGTGCACAGACACAATAGAAGGACTATCTCTTGCACCGTAAACATGGACTATTGTAGTTTACGGTGTCATGCTGAACAAAAGAGACTTGGCTAAGGCTGCAGAGCCGAAGAGGAAAATGCAGGGACCTTCCCATGAAAAGCACCAACTGATCTCGGCCCACCAAACTTGGGAAAATTATTGCACATTTTGGTTGATTAGAGGCTCTGATTATGAAGTCCCACTTGGGCTAACCGGCTTAATCCTGATTGATGAAGACAGTTAACCCTATGCATGTCTATGAAACCTGCCTCTGCTGCACCCAGTTACCAAGACTGTGAGATTCCAAAGTATTAGCTGAGCCCTGCTAAAGACTCCCTTCCACCTGCCAACTCTTACGGAGGTTAAAATAAAGTGAGCTGTAGCTTCACGAATGTCGAACACCTCCTAAAAGTAGGATATCATCGAGTATAATACAAAAGGGTGGAAGAGATGACTTTTTCCCTTGTACACCATGCTTCAAACTATTCTATTTTATCTTAAGAGGCTTATGAGAAGACACTTCCTATTTTTATAATGATTGGTAAATGACCATGCTTTTATTCTTCACTGATTTTTATCTTATTTATGGATACACAATGTAAATTTTGTAACTTTCTTTTAAAGATATATGTGCTATATCTAAATAAAGATAATTGATTTGATTTTTGAGCTGAGCCCTGTAGGAGTAGTGAGTGGTGTGCATTTTCAAGATGTAAGCGTGTCACAACTTCACCTGTCAGGTTGACTGGGTTTGATGACGTCTTGTCTTGTCATGAAGAAACGGACATCCTGCAGAAGAAACTCTGTACATCCTCGGGTTAGGTGTCCTAACTGAATTATCAGCCCGAGGAGCAGGGTGGGTTGTAGTAATTCCGACTTTAAAATTTAGTATGCATGCAAAGCAGCCCAACTCCTTTTCACACATTCCCAAGTCCTGTGACATTTGAATGCCTGGCCAAACAATGCAATATCTTTGAATCTTGCGGTTTTAATAATGATATCTGACTGCTAATGCAAACTGAACTTTGCATAGAAATACATTTAAATAAGGAATGATTTTTCTTTAAACCTTTGTAAAAAGTTGTTTAAATCCACAAATCCAAAATGTCTGCATTCTTTTACTGTATATGTTTGTTTGCCTTCTACTGGAACTTGTATTTGTATTTAGATCCACGAATGCAAAATGTCAGTTTTTTTACTATATATGTTTGACTTCCCCTGTAACGTGTTTATTGTATCTTTGTAAAGAACTCTGCTATTCTTTGGATCTGGTCAGAAGTGTATAAAACTGTAAATAAATAAAGCCAGCATTTGTGGCCGAGAGTTGATTGCCTGATAAGCAAAACCATCTTAAGACTGGCCAAACATGATAACATGCACAATGGAATTTCAATCTAGAACTACACTAATTCTCATTGCTTATATAGCAAGTTAGTCTTTGCCAGGACAAACTGACAATATTGACTAATCTCCAATAGAAAAAACAAACGTGATAAGCAAAGTGGACTTCATGCTGTCCATTGCATTAAAGCACCTCATTGTCATTTAGACCCAGGCTTAATTTATAAAATGTCAGCTCGGCACTGATGTAGTGCAGAACGGCACAAATTGCCAGGTCAAACAACTTCACAAATGCACCTTAAACCACCCTCCCTAGAAAGTCGTAAAGGAGGCTGTGTTGTACCAATAGAGACTGCAGCTGCCGCCATTGGCCAGGAATGATCACATGAGAAGGCTGCAGAGGGAAATTACTTAAAGTTAGAATGGTACCTTTTGATACTCTTTGGGAAACCTAAGGAGAATATCAAACAAAGTTATAGGCTAAGTAGTGGTATTATAGTGAAGCTCATAGGAAAAAAAACACTCCACCATCTACATGTAGTCACATGCAATATCAACGTATGTTAAATTACATGCAGTGCTGCATTTACTGGCACCTGGTCCCTTCCAGAGAATATACCTTGAAGTGTCTGGAATGACGAAAAAAGCAAGACCTGCATTTCCCACACAGTTGTTGGAGGCAATACTGACAATCCGTCCACAGCTTCTTAGGTACCCAAACCAAACCTAATCAGAAATTAACCACACCAGATTACTATTAATAACATTTTCCCCCGTGTCCTGGGTGCCCATTACTGCATGCACGTCACTCTGATTCCATCTCCTCTCATGGCACAAATATGCAGGAACCGCAAACACGTACACTCTTAATAAATGTGTAGGCAATCTGTGATGCCAAATTTCGCCTCCTCGATGTTGCAGTCAAGCACTAAGGTAGTATAATTAATGTATACATATTAAAGCACCGTATCATTATTAGATACTTGGAATGTAGTTAGTACTAAGAAGACTTACCAGTAGTAATTTGTACTAACAAGACTTAGCAGTAGGTGGGCATGACTTGCTATGAAAGCTCATAAAGTGATAACAGGTCAAATGCGACAAATGTAATCTGTGGCCAATCCCCTTCAACCCATAGGTTACATGGCTAGCATAATACCTTGAGACTATGGTTGATGACATCATTTGGAAATCCAAAGATACCAGCAGAAGAAACCTACAACACAGCACACATGGGGACACAAGACTCAGTTAAATGTGTTTTGGCACACTTTTGTTAAGATTTGATGCCTAAAACTATCATGGGTTGAATTCCTTTTCCCCCAAAGGGTGTCTATTGAACCTGTCATTCTTGGTGTGGTTGCACCCTAACTTTTAGCGTGTCCCTCCTGTTTTGCTGAGTTTGGGGCTAATTACGATGGTGGGCCGACCTCAGTCCCCCCTCCACCGTTGTGGTGCCGGGACCGCCCGCCGGTGGGTGAATTAGGATGTGCCCGCCACTATGGCAGGCACATCCAGGGCCCTGATCATTGCGGAGGGTGCTGCTGGCTGCAGCACAGTTCGAAATGCCCAAAAGCCACGAAGTGCATTTTCATGTACAACGTGGCTGGCACCCCGCGGTGCCTGCCACCTAGTGCATGGACATGGTACCCCCCAGTGCACATACACACTCCCCCCACACAGAGGAGGCCCACAACTGGCCCCAGAACCCAGCCTCCACTAGCCTTTCTATGACGGTTCCACTGCCATGCAAAGGCTGGCTGACGCCTGCATTGTAATCTGGTGGACGATGCCTGCTAGGCACCTCCGCCATTTCACTCACACTGACCTCTCCGTCAGGCAATCATGAAGATTGTCATGGTGGAAGCATGATCTTTGTGACCGCCGCGGTCACAAAGCGATTCCCCCTACCATCCTAAAGTGGCGGGGGAAATAGGAGTCAGATGGCAGAGGGACCGCCACCGCGGTCCCTCCATCATCAAAATGAGCCCCTTTGTTTTTTCTGGCTTTAGGACTGTGCGCACTTTACCACTGCCAAACAATGCTGAAGTGCTTGTAATCTCTCCTTAAAACACGTTAGAATTGGCTTATACCTAATTAGCTTATTTATTTTACTTGTAAGTCCCTAGTAAAATGGCACTACCGGTGCTCAGGACCTGTAAACTAAATGCTACTAGTGGGACTGCAGCACTGATTGTGCACCCATTTAGTTAGCACTTTAAACATGTTCAGGTCTGCCATTGCAGCCTGTGTGTGCAGTAATTAAACTGTCATGTTGACCTGGCAAAATAACCCTTTTGCCAGGCCCAAACCTTCCTTTTAGGAACATGTAAGTCACCCCCAGGGTAGTCCCTGGACAGCACGTAGGGCAGGGCAAAGATTAATTAAAAAGTGGGACATTCACTTTTTAGTTTACATGTCCTGGTAGTGAACATTTATTTTTCAGTACTGAAAGGCCTACCTATCCCTAAGGCTTATATTGGAGTTACCATATTACATCTAGTAAGTGATAATTTCCAAATGGAAGCAGATACCCATTTCATGTTTGGAGTCTCTGGAATTGGAATACAAAACCTCTCTCATGATGAAGTTGTTGCCACTTATAGAAATTTAGCATTTTCCTGCCTTAGCCATTTAGAGTAGCAGCCTGTCTCTGAGTCATATGACCAGGTGCACTTGGGCTTTGTGTATTCCCCCTAGAAAGCGCTGCACAATAGAGATCTTAGTTGTGCCTGGGCGGGCCATCACTGTCAGAATGGGAGTGCGAAACTAGGTACAGCCCTACATACACCTAAATATGCTGTGCCCTGCCTCCACCCAAAGGGCTGAATACCTATTGTAGTTAGTCTGGAGCCAGGACAGGAAAGGCAGGATGCCTAGAGACTTCAAAGGGAAAACCCTAGAAGCTTATTTCCACTTCAAAGGAAGGCCCAGATATAAATACTGGACCCCAGACACCAACTCATCAGTACACCTCTGGACCTTAAACCTTTGATCTCACTCCATTTTTTACTGATCTTGTTTAAGATGGTCTTAGGACTCTACATGTTTAACCACTGCTAACCAGTGCTAAAATGCATTTGCTAACTCTTGAAAACATGGCACTATTATGTTAGATCTGTAAGCCTTGGTATGGTCTTCCATAAACTTTTTGACTTCCACCTCCTTTTTTTGTTGATCTCATTTTTGCTGGCCTTGGAACTCTGCACAATTTACCAGTGCTCACTAGTGCTAAAGTGCACGTGCTCACTCCTTAAAGTCTGGTAAAATTGGCTTATTCCCAATTAGCTTATTTAGTTCACTTGGAAGTCCTTAGTAAAGTGGCCCTACATGTGCCAGGGTCTGTAAATTAAATGCATCTAGTAGGCTTGCAGCACTGATTGTGCCACACACTTATGTAGCCTTTTATACATGTCTCAGACCTGCCATTTATGCATTTGTGTGTGCAGTTTTTAACTACTAATTCGACCTGGTAAAATAAACCTTTTGCCAGGATAAACCCTCCGTTTTAATACATAAAACTCACCTCTACTGTAGACCCTGGGCAGCCCGGAGAAACTGGTGTAGTGTAATTAAAAAGTAGGACATATCATTTTAAGTTTGTTATGCCTTGGTACAGTAAAAACTCTTAAGTACATTTTCACTACATTCCCATAGGATAACATTGGAGTTACCTTATTACATTTAATATGCTGTAATTCCCCAATTGGAACAGGTAACCAGTTCTTGTTTGGTGTCTTTGAAATTGTAATGAAAACCCTAACTTATGGTGAAGAAGGATTTTAAATTACAATTTTGACAATGTCACTTTTAGAAAGTTAAAAACCACATAGTGCCTAGTTGTCAACTTACACGCTGTTTTTTATTTAAACAGACTAAGACCAAACATTGAATCTACTGGTTTGTGATTTTTTATTTTGTGGTCATTTGTATTTTTACTTCATTCACCAATATTATTTTTTGATGCCAAAAGCAGGGAAAACCCAAAATATGTTTGCAACATAATGTGAATGTGAAATACACGAGGACAGTACACATCCATAAAAATCATATCATTTTTAATTTGAAAAGACCAGTCATCAATTTTAAATGAATGCAGCAGCAATAATGGCAACACATTTTGCAATTAGTGAATTCTGTTTCAACACTGCGGCCTGCTGGGAACCTGTGTTATGACGCCAGAGGTTGGAGATTTTTTTATTTATTTATTTAAAATGTATAGTGCGCAACAGCTACCCGCAGTGGGTTTCCCGGCGCAAGGGATAGACTAAAGAAGAAAAACTGACATCAATCACGGCTATGAGAAATAATTTTAAAAGAGTAGGGTTTTCAGTTTTTTCCGAAAACTGAGCATGTTGGTCTCAGTCTTCATGGCAATGGGCAGAGCATTCCAGAGTTTGGGGCCAAGATGGGAGAAAGATCTTCCACCCATCTTCACTAGCTTAAATCTGGGGATGATATAATCGCAGTTGGCCGATGATCTCAAAGTACGACAGAGCTTGTAGGGTTGGACCAAGCTTTGAAGATATAAAGGGGCAGAACCCTGCTTGATTTTGAAAATATAGCATAAGGCTTTAAATTTAATTCGACTCGAGATCTTAAGCCAGTGGAGATCTCGAAGAGCCTGCGCAGCCGAGGACCTCCTCGGGATATTACAGAGGAGACGGGCTGATGAATTTTGTATGACCTGTAGTTTCCTTACAGTCGCAGCATCTGCACCAAGATAAAGAACATTTCCGTAGTCCAGGCGAGATGTTACTAAAGCCTGGTTATCTACCCATTCCCTTTAGATTGGAATTTAATCAATTGATATGTTCCCAGATGGTGATGGTGCCGATGTATTTTGATCCTCAATATTATTCTGGGGGTTCTATTCAGGGCATTAACTGGTGGTGTGCACTGAAAGTTAAACTTATAACGTTTTTAATTCCTACTCTTTTTCTTCGGTCTAACTTGATCATTATCGTGTTTTTAACTAAATCCTTGGTACCTGCCATGTCTTCTAAATGGACATCTTTGTCTTAACTCAAGGGACGTCTAGGACTCTGCGCTAAATTAATTTGCCTACTCTTGCTAAAGCACTTCTATCCATCTTTGAGTGTACAAAATGGAACAGACATTGTTGGGATTAATCATCCCTACATGGACTTATGCTTTGATAGTTCAAAGCAAACTTTGTCAAATCGACTTACTTAGCTATCCTTAACCAGAAATTTTAATGGCGATGCCTCTTCATTATTAACCACAAGCCACGATATTGAATCTCACTCCTGGTTTTGTTCTAAAAGAAAACAACACAACGCAAATTGTTGCCTTGAGATGCTATTCTTTTGATTTCGGGAACAGTATCTTATTTATCATGACATTCGAACTACTCATTTCATAATTTCAGTATTCAGCGTTTACCGCTCAAATCCAAAATTCGGTTGGTTCGCGGACTTCTGGTTTCTCACTGATTTAATGTTCAAGGTCTCAATGTTCCTGGCAGTGCATCGTGGGTATTGTAGTTTGTCATACCTGATGCATGATTATGAGAATCGGTCATTAGGCATTATGTTCTACCTATCTCGGACATTTCATTGAGGCCATTAAACGCGCCATTAAATTTCAGTATCAGGTATGCTTCCTTTTGTCGCAATCCCGCTTCAGTGTCTCCCCCTCTGGGATGCGGTTTAATCATGCATACTATGCCCAATGCAGTTGATTCTCACTGTGATTCTTCTCTATAAATTGATTGATTGACCATCGGGGTAGTTATTACCCTTGTCTTGATTCTAGAGCGATGTTGTATAATGCATTGTCGTACCTCTTGATTTGTTTTCCCAACATACATTTTTTGGCACAGGCATATGATAGCATACACCAGGAATTCTGTTTTCCAATTTGAGAAGGCTTTGTGATTCCACTTGAGGTTGTGTTGGACAAATTCCATTCCTACTATTGTTAAGTCCCATGCTGAAAAATGTCCACACTTGTGGTGGCCCTCAATTGGTTTTAGGTTCAAGAGATACGACAACGCATTGTACAACATCGCTCCAGAATCCAGACAAGAGTAATATTCATCTTTTTATAATAGATAAGACACTGTTCCCAAAATCAAAAGAATAACATCTTGCGGCAACAGTTTCCGTATGTTGTTTGCTATTAGAACAAAACCAGGAGTCAGATTCTATATCCATGCTTGCGGTTAATAACGAAGAGGCACCACCATTAAAATCTACGGTTAAGGATAGCGAAGTAAGTCAACTTGACAAAGTTTGCTTTGAAATATCAAAGGATAAATCCATGTAGGGATGATTAGTCCCAACAATGTCTCTGCTATTTTGCACTTGTAACAGACAGTTACAAGTGCTTTGGCAAGAAGAAGCAAATTAATTTAGTGCAGAATCCTACATGTCCCTTGGGTTAAGACAGACATCCAGTTAGAAGACCTGGCAGGTACCAAGAATTTAGTTAAAAACACGATAATCTCAAATTAGACCAAACAAAAACGGTAGGAATTAAAAACGTTTTAATTTTAAATTTCAGATCATGCAACCAGTCAATGCCCTTAAGAGAACCCCAAGAATAATATTAGGGATTGAATCGCGTTGGCACCATCACCACGTGGGAACATATCCATTGATTAATTTCCAATCTAGAGGGAATGGGTAGATAATCTCTAACCTCTGGAGTCATAACACGGGTTCACAGTGGGCAGCAGCGTTGAAACAGAATTCACTAATTTCAAAACGTGTTACCATTATTGCTGCTGCATTCATTTAATATTGATGACTGGTCTTTTCAAATTAGAAATTTTATTACTTTTCATGGATTTGTACTGTCTTCGTATGTATTTCACATTCACATTATGTTGCAAACATTTTTTGGAATGTTTTTTTATGCTCCATAAAAAGTGTTTTCCCTGCTTTTGACATCAAAAAATAATATTGGTGAATGAAGTAAAAAATACAAATGATCACAAAATAAAAAATCACAGACCAATATATTCAATGTTTGGTCTTAGTCTGTTTAAATAAAAACAGTGTGTAAATTGACAACTAGACACTATGTAGTTTTGATTTGATGGGCCCTATCTAGTAGTCTGTACCAGGGCTATTCTCCCTTTCTTGAGTGTACTTTTAGAAAGTCTGAATTTTCCGGCCGTTGCCATTTGGTGCCTGTAGCCTGTCCCTGGACCATATGACAGGGTGTAGTTTAAAGTTGGGCTTTGCCTATTCTTCCAAGACAGCCACGCACAATAGGGAGCTTGGGTGTTCCTGGATGGGCCATCACTGGCAAGATGGGAGGAAGGAGCTGGGCACAGCTCCACTGTGAGAGATTTGGTTACTGGTTGACTATGGTGTGAGTCCTGGTCACACAGCAACCATAATCCTTGTCAGGGTAAGGCACAAGAAAAGCCAAACTAACCTGTGCTCACCCTCTTGGGAATGAGCCCGTTCACAGTTGCAAAGTGCCCTCACAGCAGCAGGATCCAGGACCTGAGGCTTAGATCAGGCCAGAAGAGTAGCCTAGCAAAGACTGCAACTCTGCTGGTCTGCTGCTCTAAAGGAACTGCTACCCTGGTGTGCTAACCTGCTGCCCTTTTGCCTAGGAAAGAAGAACCGGGCCTGCAACTTCAACTTGAACCCAGGACCTCAGAGTTACTTCAAGGGTTGGTTGCTGGACTCCTGATCTGACATTTCAGGGCCACAAAATTTTACAACAACCTGTCGAAAAATATAATTGGGGGGCACTACCAACCAGAATATAAGATCCTTAAGTATTGCCCGGCGGTGTCGCCTCTTGAACCCACAAAGAAGTTAAACTATTGAAGAGGCAGGCGCTGGAGACTGGAAGGCAGGAAACAAGGTTTTTATTCTCTCCGGAGGAGAACACAACGAAACGGACAGAAGGTATCGTTCTGAGGTGCTCTAACTGCATCCCCGAGGCCTGGCCTCTTATACACACGTTTATCTGTTTATTGCATGTAACACATTCTCGTCGATACTTTGATGTACGGAAAGACATCCTCAGAATCCCCCCCTTCCCAGCCCGTTCCCACGCAAGGTTACAGTGGAAGTCCCCGCCCCGTTCACAACAGGTGATGATCATCGCGCAGCTGGATATTCCGCCGATTCACGGAGTGTGTGGGGTTCGATCGGATCTCGTGGGATGGGGGGGGGGCTTTGATCATCTCGGGGGTCCTTTGAGGAGGGAAGCTTTCTATTGTACGGGGAGGGGCAAGGGATTGGTATCGGCAGAGCTGGGTGCCGGCCTGGGAACGGGGAAGACAAACGGGCACACGGGGAAAAGGGGGTTTGCATCAAAGGTCCGGAGATCATGAGAGGGAAGCAGGGAGGTGTCGCGCTGGGAACAGGATGAGGGCCTGGGGCAGAGCAGCGCCGAAGAGGGGTTTATGACTCAAGGCAGGTGCAAGCAGGGGTTGCCAGCGAAGCTAGGAGGGAGAGAGAGGCGCGCTGGCTCTCGGCGAGAGCAGGGAAGCCATGGTGCCCAAAATGGCGGCTGTTTTACGCGCACAAAAGGTTTAAGGAGAGCAAGAGGGCGCCGATAATGTTGACGGTTTCAGCCCAACTTTCAACAGTCCTCCCTTTTCAACATATCTAGCCACCTTGCTTTACTCAATGTCAATTTTCATCAAATTCCTAACTTCGGTATCATACAATGCTCTCATATGTTCGCTTCCAATGTCCGCAGTTTTGGGAAAAATACAACTCGCACATAAAGAACACATAGGTGGCAAACATTGAATTCCTAAGCATAGGCCACATATTACAACTACGGGAATCAGGATAATGGTGAGCAGCCTCCAGCCCCAGCTTTTGACGGTGTCCCAGAACCAACCACCAAGCGACCATTCTTCTTGCTCTTGGTGAACTTCCGAAGAGAGTCTGTGAAGATGTTCGATGGCTTTGTACACTGAGGGTGAGTTGTCCGGTATGTATGTACAACAGCTGGACCCAATAATGCGGCATGCTCCTCCACGGTCCGCCAGAACCACATCTAGAACGAGGCGGTTCTGCAGAGCCACCAAACGGACCGCTTGGAGCTCGGCAGTGTTGTTGGCAAAGATGCCCGCTGTGATGTTCATGGTGGTCTCGATTGCCTGGGTCAAATGTCGGATGGCACGGCTGTTTGCCATCGGGCCCCAGAGGGGGACGAGTCCTTTCATAGCATCGAGGAACTGTGCCCCTGTTGAGTCGGCTTGTTCAATGTCTTTGGCTCGTTTTTGCCGGTGGTGATTCGCTGGGGCTACATAAGTAGGAGGAAGGACGAAGGAGATGTAGCAAGTGCCCCCCCAGCCTTTGGGGAGCCAGGTGTAGGCCTTCGTGCCGCAGATGAAATACATGTTTGGGGATGACACAAAGGAAGGTGGATCCGTGGAGTCCAAAGTTCTGGTAAAGCGGCAAGCGCTGCGACCCACCAGTTGTGTCCCAAGTCCTTCTACACACATGTGGCCTGTGACGTTGATGACCGTCAGGGCCACAGTCAGAGTGGCAGCCGTTCGTTTCCGCAGATAGGAGAAGGTGGGTCTGGTTGGATTGTTGAACACCTGCATTTCGATTCGTTCTTTAGCCGGGATGTCCATTTGGTTCGAGTCGCTGGGGGTCAGCGGGCAGAAGTGTGTCTTTGTCTTGTTTCGCCCGGCCCCGTGAGAAGAATGTGCTGCAGTTCTGCTGGAGGTGGCATTGCCCGTATAGCTTTCTTGCAGGAGGATCAGCCAAGCAAGGCAGGAGCCGTGGACAGAGAAGGGTGAAGGGATGAATGGTATTGAATGTCCAGTGGCATGGGGTAGCAACCCACAGATCCAGCAGTTGGTGGTATTGGTGGCAAGATTGTGCTGGTGAAGTAGCTGCACGAAAGAGTTGTTCCAAAACTCCTTTCGCCTCTCTCTTAGTTGAGGAGAGAGCGAAATTAGATAATGTTCCTTCATGGTGGTAGGCTGAGCAGTGGTTAGGAATGTTTCGTGAGCAGGTGCGTGTTCTTCCATAATCCAGAGCGTAGTCATGAGGAGAAAACAGAGGAGGATTACGATGAGGAGTGCAATTGTCTTTGAGCTATGGAGTCTGTTTATTCTCGGATTTCTGTAGTGGGTATTTCCTGCTGTCTCCGTCGGCTTCTTATTTGGCGCTTCCATCATCTTCTTATCTGGCGCTTCCATCATCTTCGTCTTCAAGGTGCTCGGTAGTGGGCAGGACCACAGACTTAGTTTTAGCTTCTCTCCAGTTAACCCTTGGTAGTTTGGGTCACCGTTCTGAGATCCTTCAACCTAGTCCGTGGCCTACTTAGCCGAAGCTCCCTCCTTTCGACGCAGGAAATACCCTTCTCGAGATGGCACAGTGGGGTCAGGATGTTTTGAAAGTTCAAGTGTCTCAGTATCTGGGTAGCAGTTCAACGATGGTCGGTCCTGGTTCAGGAGCTCTTCTTGGGTGTTGACGGTGTCTGTCGTGGCCAGGGCTGGAGAGACCTTTTTGCAGTGATGAGCGTGCAGCCAGTGTTTCTTCCCCTCCACTCGAAGTGCGGTCCGAGTGGTGATCAGCACTTGCCAGGGGCCCGTCCACCGGGGTTCCAAACTCTTTGATCGCTGAAAATTTCGGATCAGCACGAAGTCCCCTGGCTGAATGGCGTGACCCGGACCCCTGGAAGCATCGGGGATGGCCTGCTGCACCTGCTGATGAAGGACAGACAAAGTTTCAGTCAATTTGTACAGATAATCAGACATTAGGACATCCGGAACGTCATGAATGGAAGTTGGTTTCGGGGCAGGCCTGACGCTCATGGGTCGACCGAAGACAACTTCATAAGGGGTTAAGTGATGTCGGGTGGGGGTAGAGCGCATCGATAGCAATGCCAATGGGAGGGCGTCTGGCCATTTCAGGCCCGTCGTAGCCACTATTTTGGCCAGTTTAAGCTTTAGTGTGGCATTGTGTCGTTCGACAAGCCCAGCAGATTGAGGGTGGAAGACTGCGTGGAATTTCTGTTTAATACCCAGCCCATTTAGGATGAGCTGGATAACGTTGGCTACAAAGTGGGGGCCATTATCACTCCATAAAACACGACAGAGGCCATAACGGGGGAAAAACTCCTTTAACAGAACCTTTGCAGTGGCCATAGCGGTGTTGTCACGGGTTGGATATGCTTCCACCCACTTGCTAAATGCGCACACCACGACGAGTACATATTTCAGACCTTGGCATCTGTCTAGCTGGATGTAGTCCATCTGCAGGACTTCAAATGGGTGGTTCGGGACCCCAAATCCCCCCCGGGGTACTACAGTTCCTTTCCCGGGGTTGTGTTGCAGGCATATTAAGCATTGTTGGACCAGGCGTTTGGCGGAATCTGGGATCTTGTCATTGTGCCAAACCCTGGAGACAAGCTCGATCATGGGGGCTGATCCTATGTGGGCAGGGGAGTGTGCCATGGTTAATATGGGAATCAAGTACGAATCAGGTAGCAACCATCTGGTCGTGTCTTTTGTCCGCCAGCAGCCTTCATCGTCTTTCAATCCCACCCGTGTCCATTCAGTCAATTCGTGTTGTGTGCTAGTCGTTTGTATGTCTCTAATTGTGTCCTTGGCGTCAGTCCAGTTTTCTGCTTGTGACCTGGTCACGTACATATGTGTTGTCGTTCTATTTTCAGCTGTCGTTCGGGCGGTGATGTCGGCTAGTGCATTTCCCTGTCCAATAATGTCTGTCACTTTCTTGTGTGCCTGGCATTTGATAACGGCAAGTTTGTTGGGGAGGAGGACAGCTTCGATTAAGGCGGAGACTAAATCCCCGTGCAAAATGGGTGTGCCGTGTGAGGTCAAGTATCCTCTCTCCCTCCAGAGGAGCCCAAAATGGTGAACCACCCCGAAGGCATACTGGCTGTCGGTGTAAATGTTCGCTGTGGTTCCTGTTGCCAGGATGCAGGCTCGCGTCAAAGCAATCAGTTCCGCTGCCTGGGCAGATCGCTGGGTGATGCGGGCTGTTTCTACTACAGTTCGAGCCGTGGTGACTGCATAGGCAGCGGAAGTGGTACCATCGGAGAGTTTGATGCAAGAACCGTCCACCCACAACTCCCCGTCGGGGTCAGGGAAAGCTGTGTCTCTGAGATCGACCCTACTCCTGGTCTGTTCGTCCGTAAGAGTCACGCAGTCATGTACGGGGTGCACATTGGGATCGTTCTCTGGCAAGGGTAACAGAGTTGCCGGGTTCAGTGTGGTGCATCTTTTCAGGGTGATATGGGGGGCAAGCAAGGTCAGTTCGTATCCAGTCAGTCGTGCACTCGTCAGATGTTGCGTCTTGGTTTGGTTCAGGAGGGTGTCGACTGCATGGGGTACCAGTACCGTGAGGGAATTCGAGAGTACAATCCCCTCACTCTGTCGGATAGAGACTGCAGCAGCAGCTACAGCTCGAAGGCAGGCAGGCAAGGCTCTGGCGACAGGGTCAAGAGTGGCAGAGAAGTAAGCGCACGGCCGTTGCTTAGGGCCGATGGCCTGGGTCAGGACAGATAAAGCGCACCCCTCCCTTTCGTGAGTGTAAAGGGAGAAGGGCTTTCTGTAATCAGGGGTACCCAGGACAGGGGCTGAGCAAAGGGCATCTCGCAGTTCTGTGAAGGAAGTTTGACACTCAGGAGTCCAAGGGAGGGGGAAAGGGACGTCTTTGTTTAGCAGAGAAAGCAGTGGTTTTACAACGAGGCTGAAGTTTGGTAACCATTGTCGGCAGAAGGAGGTGAGGCCTAATAGGGAGCGAACCTGCTTCTGGGTTTTTGGGACAGGGGTATCTAGAATGGTTTGGATTCGATCAGGGGTGAGTTTTCTTCCATCTTTGGACAAAAGGTGGCCTAGGTAAGTGACCTGGGGTAGGCAGAATTGCAACTTCTTCTTGGAGACCTTGTGGCCATTTTCCGCAAGGAAGTGTAAGAGTTGAATGGTGGCGGTAACCGCTAGAGGGGTGGTGTCGGCTGCCAAAAGGATGTCATCGACATATTGTACCAACACCACCCCGTCGGGTAACTGGACTTGGTCTAGTTGTCTTTTGAGGGCCTGGCTGTAGATGCTAGGGCTTTCCGTGTAGCCTTGAGGCGCTCGGCAAAACCTATATGAGCGGGATTTTAGGGTAAAGCCGAAGAGATATCGGCTGTCTGGGTGGATGGGGATGGAGAAGAATGCGTTCTTGAGGTCGATGACGGAAAAGGTGGTGGCAGTGGATGGAATCAAGGTCAGGATGGTGGTGATGTCTGAGACCACAGGGTATTGGGGTACCACCACTTTGTTGATCTCTCGGAGGTCGATGATGAAACGGTAGGCTTTCTCATCTCCCTCTCCCTGCTTCTTGATAATGGGCAAGATAGGGCTGTTGCAAACGTTGCTAACCACTTCCTCTACCACTCCTGCGTCTATCAGTGACTGGATAATCATTACCAATGCCTTCTCGCCCTCTGGCGATATCCGATATTGTGGGAGTTTTGGGAGTGTTGCGTCTGGTCGGACAGTAATGTGCACTGGGTCAATTAACATACGCCCTACGTCCGAATCCGCTTTGGCCCACAGATACGGAGGTAGAGTGTCAAGCAGGGACGCGTCAACGTCGGTGATGGAAAACATGTGTCGGGGGGAACAATGTCTAAGCAGAACGGGGTTGTCGTAAAGAAACACTCGAACTCCATCTTGAGAACACCTAATCGTCGCTCGGAAGTGTTTCAGTAAGTCAAGTCCCATAATGGCGTCAGGGCTATTGGAGGAAAGCAAGAACGTGGTGTCGGTGGTGTTGTTTTCTACGTCAAAGAGAATCGGGGCAGACAAAGGGTTGGTGGAGGGCGTTCCATCGAAACCTGTCGATGTTATGAGTGAGCCAGACAAGGGTGCCCTTGGAATCAGTCGTTTAGATAACGCACTACGTGTTGCGCCAGTGTCTACCAGAAATGGAGACTTGGTACCCAGGACCTTAGCAGTGACATAAGGGCCCTGCTGGTCAACATAGAGCTCGACTGGATCCCTCCCTCGCCCTTGGCTGTCCTATGCGAAGGTGTGAGTGTCGTCATAGTCAGATTGTTGATATTGGTTCTGCCTGGGTCGATCGAACGTATTTGGTCTGCTTGATCTGTCATTAGTCGCGTCATTTGGGGGCCCTCGTTGTTGTCCCTTAGGTCTCGGTCCGTTTGCTACATCCCTGGGGTCTCTGTTTCTGATCATTTCCAGAAGAACTGGGCACTGGGATTTCCAATGGCCAGTCCCTTTGCAGAAGGCGCACTGGTCTTCTCTAAGGTCTGTGCGTCCACTGTAGGAAGTCAGAGTGCGGTCCTGGGGGAATGTAGTCTTAGGGACGTTTGTCTGGTAGTTTCCCCGGTATTGGTCTCGTCCTATAGTCACCCCTTGCAGTTTGGCAATCATCACCCTCTCTTTTAAGTCCTTCTTCTTTTTCTCTGTCGCCCTATCGTTTTCATTTTTCTGATGCTCATAATATTGGGCCATTTGGAGAATCGCTGTAGGTTTGGAGGCTGCCCAACTACTCTCGCTGGCCTGTAGTTTCTGGGAGATTTCCGATGATAGGCCCTTAACATAATTCTGGACAAACAGATGGTGTCCGGTTGCAGTGGTCATGTCCTGGCCGCTGTAATCGGAGAACACCGTTTCAAACCGGGAGAAGTATTCCGATACATCCTCCTGGGGTTTTTGGCGACAGGCTGTTACTATCGACCAGTCCACTTTCTTTTCTGGGATTAGGGTTTTTAATTTCTCTACGATTTTATCTGGGAGGTCTAGAATGGATTTCAACGGCTTTTGTCCTGGTCCCCGTTGTTTGTCCAGGTCATCGAGTTGTGACCAGGTATGTCCAAACAGCTCAAGGTGGTCGACTTTCCGGATTTGCTTCCACACATCAGCTGGCAGACATAACCCGAAGAACAAGTCGATGTCAGCCAGGGTCATGATCGTTGAACCCAGGGCTGTACCCAATTCAGTATAGAAGGCAGTGGGGTTTTTACGTAGGTCGGGTAGAGATTTCCGGAATGTCAGTATCTCTTGCCGGTCCCATGGCTGGTAGACCCAGTTGTACACTACCCTTCCCTTCGCATCTTGGTTGTTTGCATCATCGTGAGTCCCTGTACCCCGAGGAGGAACCCAGTAAGGGGCAGCCTCACGTATCGGCATCATGGTGTTAGATTGCTCGGTTGGTGGTTCGGTCACTACGGAGGCTGCGGATTTAGCTCCCGGCTTTTGTTCAGTGAGGTGGCGGAAAACCTCAAGCGTACGCGTAAGGAGGTCCGACACATCACACTCGCCCTCATCCCCGATATCGACCTTCCGGTACAGAGTCCTTAGGCTCTCGGGACCTTTGTCTCGATATCGGTCCTCGTATGCATTCAAGACATGATAACACAGTCGTACGGTAAAATGTCGTCTGTGACTCCCTGTATACGAGCTGAACATATCTGTGATGTACTCTTCATCATCCTTCCTTTCTACCAGTGTCCTTGCTATTTTGTCGATCCCCGCTCGCTCATCTTTGTCTAGTCTGTTTGTTCTTGCAGGGTCAGCCCCTCGAGTCTCATGGTCGTCTAACGTTGTTGTTGATGCGGGTTTTAATACAAGGGGTTCGGCTGGCACAGAGGCCATTGGGGCCGACGCTGTGGTGGTACCTTCGTTTGTACCTGGGGGTGGCGCGTGCTGCGCCAAGGGTTGAGAAGGGGCATATGGAGGGGGCATGTAGATGATAGGAGGACCTAACAGCAGGTCCTCATTGGCTTGTCGTTTCGAGGGTAAATCAGGGTAGAGCATGGAGGGGGTTCTAACCGGACACTGGCTTGGCGTTTCCATTTCTAGTTTCTGTTTAGCTTTCTCTCTTTCCTTTATCTCTTTTTTTAGTCTCTGAGCAGCTAGGTGGGCTGCTTTTTGCAGCTCTTTTTCCAACCTACTCTCAGTTTTCTTTTTACGTTGTTCAGTTTCTTTTCGCCACATGCCGAAGCTGTCAAGCATAGTAGGTGTTGTCTTGTTTTTACCCAGGGCAGTTTCTAGCGTTTTTATTTTATCATCATCGAAGGATCCTATCAGGGGCCATTGACTTTCTTGACCCTTTTTTGTATATTTATGCCATAGTTTACTATAGGCTATAGCGGTCAATCCATGCTTCATGAACATGTCCTTATTAGGGGTGCCTTCCAGTGGGGCTGGATGGTCCATCTCTAATAGGCGGTCCGGGCTAAACAGGCTACTAATCAGTGGGGAGAAGACAGACATGACGGCTCGTAATGAGGGACTAAAAAGTCAGCACTGCCTATCTTATCACTAGGTGCAAAGACTGGACAGAATATTTCTATTCTACGTTGTTTGCAGGCAGTGAATACCTCATGGATCAAAATAACAAAAGACCAATAAATAACAATGGGGAGAATGAGTAGGTCCGCAAAGATCTGCGTTACCTACCCTTTTCACTATCTGCAAAAAGGGTGGTCTCTTCCCTGTTTGCAGACAGGGAATCTCCAGGAAACAATAGTTTTGCGAACAACAGTTCAGTTTCAAGTGATTATTGAGTGGGGGAGAAAAAAATAAGCACGGCTGTTGCCCTACCTATCCTCCACTGCTTGCAAAGAGAGAGCCCGTTGTTTCTCCGTTTGCAGACAGTGAACCTCCAAATAAATAAAAAGAGCAATACTAGTATTTTTAAACAAACAAGCAATCAAGCAATTGTTTCGCGACTTGTCGTGGTTACACGACCTTACCCGGACCGCATGGACAGTTTCCTGTCTTCCGAATCCAGCGCCCGATCGTCCTCTCTTCTCCGTTATCCTCGCGGCACTCCTGATGGTTCCCAGTCAGGACCGTAGATCACTCGAGAGAGGTCTGTTCGGAACCAGTGAAGTTCGGATGATCGGCTGTCAGACGAGGGTCTATCGGGCAGACGCGTTCCCGATCGTTGCAGTCGTTCACTTTGTCGTCAGGACCTCTCCCACTGGATCCATGGGTCGCTGATGGGCCCCACGCTTGGGACGCCAATTGTCGAAAAATATAATTGGGGGGCACTACCAACCAGAATATAAGATCCTTAAGTATTGCCCGGCGGTGTCGCCTCTTGAACCCACAAAGAAGTTAAACTATTGAAGAGGCAGGCGCTGGAGACTGGAAGGCAGGAAACAAGGTTTTTATTCTCTCCGGAGGAGAACACAACGAAACGGACAGAAGGTATCGTTCTGAGGTGCTCTAACTGCATCCCCGAGGCCTGGCCTCTTATACACACGTTTATCTGTTTATTGCATGTAACACATTCTCGTCGATACTTTGATGTACGGAAAGACATCCTCAGAATCCCCCCCTTCCCAGCCCGTTCCCACGCAAGGTTACAGTGGAAGTCCCCGCCCCGTTCACAACAGGTGATGATCATCGCGCAGCTGGATATTCCGCCGATTCACGGAGTGTGTGGGGTTCGATCGGATCTCGTGGGATGGGGGGGGGGCTTTGATCATCTCGGGGGTCCTTTGAGGAGGGAAGCTTTCTATTGTACGGGGAGGGGCAAGGGATTGGTATCGGCAGAGCTGGGTGCCGGCCTGGGAACGGGGAAGACAAACGGGCACACGGGGAAAAGGGGGTTTGCATCAAAGGTCCGGAGATCATGAGAGGGAAGCAGGGAGGTGTCGCGCTGGGAACAGGATGAGGGCCTGGGGCAGAGCAGCGCCGAAGAGGGGTTTATGACTCAAGGCAGGTGCAAGCAGGGGTTGCCAGCGAAGCTAGGAGGGAGAGAGAGGCGCGCTGGCTCTCGGCGAGAGCAGGGAAGCCATGGTGCCCAAAATGGCGGCTGTTTTACGCGCACAAAAGGTTTAAGGAGAGCAAGAGGGCGCCGATAATGTTGACGGTTTCAGCCCAACTTTCAACAAACCTTGCTCCTGCACCTGGACACATCTTCTCTTGAGCAGCGCAACCCCAATCTGAACTGACGCATCGCCATTCCTGCTTAGATTGGAACTGACGCAAAGACCCACATTGCAGCCCCTTGTCGCCTCATCAGAACACCCCTGCATGATGCATCCTCAGTGCAGGCCCCTGTATCCTTCATAGACCGCAGCCTCGAGAATGATGCTCGACTCAGCATCGCACCATCGCAGCATCGCAGCTCCTAGGAACCCATGCAACGCCCGACTGCACAATGCACAATGCATCCTCTACGCCAGACGCCACATCACAAGTCCTCATGGACTGGATTCTCGACAATGCTATAGGATAGAGTACAGCAGCCTCTGTTCAGGGGCATAACTGGGTCCCTGTAGTCGGCCCACGCTCCTTTTTGGGTCAGCCTGAACTTGAGACTTTGTCCCGGTCTACTGCGACCTGATATCCACAGTTGACGGTTTACACTTTATGATGCTATTTGGACTAAAATCTTTAGAACTAAATGTCTACAGGTCTACCGATTGGCATTTTTGTTATTTTGGTCTTGTTTTATTTATTTATTAAAAGCTACTCTATTTCTCTAAACCTTTTGTGGTATGTTTTCACTGTGTTACTGTTTGAAGTGTTGCACACCTACTTTACACATTGCCTCTAAGTTTAGTCTAACTGCTCTGTGCCAAGCTACTCTAGGGTTGAGCACAAGTAAATTTAAGGGTTGCTTGTGACTTCACCCTGAGAAGTATTATGGTTGATGCTTGAAAAGTGTTTCACACCCCTTAAACAGTAACACAATTTATTACACATTGGCTTATCCCCATTTGGCATATTTAATATACTTATAAGATCCTAGTAAATTACTACGTGTACCCAGGGCCTGTAAATTAAATACTTCTAGTGGGACTGCAGCCCTGATTCTGCCACCCTCTAAGTAGCCGTTAAACGTGTCTCAGAACTGCCATTGCTGACGGTGGGTGCAGCTTTATTCTGCCATTTTGACATGGCAAGTGACCTTTACCAGGGCCTAACATGCCTTTTTAATATATATGTCACCCGTGGTTAGGCCCTGAACATCACGGAGGGCAGGGTGCAGTGTATGTATAAAGTGGGACATATACTGTTACATTTTAAATGTTCTGGCTGCGAAAAATCTCTTTAAGTCATTAATCACTAGTGCAAGGCCTAGCTATCCTATGGATAACATTGGTGTTACCTTATTACATTCAATAAACTGTAATTTCCAAATGGGAGCATATAACCAGTTCATGTTTGGTGTCTCTGTAATAGTAATGAAAAATCCAAACTTATGCTGACGTTGCATTTTAAATTACAATTTTGAAAATGCCTCTTTTAGAAAGTTGCCATTATCTGACCATAGCCATTTAGGGCCTGTAGCCTGTCTCTGGGTCACATGTCCGGGTGTAGCTAACAGTCGGGCTTAGTGTATTCTCCCTAGGCAGCCACACACAAGAGAGAGCGTTGGGGTGTGCCTAGATGGGCCATTACTGGCAGGATGGGAGGACAGAGATAAGCGCAGCCCTACTTGCATTTGAATAGGTTGTATCCTGCCTCCACACCAAGGGTTGCATGCCACCTGTTGTTAGTCTGGAAATAGGGCAGAAAAAGCAGGATGCATAGGGACTTCAAAGGCAACTTCTAGAAGCTTCTTTCCCCCTTCAAAGTCACAACTGAGAATAAACACTGAACCTCAGACACAAACTCTTCTGTACCCTTCTGCACCTGTGGATATTCTGCTGTGCTGCTGAAAGGACTGTCATTCTGCTGGACTGCTGCTCTGAAGGACTACTGCCCGGCTGCGCTGGCCTGCCTGTTGTCTTCTTGCCTGGGTCAAAAGATCTGGACCTGCATCTGTTGAATCCAGGACCCCAAAGTGACTCAAATGGCTAGTTGGCTTGCATTCGACATGGTCTGCCACCGCACCCTAGTCCTGCGCCTCAGCAACATCGGTATCCAAGAGAAGGCACTGGAGTGGATCATCTCGTTCCTCGCCGGAAGAACACAAAGAGTCCGCCTCCCCCCGTTTCGCTCCGAGGCCACCAAAGTCATCTGCGGCGTCCCGCAAGGATCTTCACTCAGCCCCACCCTCTTCAACATCTACATGAAACCTCTCGCAGCCATCGCACGCCAGCACAACCTCAACATCATCTCTTACGCCGACGACACCCAGCTGATCCTCTCCCTCACAAGAGACCCCGACACCGCCAGAACCTGCCTACACGAAGGGATGAAAGACGTCGCCGAGTGGATGAAGGACAGCCGCCTGAAACTGAACTCGGACAAGACGGAAGTCCTCATCCTGGGATCTTCGCCATCCGCCTGGGACGACTCCTGGTGGCCCCCAGCCCTGGGCACCGCACCCAAGCCAACCGACCATGCACGCAACCTGGGCTTCATCCTGGACCCCTCCCTCTCGATGACCAGACAAGTCAACGCCGTCTCCTCATCGTGCTTCAACACCCTGCGTATGCTTCGCAAGATCTTCCGCTGGATCCCGACCGAGACCAGGAAGACTGTCACCCAGGCACTCGTCACCAGCCGACTGGACTACGGAAACGCCCTCTATGCCGGAACCACAGCCAAGCTACAGAAAAGACTCCAGCGCATCCAGAACGCCTCCGCCCGACTCATCCTGGATGTCCCCCGACGCAGCCACATCTCCAGCCACCTGAGGAACCTGCACTGGCTCCCCGTCGACAAGAGGATCACGTTCCGGCTCCTCACCCACGCACACAAGTCTCTCCACGACCTGGGCCCCAAGTACCTCAACGACCGCCTGACCTTCTACACGCCCACCCGCCAGCTACGGTCCACCAGCCTCACCCTCGCAGCCGTACCACGCATCCGAAGAGCCACCGCCGGAGGAAGATCCTTCTCTTACCTGGCTGCCAAGACTTGGAACTCCCTCCCCATCCACCTTCGGCTGACCCAGGACCATCTCGCCTTCAGGAAACAACTCAAGACCTGGCTGTTCGAGCAGTAGCATACCCCTCCCCCCAAGCGCCTTGAGACCCTCCCGGGTGAGTAGTGCGCTATACAAATGGCATGATTGATTGATTGATTGATTGATTGATTGATTCTGACTCAAAGATAGAAGGCTCCAACAACCTTGAACCCAGCACCTTGACTCTGCCATATGTGAATACTACCCTGCCAAGTATGCCACCCCAGTTCCTGGACCCTTGCAAATGGACCTGAAGGTGCTCTGCCAGCCCACCTATGGACCCAGCAGAACCAACTCATTACCTCTGCTGGGCGGTGCAACCCTGAGCAGAACTGATGCATCTCCTCTACTGCAAGAGTTCTCCCATTGCCAAGGCTCAACTTCAACCTCACAGCCCTCTTCAGAACCACTGCTGTGTGATGCTTCACTGACGCAGGCCCTTAGATCACAAATCACTTATCAACAGCAGCCTCAACAACGACCAGGTTCTTGAATTGCAGCCTTGCAGCTCTTCGGAACCAGTGTATCGCCACTACTGTGTGACGCATCCTGGATACTGCACTTGACATCGCAAGCCTGACCGATGCGATTTTTGACAATGATGCTGTGCCTCGTATCACAGCTTTGCAGCTCTTAGGAGCTAACACATCATCTTGTCTGCTTGACACTGACTTGAAAGTGAGGCTTCGCAATATTGAGTAAGCAATATTTAAGGTACTTTTGTTCGCTAGGACTAACTGGGCTCCTGTAGCCAGCCAGCGCTCCATCACGGCAGACCTGAACTTTAGGTGCTCAGTAAAAATCATAGGATTATAGTATTTTTAAATCAAAGTATAAAAACATTTTGCTTGGATCTGGACACACATGAGCTCAAATTATAGTATAAGGCAGTACATTTAAATCATAAAGTTAATGCTTTATAAGCTGGTCTAAGAATTGTATTAGCATTATTATTACACTGTTGTCCCTGACACTATCACAGTATCTATTTTATTTTGACTTTATGAGAACCACTGACTGACACTTTTTCTTACATACAATATTTTGGGGCAGTTCACAAATGTGCTGAGACATATGGTTTGAAATCAATGGATAAAGGGATTTTACTTAAGTCTAGATACAAATGAAATCAAATCAGAATATTAAAACAATTTATTTAAATTATAAAATTAATGCTTTGTAAGCCCAGTCTAATGATATCATTAGCGTTATTATTGTACTGTTGTCCCTGACATTATCACAGTCTCGAGCGGCCTCTACAATAGATCGTATTGGGCTTTTTAAGAGTCAGTGGGAGATAATGTTTTTGGAACAGGAGAGTTTAGTGCAAATGCACAAAGTATGCAGAAAAAAATGATTTAAGCTCAATGTATAAAAACAACTTGTTAAATCGAGATACAAGTGGAATCAAGTCAGGGTATAGAAATGCGTGCTGAAATAATGAGATTCATGTTTCATAAGCCAGGTCTAGAAATGTCATTAGCATTATTATTGCACCAACTTCCCTAACACTAAAACAGTAAAAATTGGTTGCAAATAGTTTTTTCTAAAATACAAGAGTTTGGTGCAAATACATGAAGTGTGCATAAGAGATGTGGTTGTGAATCCCACAAATGTGACAATCGATTTTATCTTTGAGTACTGGGTTCATTTTCCCTCAAAATCATAGATCAAGATATAAATTATTCTGTTCCTTAAAAATGTTATTTTAACATACCCAGGCACGTTTGGCCCTAGATACTCTTGGCGCTGCAAGAAAAGGTATCAAAGGCTAAGTACATGTACTTAGCTCAGTACTGTTTAACCTGAGCCAAGTCAGAGTCTCTCTGTCTAAGAGTAAAAGTTTCACCGAGTAGATTTTTCTGGGCTGGTCCATATAACTGCCAGTGATTCTGGTCGGATAGTTTGTAAGTTTCTATGTTTGAGGGTAAAACATACAACTCTAAGTCCCTATATGTAGTTTTTCCTACTCCCTGATAGATTATGAATTTTAATGATGATGGATCCACTCTTGTACATTCACAAAAGTAGTTCAAGGTGCTTCTGTAATGAAATTATATTAGATATTTTAGACTTAATTCTAGCCTGATGATGCAATGAGGAGTAGCTGTGCAAAGATGAAGGATATTTTGTACATTTTGCATAAAAATGTTATCAAGACTGTCAATAGTCTTGTGATTTAGCACAGGAGATGAATATAGCAGAAATGGTATAAGTTTCATATTTAATGCTTTCAGTGATGACTTGATTTCTTTGCCACCAAACTAGTTTGCACATCTTATGACAGATTTAGTGATCATGATTCGCTTGAGCTTTCTGGTGGCTAGATCATTAGACCATGATATCTTGCTGTCAAATACTACCCCATGATAATCGTTTTGCTTAACTATTTCAATCTTGGCCTTTCCTAGGACTCACTTCGCGAGCTTAGATTGCTTTCCAAAAGTCATGATTTTCGTTTTTGTCAGATTAGCAACAATTCGTTCTCCAAGCTGCATTTGTTCAGGTGATTTAATTTATGTTGTAGGCCTTTTGGAATTTGTGACAGTATCACCAAGTCATCTGCATAGGCCAGACATGATTTTTTTTATTTTCCAACTTAGGTGGAATGACCTGATCTGACTCCAACGAATCAGTAAAATCTGTGATGTACAAGGAAAATAATAAGGGCGCCAGAACACAAACTTGTTTCGGGCCATTCTCTGTGTGAAATTTAGATGTCAAGATATTTTTGGTGGATGACTTCACCTGGAGCCATGTATCAGTATGTAATCAGACAATCAAGGATCGATTTTCCACTGTATAAGTTTAGCACATAACCTTTGCTAATTCATTTTTTTTAATGCAGAGGAGTAATCCACAAAAAAGGTATTTAAGGTTGTCTTCTTTGCTTATTATTTTTTGGCAAGTAGTGAAATCCGGCTTGTGTTAATGCTATTAAATGTTGTTCCTCGGCTCAATTCTTAAATTTATTTAATGGGTGCTTGGCACATAGCTTCCCTTCAAAGTCTATAAGTGCTATTCATCTGTAGCTTGTTGGATCATGCGTAGGGCCCTTCTTATAAACTGGATGAGCCACTGCACATTTCCAAGAGGATGGAACTAACCCAGACTGGGTTACATATGAAAATAACTGTTCAAGAAGTGTACTCCAGAAGGAGACATCTAATTTGACCAGATCTATTAGTATTCCATTTGTACCAGCCGCTTTTGAAGAGTTATAACTTGTGACTTTGTCCTGGTCCGACACGACCAGATATCCCCAATAGCATTTCGTGAGTTTTGGCACTATTTTTTTAAACCAATATCTCCAGACCGACCAATTTGATTTTTGTCATTTTGGTCTTGTTTTATTTATTAAAGTCAGATCTATATTTCTAACTTGGTGTTGGATCTTTTTTGTGGTGTTTTTATAGTTTTACTGTCTAAAGTGTTGCACAAATACTTTACACACAGCGACTAAGTTAAGCTCGACTACTCTGTGCCTAGCGACCGGAGGGTGAGCAAAGGTTAATATAGGGTTTGCCTGCCTATTACCCTGACTAGGATGGTGATTGCTGTTTGACCATAGGTCATAACCCAGTCAACCAGTAACCCAATTTATGACAGTTTTTGATTGGATTGTTGTTTACATCATGTATATATATACATATATCTCTATGTTCTTATTTAATGTCTCCAGATTCTACTTGCATAATCCCTGGCCTTGTGTTCAAATAGGACCCAGCTTAGAGATGACCGAGTAACAAAAGAAGTAACATACTTGGGTATACAAATACGATCAGCTATTAATGAGCTGATGGAGGTAAATTGGAACTCCTTAATTGGAAATATTAAAAATTCTTTGGATAGATGGGGTCGGCTCAATTTCACAATAATTGGACGGTGTAACATCATTAAAATTAAGATTTTGCCTAAGGTTCTTTATTTATTTCGCTCCATACCCTTGGAAGTAACAAATGCTAGGCTACAAACTCTTCAGTCAATCTGTGGCAAATTTATTTGGAGTCCAGGGAAGCCCAGACGGGCGATGCGTTTTATGACACTACCTCTTGAGAGAGTGGGCTTAGCAGTTCCGGATTTTGTTATGTATTATTATGCTTGTTTTTTGTTGAAAATGCGGTCGATACTTACTGGGGAAGGGGCTAGCAGTACGTCTAATTCACCTACGATTTTGGAAATGTTAATGGGTCCTATTGCTAGGCAATGTCTATTTACTGAAGTGGATGGCCGCTATTATAAGCGAACGCGATTTAAGGTTTTAATTAGTGCCCATAAAGTGTGGAAACGAATTCGGGCATTGATAAAACTGGGGAAAATCTCTTATTATACACCTTTGCACGCAGTGACATTGCTACCAGGTATATGTCAGGATAATATTGCTTTAACATGGAGGAAAAAGGGTATTAGAATTTTAGGTAACTTCTAATCCACGAAAGGGGTGTGTAAATCTTTTGATGATTTGGTTTCACAGTATGGTATTCCCAGAATACAATTCTTTAAATATTTGCAGATAAGGGATTTTTTACAGCGGGTTAACTTCATTAGGAAACCCCATCCCCTTAATAGAAAAAATTAGGCGACAATGTAAAATTGGAGAAGTATATCAATTTTTACTAGCTGATCATTTGGATGATTTGGATAAGTATAAGGTAAAATGGTCTAGGGATTTGGGAGAGCCAGATATCAATCTCGAGCAGTATCTAGGGAAGTACTTATGTCTGCAAATCTGAGGGCTCAATTTTTTAAATCTCTCTTCGATTTATATTATACTCCCGCCCGCATGGCTAAGTGTGGGACCAGATTTGATGGCAAATGCTTGTGGTGTCAAGAGGATAATGCAGACAGTGTACATATTTTTTTTAAATGCGATAAGTTGTCGAGATTTATAGCAGATATAGACTTTTTTTGTCATTAGTTATGAAAGTAAGGATGACTATTACACCTGCGATGATAGTCATTGGGATGGGGCCTGAGAGTAATAGGGATAACCCATTATATGTACATAGACAACTTATTTTTTTCTCTATGACGGTTGCACGTTTATGTATTGCCACTGAATGGCTTCAGAAAGATCCACCTGTGTTTGAATTGTGGCGGGCGAAAATGTACAATTATTGTTAAATAGAATGGGGTTTGCCCTCTGTTAAAGGGGCGAAGAAACGCAAGATCGGTTTGAGTATATGGGGAGTATTTAGGAAATACTTTGGGGACTGAGACATTAATGGATTTATTTAATTATTATGAATCGATTTTTAGAATGAATGTATTCTTTGGAGTAGAAGTGTACCGTATGTGCTTTGTTTTGTACTAAATCTGCTGCTGTGAATAAAAAATAAAAATAAAAAAAATGCATAATCCCCAGCCTCTTTTATTACTCTTAGTGACACAGGGATGCATGTTGAATTGCTTACCTGGCATTACTGTAAGGGCTTCATGTGTATATGGTTCAGTATGTGTGGCCTGTGCTGGGTATCAGTTTTGAACCAGCTTCTCTTTAGTACAGCGCCTCATATCGTGCCAACACATCTTGAACTTCTCCACACTCCTTGTTGGTGCCACAGCATTTGTTTTCCCCAGGATGTTGTTCTATATGGTACCTTTTTAGAAGGAGGAAGTGGTCCCAATTTTTGCTGATTTCACAGATAAAGAGTTCAACTACCTCATTTGTTAATGTAATTTCCACTCTCTTTCAACACTTGTATAGGTTTCCTGACTCTCTGGCTACTCTTCCTGGTCATGGCACCATGATTCTGCCATTTTGAGGTATCCTGGCATATTCATTCTCTTTCCAGGTTCTTTCTGATCTTTTGTTATTTTTGGGGGCCACGATGCACCATTACACAGCCCTATTTATCATCTTATTGGCATGCAGTTTTGCTGTGCCTGTGTGTGAGCAATGTAATCACTGCTCAGTCAAAGTACATTTACCACTGCACAAGATAAATGACAAGTCACAGCACAATGCAGATGTGTTTGGCATTGCATTGTATTGCATGAACTTTAACAAATCTACACTGCGGTGTACAGCATCACCAAATACAAGATCATCATGGTATATAATATGCATCTGAGGTTTACTTACTGACGGTCAACCTTTTCCCCGGCAACCATCTTCCCCATTCAAGCACTCCACTAGGAATACATTATCTTCCTCCTTATTCTCTTTTGCAACAAATGTTGCACTGATATTCTAATAGAACACCACTTAGTGTACTCTTGTAAGAATGATCTCTATTCTCTATCAGAGCAAGTGGACTGACTGGCAGGAAGTTTCTGCTTTATATCGCATTTTTCCCATTCGCTCAAAATATCTCTCTCCCAGTATACCTATATTCCTTGGGTTCCCATTGTTTCAGACTTCAGCCTTCGGTGGGTAGTGTAATTGTTTGTGAAAATACTCCACCCTCCATGTGTTTGCGAGAATAATGATACCCAGGCATTTATTTATAGATCATTTTCATTTTGTATCATGATTATAGCATATCCGTGGTTATTTGTCATTCAGTTTGCTTAAGTTCACAAAGCAGATTATTCGTTTGAGCACATAAACTAGTCAATGGCGGCTGATATAAAGGGAACGTGGTGGGTGGTTGGAGGATGAAAAAAAATGTAATACAAATAAAACGACTTACCTGCCTGTCACTGTTCGCCACATCGCTGACTCGGTGCTCTTCTGCTGCACTGCACAGGCTCCCTTGCAGAAAAAGTCTGGTTGAAAGCAGCATCAGGATTGGCCTGAGCACTGTGAGTTTGCGCCACCAGAAAGACTGGGAGCTGTGCTTTGCTGTCTCTAACCTGGCAACCCACCTGGGTTGGAGACAGCTTTAGTAAGGAAGTCGATTTAGCCATAGTGGAACAGCCAACCAAACAAACATGCGCACAGACAGCAGTGCTGCCCCCCCACTCCCAGTAGTGGCAGGCACGGACCAGGGTGGCGGGGCAAAGGCCGAGGAGGGGTAAGGGGATAATTAAAAAACACTTACCTTACCCTGCATCTCTCCATTGTCTCTCCTCGCGTCAGGAATAGAACAGGAAGCAGGCAGCCAGGCTCCCCTGAGCCAATCACAATGTTGCAATGCAGCCTTGTGATTGGTTCCCCTAAGCCAATCACAAGGCTGCAATGCAGACTTGTGATTGGTCTGAGCTCCATGGTTTGGTGCTCGTACAGTGGCTGGGGGCCTGGCTATGTTCTCCATGCAGGCTGGAGGGCGGCCAAGCAGTCAATACGCACTTAGGAGGGTGCTACCTCTCCTCCCCTGCCCTGCTCTGTGAGCAGTCACACAAAGGTGCAGCAGGAGGACAAAATAAAATGCTAATAACATTATATTATTATCATTTGATTTTTCATTTCAATCACTGCTTCAAAGTAGTGGGGCGATGCTCCTCCACCTTAGCAAGGAGTCACCACTGACCACTCCCCCTCCAGCCTTTCATTGTCTGCCCTGCCCCAAAACTAGTTCGTGCTGAAAATATAACAATAATAAACCTGTTAATATTGTTTTACTTTTCGAGTTTTGTGGCTTCTGGCAGTGAGGTTGAAGCTCCTCCGCCATAGCGGAGGAGCCGGAACTGAAACTAGTACTTGTTACAATACAATGGGAAAGAAATTGATAATGTTAGAAATCTGATTAATTCAATGTCTATTGAGGATGCACTTTGAGGGGAAAAGGGTGCAGTGTGGCACACTGTGGATGTTGGTGAACAATAAACATGTAGGTGAGCAGTCAGAACAATAGAGATATATCATTGAGACTACTCTTATGGAATTTAATTGATATAGTAGGGATCAGCCTTTTCAATCAGCCATACTAGTTGCTTTTGATAATTCAGTCCTCTTTTTGTGGCGGAGCTAGCCACGCTCAAAGATGGACGCTTGTTAAGCGAGCTCCTTCGGTTGCTCACATAATCCTGTAATTATCCTGCATCCCGGTGCCCCAGAAGTGGTAATTATGGAAGAATAGAACGTTGGAACATTCAGACGATTGCTTGAGTTAATTTACTTGCCCTGAAGTGCGCTGCAACTCCAAGAAAAATAACTTCTAAAACTATTGGCCGAGCAGTGGCCTGTACGCAGCACACAGACGTAATCATGCACGAGCTGAGTCGTGCAGCGCTGGGCGGGTACAATCGTGTGCACCAATGTTATGAACCCCACGCTGTGGTTGATAACTCGCCGAGACAGGGACTGGGCCGGGTGGTATACTGAATACTTGCGGGAGCTGATGTATGCTGGCATCCAGGAGCTCAAATGGAAGGATAGTGGTGAGCCCTGCCGAGCGCGTAGCCTGTAAGTGGGCGCTGCCTTCTGCCTGTGGAGATGGTGCGGTGCGAATGCCGGATGAGCGGCTGAGGTCTCTTCTTGCCAGTCCAGGGGTGTGGAGTAAACGCCAATCAAACACGCTTGGGTAAGTTGGACACCCCCAAGGCGCATAGGCTAACGGCCCCCTGACTGGGGTGTGTTAGCGGGTACCACCGGCTCTGAACTCAGTGCGGCTGACATGGGCCGGTGCAGGGCGGCAACTGATGTGCAGACATTCTTATTTTATAACATGCCCTGCCTGGAGGATGCCCGCTGTCAAACTGTAGGCTCCGGTGCGCTGACTGCTTTTCTGCACTACATATAAACTCGTCCCTGGGACAATATAAGCAGACTTCCTACCACGTGGATTACCTCAATGCTCTTATACAGAGTATAATGGAGTTTGGCCCGGGTGTTGAATTGTGCACAAAAAGATGAACATTAGTGCTGAGAGGCACTACTCTGAGACATTGTTTCCTGCACCCCCACTAGCTTTGTGATATTTGTGCGGTGCATAATTACTATATCAGTACCTGTTGCAGCGCAGAGACTCTCCACCACCTTTGCAAACCTGCTAATAAATACCCCTTCATATATTGAATAACGGCTGCAACAATCTACCGCAGAGAGCAATAAGTCTGCAGGATTACTAAAGAACAATACTGTTAATAGATTGTCTGTTCCGCTTTACTGCTACCAAATATATCCATTGGGGAGTGATTTGTACATCTACATATCTGAATTACATTGCGTAAACAGTGCCATAGCGTCTGCACTGATATATAGCACCACAAAATGGGGAAGCCAGACAGGAAACAACTGAAGCTAACATTTGACCAACAAAAGAAACCCCATGAGAATGAGCCGGAAGGTCACCACGAAACGCAACAAACAACATCGATAACGGGGGAGGAGTGGTAGGGGATGTACAGTCTCTGTTTTCCTCGATACAGAACACACTATCCAACATTGATGGCAAAATAGATAATCTGTCTTACCGGGTGGATCGCATGTTCAAATGCGTTGACCGACACACTGAACACATTGACATGGCGGAGCAACGCATATCAGATGAAGAAGACGCGCAACGCCAAAGAGAGACCAAGCAAACCAAAATGGATAAAAATATAGACGCAATAATAGCCAAAGCTAACGATCTCAAAGCGAGGTCTCGTCGCATTAATATTCACCTCATGGGGATAGCGGAAATGATAAACACTGGGCCTCTGGAGCGTTATATTGAACAATTACTTATTACACTCCGGGGCAAAGACACCTTCTCCAACGTTGTGGAAAGAGCTCACAGATCATTGGCCCCAGCACCACCGACTGGGACAAGACCATTGCCAATCACTGGCAAAATAACAGGGATCGAGACCCGGCGCTACGCAGAGCACGGGAACTGGGTATTCTACAACACCAGGGCATGGACATATCTGTCGACCCAGATTTCACCCCACAAAATTAGGAGGCTAGGAAGAAATGTATCACCGTCAAACAGAAATTGAGAGAACAGAACATTCAACATGCAATGTTGTACCCAGCTAGACTGAGAGTACCTGATGATGGAAAAACTACAATATATAATGACCCGAAAGATGTACATAAATACTTGAAACAGAGGGGCTGTCAGTCTGTGAGCCGGATATCACCCAGAAATGCATTGGAAGAGCAAAATGGGGCCTCAGACATTGAATAATTAGGAGGTCTAATTACTACGAAAGTGTGGTAAAGACACCTGATGACGAACTGGATGTTGATCATTGGAGATCGCTGCTGTTAAGTCCTACAGGGATTGTTATGGTTCTAAAACTATTATACAATTGTTATTATGTATGCAAACTACATATTTCTCATTTTGTGGTTGTTCATTCGGTTAATATAAGAGTTGCTAGTGAACTGTCCACTTCATTGCTGGGGCCTAGGGATGTTGGGGCTGACGGTATATCATATTTTAGTGACCCCCGAGGGGACATCTATTTTTAGGGAACTCGGCTGTCAGCTTCCACCTTCCTGTGTGCACCACAACCAAAGTTATTCTTTTTTCTTTTTCAATGGGACGGATGGGGGAGTGGGGTGGCTTATTTTCTTTTCTTGGGGATTATCTTCATCATAATTGGGATGGCAATGTGGGTGGGTTGGGAGGTGGTAAGGGGACTAGAACTCCAAATACTGTTCAGATGTATTGTCAAGTCATCGAGCCACTGTTGTTTTCCACTAATGTCTATACAACATAATAGAAGCAACAATTTATACACCCTTATTTGTAGCTGTAGTCATGTCACTGAACACTAACTCTGCACTTAAGCCCCTAAAGTTTATGACCTGGATTGTTAGAGGGCTAAATAACCCTAAGAAAATTAGACAAATATTTGCTTACTTAGATTGCCATGGTATTGATGTAGCTATGTTACAAGAGACACATTTACTCACCAAAAAATCGAAGAGATTTGGGAAGAAATGGGTGGACCTCCTGTTCTGTGTACGCACGAGGGGTGATGACATTGTTAGAGTAAGGCACTCAATTTATACAAGAACAAATACTAACTGATACACAGGGACGGTATGCTATAGTAACAGGTATACTGCGAGGCACTAGGGTAGGGCTTATCAATACATATGGTCCAAATGTGGATGATCCCGACTTCTTCGTGAAAATACATGCCAAGATACGTGAACTCCCAGACATGGAATTCATTTGGGGCAAGGACATGAACGTCACATTGGACAGTACGTGCGACAGATCACACGTCACATCCGAACATCACCAATGTGCGGCTACAATCCTCAAACATGGTATGACCGAATTTAGACTGCATGATATATGGCGCCTGCATAACCCCAATATACATGACAGCACCCACTTCTCAACTGTACATAGTAGTTGGTCCAGAATTGATTATTGGCTTATAGCGGAACGAGTATGCGTATAGGTCCAAGAAGTCAAACACTTACCAAACATGCTTTCAAATCATAAACCTGTCCTACTGACTATAATCCTCCTGATATGTTGTGTGTCGTTTTAGATACTGTATATAGGTTTCCCGATTTTTGCCCTTATATAGGCACAATTCCTGTTACCCTTATTTAGGCATAGAAATCCAACCCTTATTTATGCATTATCCATGCTAACCAAGTACAAGCATGGTCACCTACATCCGTCCAAACACATCGCAACGAGTTCTTGGAAAACCAGACTCTTAAGCCTTTAGGACTTCCCCTTGCTTGGATTATTGATTTCTCCAAGAACTCATTTATTATGCATCTTTTCCTAGGGGGTTCATTCATGGCAATCATATGCCCGACTTTTACGTCAATACGGGCATTCCTAAAACACATTCAAGGTATAAATATACCTTCACTTGCCCTGGCAAAGTATGGTACGGTACACCGTACGATCCAGCTGCATACTTGCACGAAGCGGTTTGCCTGAGGAAGCTCGGAAGGAGATCGAGCCCCCGCCTGACGCACTGACCAGAAGCTGTCATCCTCCTCATAGAGAATCCAGCTCCAGTGATCTGACTCCCCTTGCGGGGTGTTACAGATCGAGACCCAGAAAGAGATTCTAACCTCTCTCATTCTAAGGTATGGAGTGGACTAGAACTTTGGGGGACTTTTGGCAAATCTTGGCAACACCAATCTGAACTATAGCTAAACTAGGCTATAGAAAAACAGTACCTACTTCTAACCTCGTACTGCACTTAGGTTAGGTACACTGGGGTAGAACTAGCTAGAAGCACCGTGAGTATTTATATTTTAGCCTGTGTTATTTATGTATGTTTTTTTTATGAATATATGTCATAGCTACACACCATGCTATTGCAGTATTATTTTACCTTACTGCTAACGCTGTACGTATTATACTTAGCATTCTGTCTTACGATTGTAGCAGTTCATATGTCTTGCATGAGAAATAGGACTGTTCAATAAACCCTTTGTATTGAAATGCCCATCTCTCTATTTCTGTGCAACTTAGTAGAAACGAAGCATGCACGATTGACTGAGTGAACCTGTTATCTATTGTTTCCACGATTCTGAGACTGTTCCGATTCTAAAGGGAAACAAAGTTGTCATGGTTATGCGGTTGTCAGAAATTAATCCCTTCTTGTTTCTAGTGACCTCTGAGTTAACTGGCACACACAAGTAATTAAGTTTAATGTACTCCATAGAGACATATTGACCTCAGTCCTACGTCAAAACTATAGTGTATATTATTCCAATCCGCAGAGCCTATCAGGGATATAGGAACTATACTACAGACATACATTCCACCACTATATGTATGGCGTTTTAATGCAATGGCGTTGCTGGACCCACTTTATGCTGAGACAATAAATACTGCAATAGAAGACTACTTTGCTACTAATAAGCAGTCGATAGAAAGTGTGAGCAACCTATAGGAAGCCTTTAAGGCGACATTGTGGGGTGTCTGCATCAGCACATCGGCAGGGATTCTTAAAGACATTCGTGCCCAATTGGCACTCTATGAACGGAGAATAAAAACATTAGAAGCAGAATACGATGATACACATAAAGCGGACATTCTAAGTGAGATGATAGGGGAAATAGACAAATACAATAATCTAGCAGATGACAAAGTGAAATATTTAATGAAACGCCATACAGCACGCAGGATAGGTGAGGGAGGTCGACCAGGACGCATACTTGCACAAAATATACGCACTGAACACAAGCAACATACTTTACTCATAATGCTAGATGACAATGATGTAGAACGTTATAATACAGCGGGCATTCTACAAACATTCATGGCCAACTATGGTGCATTATATAAAACACAAGATATGGCACACGCTCAAGAGATCCTAGACTATATGGAAGATATAGCCCTAGTATGGCTCTCTGCCAATCACCGTGAATATCTAGCACAGCCAATAACTCTAGAGGAAGTTAAGGCTGCTATAAGACCCTCCCTAATGGCAAAAGACTCCGGCCCAGATGGCTATACGGAATAATTTTACAAAACCTACTCGGATCCAATCAGCTTATATCTCTTGGAAATGTATGACAAAGCATATAACAATAAACTACTTCCCCCAACATTACGTGAAGCACTTATAGTTGCCCTACTCAAAACAGAGTCCTATAGACCACACTCATTAATAAATACAGATGCAAAAATACTAGCTGAGATAATTGCAATCAGACCACAAACGTTAGTGACCACTATAGTAATACCGGATCAGTCAGGGTTTATACCATCCCAGTCCACTGCACATAACTTGCGCACAATATTTGCGCTCCTGCATCAACTAAATCCAGAGTTGGAGGCTGTGGCTGTATTACTAGATGCAGCAAAGCCTTCGACTCTGTCGAGTGGACCTACCTTTTAACTATTCTCCAGCACATAGGTATCCCTCCAATATTAATACAATGGATCAAGCTTCTTTACACCAAGCCCACTGCTCGCATAAAAGTTAACAGATATGTATCGGATATAATACTAATACAAAGAGGGATGAGGGTATGTAACGTTTACAACGAAATTTTTACAACGCACTACCATTACAACGCAGGCATTACCACGCATACCATTACAACGCATTGCGCTGGGGGGCGCTCTAGGATAGGGAATACGTTTAATTTTCTATCCAACACCTTCCCTAGTGTCCACGGGGACTGGAGTTGGAATATAAAAATTATACTTACCACTATCCAGCACCTCTAAGCGCTATGCGTTGTAATGGTATGCGTGGTAAAAACCGCGTTGTAAAGGTATGCGTGGTAAAAGTATGCGTTGTAACGTCATACATCCGAGATGAGGCAAGGCTGCCCATTATCGCCTTTATTATTTGCAATTGCTCTTGAGCACCTGGTCTGTAAAATACGCCAGAACTATGCATTTACAGCCCTGCACTTTAATTTACGGCCTATTGGCATTTAATTATATGCCGCCGATATGGTGTTATATGTTAGGGATCCTGCTAATAGCCTCTTCCCAATACTGCAAGAATACATAAAATTCAGACAACACTCTGGTTTGCTAATCAACTGGTTCAAATCAGCGATGATACCGTTGACAACCAGTACAAAATCAACACAAATGGACTTTCCTTTGATTTGGCAGGAGGATCCTATAAAATATCAAGGTATTTGGATACACAGCGACTGTGAGCTAGTGATTCGAAGTAACTATGGTACAGTGATTGATAAATTGGAAACACAAATAGACCGATGGATAACATTTCCATTATCATTAGCAGATAGGATTTCTCTCATAAAAATGGTCCTCCTGCCCAAACTCCTATATCTTTTTACAAATATTCCCATAACTCCCCGAGCCCCCATTTTTTGCAGATTGCGCTCTATGGTAAATAAATTAATATGGGCAGGTAAGCTAGTCTGGTTAAAGTTGCACACAAAGACATTACCATACGGAGGGAGCAGGAGGCTTCACGGTCCCAGATCTCTATATCTACTATTTATGCGCTCAAGCGCAATATGCTTATTACTGGTATCATAATGGATAGACTCTACCAAAACATGTTCCTTCTGAAACTTGAGATAGTTAGTCAAAAAATGTTCCAACTTTATTTTGTCCACCATAGTATTGAGCACAGGTACGAAGGAGAATAGATGAGGCATTATCTGTAATTATTTTGTTAAAATTGAGCTTCACATGAACAAGATCCTGTAAGGCAGAATCAGATGAGAAAGGTTAACATTGTTGTTTTAGGCTTTTGATATTAGCTAGTAGAATTTTATGCTGAGTAAGTGAGTGTTTCTTTTTTCTGGAAACTAATTCTATTATAAAGCCACGGGCAGTAGCTTTAAAAGTTTCTCAAATCAATGAAGGAGAAGCATCCTGAGCTGCATTTAGGGAGAAAAATTCCTTACCAAAGGAAACGAAAGAGGACAAAAATACTGGATCCTGCAAAAGAGAACTATTAATCTTACATCTAGAGGACCTGGGATGTGAGTGGAGCAAATCGAAATCAACAACAACCGGGCATGTTCAGGGATGATAATGGGTTCAATTGAAGAGGAAATTAGTTTCTGTGTCAAGGCTTTAAAAAGGAAAATTAATCTAATTGTGTCAGGGTACCATGTGAAGGAAAGAAAAAAGAAAATTCTGCTGCAACAGGGTAACTGAGTCTCTAGGCATCTACAAGATGTGTCTAAGATATTGTGCTTTGGAATTGTTTATGAGTCTTGTGATGGATGAAACAAACTTGGGTTTTACGGTCTGTGAAAGTGTCAATAATTTGGTTACAATCACATCCTAGGGTAAAAAAAATTCATTGTTATATTTAATACACTTTTTTGTAATGTTAGGACAAGAAAGAGTAATCTGGTTGAGTCGGACCATAAACGTTAAATACTTTTAGAGATATATTATTAATGAGTAACTTAACTAATAACCATTTACATTGCCAATCAGTTTCTTGAGATAGAATAGAACATTTCAACTGTTTATGACATATAATAATCATAGATTGGTCATAAGGGACACTAAGGGGCTGATTGCGATGCAGTTTGAAAGGCCTCCTAATGGCATTTGCTCCGTTCGAATGGGATCAGGAGCGTGTCTTTCCGACCGAATCGAAAATGTTTCCGAACAACCAATTACGATGCTGGATTTGGACAGCCTTTCCGACTTGAGTCAGCAGTCGGAATCAGACTTTTGGGGTCCGTAGTGGGCCCCCCTGCACCCAGAGCCTTCCCAATTGGGCCTGTGTGGGTACACATGGGTCCCATCTTACCAGCCATGCACAGTGCGAGAGGCACCAGGGAGTGCCCACCACAGGGTGCCCGATTTTCCCCAGCCACCCCTTTCTTCAAAGGGAGTCTATGCATTCGGTTGGAACATAGGACCAAATCGTATCTGGAAGCATCCGGATGCATCATAATCGGTCAGTACGACTCTCCTAATCCGAGTCGGTCGGAAACCATTCCTAAACCAATTCGGTCGAAATGATTTCTGAATCGCATCATAATCAGGCCCTAAGACTAAACCAACCCAATTTCATTTGAGTTTCAAAGCCTCTGTCTCTGTTAAATCGGTTTCTTGCAACAAAAATATGTCAGGATTAGATGAGGCTAAATGGGATAGTATTCTCTGCCTTTTGATAGGGTTAATAAAACCTTTCATATTCCAAGATACAACTCTGAATGTAGAGAGATTGAACTAGATATATGTTGGGCTTGGCCCTTTTTGCAGGGTTATCCCCACATGTTTTGCTTCTTCCTCCTATTTTTTCCTGACCTGTGTTTGTTGGTTTTAGGACTCTGGGCACTTTACAACTGCTAATCAGTGCTGAAGTGCATATTAAATTGTTATTATGATTGGGTCATCCTGATTGGCATATCTTGATTTACTGGCCAGTCTCTAGTAAAGTGCACTGGGTGTGCTGGGGCTCGTAAATCATATACTACTAGTGAGCCTTCAGCACTGATTGTGCCACCCACATGAGTAGCCGTGAAAAGATGTATCAGGTCTGCCACTGCAGTGCCTGTGCGCAGTTTGCTAACTGTCATGTCGACTTGGTAGGTGCACCCACTTGTCAGGCCCTAACCTTCCCTTTTCTTACATATTGGACACCCCTATGGTAGGCCCAAGGTACCCCCCTGGGCAGAGTGCAGTGTATGTGAAAGGTAAGACATGTACTGATGTGTGTAACATGTCCTGATAGGGAAATACTGCCAATTTCGTTTATCACTATTGAAAGGCTATCTTGCTCCATAGGACAGAATGGGAGTTTCTTTATACCATCTTATAAATATAAATTACCATTGGGACAAGATAGAGAAATAAAGTTTAGGTTCTCTGAACCCAGAACTTAATAACACAACTTGTATAAAAGACGGTTTTTAAATTGTGTGTTTGAAAATGCCACTTTTAGAAAGTAGGCATTTTCTTGTTTAACCAGTGTGTGTGCTTCTGCCTGTTTGTGTAATGACTGTCTGGTTTCGGAGTGGCAGGGTTTGGGGAGGTGCATTCTCTCAGAGAACCACCAAGGGAGCTGATGTGTGGCCTGCCTTTCCTGAATGGGTCTGGGCTGGGATGAATAGACCTGGTCTCCATTCAGAGTAGAAGGAGGAGTACTCAGTAGTACCTGAATAAGCCCGATCTGCATTTAGAGTGGTAGGAGGATATTTCCCTTGCACCTGAATCGGGCCTGTCTGCCTTACACAATGCTGTCTCCACCTCCTGCCGGGCAGCTGCACCAGAGAGTACAGAACTGATTTGGACTAGGCTCAGAAACCCTTGCACAAAGAGAACAATGACATTTTGGGGTATAAGTATTAGACCTAAAACCCCTGAACTTTAGACTACTTCTGGAATAATAAGGAACCTTCGCCAAGGAGAAGAGCTGGAGAAACTAAGGAGAAGTACTGCCCTTGCTGTGTGTTGGGGTTGGCCGGCAGTTGCTGTTTTTGCCAAGGAAAAGAGAATGACTTTGCTGTGTGCTGTGTCCCCTGCTTGAGGAAAGTCTCCAAAGGCTTGAGTAAAGCTTGCTTCCTGTTTTGAAGTCTCAGGAAAACAAACACGTCACCCCCAGCTCCCCTGCACTTCCTTGCTGGAAGTTCTGACCTGCCAGGAGTGCCTGTGGCTGTGGGTGGCCTCTGGAGGTTGTTTCTGCTACTGGGAGCTGGAAAGCAACTCAACAAGAAAATCGACACATCCCTAAATGCAACGCCGTGGTGCGAGAAGAATCTCCCTGCACCGCTGCTGCTGAAACCGATGCAGCGTCTGTCGCCGCAGCAAGAATCGATGCACAGAGAGATCGCGGGTGAAGAAATTGACGCATCACCACTCGTTGCCACCGTATCGTTTGCCGTCGCATCCCGGATTCCATGCATCGTCCCTGTGCAGCAAGTTTTCCCCTACACATCACCCACGGATCGGAGTCATCTCAGAATTGACGCATCACTTCCCCCTACAGACCGGACAGGACTCACCGCTCCCCTGTGTCCAGTGGAACTGTTGCATCGCACCTACAAAGGTCTCAGGAAATCGACGCATCTCTTTGTTTTTCGGCACTTCCCATTGCTGCAGCTGTTTGGCTTCGTGAATTTTGTTGCAACAACAGTTACTTTGCAAGAAATCACGCATCCATGGTTTTCTATGGACTCAGTTGCTAAAACCTTTTGAAAGTCATTTTTCTTAATTCTTATATGTTGGATTTATGTCATTTTGGTCATGTTAAGTTTAGACAAAAGATACTTTATTTTTCTAAGCCCTCAACGTAAGACTTACGCAGCATAGGTCGGCGATTAGAACTCAAAAGACCACGGCCCCTATGGTTAGTCACTATCTGGAAAAAGTAAGTAAGTAAATACTTTATTTGAATTGGTTTAACTCATACAAAGAGCAGATTAACCGCTAAAAACACGTAAACACTTGTGATTTAAAATTCATGTGTAAACACTAGTTAGTTAGTAAAATGTCCGTTTAAAACATTTGATTATCAAAACAAAGGAAATCAAAGGAAATTAATACAGTTAGTGCCTTTTAGTCTTATGGAGTTGATCTGGCTTGAGGAATATGATTCTTTTACTTATATTTGCTATGAAGTAGATGTCTAAGCATTTTCTGAATCAAGTTCTGTGTCTTTCCTTGCTAGCGCTTTTGCAGCTAGTCTTAAAAGCTTTAGTGATTTACATGCCAATTGCACTGTTGATCCTCCTAAACATTTTATTACTGAGGATCTGCATGTCCTTATCTGCTCTTTTTTCAACAACGGCCCCAGCAGTTTTTCCCGTTCGGATAGCAGTGCCGAGTAAATACAGAGTAGGTGGAGCACTGATTCATCACCATGTCCGCAAAGGCGACAGTCCGTTGAAAGCCAGGTGCGTTTCCATTTAGGAGTTAAATCTTTAGTGGGATACACTCCCAGTCTCAGTAGAATTAATTGCTGTTCCATTCGGTTTACGAAATGTTTCAGAAGGTATGGTTGGGGCTTTAGCTTTTTATATGTCGGGAGCACCGTCCATGCGTTTGTTTTCTTGGACAACGTGGCTTTATCCTGGTCATGGGACATTTGGTTAACTGTTTTGTTGACCAATTGTTTAAACTACGAGTAGGACGGTGTAGTATGCCATGCTTCCTCTAACTTTAAAGCCTCAATCCATTTTTTTAGGAACGAATGAATCGAGTTGGTCAATTTTGATTGCTTTTCGACTTCCAGCCAGCAATAATGTACCAGGGAGTCGTCCTCTGCTGCTCGCATTCTCCAATAATATTTGACCAGTGCTCCCTGTCTTGCCATGGTCTGATTCTTTAGCCCAAATTCAAGTCTTATCCGGTCTTGTGAGATATGGCGCGGGATGTTGAACAGTTTTTAGAAGAGACTAGTTTGGGCGATATTCAAGGATGTTGCATCCTTTGCATTTAATAGTTCAGAACCGTATGTGATTGCGGGTAAAAATTTTGATGCCACGACCTTTCATAAGTGAGTAGTGGAGCTGTCACTGAGTTTTTTTTGCAAGGTTTTAAATGCAAACAGTAGTTGTTTAGCTTTTGTTTTCCGATGTTATTGGTGTTGCTTGTAATTAAGATGGCTATCCAAAGTTAATCCCAAATACTTGTATGTCTCCTCGCGGTCCAAACTATTGCTGTTAATCGTCCAAATGAATTTTGATATTTTTTTCTTTGGACTGGAAAAACACATGACCTTTGTTTTTTTAAAGTTTATCTGTAGTTGGTTTAGGTCTATGTATTCTGCCAATTTGTTTATTAGTCGTTGTAGGCCTCTGGGCGTTTGGGAGAGCAACACTATGTCATCTGCGTATTGCAGACTTACTATTCTGACATTCCCCAGTTTAGGAGAATCGCCTGAAGTTGAACGTAGGTGGTTGTCTAGGTCAGCTGTGTATATATTAAATAAACAGGGGGCCAGGACGCACCCTTGTTTTAGGCCGTTGATGGTAGTGATTTTGTTTGTTAGGCTTCGACCATCTCCCATTTTTATTTGAACCCATGTTTTCGAGTAAAGGTCTATGATTGCATTCAGTAAATTTGTAGGTGCGCCCCAAGATTCCATTTTTGCCCACAAGGCTTGTCTAGGGACCTTATCAAAGGCCGCCTTAAGGTCCACGTAACATGCATACAATACTTTGGAGTTTGTGATGGATTGATTGGCCAGGAGTGTGACGGCGGAAATGTTTGCTAAAGTGCCCATTCCGGCTTGAAAACCTGTCTGTGTGTTGGGGATCAGTTTGGTGTTAGCTACCCAATCTTCTAGATCCTTAAGCAAGTTTGCTGCATAGATGTTTGCCTCAACATCTATAAGGGCTATCAACCTGTAATTTAAGGGATTTGCAGTAGCCCCTGATTTAAATATTGGGTGCAATATACTTCCTCGCCAGGAGTCGGGGATAGTGTGAGATTCCAAAATGTTGTCGAATAGTATGGCCAGGTGTTTGGACCAAAATTGTAAGTCTTTTTTAAATAGGGCGTTTGGCAGACCATTGGGTCCCGGCGCCCTGTCTGATCTCTGCTTTTTTATGATATACATTACTTGTTTTTGTGAGATCTGGTTGTCGACAACTGTTTGGTCTGACCCAGATGTTTCCAGATGATGTTGCTGCAATTTTCCTTCCTTTTGTTTTTCTTGTGAGTTGCTATGATATTTCAGGTGCGTGTTGCTGGTCGTGTGGTGTGGAGCCTGCGAGATTTGTTGCGCTGTCTCAACCTTCCTCTGCTCTCTTGTTGGGGTCTCGCTGATGGTGCTATGGTGTGTTTGTATCGCCTTCCCTGTTTCATTTTCAGTGATAATTCTGGGGGCCATTTGTGAATTATATATATTTTCTATGTGATCTCGCCATGCATGCTAGGTTATATCAGAGTTAAAATGCCGATTTTTTCCGTTAGATAAAACGTTAATCTGGGCCCAGAACTGCTTAGAATTTTGTTGTCGGCTTACATAGAGCATTTTTGTCCATAGCTGCTCATTGTATTTGCGTTTAGCGTCTCGAGTCTCTTTTTTCAGGTCACGTTTCATTTGTTTAATTGTTGTCAGAGCCCCCCGGGAAGGTTGTTGACCGTGAGTTTGCAGTTGTCTCAATGCTTTATTTAATTTTTGTTTGGAAAATAAACATGCACCCGAAGACATGAAGTGGTATATACTGGAGAGGATTCTTCCAAGAGAGGGCAGAACTACTAAAACTATTAGGAAAGTAAGAGAAGTATACTGGATTTTTGTTCTAGATACTGTAAAGCATGGCTTAAATCAGGAAATTCCCTGGGAGCAGGCAATTAAATAGATCTGATTTAACTTCATTATTGTTTCTGAAAGACAGGTGCTGAGTAGCCGTACCTCGAAGGGCATTTGCCCACATTGTCTCATGTATGGAAGTTCTTTTGTCTCATGCATGTAAGCTTTATCTTCTCTATACCCATTTTTTTAGTATATTCAACTCGAACAATACGCCATTTTTGGCATAATTGACACTGTTTTGTCATATCATTATTGGGCTTTAGAGTAAGTTTTAATAAATTCAGTACAGGGCTTATTTTGTGAGATTTGTTTGGGACATGAGACAGTCTGTGATAGTATTGTTAAGTGCCATGTGTACAGCACATTGTTTCCTCGTTGTCCGCTTTGTCCGATTTATAGGGAGCGCTGTTTCCATCTTTCATGGCAGTCTAGTCTATCTTACAGCGTATACCAATGACGTCAAAACATCACATACAAATGATAGGATGTAGGATTATCAAGTGTTATTTGTACCCACTTTCTATCCTCGTTGTGCGTTTCGCTTTGATCATTCTTCTTTTTATATTATGTTGCTACATAAGCCACTTCTTTATGGTACCGACGATGTTGTACGCAGCAGTCTAGTTTTCCACATAGCGCACACTTATGACGTCATGACGTTACACACACACGCGTGTACTGAGGCTTACAAAAAGCAAAGTGAGTGAATTATTGAGATCTTTGCCGGACATCGTTTGGAAGCTGAATAGGACCGTTCTGTTGCCCATGTAGGTGAGTGCTGGTTAGGATTAGTTCCTTAGTTAATATGATATATGTTGCTGTGCATTACTAGCGTTGTTGGGTAGGGGTAGCATCTAAAGATTTCATGTGTATCAAACCAACATGTGTTAGCTAGCTATATATCTTGGCCCGCACATTATCATGGTTCAACTTTACGGAGTCAACTTTTGTGGCCCCCGCTGGTTAGCGGATTAGGCTTTCCATGTTATTTATGTGTACTCTAGAAGACAGATGGATTGGTTTTTTGATCGACATACAGGTGACCCTGTATTTTCATTTAAGGAACCTTGCCTGTGAGTTTATATCTTTTTGGTACCACATACACATGTTAAATTAAGAATTGGCTCTTTGATCTCTTGAGTTTACTGAGTTAAATTTTGTGGCTCTTGCTGCTAGAGGATACAGGTCTCCTCGCCCCTTTTCTCATCCATTACTGCGGTTCTTAGGAATCAGAGGGCAATGTACATCGTATTATCTTAGAGGTTAGGATGTACTTGGGTTAAGGGACAACACCGGCCAATAAACTCCTTTACAAGAGTTTTTGAATACCATACCTATACCTCGATTACAACTATTTTAGAGCTGAGAATATTAGTACATATTATTTTTATTTTTCTCTTTGTCTTATCTGTATAGGCCTCTAATCGCCTGTGGAGAGAACACAATATAAGGATTCTCACTTCCGTCTATATACATATAACAGAAATTGTGTTCTAAGACTAGAGGTTAGTAACACTGTGAATTTAACCATGATATCTTGTATTAGTACAGAGGTTAGCCTAAATCTAGGTATGTGGCAATAACCTCTAACCGATATCTTTAAGACAGCTGTTGAATTTCACAGTTAGACATTGTGATATATTGTTTTGAGCTGACATCATAGGCCTATATAATATTTAGATTTCCCTTTTTCCTCTTTTCCATTTGTATAGGCCCTTGATTGTTTTCGACAATCATATTATATAAGGTGGTTGAGTTCCGCGATGGCATATATAACAGATCGTGCAATCAAAAAGTAAAGGTCAGTATTATGGTGATTGTAGCCCTAAACAGTGAGATTACTCTGACTGAATATAGATTTAAGGAGTTATATTATCATTTTAGATATATTTTTGTTATACCAGTGAGTACATTATCTTCCACTTATGAGGAGCGGTCTCGATGTCCATTGAGTATTACCAAGATCAACACTCCAGTTGAAGGTAACATCACTCCCCTGTTTTTGTTTGGGTCTAGCCATTTGTAGGGTTTGGGTCTAGCCATTTATAAGCCTTAAAGAAAAAAACAGTCATATTTTGACTTTCTCCTTATCCTTAGGCAATCATGTGACAAAATTGGTGAAATCCATGCAACACAGATAACCACTATGGAGTGAAGATTATTGTCCAAACTCGGGTACGAGTAGGCATAGCCCCTCTCTCAATCGATATATACCAGTTTCAGTGAACCTAGACTGTAGACATTTGTATGGTTCACAAACAATAAATAGGTTAGGTGTAATAGAAATACCCTTCAATAGTCACGCTGCTCTACCCAAGATTAATTTACTGCCTGGTTTATCGCCAGTAGCAGTAATGACAACGTAGTAACAGTAACCATTTCGAAGTTTAGATCAAGTGCATGATAAACACAGGTAGATGTGATCCTTTTCTCCAAGGATAGTCATATATATGTGACAACCATATATTTGTACCCTCGTTTCTCTTATGTAGATATACTTTTTGAATCAGAAGATTAAGCAGATTCGACCATATAGAATAAAGAGCAGTTAACATTGGGTGAGTAATTTTTTCAAATACATAGGGTTCACTTGGAGAAGTGTGGCTCAGGGGTTAGAGGCAGCAGACCCGGAAGCTGAGATCGGTCCTGGACCAGGGTTCAATTCCCCGCCTCGGCGGGGTCTTGGGCTAAAAATTCCACGGACTCGATAATTCTCGCCCTGGTGCCTCCTCGACTCACGTGTTCACACTCTGCGACTCTGGGCAATAGCTTGCTTAATCTCCACAACGGCCCCTCGCGGCGGGATGCCTGACTTTCACCTTGTGGATACCCTGCTGTCTCACAGGGGAATACCAGGAAGGGTTCCCTAAGCAAGCGCCGGGAAACCCACTGCGGGTAGCTGTGCGCTATATAAGCTCAACTACATTTACATTTGCATTTACATTTTAGTCAATTTTATACTTCATCTACCAGGTCCATCTACCTGCTTTCATCTATGAGGTTGTTATCTTCTGAATTACTATGTTTGTATTTACACTTTTGGATTATGAATGGTGGTGGATCTTTCCTTTTTTGATTTTAACTGTCTTTGATGTATAGCACTAAACGTTTGTGGACACTTTCATGGTTGTATATAAAGCTCAAATGATCAAAAGCATCAGTACCTATCAACAAATCCAAACTTCAGGTGCTAGTTTTTTTAGATACATATCTGGTTTTATAGTTGTAAACTCATTTGGACCTTATGTTATTGGATTTTCCCGACCGTTAATATTGAAATGTTTATTAAATACAGTTCCCCCTTTTTTTTTTATAGCAACCACTGTTAAAGAAAACCCTGACGAAGGCTCTGCCGAAACGCGTTGGTAACCAACTATCTTGACCAATGTTTAGAGATTGGATTTTATGATATCATCTTGTTTCCGTCTCCTTTATCTACATATCATATCGAATTGACTGTTTAACAATCTACAATTATATCCTAAGTGCGGATGTAGAGGTAATTAGGGTCTCCTGTTATGTACTAATCGGTGGTTTGGTAATTTACGAATAATCATGTTCTGATCCAGTAATGTGTATATATTGATTTTTCCCATGTAAATAATTGTTTTGTCTGTAAAATTTGAATTTGAATTTAAAATTATTTATAAAGCGCACGTACACCAGCGGTTTCATGGCGCTACAAGTAACAGAAGATCTGGGCGAAAAAGAAAAGGACCGGAACTGGGGGAAGGAGAGACAAACTGCTAGTAGATCAGTTGAAGGACTTCGTGAAAAGATGAGCCTTGAGCTGCTTTCGGAATTGTGGGTATAGGTTTAAGGCTCTAAGCTCAAGAGGCAAGGAGTTCCAGAGGAGGGGGGCAAGGGTCGCAAATTTCGAACCTCCCGATTTCTTTCTCCGGAACCGAGGGACTGTAAGAAGGGACAAGGTGGATGAACGGAGTTGAAATGAAAGTGTGTCTTGTAAAGCGCACTGCTACCCGCACCGCAGGCCTCGTAGCGCTATAGACCGCTGGGGAACCCGTCCTGGCTTTCCCTGTGAGATAGTTCCTCCTGGGAGTCTCCAAGGTGAAGCCAGGCATCCCTGACGTTTGTGAGGGGCCGTTGTGGAGATGAGGCAAGCTTAATGCCCAGAGTTACCGAGTGTGGTCCCTGGATAGAGTAGGCACCGAGGCGAGAATTATCGAGTCCGCTGATCCTGGTCCAAGACCCTGCCACGTCGGGAATCGAACCCTGGTCCCAGCCCGTTCTCTGCTCTCGGGTCTGCCGCCTCTAACTAGTGAGCCACACCACTCCCTGGTGGGAACGTAAGGGGTGATCTCAGATGAGATGAAAGCCGGTGCCGTGCCCAGTCGAGCTTGAAAGACAATGGAGGCAAGCTTAAACTGGACACGGGCGCGAACAGGGAGCCAATGGAGAGACTTTAGGAGGGGAGTGGTGTGGTGGGACTTCGGGAGTTTGAACACCAGGCGCGCCGCCTGGTTTTGGATTTGCTGCAGACGCCGTAGGCTATATGCAGGTATACCTGCATATAGGGCGTTGCCGTAATCCAGGCGGGAGACGACCATAGCCAGGGTGATTAATTTGAGGGCAGCGAAAGTAAAGAAACGGGACACCCTGCGTATAGTACGCAGTGCAAGGAAAGAAGAAGAAACCACAGAGCTAACCTGGGAGTGAAGGGTGAGTTGAGAATTAAGTTTAATGCCTAATGTTTTGACTGAGGTAGAGGGGATAGGAGGAGAACCTAGGGAGGGGGGCCAAAATGAAGAAGACCAGGGGCTGGATGAACCACCCGTCAACACCAGCTCAGTCTTGTCTGGGTTGAGTTTCAGATGGTTGTGGTTCATCCAGTCCCAGATGTGAATCATAATAGATTTGAAATTAAGAACAGAAGAAGGAGAAGAAGACAGATTAAAGAGAAGCTGGAGGTTGTCCGCATAATTAAACACGGCGACCTCCATTTGTTGCAGTGAGAAAATAAGAGGGGCAATATAAAGGTTAAACAGAAGAGGGGAAAGGGAAGAACCTTGGGGGACCCCGCACTGAACTTTCCGAACGTCCGCAGTAAAGTCACCCAGGCAGGAAGGAGGATAACCAGACCAGTGCGGTGCCCCCGATCCCCGCCGCCTCGACACGGGAAAGTAAGATGGTATGATCCACCGTGTCAAAAGCGGCTGAGAGATCGAGGAGGACCAAAGCCTGGGGCTGGTTGGTGTCCATTCCCTCCCTGAGGTTGTCCAGGACCGAGAGGACTACGGACTCCGTGGAGTGTGCGGGGCGGAATCCGGCTTGGCGGGGGGAGAGTGCTCCGTGCTTCTCCACAAAGGAGCTCAGAGCGCAGGTGACATGGTGCTCGAGCACCTTTGCCAGAAATGGCAGGAGGGAGATGGGACGGAAATTGGCAGGGGTAGAGGGGTCCGCGCCCGGCTTTTTCAAAATGGGTACAATTACCGCTGATTTGAGTGGGTTAGGTACCACGCCTTGGGAAAGAGAACTGTTGAGGAAGTGAAGGGGGGGGTCTGGACAAGTGGTCAAAATATTACGGAGAATATGAGCAGGACAGGGATCTAATGGGGAGCCAGATTTGACAAGGGGTATTATGGAGGTCAGAGATTCCTTGGTCAGAGGGGGGAGGGTGGTGAGTAGTCCCTTGGGAGGGGGGCACTGGGGGTCAACAAAAGTTGGGGGGGATATTAGCCTTGATGGTGGCTATTTTCAGAATGAAATAGTTATTAAGAGAATGACAGAGTTCCATGGAAGGAGCGGGCTTTAAAGATGTTCTGTCCGAAAACGCCAAATTGTGCACGATCGAAAAGATTTCCTTCGACTGATTCTCTGCTGCGAGAATTTTGGAGGAGAAATAGGTAGTTTTGGCCTCCAAGATGTCTTTTTTGTATTGGGTCAGGATGTTAATAAACTCCAATCGCAGTAAGGGGCAATAGTTTCGCCTCCAGGCCCGCTACGCACGGCGTACCGCTAGTTTAGTAGCCTTTAAACCACTGATTAGCGTCCTTCTCACGCTTAGAGGTGATCCGTTTTAGAGGGGCAATGGAGTCGCAGCCTGAGGAGAGCCACTGTTCAATGGCCTTGACCTGGGAAAGAGTGGATAGGCCTTGTAAGGAGGGAAGGGAAGTAGTGAGTAGGGAGGATAGATATTCCGGATCAACCCGACCCCAAGCTCGGACCCAGATGTTTTTGGGAAGAGGGGGCTTGGCCGGAAAGTGAATGGGAAGGGTGAATGAAATCAGGTAGTGGTCAGACCATGGGCAAGGCGAGATGGAAAGGGACTCTACAGGACAATTCAAGGACCAGATCTGGTCTAGGATGTGACCTTTGATATGGGTAGAAGAATGGATATGAGAAGTAAAGTTGAGAGATTGAAGGGTCTCTGAGAATTCTTTTGAGGATGAACATTCAGCTGGGTCAGAGGGCCAAAAATTAAAGTCACCCAGGAGTAAAATGGAGGAGTTGTTAACTGTGATCGTGGCCAGAACTTCTAAAAAGTCAGGGAGAAACAGTGAAGGAGACTGAGGGGGGCGATAGGTAAGTACACAGGTGCGAGGGGGTGTGATGGAAGTGGTGCGAATGGCTAAATACTCAGTGGTGGCGATGTCTGGCAGAGACAGAGTTTGGAAGGAAAGGTCGGTGCGGGCAATGAACGCCACGCCGCCCCCAGCTCTACCATTTAGGCGATCTGCGCGAAGGGCATAATATGGGGCTGGTAAAGTGGCCAGTAGAGCCGGGAGAGAGTCATCACAGAACCAAGTTTCCGTTAGGAAAAGAAGATCTGGGGCATGAAGGTCAAGTAGCACCGAAAGTTCATGCACATGGGCAACTGCAGACCGGGTGTTTAAGTAGAATGCCGAGAGGGTTTTGGAGGTAGCAGGGAGAACAACGTCTCTAGAAGAGATGAGAGGGATGAATGGGGGAGGGGGAATGTCGGGGGAAACAGTCGGAGACAGACCAAGAGCCGAGATTCGAGAGCGAGTGGAGGATGGTAAGGACCAAGGTCCCTGGAGGCAGCGTAGTTGAACGGGGGAGTAGATGGTAAGTTGGGCAGGGTGGCGCGCCCCCAGCCCCGGACAGGCGCGGACGGGCGCAGACGGGCTTGCCTTAGGTGCGCCTTCGGCGCGCAAACGGCGCTCCCGCTGCGCTCGTCCGCTGCGCTTGCGTGGGAGACACATTTAGGGAAAAGGAGGTGTGGGCGTGGCCTAGCGAGTGGGCGTGGCCTCGCGCTAGCGATGGCGGCCGTGAGATCTGGTTCAAGGACAGCGCTAGATCCGCTGTGAGTGCTTGCAGAATTTTTAAAATACAGAGAGGTCTCTGAATAGAATACAAAGTTTGAACAAATGAAAATAAAGACAAAATCAGCGATTTAAAACACGAGTCACACAACCTCCGGCTTCCGCCTCGGAGGTCTTCAATTACAATGGGCGCGCTAGTGATCAGCGCTTTCATAGGCTGAGAGGTGGGCGTGGCCTAGTGAGTGGGCGTGGCCTCGCGCTAGCGATGGCGGCCGTGAGATCTGGTTCAAGGACAGCGCTAGATCCGCTGTGAGTGCTTGCAGAAATTTTAAAATACAGAGAGGTCTCTGAATAGAATACAAAGTTTGAACAAATGAAAATAAAGACAAAATCAGCGATTTAAAACACGAGTCACACAACCTCCGGCTTCCGCCTCAGAGGTCTTCAATTACAATGGGCGCGCTAGTGATCAGCGCTTTCATAGGCTGAGAGGTGGGCGTGGCCTAGCGAGTGGGCGTGGCCTCGCGCTAGCGATGGCGGCCGTGAGATCTGGTTCAAGGACAGCGCTAGATCCGCTGTGAGTGCTTGCAGAAATTTTAAAATACAGAGAGGTCTCTGAATAGAATACAAAGTTTGAACAAATGAAAATAAAGACAAAATCAGCGATTTAAAACACGAGTCACACAACCTCCGGCTTCCGCCTCAGAGGTCTTCAATTACAATGGGCGCGCTAGTGATCAGCGCTTTCATAGGCTGAGAGGTGGGCGTGGCCTAGCGAGTGGGCGTGGCCTCGCGCTAGCGATGGCGGCCGTGAGATCTGGTTCAAGGACAGCGCTAGATCCGCTGTGAGTGCTTGCAGAAATTTTAAAATACAGAGAGGTCTCTGAATAGAATACAAAGTTTGAACAAATGAAAATAAAGACAAAATCAGCGATTTAAAACACGAGTCACACAACCTCCGGCTTCCGCCTCAGAGGTCTTCAATTAATGAATTTAATAAGATATGAAAATAATAAATCAAAAATATATATTTTATATATGTTCTGTGTGTTTTGATTGAATAAACGGTCACCTGGTCATGAGTTGCAGCTAAAATATTTAGCACTGAACCCGGTGCAGCTTGTTTCCCAATAGTACTTTATTTTTCTAAACCAGTGTGGTGTCCATTTGTGCTGTTATCATGGTGTTACTGTGAGTGTTGGTAGAAATACTTTACACATTGCCTTTGAGATAAGCCTGTCTTCTCGTGCCAACCTACCAAGGAGGTGAGCAGGGGTTATCTAAAGAGTATATCCCCCTCACCCTGACTAGAAGCAAGGATCCCTATTTGGACAAAGGTTGCTACCTTTGCCAACTAGAGACCCCCATTTCTAACAGTATAGAACAACATGATCATCAGTAATGAAGAGATGAATAGAATAGTGAAGAAAGAAGTTTATAGAATGAAAAATCCAGTAAGATCAGTAAATAAAAGTAGAAAAGAAAAAAGAGGAATGAGTGAGAGTATAAGAGAAGACAGTACATGTCAAACAAAAATTGGCGACTGTGATACATACCTTCAAGGGAAAACAAGCAAACAACAGGGACTGGTGTCAAACAGTAAAGATGGCACATCCAACAGGGGAAGACTCACCATGCCAGGTGATCAAGAAAGGATGGGTTATGGATATGTAAGGATTCCAAATTATCTGAAATGATGGTAAAAACAAGAAAAACATATAAGGATGACTGAAAACAGATATAACTATCAAATTATAACCTGTCTAGGGAGCAAAAGATGAGGATTAGAGTAAAATTTTCATGAAACTCTCAAATACTCAAATCTTCAGAGACTGTCAGATAGGAGTCAAGTTATAGAAGAAGGACCAACTGTATCCATGGAGGTCGTGCAGTGAGAATGAAGACATTTGTGAAGATTTGTAGGGTCTTCAAAAGTCAAGGTGCTGTTTTGAAAAGTCCCTTTAAACAAGCATGGGTGGAATAAACCATAACAAGCTCCAAAGGCACGTAGAGCTGGTCTGAGTTCAAGGAACTCCTTCAGTCATTTAGCTGTTACTGTGGAAACGTCTTGGGACAAGAACAATTTAGTTCCAGACCAAAATAATTGCTTTTACATTTGGCCTCATTTAAGACTTGCAGAAGGTCAGTGAACTTCAAAAAAAGGAGGATTATGCTACGGGCCTTTGAAAGACAGATAAAGAAGAGCGTCGAGAACCCAGCCTATGGGCACGCTTTACATTCAGAGTCGCTGACTCAGGAAGGTCTCGAAGTTTCGGAAGAAAAGAGGCGAAGAATGTTATAGGGTCGTCTCCCTCAACACCCTCAGGAAGACCATACAAGCAAAGGTTGTAGCGCCTATCTCTGTTTTCAAGATATTCAGAAGACTTTTGTAAGAGTACCATATCCTTCTCCAGCGATTACATTTTTGTAGAGACATCCTGAAGATCACTGACATGCTGTTCGACTACAGACCCGCTGGAATTGAATGCAAACCATTTAGTTTACAGAACTTGCAGACATGTATTGGTATCCTCAATAAATGGTCACAAAGCACATATTACCTCCAAGACAGTGTCTAAAGATACAGGCGAAGCAGGTTTTGGTGGAGAAGGAGGATCTTGCTTAAGCCGTTTGTTAACAGAGGAGGGTGAATGCAATTTTGATGGCATAATGGATGTAGACGCTATCCTAGAAGAGTTAGAATGAGCGACGTTGACAGAATCATGCAAGTCTTCCATAGGGGCGCCAGGTAAGAACAGCCTGACAGACAATCCAGCTGTATATTTTTAATTAGAATATAATAAATGTTTCAGTTCTGCCCATTTAATAAAAATATTTTAATCAGGTATTCGTATAAAAATCAATAAAATCTTCGCCTAATACAAAATAAAAGTAAAAAGACCTGTGGTGTGATTTTTATCTTAAAATATAGTTGGAGAAGGCCAAAATGTGCTTAGGGAGAAAGTTCTAATAAGCAATATTTATGGAAAAGCAGTTCCTTGTTCAAGGACTGGAGCTGAGCGGTATTAGTCCAGTCAGAAGGAAAAACAAAATGAATGCCGGGATGCCGCAGTCTATGTCCCTCGACGTTCTGCAAATTCAGAAGCAGGAAGGATAGTTATGTGGACAGTCTCATGCTCAGGGGTAGGTCCGCTGTGAGAGACTCACCATGGAGGCTGTAAGGCAGCTCTGAAACTGCCTAAATTGCAAATGCGTCCCGATGCCCAGCGGAGCTCTGAGCTCCTGTGAGGTGCCAACCACGTGTCATGAGTGACATTTCTAACACACTCTTGTATGAGCTTACAATTGACAAATTGTAATAAGCGCATTGAATCTAGAAAGATCCCTCTACGTGGCCTATTATACCTGTCATACTCATACCTGTCATACCTGTCAACTCAGCTTGTTTAATGCGTATATGCTGTCTGGGTAAAACGCCAAAATGTTCTTCTCAAAACATGCTTAGTAATGCAATATCCATCAGCGATTGCAGAGAAATGTTGACAACATATAACTGCTCGGGGTTTGGAGAGCTTCAGTCCTTTTTTATGCAAATATGACTCATTTTATCCCTCTAGTGAGACTTTTGATTACACAGTTGAGGTATTTATTCAGGACTCTCAATTAATAGTGTAGGTGGGAATATAGCTTAAGGTTTAGAAGAAATGAATCAGTTGCGTTAATAGGACTAGTTCAACCTCTACTCAAAAAAAGTGCAGAAAGGAAGCACTAAAATGACCACTCCTAGAAATGATCATGTATGCGCATAATTGAGACACTACACACACTTATTGAAATTCCCATGGAATGATCAATAATCACACATTTTAATCCCAACTCTATACCATAGCCATTGTATGTATGACCAGCTGGTAATGATGGACCACCAGACACTTGTCTATTCCTACATTATCTTTAACAATGCTCCGCAATGTCCCGGATTTAACAGAAATACTGATAGCCTTCTGTAGCTGATGTCATCAAACCCACATTTGATTGACATTGCTGATTGACGCCCACTTTTGGTTCATGGGAGGGAAAGCATCATATCTGCTCCCTATCAATGTGACCAAATGATTCTGGATTGCACACCTTGCCTGTAAGATTTCTGGTGAAGGTGCATATAAACATGAATGTAAGGTTACGTGTAAGGAAGTTGCGGGTGGTAAGTGCTTTCAAGACTATGCTACTGTCCTATATACACTATAAGGATGATGTGTGTCTTAATCCATTGTGACATCATTTTGAAGTCAAGGTGGCTTCTTCTTCTACCTATATCTCTTCCTGTGTCTCAAATGAAAGTATCTGGACCAATAAGTGTGCCTGATGAGTCTCTGGTTGCTGCCAATATATGCCACATATTTGCCAATTTGTGTGACAGAAGAGGACACATTCACTGAACTTCTACTATATCACAACGAGGAGCATTCATCTTTCTGGTTTCATCAAGCACTATGCAGCCAATATGATGTTCAGTGACAGGTATGAAGTGTCTTAAAATACATAAATTTGTCTATTTTGAGGAGGAATTCATGAATAGCCGTGAAATAGGAGCTTTTAATAACATTTCAGTAATTAACATTTTGCAAATGCTCGAGATTACATCTTTGTCCCAACTCCACAATTGAATGTATGAGCGTATTGGTGACATGCTATTTGAAAAAAGGGGACCACTGCCAAACAATTATGCTGGCTATACGCAGAGAAAAATTGAATTGTATGAAAAAACCAATAGCAAGCTTCTATTTAACCAAAAATAATCTAGGTGCAATAGGGCAGTAACCACACTCTAGAACATCCCCAAAAATATATAGATGAACACATTATTTTGGAAAAATATATTTTCTATTTATTTTTTATCTCTATAAACAACTTTGTTTGTTCATTCATTTAAATTATTTTATTCAAGACACATACAAAAGTTTTTAGATGTTAACATTAAGTGACAACAACAATAGATAAAATGGGATGATGACAGAGGAAAATCTTCTTTGTGTTATCAAGTTAATGCTTTCAATAATCATATACAATAATCCTTAATTGGTTAGGTAGGACACGCATAAGATGATAACTTGATGAGAACAAGCGGTAGATGAGAACTATTGGTGACATGTGCAGGGCATAGGGATATGGGCTGAATTTGCGTTTGATACATTGCAAGATCTGGTGGTATTTCCAACTCTGAGATTGTGGCAGACTGAACTCAGTGAACACAATTTCACAATCTTTTAGTTTACATTCCTGGAATAACTCATTCACCATATTTACTCCGAATGAGGACCAATTGGCCTCTGGAACATTTTGTTTAGTATGATAAGGTCAATATTGGGCCATATGGGGCCATCACATGGAAGATCCCGGTACTTTCAGATGTCTATGCAATGAGGCCCTTATGTCTAACATATCCCTGACAGATCTTGATAGAGTGGAGTCTCTTTTTTTAAAATTTTATTTTAGTTTCATTCAGAATACTTTGTAACCACACACATAACTTTAACTAACCATATAAGCTAAATCATTCTAGATAAACACAACATTTGTAAAGTTCTGATTACAAAAGATAACACACAGCAGCATACAGAGAGGACACAAAAAGAAAGAAGAAATAAACGGAGATGGTGTAGGGTGCATCGAGGACCTTATCCAATTGAAGACCAACCCCCCAAGAAAAAGAAAAAGAAAACTGCTATGATATATAGTCATGACCAGCCATAAACTCAATAAAAAAAAACCTCAAAGGATCCCAAATTTTCCCTAACCTAGCTCTCTGCTTATCATTATCAATTAACAATATTTCAAGAAGACCAGTTTTTAGAAATTCATGCCACCAAAGCATGGGATTAGGAGCCTGAGTAAGTAGCCAATGCCTTGCTAAGATTAGAAGCCCCAAAGCAATTTAAAAAAAGTAGATCCCAGCAGAGTGTGTTTGGAATGTGCAAAGAGTACCCTGACAGAAATAATTTAAGGTCCCAAACTGCATTGTTCTGACAGAGCCGATTAAGTTTTGTCAAAACTATCTGCCAAAATAAGCAATGTGAGGACTGGTAGCGTAAATGTTCACAGCTTCGGCTTGGTCTGCTGAACATCAACATCATTTGACATCCTGCATAACATTGATAACAAAAAGATGATAGGGAGAGTAATAGAAATCATTAATGACTTTAGACTGATAACTTTAATCCTTGAGTCATTTAAAATGCTATGTGCAAACATATTTGTAAGATGCTCCACTTACCCACCCCAAACTGAAAGGGATCCGCCCGCCGTCCCACCTCAGACAATAGAATTAAACGTAAGCCAAGCTAATAGCCTTCTTATATATACCTTCCACCAAATAGTCCAAGAATTTGTTTTCAGAACGGTTAATATCTTCTGTCTATAGACTCCCAAGGATATGCCTAATCTATAGATAGAGAAATAATCCTGCACATGAGAGAGAGGCATTTGACACAAAGTCTCATAAGAGAGAAGAGTCTCAACCTCATGGAAATGCCCCAGCATAAGGAGCCTGGAGCTCTCCCAGCACTCCAAAATACTCTCATGACCCTGCAAAGGAAAATTGGGATTATAACCTAAATCATTTTAGGTATTATAAGAAGTAATCCCCAATAGCCTCTTTCTGAGGTATGTCCAGATAGAGTAGTACACCCTCAATGTCTTTAACCGGGTCTTTTTTAAATAGACTATGTCAATAATGCCAGTGCGGGAACCAATTGACGCTCCTCATGGTAGATATTCTGTAAACTAAAACCCCAGATTTCATGACTTCCTGCCCAGGACCTTGATGCATCGTGCCATAGTTCCGACCAGATAATAGATCCAAAGGTCTGGCAGGGAGATACCTCCTCTTTCTCAAGGCATCGGGAGAAGCTGTATAGTTGATCTGGGCATTTTATGACCCCAGATACATTTTTGCCAGGAGTCCTGAATCTGGTTGAAAATACCTTTTGTAGGATATAGATATACATATCAACAGATATAAACAACGTAGCAGCATAATCATTTTAATAAGGTTACACCTTAGAAGATGTAATTTGTTCTACTTAATAAAGGTATCTAACATCCTCACAGAGGTTGGACCATAATTTTACTCGATTATCTCTTCCATCTTCATGGATAGATGAACTTCTAAATGTGTTGCCGAACTGACCAAACGCCTATCTGTCCAAAAAGGGAAGTTTTTTGCCAGGACCTGCGTCTTGTCAAGATTAAGTTTGCACCCTGAAACAACTCTAAATTCCCCTGCTGTTGTTTCGATTGCTGATTAGGAGGCTGCCGGCGCAGAGGTCAAGAAAGTGAGATCATCCTTATAGGCAAGTAATCAATATGGATTCAGAGAGATTACCCGAACACCTTACTCTGGCTTTAAGCCCTTGATATAATTTATTAATGTGGGTAAGCAACCATGGGCAAAGTCCTGATGCACACATGATTGCCGAGAGGAATGGCCAGGAAACACGTTCAAATCTCTTTTCTGCATCAAGCATTATCACTTTGACCACGTTCCCATCTGCTGACCCGCCTGCAGAGCAGTAATGGCTGTATTCACATGCGTCGTGGTATCATGCCCTGGTATGAACCCGAGTTGGTTCTCGCCTATCAGATCAGAAATCACTGATGACAGTCTATTTGGCAGCACACAGGTACAATTCTTGGAATCAACATTTATTAAAGAAATTGGGTGATAAGAACCACACAACAAAGGGTCTTGCCCTTTCTTAGGAAAGATAACAATGTTAGTCTCCACCCAACACCCACAGACCGGTCCCAGTGACTCAAAGGAGTTGAAAAGATCACAAAGGCCCGGTACCAATATATGTGAAAAGGTGACAAAGGATTCAAAAGGAATTTGGACCAGGCCAGATGTTTTCCTTCTTGAATGCTGCCTGACTACCGCCTCTACTTCAGACAGGGAAATCGGATCCTCCAAACTGACCTGTTGTGGAGCAGACAATTCATGATTTTTTTTTTAACAAACTTTATTGAATTTGACATACATTGCGAATTGGCAATACAACAGTGTATCATCCTAGTTCCGATTCATAATTACAATTACATTCCCTTTATTCTTGGTGTCATTGACATAGAAACAGGAGTAGAGGGTAGTGTGCACTATCCTCCTCGTCTTGTCGCCCTTACTTGTTCACACCCGGAACAGACATCTATGAGTGTTCTTTTGGATCTCCTGTATTTGTCCTTAATCTTGATTAACACCCTCTGCTTAAAACAATTCCCCCCCCCCTTCCCTCCCTCTAGGCGTGCCACTAGACTAATGAACTTCAATTTGCAAACCGTTGCATCTCTATCTTTAGCTACGTAGAAGTTCTATAACATTAATATACGATCCCTCGAATAGTGAAGGGGATGCTAAGGTATTACTAGGGATCCCCTCCTCTATGTCATATCTTGCAATTCCGTTATCTGGATTCTAACCTATTCCTGCTGGAGATTTTGCTATTGGTTCCTTCTCCTCTTCAGCAGTTGGGTTCTTGAGCACCGAAACTAATGCTTCCCACGCTCTCGCTGTATCTAACGCCTTCTCACTTCCCGTTCTTTTAGCTATTTGCAACCTGATGATACCTTCACATTTTGCCCACTTAATGAGTTCCTTCTTCCATCTGGCCATGCTTGTACCTTGTTTGGTTTTCCAGGGCATAGTAATATCCCTTTTAGCTAAAAGTAACTCTATATCTAGGAATTTGCTAGTGACTTTGTTTTTTGGATGTGTGCGGAAACCAATGCAGCAAGTAGTGTTTAAAGGATGTCTCAACTTCCCTGTATGTGGTGTCAGATAGCACCTCTATCACCTCCTCCCAGAAGCTACCCAAGTGTTGGCAATCCCAGTACATGTGTTTGAAGTCCGCATTTTCTTGATTACACCGGGGGCAGGCCGCTGTGTGAGTCGCAATGTACCTATTAATTTTTCTCGGCGCAAGGTAAGCCCATTGTAGTATGTAAAAATGTACCAGTTGGAATCTCACATTCCTGGTGCTTTTCCATGCCCTTTACACTAGCTCTCCCCCGGCTTTCTCTGCAATGTCTTCTCCCAGGTCAGCCCCCCATATGAGGCGCAGCTCCGACAAGGGTAGTAAGGCCTCCCTCTTAACACGCCTGTACAGACAGGTGACTGCTTTAAAGGTGCCGCCCGCCATCACCACGTATTTGCATCCCAGTGATGTTGGGGGTTCAGTAAGTTCTCCTCCCCAGTGCTTTCGTATGGCCGCGGTGAGTGCAGAGTGCAATAGGAAATCTCTCCTGGGTAGGTCATACCAGTCCTGCAAATCGTTGAAGGGGATCATGGCCCCTTCCTCATATAAGTCTCCCATTGTGGTTAACTCTTGTTCCGCCCAGTCCGCCAACCTCTGCCAGTTACTCCCATGTGGCAAGGTCTCGCACATGAGCAATGGGATTTCTGGGGCATAATGACTCCTGATTCTGAGTCCCCTCAGATATCTGTGCCCCCATTGCCGAACTGTTGCCACCTCCGTAGGAAGGACCTGGTTTCGGATCGGGAACGTTAAGGTTATCTGGAATAATAACCTCAGGGTCATCCAGTCTTCACTTATTTCCGCCGTTCTTCTTAGGCTCCCCACCTCCCATTTTGTGAGCCATTGGAACTGTGCTGTTAGGTAATAAGCCTCAAAGTCAGGCACCGCCCAACCCCCCTCCGCTCACGGTCCCATTAGCACGTAAACCGTCACTCTCTGTCTGCCTGTTCCCCATAGAAACCCCGTGATCAGGGATTTGAGTTGGGTGAAATATCATGGTGGTATCCATATTGTTAGGTTGCCAAAGTAATATAGTAGCCTCGGCAGGGTCACTATCTTGAGGGGGACCACCCTGCCGGCCACCGAAAATGGCAAACTGCCCCAAAATTCAAAGTTACCTTTTGTACCGCTTATGGCTCTATCTATGTTACCTTCCAGTAGATCGCACTGCACCTGATATATTTGGGTGTCCAGGTATGTGAGGCATCTGTCTTCCCATCTTACTTCCTCGGTGTGTAGCGGGCCCTCTCTGCTGTCCTTCGTCAGGAACAAACATGATTTTGCCCAGTTCACTTTAAACCCCGACACTTGCCCCAGGTCGAGGAATAATGCTTTCGCTCCCATATGTGCCTCCCCTGTGTCCGCTAGGAACATCAGAAGATCATCGGCATTCAACGCAATATGCTGCATCTGCTCATCGACTTCTAGGCCCCGATAGTGTTGTCCCGTTCTAGCTCGGGCAGCAAGCGGCTCAATTGCCAGGGCGAACAGTAGTGGGGAGAAGGGACATCCCTGCCTTGTTCCCCTCCCCACTTCACAGGCATCTGATATAATTAGACCGCCCGTTTTTACCCCAGAAGTGGAGCCTGAATATAGTAGTGCAGTCCAGACGACAAACCTGTCTCCTAGTCCAACTCTCCTTATCAAATGGTACAGATAGGTCTATTCAAGGCTATCAAATGCCTTTTCTATGTCAACTGCAAAGATTGTCCCCAAACCCTTCTCGTAAGTGTCTGCCCCCAACACTCGTAGTAGGCAACGGACATTAAGAGCTGTGTTTCTGGTGAGAATAAACCCTGACTGATCTTTGTAGATCAATGTTGTCATCTGCGAGAGCAACTGAGTGGCTAGTGTGCGGCTAAAGATCTCGTAGTCTATATTAGGCATAGACAGCGGGCGGTATGCCGTCCTCTCCCAAAGCTGCATGCCAGGTTTAAGTAAGGATATAATGATTGCCTCTCTAGTTGAGACGGGCAGGTGTCCCAATTGTTTTGCCTCATTTTATAGCTGAACCAGTTTGGGAGCTAATAGGTCGACATACTTTAGGTAAAATTCAATAGGGAGACCATCTGTACCTGGGGTTTTGTTTCTTGCTAAGGTCTTAATGGTCCCTCTCACTTCCTTCAGTTCCATATTGCAGCCCAGTGCAGCAGCAAATTCCTCATCCAGAGCTGGCAGTTTCAGGTCTCTCATAAACCTGTCTATGCCCTCCTCCTCTGGGGTCACTCTATGCCTATACAACTCGGTGTAGTATTCTAGGAACAGAGTGTTAATGCAGCGTTGATCGTATCTCATCTCATCGGCTTGGTCTCTGATTTCTAAAATGATCGTACCCTTTCTGGCTGGGTTGGCAAACCAGGCCAGTAGAGCTCCCGACTTATCCCTCTCAGAGTGGGCCCGCGTCAGGTATTGTTTATAGTCAAAGGAATGAAGGCATTCCACATGCACTGCTATTGCCTCCCTAGCCTCCAGTAGTTCTCCCTGCTTGTCTATATTCTTTGGCCTTACCTGTTCCAGCTCCCTTAGGCGGAGGTCCGCCCTTTGTACATCCTGGAGGAGGACCTTCTGTGTCCCCACAATTTCTGAAATACATCTCCACCTGATGACCGTTTTAAACACATCCCATTCTATCAATGGAACCATGGCATCTTAGCGTTATCGTGGAAAACTTGGTCTACAGCCATACCTATTGTGGCATGGAACACTGGATATTATGGTCGGAGTTTGTCTGAGTGAGGTATACACTACTGCTTACTCCTTGGTGTACATCGGGGGAACACAGAATGGCGTCTAAACCCATGTGCAATTTGTGTATTGCCGAAAAGAAGGAGTAATCCCGAGTGTCAGGATGCTGAGCTCTTCAAGTATCCACTAACCCCCATTTCTGCTGCCAATTCTGCCGTATGTGTGCTATTTTATGTGTGGGAACATAAGGGAGCGGCAGGTGGGAGCGGTCGAGGTGTACATCCAGGATGCAATTAAAGCCTCCCCCCAGTAAAACCGAACCAGTGAGTGCAGAGGCTACCTTCTTAGACAAGTGTGAAAAGAAATTGGCCTGATCTGTGTTGGGTGCATAAATACTGCCAAAAACTATGTCCCTTCCATCTAGCCTCCCAGAAAATATTACATATCTGCCATTGGGGTCTTTGATTTGTTGTGTGCACTGGAAAGGACCTCCCACTCTCACCCAAATCAGGGCGCAGCGCGCAAACATTGAGTAATTAGTATAGAACTCCTGCCCTCGCCACCTTCGCTGCACTGCAATTCCCTCCTTCGCCATGATGTGGGTCTTCTGGAGTAGCGCAATCTGAACCCCCCTGAGAACTAAGTATGCATGGATTTTATGCCTACGCACCATGGTGTGCATCCCTCTGATGTTCCAAGAGACACATTTTACGTCTAGTGAGGATCCCATTGGAGTAGTACAGCTTTTGTCCCCTGAAAGTCCGCCCTAGTGGCACGCCTGCCCCAGCATACTCGTAGAACTGAATGAAACCCCAAACTCCCCTCCCCAGGACAGGTACTTGTGAACTAGCCCCCATCCAAATGTAATCTAACTGTATAAACATCCACTTACGGTTAGAGGGGTGATAAGCCTACAGTTACGGTCCCATACCCATGGCCTGCCGCCTCCCCCAATACCTGTCCCTACTAAATTGACCCAGCCCAGCGTTCTGAAGTCTCTTGCTTCCATGATACTTTCAGCCGGGAACAGATCTTGCCCCCTTGGGTGGGGGTCCTGCCACGCTCCAGGTGTTTGTAGACTGGACAGTCAGGTCTGGATACTCAAACTATATCATCTGCCATTTGCGGCGTTACTCTTGGGAGTTCGGACTCAGTGACATCATTTTCACTGAGAGTCTGCGATCCTTTTGAACATTCTCCGTCCATTCCACTTTTACTAGATGTAGGGCTGGAGCTGGTGTGGCTATGTTTTGCTACTTCCTGCAACACTCTCTGCCGCTCTAGGCTAAGCTCTCTGGGAGATGGGGCTCTGGGACGCCTGCCAGGACTATTGTGAGGTAATTCCACTGGCGAGCTACGCCTCTCTGGGAGTCGTCGCATGTGGAGCCAGTCCCAGGCCTCTTGGGGAGTGTTAAAGAACCATGGCCCCGCAGGGTTGGTCACTCTGAGCCATGCAGGAAAAAGCATTGTGTACGGTAGCTGCAGCTGTCTTAACTTCTTTTTAACTGCTAAGAAGGATGCTCTATTGCGCTTGACTTCTCTGGTGAAATCTGGAAAGATCACAACCGTGCTATTGTCAATTTTTAATCCTCGCTTTTGGCGGGCCAGCTGTAGAATATGGTCTTTGTCCCTGAAATGTAAGAGACACGCCACTATCGATCTAGATGTGGTCCCCTGCTTGGGTGGACACTCCGAAACCCTTTGAGCCCTTTCCAAAGCATAGGAAGACAGCTCCTCCGGGGCTACTTCTGCTCGCATCCATTCCTCCAAAAAACAAATCATGTTCTCAGCCATAGCTTTTTAAGGCAGCCTGATCAATCTAATATTGTTTCTTCTGAACCGTTCTTCGCTTTCCTCGGCCCGAACTTCCAGCACCTTGACTTTTGTTTCTAGTTCTGCAAGTGTCTTCTGCATGTCGGCCACTTGCACCGGGATGACCCGAGTTCCTTCTCGTTAGTTTGAAGCTTCTCTTTGAGCTTCATCTTTTAGGAGGCTCTGATCCGATCCTATCGCATCAATTGTCCCTTCCAGCGTCTCTCTTGAGGCCGTAATAGCTTGCATGATGTCCGCCAGCATTGGTTTCCAGGGAGTAGTGTCTTTACTTGCTTCCTGCACCTCCGCTTCATCGTCAGTTTGGGTCCTGGAGGCATCTCTGCTAAACCTTCCTTTCTTTTGGGTTCTCCCCATTGTTGCGCAATTTCTGAACCTGTTCGACTGTGGTTCTGGTAGGCAGGAGGGTGGGCCAAGAATGAGCAACTGTTCCCCAGTCTTGGCATAGCTTAATCCGTCGCAGGTCTGCAGCTCTCGCGTGGCCCCAGTGATCTCACCAGTTGATTATCCCCTCATTAGGGCTCCACTTTGGTTCTCCCAGGATGTCTGCCTCTCATGAGCAGGGTTGCCACTTGTAAGGAAACCCCATCAACGGGGGGGTACCAGCAGGGCACCGCAGCATGCCTCTATTGAGGCCAGCTCACGGGGCTTATTCTGCTTGGGTGACTGTAGGACTCTCCTCGCCCCAGGCTGTGCCGTGCTTCCTGATCTGCTAGGGTCCAGTACTGTAACTGCACCTCCATGGGATGTAGCAGCTGCCGGAATGCTGTGCTGCTGTGTATGGCCCCTCACGTGGCAGGGCTTCAGATACAGCGGAGCGGGACCGTTATCTCTTTTCCAGGGTTGGGTGCACTTCTGTTGAATCTGTGGCTGTCCCCCGTTCTCTGAGTGCACTTCCGCTGCCTTTCTTATGAGATAATTCTCTGCCACTGTGATCAGGGTTGACTTGAGTCCCTTTCCCCATTCCAAATGCACGCTGGTCTCCCACTGTTTGCTGTCCAGGTCTGTGCCTGCTCGTTTGGTCTGCAGCCGCCGTGTATGCCTTACGCTCGCTCCAATGGGGTCCTGGCCCAGGAACTGGGGACTGTGCTATGCTGGCTCTGGTGTCCTGTGCTCTGCGGGCCCACTGCTCCTCTATGGTGTCAAACAGCCCTCTGCAAGCCGCATAAAGTTTCTTCAGCGATCGCCACCTACTGTCCGGCGGGCCGTCCCCGCAGCTCTGGGCCCTCTTCCCACTGGATCTATCCTTCAGGAACTGAATGAAAGATGAACCCAGGTTTTCTGGGACAGCAGTATTGCCAAACATCAGCAAGGGCATAAGAGGCCAAGACTTGTTTCAAAGCATCCCTTGATCACGTTTTACCACTAGGAGAAGCTGAACCATTAAGAGTAGTGGACCTTATCCTCAGGCAAGAAGAGTCAAGCCATGGGTAAAGAGTAACATTACAGTCACCGCACTGTATCAAAGGTAAAGGCCCCTGATGATGCTAGAGCAAAAGAGTGTTAAAGACTGTGAGAGCTTCCATGTTAGAGCTGTAGACTATACCTAATGTTAACTGAGCGGTCTCTCTTGTGATTGTCACTATAAGCCATCGGCCATTCCACCTTACTTTGCCTGGTCAATTCCCAACTCTTGTCCCGCACTAAGAGGGCTACTCCCCTCTGGGCAGAAGTAAAGCAAGCAACCCTGAAGATGAGGTAACCCAGATCATCTAGCAGAAATGTGAGTATCGGAAAGGTGAATACCTTGCATTTGTTGGGCGCCTTGATACCATTCACAGTCCAAGAGATGATATGTATTTGCTGGTCATGACTATCAACGCAATTAATTATTGTTAGAGTCAGTCAAGTATCCGACACATCCTGAAATAAACAGAAAGACATCTTCTGACTCTGTAAGTTGCTCTTGTTATTAAGCATACCACTCTCCTTTTCCTCCAGTTGTATCTCTCCCCACCACATCCTCTATCCAACTTTTGCTCCTCACTTTGGTTTAAAGACCCAAAATTGATTTGTGACACCACCCCGATGCAGAACCCTCTCTCACCCCGATGTAAACCTCCCCCCCACCGGCACCCACACCATGAGCCATCCACAACCTCCCTGCTGAGAAAGATATTCAACTCTGTTGGTAGCCATGACTGCGAGGTCCTTCCCAATGTGCCCACAGCCCGAAATATAGATATCAAAAAGAGAAAGAGAAACTGGAGGTCTCAGAACCCAGAGACCCAAAAAGAGGTATTGAGGGAAGCAGAGAAGGAAAACTAGAGAAAGCAGCCCAGAAATCAAAGCCCGTATGCACAGGACCCCTTCTTTCTGACCATAAGCTGTGTTAGACTGGCTTCCACTCCTCACAGCCCAGCAAGGAAAGCCAATTGGGGCAGACAATAGTTGGCTGACATGTAATGACTAAACCTGGGTGGAGTACAGGTGAAGTGAGAACAAAACTCCACCAAGCTATGTGGAGTTCCGCGAGTGGGTTACCTCGATTTGTTCGCACTGATTTTTAGTGCCGAATGTTTGTCCTATGCTGTTAAATCAGCACAAACAGCATCTTGCACAGTGCGAGAGGGTGCTGCTTCTTTCTGCTGCTCGATTAGAACCTCCAACTCGAGCGGCAGCTTCCTCAACGCGAACAGAAGGTTTCTCAACAGAAGCGGTAGCTACCATCCACAACTACCCGCGTTGGGAAATCTTGCAGAATAGTGATCTAGCATTGGATTTTCCTTGCTAGCGCTCACCAATGAGGAACTCCGCAAGCTCAGTGGAGTGCGAAGTGCAAAAAAACAGTAAATTCCATGAACTGAGGGAAGTTCACTTCCCAGGGTTAGTGATGACAGCAAGTCTGTCCGTCTTTCAGTCTATCCCTGAGCTGGTCTTCATTTCCACAGATTTATCAGTCATTTGTTTCGCCTGCTGCCATTTCTGCAGCAGCTCCAGGACCTTCGAGCCTCAAAACAGAAATGCATCTGACCCTCATATGTAATACGTAATGGTGCAGGTTCCAGTAGCAAAATTGCGGCCCAAAGTTTTGAGGTATGGGAATGTACTCCCAGAGCTGTCACCACCTAACCACTGTCTCATGACAAAAAATCTGACCAGACCGAGAAATCAAACCCAGGAGCTTTGATTGGTGACCTTGAATAAGCTGCCCGGGAGATCTCTTGCCTCAGTAGAAAGTTACCAACATAAATCAGTATTGCCCCATGGGTAGGGAGGCAGAGGACCTTCCCTGTATGATCAAGTTAGAAAGCAATGAGCTCTCTGAATCATACTGTCCATATCCCAGTTGTTCAGTGCAGGGAAGCAGTCTCTGAAGAGATCGACAATATAACCTCAGGAATCCGCCTCCTCTGCACCTTCTGGAATGCCGAGGACCCTAAGATTGTTCAGTTGGGATCTGTTCTTCAGGTCCTGTACCCTTGCTGAAAGTGTAGCCAACTGCGACTCCTGCTGGGAGGACTGTGTGTCACATTCTACTACAGCTGTCTGAAGAGTCTGCTGTGTGGTTTCACCTTTAGCAAGGTGTGTATAAAGAATATCCATATTCCTGGAGAGCTTCCTCAGAGTGACTTGCGTCTTTAAGTGGGCAGTTTTGAGTGTAAGTGAGTCATTGCAATACTCTTTCCTGTGCTGTTGCTAGAGCACACAGATGGCAGACAGGGTAGGAGAGTCCGACTCAATTGTAGAAGTGATGGAGACAGATGATGCGGTCCAAGCCTGGCTGCCACCAGTCTGCGATGAAACAGTATCTGTCTCCAAGACCGGGGATGAGGAATTTGTTGGGAATTGCTGCCAAATCAGATATTGTGGGATTGAGGACACCCTGCGTGAAGACTTGTGTTACAAAGTCTTCAGTATGAGTAACTGTGATGAAGCCGACCCCAGCCTCTTGTCCATTACTGCTTGATGTCAGGTGCCACCCTGTATCCTTGGGACCACCTGTCAGCCAATCCCTAAGACTTGCAGTCATGCAATCCCGGCCAGCTCCTGGTCTAACACCTCAGAGCCTGAGCGACTCCCTGAGTCTGATAATGAAAAAAAAGACTCAGTGTGTACCAGTGTATGAGATTGTTTCTCAAAGGTATCTGTGCTTAAATCAGATTGTTTTTTCTCAGACACATCAGAAGCATCTTCTGATACCCTAGACGTTTTCTGGTGTTTGCTCTGGCAAGGCTCGAAATTGGATTCACAAAATCCCAGGGCTCTGGTGACTCCCCAGTGGTGCTTACCATTACTTTTGCCCCAATTGTATGAGGAACGGGCTGAAGAGGAGATATGTAACAATCTAGAGTTCACTTTGATGATGTTGAGGGGATGGATATGGGTAAAGTGCCCTCTGCCATAGCGTCAAATTGGCCCTGGGTGCTTTCTGGGGCTCTATCTTGGCTTTGTGATCTACCGCTCTTGATGGTAGGCCTCAACATAGATGATGAACCCCCTTCAGTTGGTTCTTGTGTGACTTCTGCCACTGTGTACCCCAAACTAATTGATTTGCTGACTGTACCTTTACAATGCTGGGGCCTCTTTTCTAAGTATGGGCTGAAAATCCATTCCGCTTGCGGAATTTGCGAATTTTTGGCAATTTTGCAGTCCGCGAATCACGTGAAATTGTCAAAAAGTTCACAATTCGCAAGCTGGCGGATTTTTTTGCTTGGTCGCGATTCAAAAATTTAATCTTGCGCGCTCGGCATTGACTTACCGTGATTCTGAGTCCGCCGAGTTGTTTTTCCTCCCGGTTTTGCGTGCGCTGCGCCATTTTGGATCTGGCTGCGTGATCGCGTGAGTACGTCATAGCGGCCCTCATTCTTGCACTGCGAGAGTTTGAGAACGCGACTACGTCATAAGGCCCCGCGATCCCGCATCACGGGAGTAAGCAATTGCGAACACATAGATGCGACGCGCAGCTGACTTCCGGCGGGAGATTTGAACAGTTCACTTTCCCGAACTTGCAAAAATTGCAATTCTGAACAAGAAATCTACCGCAGGCAGCATAAACCTTCTGAAAATGATGATTTGGATCAGAATAACTCCTTAGATTGACATTTGCCTGCACTTTTTTGTGCAAGGAGTCCATTTTTAGGCGGTGGGAGGACGGATGTGCCCCAGAGTCTCCAACTTCCTGTTCCTGTCCAGCAGGCTCCTCCCAGTGCTTTGTCCATGTCCTGGTCACTTTTCATTTGGATCTGGAAGGATTACTTTTTGTGGCTGCTGCTGGATATTTGTATTTGAGGAGTTTTTGTTTGGATCACTTTTGGATTACTTTTGGATTTTAAATTTTACAAGGAAGTTGGTGTTGTTTGTTTGGGGCATTACAGTTGCTGCAACTACAATTTTTAAACTTTTTCACAACTTTTACAAAAATATATTGTGGGTAGGCACATTATCCAGTAGGCCCAGGGTTAGTCATGGGTGCATGATACAACTGTTTCTGTGAGTTTTGTTGAACTTAAATATCATTAATGTCATGGAATTGAATAGCTCACCGTTATATGTGGATTTTCTTTTACATTTTGGGGTGCGTGTAAAGCCACACTAGCCAGTAGGCCCAGGGGTAGTCAGTGGTGCATGGACCAAGGCTTTCTGTGGGGTCTCTTGAATTTAAACATCATTTAGGGCATGGATGGCATTGGATTGTGGTGATTGTTGTGTGTTTTTCACTTTTTTGGGGTGTTGGTGGGGCCTGGCCAAGTGGGTGGGGGCCATTTTGAGGCATGGTCCAGTCAGGGCCTGGCCATGTGGGTGGGGGTCTAGGGACCATTTTGAAGCCAGGCAGTGTGCTTTGTGCCATAGGCCTGCACCCAGTCTGCCTTGCTTTCATCCATTATTCCCAGGGGTACTCAGTGGTGCATGGACCAAGGCTTTATGTGGGGTCTCTTGAATTTAAACATCATTTAGGGCATGGATGGCATTGGATTGGGGTTATTTTTGTGTGTATTTCGATTTTTTGGGTGTTGTTGGGGCCTGGTCCAGGGCCTGGCCATGTGGGTGGGGGCCATTTTGAGGCCTGGTCCAGGGCCTGGCCATGTGGGTGGGGGTCTAGGGGCTATTTTGAAGCCAGGCAGTGTGCTTTGTGCCATAGGCCTGTACCCAGTCTGCCTCCTTTCATCCATTATGCCCAGGGGCACTCAGTGGTGCATGAAACAACTCTCTCTGTGTGGTCTCTCTTCTATTAATGTAAACATCAATTTTTGATTAGAAATAATTTTTGGTCTTTCCGATTTTGGGTGTGTTGTAATAATAATAAATGCCTAGTTGCAAATATTATTTGAAACACGACATATGCAACATTTATTTCACTGATGTTCCCCTGGCTTCCTTTGCTTTTAGGTGCACAAAGAGAACTACAAATCATCCTCATCGTTCATCATCAGTGCCAGGAAGAAGTCCTGCTGCGGTGTGTGCAGCACAACGTCACATGACGTCACGTGTGGCCAAAGACAACTCTGCAACTCGTGTTCTGACTTCTGAAGAAGATGGGCCCAAAGAAGGGTGGCCGTTGCTCCTATACCAAGAAAGTTGCCAGTGCTACTGCCAGTAAGAAGGAGCAGAAGAAGCAAGTGGCACCACTTACCAAGGAGACTGGTGTGCCCACAGACACTTTTTTTGGGAAAAAAAACTACGCCTGCAGCAGCGGTGTCCGCCGGGGACCAAGCTGGGAGCAGCACCTCAGCTTAATTGGTCTCAATGCCACCACGCCAAATTAGGCCCAAGGCCATGAGTGCTGCAGAGGCAGCCACTTTAACTGCTCAGTCACCATCGGCCAGTGATGTTGGCGTTGACTCATCGCAAGAAAGTAGCATCCAATCAACGCAGGGTGTAACTCATCTGACGAGTGTTGAGCCACAGCCGCAACGACAACCACAGGTGCAACAAAGAGAGGCGCAAGGACCGGCGCAAGGAGAGGCGCAATGAGAGGCGCAAGGAGTGGCGCAAGGAGTGGCCCAAGGAGTGGCGCAATTAGAGGCGCAAGGAGTAGCACAAGGAGTGGCGCAAGTAGAGGTGCAAGTAGAGGTACATGGAGAGGCGCATGGAGAGGCGCATGGAGAGGCACAACTGCCCACAATGCTTGTTCCTCCAGAAGTAGGGGCACATCAGGAAATCGAGATTCAAGCGGAGGTATCATCCGAGCAAGCCACTCCTCCTGATGATCCATTGTCTTCCAGATCCCCAGCAAGAAAAAGGTCAAGGAGGGCTAGTACAAATTCTTCTTCAAGCTCCCTTCCTTCTGATGATCTAGATCTTGATTGGAACCCACCAATGCAGTCTTAGAGGGAGGCACGCCATGAGCCGACAAAGGTAGCTGAGCCTAAAAGGAAGGTTCCCGTAAGGCTTTCACTTATGGGTGATGAAGACGAACAAGAAGTAGAAGTGGTGTATTCTGCTGCTGATGAACAGTCTGACGATGACGACCCAGTCATTACAGTCGTCACTCCAGCCCCAGCGGGCATGCAGCAGACAGACATTTTTACCCTATCCCGAATTGCTGCTGAGCGGGAAGTGGGCAGCGTGGCACTGGTACCACCACCAACACAGGTAACTACTACACCAACACGACCTACAGCTGCCATATTTTCTCTTCAGAAGGGCCGGCAGGGACCTCCATCGAGCTCGACCTCTGTTACCTCAAGTAGTGGTGCTGTAACTGTAAGTGCACAACAGAGTCAAATTCGGCCATGCCCATCCTCCACTTCATCTGGCATTGAAAGTAGCACCTCCACCACCACCACCAGAAATCTCAACTCCCCAGTTTGGGACTTCTTTAGTATTAGCAAAAAGGTGGAAAACCTAGTTATTTGTTTGATTTGTAAAACTGTAGTTAGTCGGGGTAAGCTTGGTACCAACTATGGTACCGGAGGCCAGAGAGGTCATCTCCAAAAACACCACACTATCCAGTGGGAGGCGCACCTAAGTAAGATCCGGGAAGCCGAAAGTACAACAAATCCAAATGTATCCATTGATATTGCATCTGATGATGACGAGGGGGTGATCGTGCAGGGGGGAGGTGAAGAAGCGACAGACATTTTTTCTGGTACACACAGTACCCCTGGCAGCAGCACTGCAGTGGTAGCACCCGCACCCTTTACCCCAGCAACATCTATAAGGCACACTAAGAGGCTGGGAGAGACACCAATGCGAAAAAGTACATCAATGAGCCTAACTGGGTTGAAGAAGTCTGGATCATCATCATCACATAAAACGGTCTAGATCACCATTAAAAGCATGTTTTGGTCGGAGGCGCCATTTGAACGCAACCACCCAATGGCACGTCTTTATAATACAATGCTGGCTAAAATGTTAGCGCTGGAGCTTCTCCCTTTTTCTTTCGTGGAAGAGGTGGGTTTTCTAGAATTTGTGGCAACAGTCTGCCCTAAATGGAAGATTCATAGCCGGTCCTATTTTGCCAGAGTTGCGGTTCCAGCACTACATCAAGATGTGCTGGAGGTGATTGGGGCATCTTTGCAGAAGAGTGCTGTTCACACTATCCACCTGACAACAGACATGTGGACCAGTTGCCAAGCCCTTGATTACATGTGCATCACTTCACACTGGGTCTCTTTTGCAGGGGTTAGAGACAAGATATATGCAGGTGTTGACAGTGACACAATTTTTCAAGCTAGTCGGAAACATGCAACAGTAGCCATGTGTGCCATGGAGAAATCTCATACTGCAGTAAACATTTTGGAGGAGTTTAACAGTAAGGTCTTAATAATGGCTGCATCCAAGAAAGCGCATGATTGGTTGTTTCCACGGATAATGGCAGTAATATAGTAAGGGCCATGAATGATGGTGGCTATTTCAGAGTGCCGTGTTTGGTGCACAGTATTAACATTGTTGTTCAAGATTTCTTGAAAAAAGAAAACAAAGTCAGCAAGTTACTGACGACCTGCCGAAGAATCTGCGCACATTTCAGCCATTCTTGTAAGGCTCTTAAGCAGCTAAGGATCATTCAACGTGACCGTAGAGTGCCAGTCAGAGGACTCATCCAGGAGATGGCAACACGTTGGAACTCAACCTTCTACATGCTTGAGCATCTGTTTGAGCAGTGCTTGGTAATCAATGAGTATGTCTTTGCACGGGGTTCTTCTATGAAAGACATGAGGCTAGAGGTGGCGGAATGGGACCTAGTTAAAAGCCTGACAGACATGCTTCGTCCTTTTGAGGTCTTCACGCGTGAAGTCAGCAGGGAGGACTGTAATTTTGGCAAAGCTTTCCCATTGTTGCGCATGCTAGAGCAACAACTGAAGGCGGTGCCTTCAACGTTCAAAGATGATACTGACAAGCAAGACGCATATCTGTTGGCGGAGAGCTTATTTACCTGCCTAGTTGACAATGAAAGGCTTAAAAAAATACATTCAGAACAACATTACATTTGTGCCACTATTCTGGATCCACGGTACAAAAAGGCACTGGCCAGCAATGCATTCATTCCTTTTACTGAAGCAGATGTTTCAAAGTACAAACATTGGCTAGCTCTGTCAGCCACTCGGTTCGAAACAGAGCGGCAGGACATTGAAGGAACCAGCAGAAGTACTACTGAATCAGCAGGCCATCCGGTGTCAAGGTCCACTTCTGTGGCCGAAGGCAGTCACTTTCCCTCACAGCTGTTACCGACACCAGCAGCCGTATCATCATCCTCACCTGCACCAGGCTCAGCCATAATATTGTCGGAAGCGGATTGGATAACTCATCAAGGGTTTGCTCGTTCCAGTGTTGATGCAAAGGCCTCAGATGGTACACAAAGTTCAGCACCCCTGGATGACCTTGAGTGGATGGTGCAGGCCTATCTGGATGACCCAACAGAGCTCTTCATTGATCACAAACCATTGCTGTATTGGTATGGGAAAAGGGGTCAATGGCCACTGATCACCAAGCTGGCTCTAAATTATTTGTCTTGCCCACTCGCAAGCGTGTCTTCTGAACGAGTTTTCAGTGCTGCTGGTGCCATTGTAACTTCAAAAAGGACCCGCCTCTCGCCCAAAAATGTGGAGAGATTATCAATGATCAAGATGAATCCGCACTTCATACCACCAGATTACAAAATACGTGACTCCACACAGGAAGAAGAGGACAACGACTTAGGTGACAGAAGATCTTCTCTGTTAGCTGACCTACTCCCGTCTCAATACACAGAGTTTGAGGACGAGCTCTACTTCCCTGACACCTAGGCCTGAAACTGACTTCCTTTTTTTCCCGTCCTTATTCACTTTTATTCCTGTGTGTCTTTCTTTGTTTTGCAACTTTTACCACAACAAAACTCTAATCACAACAAATCCATCAGCAGCACTGTCTTTGTTTTTTTTCTTATTGAAGGTGTCGCTGTCTGCATTCCTGAAGTTCACAAGTTCACAACTCAGTCATGCTCCTCTATCCTCCTCCTCCAGACTCCCCCTATCCATTTCCCTCAAGGCAGATAGCTGGATTACGCAGAATCAAGAAACTGTCGCTTCGTAGACGAGTACCCTCAAAAGCAGTGGGACTGGAATTATTGACTACATGCTGATTGCTGACAGTTACTTCTGAAATTGACACGAGAGGCTGCCCTGTGGGCCTTCACTTTAAGAACAAGATGCAGACAAAAAGTGGAACAGGTAATGAATCATAAGATGGCATGCAGTGAACAGCACTGGCTGTCTGGCTCTGATGAAAGCAAAAGCTGTTTGTTTGTTGTGCATGAAAAGAATCATATGTCTTCTGTTATTATTTAATCTTTTACACACTAAATGTAACTCAAGTCTACTCTGTTTCTTTACCTTGTTTAATTCAAATTGTACTTCTACTGCAGGGGCCCCATAGTTGCATTTTTTAATATGCAAAATGTCCTTGGACTCACTGTGTGTGTAGACTGCGACGGCATGAACAACATTGAGTTTGCCAATATACCATGATGATGATGAGTCTTGATGATCAAAGTTACATAATATCTTTTTTCTTTACAGTCACTCACTGGGATGGATGGATCATCATCGTCGGTTTACGGAAGAACTATGGCCATTTCGTGAGTGGCAAACAGGTAAACCAGTCAACAACAACTACAGCAGAACTACATGTCTGTCTAGTCGTGGTATGGAGTGGTCGAGCCAGTGTAGTGTTCTTATGCCAGAGTCCAGAAAGCAGTTCATGTAAAATTGAGGCTATGTGGCTTACTGCATACAATTAGATATGCTTTGTCTGTCTGTGTCAAAGAGGTGTGCTACATCAGGTTGCTTCACTCAGTGGTGCCTGCCTTGACCGTCTGCATGGCCCTGGCCTGCTGTGTGCTAATTACTATCCTTGAAAAGGAGATTCAGAGTACGAACTTTAGAAATGATGCTTGTATGTAATACTGCCGCCTCTGAAACTGAAAGTGTTATTTTTGCACTACACACCGTGCCTTATATTTTTTTCTCCGTGGTGTTTTAATATCACTTCCTGTTTTTCCATCAACAATTACAGGCCGGCTTTTACCCTTTGCGATGGGGAAAACGATTAACTCAGGCTTACCATTAGCGATCCGCAATTCCGCATCCGCCAGGCAGGCAGTGGATAGTGTGTCAGGTCACCAAGATTGATCGACGGAGCGTCAGATGGAATGGAGGAGTACCGCGAATAAGAGGAATGGCTGGATGCATGCAGCTTACCAAATTGAACAGGCCAACTACAACATACAGTTACAGTATCCTCTTCACTTCTCCTTATCTTTTAAATAATGTTATTGTTGTGAACTTCTATTGATGTGACTGTGCGTTTGTTTGCTCTCTGCTTCAAATTCATCCCTCCAGCTATTTGATAAGTTTCTTTGCTATTTTTAAAACTAATTTAATGTACTAATAAGTGTTTATTCTCTCTGAAGGCAGATAGGCAAGTGAAATTGCGTAATTACTGCAGCCCTGTACTGTCAAATTGTTTCTTCATAGTTAGTAAGTTGTAGTAAGTACTACTTTTCAGTAACCTAACCATCCATTTAGCAAACAACTTCATGCATGCAGTAGTGCACTTCCTTTATGTCCCTTAAAAGATTTATGGATATCTTTGTATCCAAAGATTTGTTTTTCTTCATTTGTTGTTTGTCCATGCTGTGTATTTTTTCCTCTCTCCACAAAACTTTCCCAAAAACCCCCATTCCCATCCAATTTTCAAACCCTAACCCTCTTCCCCCGGGCTGTGTGGTTTTCATTGAGGTGTGACTAAATGACAACAATAATTCCACACACTTGCTGGGGAGGATAAGGTCACAGCAACAGAAAATCAATTTCAAGGCCGGTGAAGGAATCCGAGGATATATTCTTATTCTTATTCTGCTTGACACACACCCATGAGTATTTGCAAATCAAATCAGAATTTCATGTGCGCCAAGTGGATTGATCATCAACAACATCCTCCTCCTACACATGACGAATTGAATGCTTACGCTGCTGTGTCCTTCACCTTCAGTACTATTTCTTGTATTAGCCATATTCCATGCAACTAGTACTAATGTTTTGAATACTTTAGCATTGCTTAGGCTACAATTTATGGCACTGTTCTTGTGTACTGTACTATCTATCTTACTGTTCTAATGCTACGCTCAGGCCACTCAAAGTTTCATTTCCTTTTTTTTCATGTGCTGCTACTGCCAGTGTGTACCACTACTACTACCATCACAATGATGACATTTCATCCGTCCAGGATTCCATAGCCAACTTTAATCGCTATTTGCCATGCAGCCAGCCCTGTGCCTAGCCCTATTCTCAAACATGAATCACAGGTAAGATAAGCATTTTGGGAGAGGAAGAATAATGGAGTAGGAGGAGAGGAGAGACTGACGGTAGTACTAGTAAAGTAGTAGGACAATTGAATTCACTAACTCTGTCAGTGACACTTTTGTACCAATTTGAGCAATTAGACAATTTGAATCAACCAGCCAGTTAAGTTTCAGGAAAACAAACGTACAGTTAACCCACCCCTGCCTCCCCCACAAAACAGTAAAAATACGCGGATGCTATGTTTAAGTTTAAATAAATAATTATTTGAACCCTAACAAAAATAAACTATCCCACAAGAAGACCCGACCCACCCCCTCCCTAACCCCAACCAATGTCCATGAAATCAATGTCCCCAGTCCAAAAACCCCAATGCCCAATTTCCTCCCCCCCAAAAGTTTTTAAAAAAGGGGCAAGGGACAGTCTCTCTTCGGCCAGGTGGTCACGGTGCCCTCTCCGGAGGTCCTTGAGCAGGGCTTTCAGTCTCACCACCTCCTGCTCAAAGTTGGACACTCTGATGGTCAAGCGGTGCACACGACCCTTGCACTTGCAGGTACTGTGGGGGGCAGCTGTTGTTTTTGCTGCTCGGCGGTGACGGGTGGCTGCCAGACCGCGGCTCCGTACCGCTGGGGGATTGCGCTGACCTTATGACCCAGAGGCAGCGGAGGAGGATGCAGCTGTTGTCGATGTCGACTGCGATTCCTCCTCTTCCTGGGCCACCAGCCGCCGATATTCGGCGACAATTGCCTCCAGATTCCGTTGCCGGGCCCGTCTAGCCAACTCCTTCCTTGTTAGTTTGGAAGGAGTATCTATATGAAGAAAGAAAAACATACTGTAACCAATGCTCTTTAAGATTAACGCAAAATATTTCAGCAGAAAGTTGTGTCACAGTAGCACTAGCAACTTGCAAGCACAGTACATAACATTTGTGGCACGTATCTATCTAACCTCCCACTTTGTCGCCCTCTGCTCTAAAATTAGTGGGAGCTTCAGGAATTCTACTTGCACTATATGGACTCAATACATTAGACTCAGACAGTACACCAGTCTTCTTCTTTTCTCTTGTTTAGCGAAATTGGTACGTAAACTTATGGAAGCCGGCATAATGCCAGTGCAGTCAACTTGCACCCGACAAAAACAGACGCAAGCCATGATTACACAGACTTGCTTTACTGTTACCAGTCCAGTACATGCAGGTGGTGAAGCTCTTACTTTTCTTTTACGGGTGGCACTGGCCATACTCTGTCACAAGGGCTACTGCTTAATTATTTTAACTTTCACCCTGCCCTGCCCCTGACTACTACAAAAGAAAAATGAAGAAGATAAATAATATGATCATCTATCCATACACAGTATATTTGTTTACATATGGGATGACATTTAGGTGCTTTGTTTTTGATTAAGTGAACACCAATAGGCCACACATGATTGACAAAGTTGTAAAAAAAATTATTAAAAGAGGTAGTGAGTGAGTGGTTACCGTAATCGCCGGATATATGCTGTGCTTGCAAACTACTGTTACTAGTCATGGTAGTATTCTGAGAAATTACAACTTCTACTTTCCTCGGCTTTGCTACTCTGGCACGGACGTGCGGTGTTACATGCTCTTCAAAGTAACACTCTTCATCCAGTGGCCTACTACTCTGTCTACATACACCTATGCCAACTATGAGGAAGATACCATCCAGGCAGGTAGGCATCCATCCATTCAAAGTAAATGTCAATAATTTTTTTTAATGTCTGACTCTCAACTGGACATACCTTACTTTTTCTCACCAAAAAACAACCTTTTTATTTTATTTTGTAAAACGCCAGCCATGCATCCGTGCTTGACTTGCATTTGAATTTGAACCAAAGGATATATTGCGCATACATACAGTTTCTGTTTCACCCACCCAGGCAGTCCTCTTTTCTTTCTCCTTCCACCCATCCTTGCTTCAGGCTTCAACCATCCATGCATCAGAATCCCAGCCACCTCGGGCAGCATTAAAAAAAAGTATCATTCTTTGCCAGTCATTAATTTTCACTCACTCGTCCTTCCTTACACCCTTCTTTCCCTTTTCGTTCATCCCATCCATCAAGTTCATCTCTGATCTGACTTGGCTTCTCGATAAAACTTTCACAGCTGAGTTGAATTCAAATTTAGAGGAGGCCATTGGTTACTCGTCAACTCCCGCCGCTATTGCTAATGTGAAGTCAAGGGTGACTGTCTTCTACCTGGTTGACAAAAACGTAGTTCTAAATTTGTAAGTCTTCTTAACAGTAAAGTGTACTTGTACTGTACAACACATACACCCCTGCAGAGAGCCCACTCTGCAATCTTAATAAGTGAGCAGTATAATAACTTACCACTGCCCACCACCACCGTGGCATCCCCCACAGCAGTTCCTGCTGGCTGTGGCACCGCATCCGACCCTGGAGTGCCCACCTCCGCACCGGCCCAGGCACTGGTGGTTGGCTGTGCCGATGGTGTTACGCCTAGAAAAAACATTTTTGTCTAGGAATGAAAAAAAGTTACTAGTACTACATAAACAAATTTAATAATTTGTGACTCTCTAGTCTAAACAAAAAATGTCCCTTTCTTCAGGAAAGGGTGTTTTTTATTTATGCTTAACCATAACATGTGATGCTACACTTTTTGACACAACTGATGAATGTTTGCTTTTTAACACGCACCCTTTTTCTCATAACACACAGAAGCTTCCCTTCTACGAACAAGAGCAAGATCATCATCATATGTTCGGCGGAGTCGTCAACAATTCATCCCCACCAAGGCTTTAAGTTCCAACCAGGTGAGGGCTCTCCTACCATTAATCTGTGAAATCAGCCACTTTTCAGTTGTTCACCGTTTGTTACATGACATTGATTTTAATAAATGTTTTTATATAATGCACAATTTAAATTTTTACAGAGTACACACAGAGCTAGTTGTTTTACTTTTAATAAAGCTTTAAAACTTACATAGACTCTGTGCTTTTTGGTCATGAGTGAGTGAGCGAAAGGGTTTGCAATTTGCAAGCATGAGTCCGTTACTCTGAGAGGTCGGGACTCTGACTCCATAGTCTTATGTTCTGGGTTGTATCATTGGGGATCATCGCTGCATTCGGGAGCTAAATAATGATTCTCTGACACACTAGCTAGTCAGTAAGGAGATTAAGGGTTCAACTTCTGTTATGACTGAGGTATGTGGAAAGTCTAACTGCGCCTATTATAATTTGTAACCAATGCCCTATTTCTTGTCCATAGTTCTGTATGTGCAGAATAGTCCCTGCAACAGTAGTAGTATGTCCTCCTATCCGATCAAAAAGTAAACTAGTATCTTATTTTTGGTGGCCATAGATATTTTATTGTTGGGAATTGTCAAAGCATAAACATTTAGAAGACTTCAATAGACATTATGGACAACCCAGATGACTGCATTCAGTGCCTAGAGCTATTGCTGAATAGGAGTTTTGTTTAAAAGTACACCTTTTGCCAACTGTGCAAGCTTAGCTAGCTACACAGACAGACTAAAAATAATCTAGTAGTAGCACAGAGAGTCATAGTAGAGGCAGGATAAGAATTTATAAACAGTCTACAAGAAGATCAAAGACGATTTAGGAAAAAATAGAATTATGAGGAAAGTTTGGAATAAATAGGTGCTGTAGAAGATAGGGAAGTTAATTAATAATATTAACCGGTAAACTTACGGGGGCCAGCAGAGGAGCCCTTGGCGGACCTATCCTGGCCTTCCTGTTGTTCCTGCTCTGCCGGCGCTGCTACCTCCTCCTCTGTCCACTTGCCCCTGGGGAGAGCTGATGTACAACATGAAAGAAAGACACAAACATGGATGATTGTCGTCAACCAAATCAAACATTTAAAAAAACCAATAACAATATTTCGGGGAAATAGACAACAATTGCACTAAATTTATTGACCTATCTGAAGTGGTCTACTAGGATATTAGTATCGCTGGATTCGCGGACCGTCTACTTGGAAAGTTATGTAACTCACTAAACCAACTACAAAAAGGTTCTACTAGGACTGGCAGGCAGCAATCCACAGCACGCGAAGTGACAGACACATTCCGTCATGCTTGCAGACCACTAAAAAGTTTCCTACTAAATAACCATTCATAATATACTCAAACTATCAATCCACCACCACTATCTCTTCTTAGTGGCAGGAGTACAAAGGAAGAACTGGACTTGAGTCTCTAGTGTCTAGCATTATGCAGTTCTGTCAAGTACCCTCATACATAATCACTCAGGCCAAATGAGCACAAAATTGAAAACAAGTAAGCATAGTAGCACCACCAGTGAGCAGGCGAGCACCTGCAATCACAGAAGATTTTGAAACATAATTTACCTGCAATGTAATCTCTAGTGTCTAGCATTACGCACTTCTGTAGAATACACTCATACATAATCACCCAGGCCAAATGAGCACAACATTGAAAACAACTAAGCATAGTAACACCACCAGTGAGCAGGCGAGCACCTGCATTCACAGAAGCTTTTGAAACATAATTTACCTGCAATGTAATCTTTACTGTCTAGCATTACGCACTTCTGTAAAGTACACTCATACATAATCACCCTAGCCAAATGAGCACAAAAATGAAAACAAGTAAGCATAGTAGCACCACCAGTGAGCAGGCGAGCACCTGCAATCACAGAAGCTTTTGAAACATAATTTACCTGCAATTTAATCGGCAGAATTCTTGCTCTTCGGAAAAAACAAATATTTGCAATAGCATAATAACACAGAGCAGGAGAAAACAAAGTAGTGATTAAATAGCTACTACTACTCACCAAGCCCAGGGATCTCCAAGCCAAGCAGGTCGAGCAGGTCGTGTTCCCGGTCCAGGATGTCGGACCACCGGTGCGTCGCCTGGTTGTAGGTGCGCCAGACCCCAGACTCCCGATACATGGCCCAGCACACCTTACCCCATAGCTGGCGATGCTCCTGGAGCCCATACCCGGTACCGGGCCTGCCGCCTGCCGCGACGGTCTTGGGGAGGTGGCGCTGGAAAAAGAAAACCAGTGCGGCCACCTCCACCGCGCTAAAGATCTCCTGGCCAGTTAGCCGGCAAGTCTAAGGGTGCGGGACCCTTCCCCTTAGACTTGCCGGCTCCCTTTGCCATGGTCCTGGGTGAAAGAAGAAAAGAATAGGGCAAAAAAGTAAATAAAAGAAAAGAGAGAGCTAAACAAAAAAAGTAGTTATTAAAGTAACAAAAAGTTGAGAAAAAACACAAAATATAGATGTAGAAAAATAGAGGGATAGATAATGAGTAAAAAAGACAAAAAAAAAGTTCAAACAAACAAAGGATTGCAAATATTAAAGCAGGATAGAAAAAGCATGCCCAGAACTATAGCAATGAATGAAAAACAAGATGGCCGTGCCCATTGCGACCACGTGGGTAAGTTTGCGCGATATTTTCCCCGCGAGCATGCAAAAACGGACGTGATCACGTAATTGAGCCCCGCACGTAGGAAATGCCCAACGCGAGCATGCAACTAGCGCCCGGAAATGGAAATACGCAACGCGAACACTGAAAACAAGATGGCCGCGCCCATGTACGACCGCATGGGTGACTTCGCAGTAGCTGCGCTGAAAAAAAAAAAGCGAATACGCAAAAATAAAAAATCCACAAATTCGCCAATTTTGCAGACCGCTAGTACGTATTTGCACAAATTCGCGTACCGCGAATTCGCAAATTTCACCCATACTTACTCTTTTCTCAATAGCCTGCGAGTCATTTTTGTTAGTGCGGCTGGAATAATCTTTCCCTGAGCCCATCGCTTTTGCTGGCATCTTGGCTAGGGAAATTCTATTGAGCAGTCATAAAGTACAGCAGTTGAGCTCCAGATTCAACAATATATTGAATAGTCTCTCACCCCAAGCCTGTCGCAGTGACTGTACTGTAGCAAGCCAGACGAAAAAGATCTGAAACAAAGTAGCTGATGAGTGTTCATAATTTCAACAAAGGGCCCCCCTACTGCAACTTAATAGTAGTCTCAGATAACTAAGCAGGATGTGGACAAAATGAGACTGGCTTACCAGACTCAGGCTCCGGCCTGTAAAAGACCTCCAGGCAGTAGCCCCTCAGTAAGTAACAGAAACTTAGCTTACCTGTATTGATTCGACTCTCCCGGAGCTGCCATTGTCTCTTTGGATGCTGATGGAGGTGCTCCACCCACTCCATTCTGATTGGCAAAAGCATCAGAGGGAGCTGCTACCTTTTCCAGCCCTCCGATACATCCACATAGATGGCCTATACCTTGCTCCAGAGAGAAGCAGAGTGCCACCAGAGCCACTAAAGTGCCGTCACCAGTTCAGGTATTGGGGGTGTCTGGACCTCAAACACTCTCACTCGGTCTCAGCCTCGTGCCACTTGGCAGAGCTCCGAATGCCGCTAATTATGCGTCGCCATCTTGATCCTTGATAGATTGGAATCTCATGAAAGTCTTCCAATAATACAGTGCACTATGTCCATAAAGGCTGCCAAGGTGTGACCTTTCTATGACAGTCCACAATAGGGGGGGAGGGGTCTGAGAAATCTGGCACAATGCATACTATCTGCAAGAGGTGACGTGCTAACTGATAGATGGCCTTGTTGGGTAGGGCAAGCCCACTTTGTTTTGTTTACAGAGTTTTATATAGCGCAAACTTGACCCAAAGGTATTGGGTATCAAAGTGCTTTACACAAGCACCAGTTGCGTTACATGAGGGCACATTCGTTTTAGTTAGGCACAGGGAGATTAAGTGAATTGCCCAGATTCTCAGGATGTTGCGTGTCCTTGCCGAGACTCGAACCCGGTTCCCTAGATTTGAGGTCGACCACCCTAGCCGTTAGGCCAACTTCTCTACTCCTCTCCACTTGAAATGGCAGAGGCATGAATTCTGTCAAGGGTTTCTCCCTGTCTAAATGAAAGCCTTCATTTTTTTGTCCATGTTCTGTAGAATGGGTCGGACGACAGGGAGAGAGAGCACACCAAGATCACAACTGTACCATAGTAAAAACACTGGAAGCAACAGTGGACTAGACATTCTGCACCTCAATCTTCGCTTATACATTCTGGGCCTGATTCTGATCTGATTCTGAGGGCCATCCCATAGCCGTCCAGAGCCGGACATAACAACCGACTCGTACTGGAAGCCGGTTCAACAAAACAACGCAGTACGATTCCCAAAACCCTTTACTTACCGAACAACTCTGTGACTCCAATTTCGTCCACATTTTCCAAACAAGTAACCTCCGGAAACGCAGAATGGAGTCATTCAGAGGCATTTCCAAAGCCAATTCCGAGCGCCCAGGTACGATATGTACTTCCTATGTGCCAAATCGGTCACCACAACCAACATGTCAGAACATCGGGAAGGGGTGTATTTCAGCTCCGATTCGCACCACAACACAAATTCTGTGAATGAGACGGCCAGCCATGAATCCCATTGTGCATGTCATCTCTATGCTATACCTCTTTGAGCACTACTATAAACTGCAAACGACACGGTTGTTGCAGAAGGTAAGTCTCACACCTAACCATACAGAATAATGTAAGTACCCCGCGAAAGGCAATACAACATAAAGCAGGGGCGCAACTACAGCCAAAAGTACTAGGAGAACACTTTCAGCATTGTAGTGTCAAATTGGTGGATGTGGGGCAAATGCCCACAGCAATATAGAGCCATTTGGGGGGTGGCAAAGACCCACAGCAATGTAGAGCCCATTGGGGAGAGGCAAATACCCACAGCAATGTATAGCCAATTGGGTGGTGGCAAATACCCACAGCAATATAGAGCCACTTGAAGGGTGGCAAATTCCCACAGCAATGTAGAGCCAATTTGTGGGGGCGGTAAATACCCACAGCAATGTAGAGCTAATTTGTGGGGGTAGCTACTACCCACAGCAATGTAGAGCTAATGTGTTGGGGTGGCAAATGCCCACAACAATGTAGAGTCAATTAAGGGGGTGGCAAATACCCAGAGCAATGTAGAGCCAATTGGGGCAGTGGCAAATGCCCACAGCAATGTAATCAATTGAGGGGGGGAGCAAATACCCACAGAAATGTAGAAACAAGTCTGTGGTTTGGGGGAAATACAACATTAATGTAGATGCAAATCTGGGGTTGGGGGTAAATACCTCCATGCATGTTGATGAATATCTGGGTTTGGGGGGCAAATAAATACCCCCATTCTTGTAGATGCAAATCTGGGGTTTGTGAGGCAAATACCCCCATTCGCGTAGATGCAAATCTCGGTTTTGTGGGGCATATACCCCCATTCGTGTAGATGCATATCTGGGGTATGTGGGGCAAATACCCCCATTAGTGTAGAATAATATCTGGGGTATGTGGTGCAAATACCCACATTAGTGTAGATGCATATCTGGGGTTTGGGGGGAAAATGCCCCCATTCGTGTAGATGCAAATGTGGGGTTGGGAGGGCAAATCCCCCATTTGTGAAGATGCATATCTGGGGTTGGGGGGCAGATACCCCCATTCATGTAGATGCAAATCTAGTGTTGAGGGGGCAAATACCCCCAGCAATGTGTACATGAACAATGTAACTTGTGCCCATGCAAAGTGCCTCAACACCTTCAGGTGGAGTACATGCTGCAGGAATGTCTACATAAACAAATACAAAGGTCTTTTTAAATGAAATGCATTCCCATACTGTCGCACCAAAAGTAACTGTCAGCATTGAGGAATGGTCAGAGTGGAAATGCAAGTGCTCCAGGGACCGTTACCAAACACACAAAGCATCATCATCTACTAAATGGTCCCTTACAAACCTGTGAAATACTGGGGGCTGCTGCACAAACAAGACAGACGAACCACCTACAGCAGCTCAAGGACTGTGTGTGTGTGGAAGTTGTCTCAGCCTGGGATGACACACAACGGGGAGCCAAAGCCCATAGAGCCCTATGGGTGTTGAGATTCAATCAGAAGGTGTTCAGCACACCCTTGGATTGGCCCTGAAGGCAATTGCGCATTGGTTGATGGGGTGGTGCACCAGGGTCACTTGTGTGGCACAGTTTTGGGGGCCTTTGTTTAACACACCAATAGACTTACTCACTTACACAGTTCCCACCAGGCTACTGCAACATGGTGCCAGGATTTCCCTGGCTCGCCAGATGTTCTGTAAATAAAGGCAGGGGGACAGCCTTTGGATCATAGCCATCAAGGTGCACTGCCTTTCATGCCTTGACAGAGGTAGTGTCATCTCCACCACATGAGCATCACTTTAAGTTCATGGCAGGTGCAAGGAGGTTGCATTGTATGTGAGGGCTTTGCTGGGAATCAAGTCACATCTGGACAGTCTGACCTGCATACCACCCCCTTGATCGGCAGCAGTGTGCCGTTTACAAAAAAAACCTTTGACAGTTAAACTCAAAGATGCCAGGTTCAAGAGATGATCTCAGATTGTGTGGCAATTACTTTCTGAGGGCCTGAGCATCACTGTGATCACAATCCAAACATGGGTCCATAGCATGTCGTGTATGTATAATTAGGGAAAGTCATCATCAGGTAGGTAGAGTTAGCACGCTAAATACTAGGGGAATCACGCATTTGATGGTGGAACAGGAATTGCAATAACCATATATATGTGTGTATCACAAAGTGAATGCATGAGCCCACCACAACACACACAGAAACATTGCAGGGCAACAAAACTACAATGTACTCACAATAGTAAGACATTGTGACATTGTGATGCATCTGTGTACAGTCAAACACAGCGAATATAGGCCCAGATAACACAAATGTCCACTGACACAGCCACTCAGTACTGATTTTAGTGTCTCCAAATACAACAACACAGATGTGGTTGTGTCACAGTCGTCATCGAAATATTTGTAGTCAAAATCCATCTTGGTTTTGAAAGAAGCATGGGCCAACAACAATGTAGGATTTAGTCACCATTTGTGGACTGGTCCCGCAGCACAGAATTTCCAATCTACAAGTGTGTTTGGACAATGTCATTCACAGCAAATCTACATCTAGCCCCTCAAGCTGTAGACTCTAGATCTTGGAACATCTGCACAGTACACAGACACACATCCTTTCTGTGCACTCACTGTCCACTTGTCTTACCATGTGTACCACCTGGCAATTCAACAGACATCACAGCACTCATAGTTCAGCTTGGTGTGACATGGAACAGCATCAATCTAAGCTCAAATCAACACCCTTGTCAATCATCCACAAAATACAAATAACACACAATTCATATGCTCAACTACGACTGGTGTTATGGTTGCCAAATGAAATCCAAGCTGGGATAATCCCTAAAAACCATACTTGTAATGTCACCAAACAGCAGCAGGATGGCATGAACGACTTGTAAATGAGTAAGCAATAGACTACCAAAAAACATACACCTTGCATAACAAAAATCCCTGCAGTAATAAGAGTACTGTTGAGGCAGAGGGTCAGAAGACTGCGAGAATACTGCTCACCTTACACTCACCGTGGGCTCAGGAAATGCATCAGATGTGTTCACAGCCAGGAAGGGTTTTTGCCCATAGTGGCTTGCCACCTGTTGCAAGGTTGGCATTGCCACCATTCTACAAGATCTGAAGAAGGCACAGACATGGGTCCACCACTATCAAGTCACATACAAGTTTTGTAACATCTCTTTGTGTACATGGGTGTATACAAAGTCAATGCCATGCAGTCAACATCCATATGTAACCAATTGAATAGATGAGACAGGTGCCTTTCTGCACATTCCAAACATATGCATTATGCTTCAGCAAAACTGTTGCACTTTGAGACAATTGCACTATGTTGACGGATGAAAGCATGTTGTTAAAAAATTTAAATGTTTGTGACGTCATGTCACACTCTTACCCAAAACTGAAGTTGGCAATGACACCCAGGAAATGTAGACACAACACTCTTAAATTCATACTGTCAAAGTGCTCATACTCCATGGAACATGTGCAATCCATGCCATACCAACATACTTTAATATGTAAACTACTGATTGTACATGTTATAAAGTTGACTAAAAAACAAGTTGGTGGACACAGAAATCAGTAAACAAAAATGAAAACATACTTTATTCAGCCTCAAAATAAAACGTCAATGAATAGCAACAGGCCATTGGCCAGTCCATCAATGTTCATTCTTCTTATGAGCCAAAAAACATCATGCTCATCTACTCTTGCCTGCACAAGTTCTGATAGGGGACACCTCCCTTGGTAGGGGCATCTAGGAGGCATGCAAGGCAACAAAGGGGACAAACTGGATTGTGTTTTGGGAGGGATGGGATCAGTAGGGGTGTTAGGGTCTACTGCAGTGGTTGATTTTGATGGCGGGGTGTGGGACTCTACTGCAGTGGATGTTTCTAATTGTGCGGTGGGCAGCTGGAGTGGTATGGACATTTGAAGATGGGGATGGGGTGACTTGAACTAATTTGGTAATTTTGTAATTTTTTAGGGATGTGTCGGGAATGGGGATGGGAGTGGTCTTTTTAGTAGGTTTTTTCTTTAGACAGAAATACTGGGCGGGTCTGTGAGCTATGGGTTGCAGGAGTGGATGTTTTTCCTGGGACTGGGGGAATTTACTGAGGGGAGCTGTTGTTTTCTATTCTTTCTTCTCGGGGTCAGGGCAGATGCTGATGCTAGGTCAGGTGGGAGGTACATTTTCTTCTTAGGAGGGGGGTGTATGTTTGGGGAGGGAAGACTTCTATGGGAACAAGGGTGTGTGCCTGGGCTGAGGGGGGAACAGAAGAGGAAAGGGTAGGGGTTGTGGAGGCAGAGGTCTTTGAGGTATGCAGATCGTGTCTGGATGCATGTGTGTCATGTGTTGTCATGTCCCTGGTGGAGAGTGTGTTGTCTGTCCCCTGAGTGTGCTTCTTTGTGGTTTTCAACTTGTGTCTGTGTGTTTTTGGGCTGCGTGTGGATGTTGAGGTATGTGCAAGTGTGTGTTTGCATGTGCTTGTGTCAGGGAGTGTAGTTCGGACAGTGGATGAGGAAGAGGTAGGAGGGGGAGGTACTGCTGGAGAAGGGACAGTGCTGCTATCAGTGTAGATGCCATAGCCTGATTTGACCTCTGTAGGGCAGACATGTTAGAGTGAATGCCCTCCATGTACGATGACATTTCTGTCAAAAGAGTGGTGCATGGAGAACATTCAGCATCGATGTCTGCCCCACAGTGATCTGCCTCAGGTGGTTGTTTGCCTCCACACCGAGGGCAGCAGGGGAGACAGGTGCAAAGGGTGAGGTGCCAGGCCCAAAGGAAATTTTCACTTGCCACAGGAGTGGCCAAGGACACTGGTCCTGGGAGCAGCTGGGAGGGTGTAAATGGTGGTGGTGGACTCTGATGTTGTTGATCCAGTCACTGTGTCCCCCACCACCACATGGGAGTCATCCCCGTAGCTGTGATCTGCTTCAGACCCTGCTGATGAAGTTGCAGAGCCGCTCCTAATGATGCTCCCCTCATCATCTCTGTCACGGGGTCCTCCCTCTGACGACTCATCACTGGACCCAGACAGACGTTCTACTCCCACCACATCCGTGGCACTGACTCCTCCGGTGGCCACTAATAATGCAGTGACCAAGAATGAAAATGAATTGTAAGAGTCATACATACGTACTTGACACATAGGTAACATCACAAATGTTCACAGATCCAAGATATTAGACATAACATTGAGTTGTGCTATTAGCTCTTGCTACAGTAACACACTTGGCACTTGTTAGTCTGCCAGTTAACGATTGCTCAATCACACATGATGTGATCTGCAACATTGGGTGTATCAACATCAAATTACATAACCACAAGTTTGACTAATGGACTAGCTAGCAGGGGATATTTTGACTTCTGCTCATGACTGTCTTGTGTCCTGACATTTATTTCTTCTCTCCTGCAATTGAGTTTAGCCATCACAATGGGAATATGAACTTCAGATTGGAATTGAGACATGGTATAAATTCTGCTATCCTTAGTCATCAAATATGAAACCATTGGCTCATATGTCACAGCTCAAATGTCATCCTTGTCAAACATCCACAAGGCGTAGTAATTGCATTAGTCAAGTCACACAGATAATAGTGGTTGATCACATTTGTCCTGTAACTTTGTTTCTCTACTGTCAGTTCACACATATGACTCTTATTTCGGAGATACCAAGGCAGCACGCATAGCTAGGCTGACAGGCATGTGACACGTCCTGTGTCATCTAAGCATGGTGTCATGTACCAGAATTAGAAAGTTTGCACACTGTAAACAGGTCACGTTTCACAGATGTGAAATATGGTCTACAAACCTCTAAGTCGGATCACTGCAGCATTACAATGCCTCAAGTGGAACACCATTCCACTGGCACATCTGGGTGCATTGGCTATAGAGACTCTTGTTACTGAACCAATATTCATCATGACTACAGTTAACACTGTGGACCAATCCTGTCTAGACTGTACAAGTCCACATTTGTATGTGCAAGTCTGAATGTACCTCATTTAGATTACACATAATGCACACTTTGAACAGCTGATATTACTCCTGTTGAACATCTCATTTTGGTAACCAACTCAGATTTGAAGCATATTTGACATCTCTGAATCAGACAGTGATGCATCAAACACATTGTTCACTAAGCCATCAAGCAGGAATAGTCAATACAATTTACACACATGTCAACTGTTGTGACTGTGTACCTCACATCATACCTCACAAGTGCATCCATGTTTTGATCAGTGAGAACCTGTGTTTGACATTGAATGGCTTGTGTTTTCAACCTTACAGCATCAGGAACATGGACTCACTCTTTTGATTGGTGAGTATGTAATATTCAATGATATCATGTGTGAAGTCAGTGTGACATGTGACCAGAGTTAGGCTAGCTGTGATTGTCCCATGAGATACATGTGAGTATACTTAGCAGCACAGCTGGGTCCATATATTGAAACACGGGCCAAGCCAAACTCACCTAGGCCTCAATCAATCAATCAAAGCATTTGTATAGCGCGCTACTCACCCGGAGGGTCTCAAGGCGCTTGGGGGCGGGGGGTCCGCTACTGCTCAAACAGCCAGGTCTTGAGTTGCTTCCTGAAGGCGAGGTGGTCTTGGGTCCGGCGGAGGTGGATGGGGAGGGAGTTCCACGTCTTGGCAGCCAGGTAGGAGAAGGATCTTCCTCCCGTTGTGGCTCTTCAGATGCGGGGGACGGCGGCGAGGGCGTGGCTGGTCGATTGGAGCTGGCGGGTGGAAGTGTAGAAGGTCAGGCGGTCGTTGAGGTATCTTGGGCCTTGGTTGTGGAGAGCTTTGTGTGCGTAGGTGAGGAGTCGGAATGTGATTCTCTTGCTGACGGGGAGCCAGTGCAGGTTTCTCAGGTGTACGGAGATGTGGCTGTGTCGGGGGATGTCCAGGATGAGGCGTGCAGAGGCGTTCTGAATGCGCTGGAGTCTTTTCTGGAGTTTTGCTGTGGTTCCGGCGTGGAGGGAGTTGCCGTAGTCCAGTCGGCTGGTGACGAGGGCCTGGGTGACCGTCTTCCTGGTTTCAGTGGGGATCCACCGGAAGATCTTACGTAGCATGCGTAGGATGTTGAAGCATGACGAGGAGACGGCGTTGACTTGTCTGGTCATGGAAAGAGAGGAGGATTGGAGGGTGAAGCCCAGGTTGCGTGCGTGGTCTGTTTGTTTGGGTGCGCTGCCCAGGGCAGGGGGCCACCAGGAGTCGTCCCAGGCAGAGGGCGAAGATCCCAGGATGAGGACTTCCGTCTTATCTGAGTTCAGTTTCAGGCGGCTGTTCATCATCCACTCGGCTATGTCTTTCATCCCTTCGTGTAGGTTCGTTCTAGCGGTGGCGGGGTCGTTGGTGAGGGAGAGGATCAGCTGGGTGTCGTCGGCGTAGGAGATGATGTTGAGGTTGTGTTGGCGTGCGATGGCCGCAAGGGGGCTCATGTAGATGTTGAACAGCGTGGGGCTGAGTGATGATCCTTGTGGTATGCCGCAGATGACTTCGGTGGCCTCTGATCTGAACGGGGGGAGGCGAACTCTCTGTGTCCTTCCGGCGAGGAAGGAGATGATCCATTCCAGTGCCTTCTCTTGTATTCCAATGTTGTTGAGGCGCTGCACTAGGGTGCGGTGGCAGACCGTGTCGAACGCCGCGGAGAGGTCCAGGAGGATGAGGGCCGCTGTTTCCCCGTTGTCGAGCAGGGTTCTGATGTCGTCGGTGGCTGCGATGAGGGCGGTCTCGGTGCTGTGGTTGGCCCGGAAGCCGGACTGCGAGTGGTCGAGGGATCCATTCGTCTCGAGGTAGGCGGCCAGCTGTTTGTTGACGGTCTTCTCGATGACTTTGGCAGGAAAAGGAAGAAGCGAGATGGGGCGGTAGTTTTTGAGGTCGGTGGGGTCTGCTGATCGTTTCTTCAGTAGGGCGCTGAGTTCGGCGTGCTTCCAGCTTTCTGGGAAGGTGGCGGTGTCGAAGGAGGCGTTGATGATGTCCCGTAGATTGGGTGTGATGACGGAGTCGGCCTTGTTGAAGACGTGGTGAGGGTAGAGGTCGGTAGGTGATCCGGAGTGAACAAAGGCCTGAACAAAGACAACACCTTCTGCCAAAATGTAGAGCATGGGCTTTCCATAATTGATTGTTTCAATTACAACATACTTCAATGATTTGGAGAAATCACACTGAGAACAGGCTAACCCATCAGTGAATGCACAGACACATGTCAAGCCATGTGATTCATGCTGAAGCTCATCCACATGCACATGTGTTCTGAATTTTGGATGAACACATGTGCATGGCACCACTGTTACTACTCTGAACTTGAGTTACTCACATGTCCCTGATGTAAGGGGCATTACCTGCCATCTAATAATCCTTCTGCATATGCATTATGTGAAACTAACCATAACTTGATCAATCAACCTTTGAGCAAGTACTCAGTTACCCTTCCGGGTAGGAATTATCACCGGAACCGTGCCTGTCCTATTGTGGATTCAGCCACTAAGCCCTGAAGATTTGTAGAATTTCCTAGGCTACAATGAAACATGTGTCGGCTGGCTGTATAAACTGATACCTGATGACCCAATAAAAAAAAGGGAGAACATTAACTCCAGAAAATACTACAGACGTTTGGATGGTTTTCATCTGCTGACCTTTTGATTTACACATTGTTGTTTCTTCCGTTTTGAGTGTTCAGGACTTTATTGCATTTGTAATTGTGTGGCGTATACCACACAGACAGAGGGGTTCGTAGGGTCTCCCCTCCCTGCCAGCACCACCCTTAAAACTATTACTGATCATAAGACCATTCGTGAATTTTGAGTAAGCGCCACTACTTCCTGTATACTAAAACCCGTTTCCGGCCTGTTAAAAAATAGCTAGTGGCAGTGACGGAATCGGAACGGATGTGGATGCCGCTTCATTTGAATACTCACCCCCGTCGCTTACCATAACAACTAACAGACAATGCCAGTGACTGAATCAGTTTGGACGCAGATACCACGTCCTTTGAATACTCACCCGTGTTGCTCACCATAACAACCAACAGCCAATGGTAGTGACTGAATCTGTACGGAAGTGGAGTCTGCGTCCTTTGAGTAATCGGTCGGCAGAGCAGACACTTCTGTGATTGTTGTATTTCTTTGCATGTGTGGACTTCTTCTTAACATTCAATTGAAATGTTTTTGCTGGAATAAGACACACTCCCGTGAGGTGCTAACCTTGAGGGGCACATGACACACTGTTTTATGTGAAACAACAGCATGTAGATGGAGAAATCCAGTTATACACATTGGATTGGTCACAGTGTCTATTATTTTTGTGTGGATATGCATGTGCATTCTTGCCTTGTCTCTCCATTTGAGGACAGTATGGCCCATTGTGCAATTGTTGTCATTTCAGACTGTAGATATCTGTCGTGTAAGTAATGGCTAAAGCTTTTACCTTTGGATGAGTAGGCATTGAAATTATTCTGCGTCTTCAGCTTGTTTGTGGAATGTGAATTACTAGTCTAACTGTGTGCCCAAAACTGCAGTGTATGGTGTTGTTACATTGAACATATTATGTGTCTGTGACTGTATGTGTAATGTAGACATAACTACATGACAGTGTCCACCTTGTAACAGTGGTGGTCATCATTGAGTATGTGAGATGTTGTGTATATCAGGGGTCACACATCTCTTGCATTACATGTTCCTATTCTGTCTACCTATTGAACTTGTAATTGTTCTATATAACATGAAATATTTAATTATTTGTCTGTGGAACATATGAGTATGTGATGCTTGATCACGTTGATGATGTTAGACATGAGTGATTTGTACACTACACCACTCTAATTGCTATGTCAGCATACCTTGATAACATGTCTGGGTAGGGTACTGATGCTGTGAGTAGTATCTAAAGTCATCCCTTTTAACTGAAAACTCTATTTCAAATGATCTGTAGCTTAATTTTTGTTCAAATATCATGTTCTGTTTGTCTGAATGCATGTTGCTTTGGAAATTGTGACCTGATACCATCTGTGTTTACACCCTACACATAGGTATCACAGACAACCTCGAGTCTATAAGCCCTTTCCTGACCTACAGACCATGGAAGAACGTGACACCATTAGGAAGTACTGATTCACCAGGCCAATAATAGAACAGTTGTCTGCACAGTTGTTACCACATCTGCAGCCTGGTAACACATATCCAACTGCACTGACGCCCAAAGTGAAGGTTATGGCAGCTTGACATTTCTTTGCCACAGATTCATATCAATACACAGTGACAACATCTGGTGGTATGTCACAAACCATGTTCAGCTGTGTTATCCGTGATGTTTTGGGTGCATTGCTCCATTACCTGGGAAAATACATAAAGTTACCAACACCTGGAGAATTTGCAGACATCAAGGGTTAATTCTATGCATTGGGACGGATACCCCATATCATTGGCTCTATTTATGGCACCCACATTGCATTGGTACCATTACAGGCAAATGAGGTGGTGTATTGCAATTGCAAATATTACCACTCCATCAATGTCCAGGTGGTATGTTTGTCTGACATGTCCATCTCCTACGTCTGTGCATGTTTTCCTGAATTGGCATGTGATGCATGTGTCATGAGGAACAGTGCCATCACCCGTTTGATATCTCAGCTACAACCTGACCGTGCCTGGCTTGTTGGTAGGTGATGTGGCATGATGTGTGATGTGTTGCCAATGTTGTAGACACTTTCTTCTTTGAGTTTCTCAACATAATTTCAATTATTACATTTGGCATTCAAAGTCACAACATGACCTATTTTCTTCTACAGTGATTTATTTTAGTGCATACTGTGATGAAATCAGTCCGCATCATGGTGGTGTACTCGACCAAAAAAGTAAAAAATAAAGTGCTATTAGAAGTCGGTAGTGATTGTAGATGAACAATTTCAAAGTAGATCCACAGTTATTTGAGTCCATAGTCCAACTTAGACCCTCCAGCCAATGTGGGTTAGTTCAGTGACAGTCAACAAATTGAATGCTTGACACACAATGGAGGCAATCAGGAGCTTGTAGTCACTTTCTGGTAGTGATGCTAGCCATCTGTCTATCACCATTTCTTCTTAGGATGACCGACTCCACGTTTTTCTGGGGGACCCTCAGGTGGAGACAGCGGCGGTGTAGGGTGCTCTCCACCAGCGTCCACATCCCTCTCTGTGGCTGGTGCAACTGTTGTTACTATGGATGTTGTAGGCACACAGGGAAGAGTGGACATGCTGGTGGCAATCTGGCGGAGGCAGGGGACAATGTCCCTGTGCACCGCAGTCAGGTCATCAATTTTTTCCAGTTTGTCATTTTAAGCTGCCTTCTGCTGTTGGATGGTCCTGAGGATCCCAACGACCTGATCAAAACATTCTTGTGAATCCTTATATGCATGGAGGATTCTGGAAAGGCTTTGGGTCAGCTGCATAATGGTGCCGGTCCCCCCGCCCCTCCCACCATGCTTACCCACCCAAGCAGGAGCAGTTGGTGCTAGCACACTCGACATAGAGCCTCCTTCATCATTGACAGTGGTGTTGTTGTTGGACAACTCAAGAGTGCCCCGTGTTGCTGTGCTGTTGGTGGTCTCCTGGGCTGCTGTGTCCGTGCAGGTAAGGGTCAGCTGGGTGTTGTCATTTGAGGCGGGAGTGGTCGCAGAGAATCCTGAGGTTGCCGCCATTGGTGCTGTTGGGAGACCCAAACCAGAAGGGTCACGTCTGTCATCGTCGTCCGAAGATGGATGAGAGTCATCAACGCCAGAGGGCTCCTGGTCGACTAGAGTCTGGCCTGGCTGTTCTGGATGCTTCCAGTGGTGTCTCCAGCTGGCTCTGTTGGTACACACATAACACAATGATTGCTGTGAATGTCCACTGTCCCTGAAATCAGACTGAGCCTTATGATGAGTTACTGTAGATAGATTGTACTCCTTCATCCATGATGTTGGCCTATTTTCTGGGATGACTATCAATTTTGGATAAGAGGGGGTTGATGGACATGTCCAGGTATGTGCATAAATGGGCCTGTTGTGTTTGGGTTACATTACATCTACAAAAACATTAACTGGTTCCTGACGCCCTGTGAATGGCACAGGTGTGTTTAGGTTTTCCACATCTTTATTTTCACAGTGAGATATATACACTTTCTCTCCCTATGTAGGTACTTTTTTGTGCCTGTTTACTGATCTTAGTGCATGTCTTTAGCAGTCACATTGGTGTGACTGCCTACACACTCACATTCTGTTAACCTAGCCAGAAATTTGTGGGAAAGGAGTGATTGAGGTGCTTCTTGTTACCTCATTCTACATATGTGAATGGCTGTGACTAGCAAAATCGTGTGACTTGTTAACTTTGTGACTACACAGATCATGTAACTTGTACATTGACTCCATGGTCAAATTAATTCACAAACTCAGCTTTCTGAAATTTTGACAATGAACTCTGAAAGTCTGATGTTTGGGTGCTTGTTCTCTATTTTTGAAACTTACACCCCTCCACCCACTCAGCCCCACCAGGCCACCAGGAAGAGTGTTGTCCAGACAAAGTTTGTAGGTGTACTTGCAATATATTTGGCCGGTGTTTGTAGCACATAGTCAAATGTGGCAGGTATGATAGGTTCAGACAGCAGTCCCCGGTGTCTGACAGCTAGTACATATGAACTTACTGTGAGGTATTCATAGCCCCTGATGAAGTGATGTGTGTGTAAGAGTGATTGCTGTTCTTCCAAGTACCATCAGGCCCAGTCCTGTATACACCTTCCTGCCCAGCGGAAACAGGCTAACATAACATAAGCTTTCCTCACTGTGTGTCAGAATGTCCCTGCCGGCTGTCTGGCACTAGGAACCGGTGTCTATCTAACAGACAACTCCCCTCATGGCCTTGCACTCCACACAGCAGGCACCAGTCTCTGCCATTTTTATGTTTGGAATGTCCACTCACTGTCAGGTAATCGTGGTTCTTAGTTTACTTGTACGTCTGTTTGGTTGGATGATTGTTTGCAATGGCCAGACATCCCATCATGCCCTGTACTGCGCAGACTCTTTCCTGCATGCAAAAACAGCACCCATGGTACTATGTTTTCAATATGAGTGAGAGGATATGTACTGGCAAAACTGGCTGAAACTGGTGCCTGGTGTTTTGACCACACGTCACTGTTAATATTTCTTTAAAAGTCAGACACCAGTGGCCAGTGTCATGCATCGTGCTAGTAAATTCAAAATCACTGTGTGTACGCTTTGTTCCTGTTGGTCTGTTTGTGATGGTAGGGAATGTCTATGTTAGACAGTGCCTGATGTGAGTTGTAGGCTTTTGAAATACTCCTCCTCCCACCATCCCAGCTAACTCCTCTGAGACTATGGCTAACTTGCAGTGAGTGTACGTGTGCTGGCAAGGATGCTGACACTGCTGCATGGTGTTAAACTTGAATCCAAATCACAACAAGGCCTTGTGCCCAAAACACCATACACCAGTGTCAGGCATCTTGCTGTTGCACTTCCATTCACTGTCAGGTATGCATAGGCCCAGATGAAGTCGTTGTTCATGGTGGGTGTAGTAGTGTTTACCATTACTCCGACTCACACCAGGCTCTGTCCTTCACACACTCTTTCCACCCAGAGAAAACTGAACACATGGCACAATGTTTTCCTGACAGTGATTGAAAATGGATTATCAAAGATGTGTGACACTTGTGCCTGGTGTCTGATTGTTCCACAATTCCCAACAGGGACTTGTGGTCCAAACACCAGTACCCAGTGTCAAACATCTTGTCAGTACATCGTCACTCACTGTCAGGTATGCAGAGTTTCTGGTACACTAGTTGGGCTGGGTGGAAAGAGTGTGTTTATGACAAGGCCTGTTGTGAGTTGTAGACATTGCAAATACACCTCCTCCCACCCAGACCTGCTAACTCCTCTGTGCCTATCGTTACCTCCGCGGGAGGAAAAGTGTACTGGCAATTTGGCTGGCATTGGTGCATGGTGTAGAACTTGAAGCCAACTCCCATCCAGGACCTGTGCTCCAAACACCATGCAACAGTTTCAGGCATCTAGCTAGTCCACTTCCCCTCACTGTGAGGTGGGCTTAGGCCCTGAGGAGTTATCTAGTCTGGATGGGAGGAGGTGTCTTTGCAATGGCTACAAGCTTCACAAGGCCCTGTCCTACATACACCTTCCCACCCAACTCAGACATCCCAGCATGTACTATGCTTACCTCACTGTGGTGTAAAATGTCCCAGCTGGATATCTGACACTTGTGCCTGTTGTTTGACTCGACTGCAACACCCATCAAGGCCTTCTGCTCCAGATACCATGTAGCAGTGTCTGCCATTTTGGCAGCACATTGCCACTCACTGTCAGGTAATCAGAGTCCCAGGTAAGCTATTTGGCCGATGTAGAAAGATGTGTGGAGGTGCCTGATGGTAGATGCAGTCAGGGCAAACACTGCTTCTCCCAACCAGCACAATCAGCTCAAATGTGGCAATGCCAGCTGACAGTGAATGGACATGTACTAACAAGATGGCTGACACAGTTGCATGATGTTCTGTGCACAGGGCCTTGATTGGAGTTTTTTTCAAGATCAACAGCATGCAGCAGTGTCAGCCATCTTGCCAGTACACTTTCCCTCACTGTGAGGTAAGCAGAGGCCCAGAGGAATTAGCATGGCTGGGTGTGAGGATGAGTATTTGCAATGGCTCCAAGTCACATCAGGCCTTGTCCCACACACACCTTCCCAGCCAGCATCAAAAGCCTACCTGTAACTCAGCTTCCCTGACAATGAATGTGAATGTACATGCAAGTTGTCTGACACTGATGACTGGTGCCTATTTGTCCACAACTCCCAGCAAGGCGTTGTTGTCCAGACACAAGTCCACAGTGTCAGGCATTTTTTCAGTAGATTTCCACTCACTATCAGGTAAGCATGGTTCATGGTGGTCTGATGGTGCTGGTTAGGAGGAGGAGTGTTTGCCCTGACTCCATCTCCAGCCTGGCTCTGCCCTCCACATACCTTCCTACACATCCTAAATATCTTTCATGTCACTCTACTTTCCTGGCAGTGATTGGCAATGTGCTTCCATGATGTCTGACACTGGTGACTGGTGTCTGATTTGTCCAAGACTCAACAACAGAGCCATGCATAGCCCATCATCCTACCAGTTAATTCTCAGTGACTGTCGTGGAAGTTCAATTCTATATGGGCTTGTTGGTCTGTATGTGAGGATAAGTGTTTGCACTGACTTCAACTCACATCCTGCCCTGTCCAACACATACCTTTCCAGCCAGCACAGCCAGCAGACCTGGTACTATGCTATCCCTGATGGTGAATGGAAATGTACTATCAAGATGGCTGACACTGAGGACTGGTGTGAGGAGCACAAGGCCATTTTGGGAGTTGTGGTCAGACTGACACCATGCAGCAGTGTCAGCCATCTTGTTAGTACATTTCCACATTTTGAGGGTCGCATAGTTCCAGTGGGTCTGTTTGGGCTGTGTGTGAGGAAGAGTGTTTGCTGTGACTACAAGTCCCATGTGGTCTATGCCCACACCCACCTTCCCAGCCATCCCAAACAGCCTACCAGTAGCTCAGCTTTCCTGTGAGTGAGTGGGAAAGTACTGGCCAAGATGTCTACCGCTGGTGCGTGTTGTTTGACTTGACTACAACTCCCCTCAGGCTTTTGTGCTCCAGACACCGTGCAACAGTGTCAGTCATCTTGCTAGTACATTTCCACTGACTGTAAGGGTCACATAGTTCCTGTGGGTCTATTTGGGCTGTGTGTGGGGAGTAGTGTTTTCTGCGACTACAAGTCCTATGGGGCCTGTGCTCACACCTACCTTCCCAGCCATCCCAAACAGCCTACCAGCGACTAAGCTTTCCTAAGAGTGAGTGGAAATGTACTGTCAAGATGTCTGCTGCTTGTGCAAGTTGTTTGACTTGACTACACCTCCACTTGGGCCCTGTGCTCCAGACACCATGCTGCAGTGTCAGCCATCTTACTAGTACATTTCCACTGACTGTGAGGGTTGCATAGTTCCAGTGGGTCTGTTTGGCTGTGTGTGGGGAGGAGTGTTTGCTGTGTCTACATTTCCCATGGGGCCTGTGCCCCACACCCACCTTCCCAGCCATCCCAAACAGCCAACCAGTGACTCAGCTTTCCTGTGAATGGGTGGAAAATTACTGGCCAAAATGTCTGACACTGGGGCAAGTTGTTTGGAGCGCAAGGCGTGAGTTTGTGAGAAGTATGTACATGGTTATAATTTAATGCATTTTCAATTTCATTTCAGGTATTTTTGTTATCAATCTGACATTCACATCCCATGCTCTTTGAATCTAGTTTTTATTATGTTAATACTGTCCTTTGTTTAACTGTATCCTTTACAGTGATGTCTTTAAGGGTGTAATTAGTAACTTTATTTGAATGTGGATTGTGTACTTACCGGTTTCTGGTGCTCCTGGTATTCCATAGACGCCCTCTGGTGGAAGGATGGCACGTATTTTTACCTCCCAAGAAGTGAAGTGGACAGTTTGTTCAGGAGGGACGCCGCCAGTCTTCTGGCTTTCGGCGTGTTCCCTGCTCATCAGCTTTTTGACCATCCTTCGCACATCGTCGTACCTGTTTAAGATATCATCCATTGTGTCCATGCAAGGTGCTTTAGCAGTCACCTTTTGACTATTCTCTCCCACATCCTATTTCTCTGGGAAAGGGGGTTCTGTTGGACTTAGTTCCCAAATAACTGTGGCTCTACTCTGACTCTGACAATTTCATCTACAAGCACTTCCAACTCCTTATCTGTAAAACATGGCTACTTCCTTTTCGCCATAGTGAGGGTGAATGTGAGGGTGAGTGTGAATATGAAAAAGAGTGTGTGTTTGTGAGAATTAGTATGAAATAAAATCTGTGGTAGTTGTGTGGTGTGTGAAGCATGAGTGTGTGAGGCAGAGAGCAGGGAATGTGTGGTGGTGCCTCCTTGGACCTATTAGTAGTCGTGGCTAAGGATCATGGTCATGGTGTTGGCCCTTTATATAGGTGGATTTGTGGGTGGGGTTGTCTTTTTTTGGGGGGCAATGTCAATGGTTGTTTTGACTTCCCCCTTTGACATTTGATACACAGACCAACATGGTTCTGAAACCGAGTCTCATGCATCATCATTTGATTGTGTGTTAATACAAGTCTGATTTGTGTCTGGCATGCTATTCTTAAGCAATTCCAAATCAGTCAGTCGCATCAGTGCTGTTTCCGGATGCTTCGTTTGAAAGGATAGCATTTAGAATGACTCAGTTGGAGTTTAACATAGGATACATCGTACTCCGTCGCTCAAATGGCTCGTGGTCTAGTTGTTCAGAAAGCCTTCCGGTCCGATTCGTCCAGAATGCTCTCCGAACGAGATCGGAATCAAGCCCTCTGTATGATAGCCTGTGCACTGTTATACTCTTGTTAAATATCCCCAACCGCATCAGAAGACCGCTAAGAACAATTGAACGTCAATGGAGAGCAGCACCGTCCGTTACTCATCTAAAACCACTCAGGAGTACAAGAAACACCTATTATAGAAAAATCAGACGTTCAAAAATTGACTTGATTAGCGATCAATTAGACCAAGCCAAGAACTGCCCCAAAAGACTCTTTGAAATTATCAAAGCACAATCCAAGGGTGTCTCCCATTCACCTCAAGTTAATCCAGAATCTCTCCCCAATAGCGAGGCATTCGCGACATACTTCACAACAAAAACTGAAAACATAAAGATAGACCTAAGGAATGACTTATCAGTCCTCACCAATCCCCACACGGTCGCCTCAGGATCCCCCTACAGGATCCCATTCAGTTGCTCTGCAAAGCTCAACATCAAAAACAGACTGGTCCTCATTCAACCTCTTCAGCGAGGAAGCTATTCTAACAACACTCCGAACCTTAAATCCCTTAAATCACTTCTTTGACCCACTACCAGCATCCCTCCAAAAAGATTACATACCGGTGTTAGTGCCTCTATGGACCAGGATTATAAACACCTCTCTGCTACAAGGTACCATCCCAGATACCCTCAAAGCTAGTCAGGTTACCCCCATACTAAAGAAACCACTAATTGACCCAGCAGACCTAAATAACTATTGCCCTATATCCAACACCCCTACAGTGGCCTAACTATTAGAAAAATTTGTTCACATGCATCTTACCTACCACATTGATCACTTCAACCTGCTCGATAAATTGCAATCTGACTTTCGATCAGGACACAGCACTGAATCTGCCATGACTCACATAATTGACGACGCATTAAAAATACTGGACCAAAACAAAGACTGTCTACTAATCCTGCTGGGCCTATCCTCAGCATTCCACACTATCAAACTGACAATCTAATAGACCTCCTGAAACTTAGAATGGGTCTATTGGGAACAGTTCTCAACTGGTTCACTTCCTTCCTGTCATGTCTAGCTCTCACCGGCAATCCGTTGTTTTGTTCCTTTCGTGATGCTGCTGATCGCCAACTCCAACTGAAACCAATCAGAGACAGCAAGATAACTATGAACTTGCCGCCCCAGACTGATTCCCGGGGGAAGGGGGAATGGGATAGAGAGAGAGAGAGACAAATACTGAGAACTTGATGGAGTTTTGGCAATGACTTCTCACTTTTGCCTCTCAGGGTTCTAGGGAGTGGGTCTGGGTTTCTCTGGTGCCTATCTTCGGTCAAACGTAGAGAAATGTGCTCTAAAAGAAACAACACACAAATTGGTATCTTCTAAATGACAACTCGATTTCCAGAATGTGTTAATATTATTACTACACACTTATAACATACCCAAAAGCGAGCTTTAGATGCTCTGACACTTCTCACTCAGAATTATCTGTACTTATGATGAACTTGAGCACAAGAGTGAATTCTTTCTTGAGCTTTGACCTTTCTGAAACATAAAACAATAATATGCAATTACATTTGTCAATTATTCAGTAGTAGTGCCAAAACATTAAAATACATATCAAGGATTTATAGTACCTTCTCAGCACCAGATTCTGGTCTCCAGAGGGGTTCTGAAATAAATATGTATATAAAATATTTATATGACAACAACTATCATAAATAAGCTGTACTTGTTCCAAGGTTGACAATATTAATTCTCTTGCACCCTTTACAAACTGTTGAACTCTAAATGTGTCTTTTGATTTGTTGTCCTATTGAGAGCTTCTGACCTTCTCTTTTGATAATGTCCAAAAGTATTTTTGCCAAATAAGGTAGGTAGAGTATTTGTTCAGTTGTTAACAGTTATTTTAAACAAGCTCAAAAACCTTCCGGGAATTCTCAGGAGCGAAGATTGCAGGACCGCGATTCGCGCTGTGTTGCCTGGCAACCTTTAATGTTTGCTTTTCTTGTTTTTGTCTTTCCGTAGGAAGAAGAAATAAACAACCAGAAGTCCAGCAGGGGAAGAGCACTGGAATCATGAGAAGACTGCCGGACGAGAAATGGATCCAGCCGGACGCCTACTCCTGGGGACGTGGAACCAAGGAAACACGGAAGCAGGTAAGAGACACTTTGACGGCACAAAGCGAAGCGCTGAGCTTTGGGACGGGTGGGGTTTAAATAGGCTTCCCTGCACGCGTTTGGGAAGGCGGTTAACATGAGCTCAAAAACGCGTTATTTTGCATACATGTTGTAACGAATCAAGTGTCACGAGTTCTATTGATTATACCAGTTGTCAAGCTCAAGCAACAAGCATTAGGCACTACAAGTCAAGCCTTTTTAGAAACTTTACCAATAACATTCGGATACTTTACCCTTTAACCAACAATGTCTCATTACAGCAATGCAATGAACATATAAAAGAGAGGCGCAATTTTTTTAAGGGGAAAAATCATACAGACATAATGGCCTAGATAAGCAACTCAATGTTTTTACAACAGTTCTCCCCCCAAAGGCCTCCTTATTGGGCGAGGTTTTTCTGGGTGTAGGGCATGAGAGGATCTCACAAAACGTGGCTCATGTACATGTGTATCAGGCTCCCATGAGCGCTCTGAAGCGTCATATCCTTTCCAATCAATTAAATAGTACAAATGACAACGGATACGTTTAGCATCTAATATGCGGTTAATCTCGAACTCTACATGGTCACCTACTACTTTTGGAGGGGGTGGGTTGTCTTGTCTTATGTTAGGGTCATGTGGTTTTAAGGGAGACACATGAAAAACTGGGTGGATGGCTAAGTCTTGGGGCAGGGTTAGTCTGAAGGAAACTGGATTCAAGATTTTTTCTATTGTTCTATTGGATAAGGACCAATATACCGTGATTTTAACTTCTTTGGCCCATCTAACTGAATGTTTCTAGTAGATAACCAAACTAAGGGTCAGATGTAGGTCGCCCAATATCGGACGGTAACGACCAAAATTACTGAATTTCGGCTGTTACTGACCAGTATTTGGCATTTGGAATGTAGGTGGCATGATTGTAGGATTCGGTATTTTACCGAATCGGTAACTTAAGGAATCGGTAAATTACCGAATTCTTAACATACCGATTTGGTAAATTACCGAATCCTTGATGTAGGAAGCACTCAAGTGAATGCTTTTCACATTTAAGCATTCGTTATTTACCAACAACTACAAGTTGGTGATAAATAACGAAAACCGTTAAAAAATAAAATGTTGTGCTTTTTTAACAGGGCCATGTGGCAGACATACATGCCCTTAGGGCATGTATGTGTGCCACATGTGCACCCATGCACTATTCAGGGGTGCAACAAGGTGTCAATGTGACACCCTGCCACCCTTGTAAGTCTTCCCCCTATTACCGATTCGGTAATTACCGAATCGGAAGTTCTCATTCATTCCTATGGGCCTCCAGGCCCATAGGAATGAATTAATCGGTATTTACTGAATTTTACCGATTCTGTAGAATATACCGAATCATTAGCTACATAGCATTTACCGATTCTAAAATACCGAATCTGTAAAATTCGGTATTTTAGAATCTGTAAATGATATTTACCTATATCTGGCCCTAAGTCTCCTAACTTATAACCTGGTGTTGGATTCCAGTGTTTATCTGTAGCCAGTTTCATTTTCAATTTATTTTTGGCTAAACTATTTTTTGCCTGTTTCTGAAGCTCCTGTAACTGATGAAGTCGTTCTGACACAGCAGGCATAGTAGTTGGTAAAATGGTAGGGAGGGATCAAGGATGCACCCCAGTGAGGAAAAAGAAGGGGGAACAACCTAAAGCTGAATGACAACTATTATTGTAAGAGAATTTGGCTAGAGGTAATACTGATAGAGCGCGCGAGGCCACCCGACCAATAGTTTTCGCCGTTTCCGGCTTCAGGGCCCATATACTTTCAAATCACCATATACATTAATCAGGTGACTTCACGAGCTCTACCAAGTTGATGTGTGTGTGTTCCCTGCTAATAATTTTCAGTGCACCCGACTTACCATCCACCGATGCGGGTACCTAATGAACACAATGAATCAGGGAGCTAGCTGAAAAAGAAAGGCAGCAAAATACAAACCCAACCAATAACATTCAAATACTGTTTAAATGACCACGGACAACTGGAAGTTTTAAAATGTTTATCTAAAGTTCATTATTTTCTTGCATGAGGTACAGTAAAATAAGGCAATCAATAACCAAGATAACGTAAATTATATAGGCATAAAGAAATAATGACAGGGTAATCATTCAAATGTAATATGGAATGCAGATGGAAATACTTTAAAATCTCAGAAAAGTTTAAGCATGGACAGTTTATGCATGAATAACTATGGGAGGGCCTATAAAGAGTAACACGCTTCACTTTAAGGTGAATGGGCCTTTGAACAATCTAGGCAATGAAGTTCTAGACCATATCAGAAAATTACAAACTGCAATGCAAAATATAATTTCTAACCAGTGAGAAGACATAGGAACAAACTTATGAAAAATATGTAATTGACTTTCAATAGTTGCGGAAAGGCATGGAAAATATAACATATGCAATGATGAACTTTATTAAAGCAAAAGTTAGAAATTCAGAAGGTGCAAGATTTTAAGAGTTTCAGAGCAGATATTTACCTAGAAAGGTGTGGAAACCAAACCCTGGCCACGGGTCAGTTAAGGACAGGAAACCCTCAAGGAAGGATACCCCTCAAAGGACAGCAGGTGCAGAATGGACACCCAGGACAGAACAGGATACCCTCGGAATAGGAATCAGGACAGGACCCTCAGGACAGGACAGCAAACCCTCAGGACAGGACCGCTCAGGACAGGACCGGAACCCACAGTTTGGAAGCAACGCCTGCGCTCCACCCGCTCTGCAGTTATCGATCAAGACCCCGATTGGGTCAGCGAACTCCCAGCAAAGTGCTTCGCCAGCACTTTAAGGTTCAGTAGAACCTTAGTCTATGGTCAAATTCGGACAGAGTGCTCCGCAGCTCTCTGTATCTTCAGTCACCTATTGAGTACGATGGGTCAGTGACAGGTCAGCTAAACCAGACAAGTCGGACGGTTCACTAGGTGAACCCAGGGTAAATATACAGTTTGGGGACAGTGTACCACCCCCCAATGTTGCAAAGTGTCAGAATTCCTCAATTTCGATTGGTCCTAAGGTAGGAATTGGGTAACACACCAATCACGACATAGAGTTTCAAGCCTACATTTGCATAATAGGGTACCGCCTAACTAGATTGGGGTTCTCATGAGAACTGGTGCAGAAATACAATGGCAACTTTAACAATGTTGCCCTGTGAGAACATATGATTGGTTCAGCCGAGTTTTCGGGTCGTTTCTCAGGAGCATCTTGCTCATCACTGCCAACTGGCTGTGTTCCATCAGTCAAGGTCTGCTATGCCTTGGCAAGTCGCGCAGGCGCAGAAGGACCTCCAAAATGGTTCTCGGTACAGACAAACCCCATTCCCCGCGGTACATAAAAAGTAAGCGAAAAACAAATTAATACATAGTAATGTCATTATGAAAACACATCACAGGATTTGTACTTTTAACTCATCATCAAGAAATAAAACTATTGCGTTTAAATGTTAGCCACATTGATACAGTCACAAGAGCAGTGGCACGAGCAGTACCACATGATAAGCACAGCTATGAATTACGCATGCGCATAACTTTCCCTCCACTTCTGCAGACGCGTCAGGACACGTGAGTGTGGCTGACGCATGCGCAGTAACTAAATACAAGCGGCGGCCATTTTATAAACACGGATTAAAATAGTTAGGAATACACATAGGCAAGCGTCGTAAACTTTACTCAAACTTAATATAAATGTTAGTAAAACGTACATTGATTACCTTGTTATACATAAACGAGGTTCTTGACTTCGGCAAGCCGCAAAATATGCGAAGCTTTGCTTCATCAATCCCCTCTTTGATGATATTTACTATCATCACAAAATATAATGGAACCAGATGCCAACTTTCTTTCACACTTTATAAAGTTCTATCTCTTCCAGCAATCGTTCTAACTTTTCTCTTTCAGTTCTAGTAGGGTGAGAAGTCTTCACCTTTTTGTATATCTGGTCATTCACTTCCTCTAATTCAATCTCATCCACACTTCGTTTCACTCCTCTTGCATTTACCTCGTGCTTTTTGGTGCGCTTGCGGTATTTACAGCACAAGAAAATGAAAAGTATAATAAGACCTATAATACCAATTGGCATCAGTATTTTGAACAATAAGCTTTTACCTACGCTAGCAAGCCAATGACCTACATTTGAGAGACCATCTACCAGTCTCTTCCAGGCACTATCAACCTCGAGTGGTTTGAGTTCCTTTGCCAAATTAGTAATGTTTTTCACATATCTTTTGATCTGTACACTTTTATCCGGAATATAAGTGCAACAATGTTGCGCCTTCAACATCCGGCAGACTCCGCCCTCTTTCGCTAATAAGGTGTCAAGAGCAAGTCGATTCTGCAAAACCATTGATCTGATCGCAACCATTTCAGTATTGACCAGCAGAAATCCATGAGCTGTTTCCGTAGACAGCACATCCACTATAGTAGACAATTTGCAAATTCTGTGAGTGTTCAGAACCACTCCCACTCCAGGTATCAGTGCACTGAAAATACTACCCATAATTTCACCTATACTTTCTCTTTTACTACGCACTAAGCCATTAGTATCTTCATTGCTTCCAGCTTTCCCATTCACATGGTATATTTTCGGGAAGACAATGCCAAAGTAGCAGCTTCCATACCAGTGATCCGGCAATTTGAAATAAGCCTTGTCCCCACAAATATAATAAATTCCAGGAAACACAGGCTCTGACCCATTTTTGAAACCCCAACCTCCAATTACCTTGTAATTATGTTCGCATTCACTGGAACCAATGAAAACATTATTATAATAGCTAGTCTTCTCGCGGTGAAGACATAGCTTGCCTTTCTTTTCAAAATCCAGCAACAGAGCAGGTCCCGCCCCACCATTTGAGGTGCCTTCCATGTTCTCTGCCCACTTTGGCTTTTTCTGACTTTCGTCATTAGCCTTCTTTTGTATTTTAATTCTTCTTTTCTCTGCCATGTTCAGGAACATCTTTTCCTGTTCACGCAAAGAACAAGTCAAGTTATCTCTGTGTGCATCAGCTATGTCAATGTTACCTATAGTCAAGAAGTAGTCTCCCATATATCTTATGGTGTCGCTTTTGGTATGTACAGGATTCAAGTTCCCACGTATAGGAAGTTCAGAAAAGATCACGTCATTATTAGAGTAATAGTACTGTAATGGTCCTCTTTTGTAAAATAAACTAGCTAAAATGCTACAGGAGATTCCATATGTCAATGGCAGGTGATGGTATGTCACGCCTTCAGCCACAGAAGTAGGTAGCTTCATGCAGACATAGCAATCTTCAATTTCCATAGTCTCTACATAGTGTATTAACAAGTTTGCAAAAACATTTAAGTGTGTCCTGTTCTTAATTCCATGATAATGTAGTCCTCCTTCATCTGATGCTTCTAAGTCTCGTTTTGTTTGTCTCAGTGCTCTCTCATGTCTTGCTACACTCTGTGTTGTCAACTCCTCACTGTCAGTATTTACAGTTTCAGTAGGGACAATGTTAGTATCTTTACTTACAGCAAAGGGAATGAAAATTGTTAGTCCTATCCAGATGACTATCAGTACTACTACACTACATATACACACCTTGCAACACGTCTTAAAACGGCTGCAACTAGGTCTACCATTCACTGTTGAATCAGACATTTTGGCTCAGAAGGAGTTTCTCGACCCCTCTTTTTGGCTTTACACAACTAGCTTACTTTGTGCAAATTCACGGTGGTTCGTCTTCTTCTTCAGCTGAGTACTCAGGGACGGGCTCTCCGTCGCTCACGTCAGTTATATCAAGATCTTCAAGTTCTTCCAAAACCAGTGTCCATTCAGGAGACTTGTACTTTTTGTTTTGTCTTTTTATTCGTTCACTCCTTCTTTTGGAAGATTCTTCTTCTTGCTCTGCTATCCGAGCACTTCTTCTTGCTTCTGCACGTTTTTCTTCCACTGTCTTTATCCTTAGTCTCAATCTTTTTACAAACCTAGGCTCAAGGTTGTTTCTTTTCTTTAGTCTCTTAGTCGGTACTTGGACTTCACTTTCTTCTCTTATTCTCTTGTTCTCTTTATCTTGTGGCAATTCTTCCCCACTTTCTTCTTCTACTTCCCCTATCTGGCTAGTTCCCGGGCTAGCATCAAAGTCTTCTGCCTGGTTGCTAATCTGGCCTTGTTCAGGAATATTTTGTTTTTGGCTTTCGATTGTCTCTGTTTCTGTTTCTGTTTCCTGAACCCGTTCTTCTAACCCTCTCTGATCCTGTTCAAGCACTTCGATCTCTTGATTTTCTTCTGCTCGAACTATCACTCTATTTCTAGTCTCTCCCTTATCTGCATCAGGTGTTAGCGGTGGTGTATCGAACACCTGTTCTGTCCCTGTCTGACCTTCTCCTTCCTCAGTTTTGATGTGAATCTCAAGCGGCTGAGGTTCTTCGCCTGTGCCTTGCTTTTCCTGACTAATCCACTCTCTACCTTCACAAAGTCGTTCTCTTGTTCTGATGGGGTCTTCGGTCAGATCAATCATCGGTATCCATTCTTCTGGCCATATGCTTGGCAGCTCGTCTTCAGCTACTCCTGGCTCAGTTTCCTGGACCTCTTCAGCAGGCTGGATTCTTGGCAGTTCGTAGTCAACTACTCCTGGGCCAACGTCTGCTGTTCCTGCAACCTGACTGGTGCTGGGCTGCTCGTTGTCAGCTGCTTCTGAACTGGCTCCTGCAGGGTCCTCTGCTGGTTGCCCTTCTTCTGCAAATTCTTTGTCTGGTAATACCTTCTGGGTGTGTCCAGCGTGGATCCACTGGGGAACACCTGCGACCTTCACTGCAGTGGTTGTTACCAGGATTACTTGGCGTTTCTTTCCCCACCTTGGTGCCAGACAATTTGATCGAGTGTGCTTCTTTATTTTGACCCAGTCTCCTGGAACCAAGCTGTGGAGAGGAGTCGTTGGATTGAGGATGCCGTCGTCTCCAATCTGGCGAGAGATAGAACGCACTTGGTCACCCAATCTTCTGCAGTATTCAAGCACCAAATCATCAGTAATACTCAACAGTTTGCTTCCTGGCACCCATGCTTGTCTCATCACTCTTCCCATAATGATTTCATGGGGACTTAGGCCTGTCTTGCGGTCAGGAACACTTCTCAGTCCCATCAGGACCAGAGGCAGGGCCTTCACCCAGGTCATGCCAGTAGCATCTGTCAGCTTCGCTAGTCTGTTTTTGATAGTTCCATTTACTTGTTCCACTATTCCAGAAGCCTCTGGGTGGTATGCACAATGTAGTTTCTGCCTTATTCCAAAGGCCTTACAGAGTTCAGCCAGTATTTCATTCTGGAAATGTCCACCCTTATCTGATTCAATAATGTATGGTATCCCGAATCTAGGTATCAGTTCTTTTAGTAAACACTTCGCTACTGTCAGTGCGTCACTTTGGGGAGTAGGGTAAGCTTCTACCCATTTTGAAAATACGCAAACAATGACAAGGACATATCGCTTCCCTTCACAACGGGGCATGGTGATGAAATCAATCTGTATCCTTACAAAGGGACCCCCTGATCTCCCAATCTTGCTCAGTTCAACCATTGTCCTCTTGCCTGGGTTCATCTGTTGACATGACAGGCACCTCTGGCAGAGGGACTCTGCTACCTTCCTGAACTTCTTACTGTACCAAGTCTGTTGAAATACCAGAATCATGGCATCCCTACCAATGTGTGATCCTTCATGTATTAATCTTGCCATTGTGCCAAGCAAGTGTCGGGGTAACACAGGCATACCAGTTGGGCCCAAAATCACACCATCCACACGTCTCGGTCTACACCCATCCTCCTTCCATTTCTCTCTTTCTTGCCAAGGAGCCGATTCCTGCCACTCTCTCACTTCATCCCATGTAGGCACTTCTTCAAACACCTGAAGCTGGCAGCTGGTTCCTGGCCCCCCTCGTTTTGGATTTACAATATACCGATCTTTGGCACACCATTGGGCCACTCGATCAGCATAATCGTTTCCCAGTGATACTTTGTCCATGCTCTTTTTATGAGCAGCACATTTTACCACTGCCAGTTCTTTGGGCAACTGGATGGCCTCTAAAAGGTCATGAACAACCTTTGCATTCCGAATGGGAGTACCTGAGGAAGTCATGAATTCCCTCTGTAGCCACAATTGGCCAAAGTCATGCACAACTCCATAACAGTACTGACTGTCAGTATACACTGTTATGCGTAAGTCCTTCCCAATTTTGCAAGCTTTTATCATAGCAATCAATTCGGCTCCTTGTGCAGACTTGATGTTATATAGGTAACCTGCTTCTTCAATTTTTGTAAAAGAGACTACTGCATAAGCAGCACTCAGGCCTCCTAGTTCATGTCTTAGACAGGAACCATCCACAAATAGTTCTTTATCATGTTCAGGCAACGGCGTTTCCTTTATGTCTGGGCGTGGTTTAGTACTGAACTCTGTCAGGTCAATGCAGTCATGTTCATCATCATCCCCACCTTCCATTTCCAAGGGGTCGGGGAGCAAAGTGGCAGGGTTCAGAATACCGCACCTAACAATGCTTACATTTGCTGCACCCACAAGAATCCTCTCGTATTTAGTCAGCCGACTAGGGGTGAGATACTGTGTTTTAGTTCTGGTCAATAGAATTACCACTCCATGTGAAACATACACAGTCACAGGATGTCCCATGACTATGGACTCACTTTGTTCCAAACTTGCACAGGTAGCAGCTACTGCTTTCAGACAGCCTGGCAACCCAGCAGCTACTGGGTCCAAAGTGGCAGAGAAATAGGCCACAGGCCTTCTGGTCGTGCCATGTTCTTGAGTCAGGACTGACAATGCGCAATTATCGCGAGTGTCACAGAATAAGGCAAATTCTTTGGAATAATCTGGCATTCCCAGCGCAGGGGCTGTACACAGACAGTTTTTCAGTCTTGTGAAAGCCATTAGGCTTTCATCGTCCCACTCTACGATATCTGGCATTCCTCTCGTGGTCATTTTTATCAAAGGCCTGGCTAAGGCTGCAAATCCCAGAATCCACTGCCTACAGTAGCCTAGTACACCCAGGAACATTCTGACATCTTTTTGAGTACGGGGCAACTGCATCTTTTGAATTATTCTCACTCTTTCTGATGTGACTTTTCTGACACCCTTTTCTATCTGGTGTCCTAGATATTTCACTGATTTCGCACAGAACTGTAGTTTGTCAGGGGCCACTTTATGCCCTTTCTCACACAGATGATTTAGGAGGGCAATGGTGTCAACTACACAGTCCCTATGACTTTTAGACGCCAGTAGAAGGTCGTCTATGTACTGCACTAACACAGAGTTCCCAGGTAAGATCAAAGTCTCTAGACATTTTTTCAAGATCTGATTAAAGATAGAGGGGCTCTCTGTATACCCTTGAGGGACCCGGTTCCAACAATACACGTGACCTTCGAAGGCAAAAGAGAAAAGAAATTTGCTGTCGGGGTGCAGGGGTATCGAAAAGAATGCATGACATAAATCAATCACAGTGAACCACTCAGCATCCCAAGGAATCTGGTACAATATCACTGCTGGGTTCGGGACAATGGGGCAGCAAGGAACTACAATTTTGTTAACCTTTCTCAGGTCTTGCACTACCCTATACTTGCCACTAGGCTTTTTGATGCCCATAATCGGTGAATTGCATGGGCTGCTCATCACTTCCTGTATGATGTCTCCTTCTAATAATTTTTGTATTTCCAGAGTGACACCTGCTTTCACTTCAGCATTCATTCGGTAGGGCCTAGTGTTAGGATATACTGCATTGTCCTTGATGGCTATCTGTATGGGGTCCACATCTTTCATCAATCCCACATCTTTTCCAGTGAAATCCCACACCTCTGGCTTTACTGCTTCCTGGAGTTCTTGGGGCAAGTCCTGCAGGGTCAATCTTTTAATTTCTGAGTCAGGTCTAAGTAACAATAGTTTATAAATGCCATCTTCATCTGGGGTCTGTATTTCAACACCCTTTGGTGTGCAAAAGATGGTACAGTTCATTTTGCACAGCAAATCACGACCCAGTAGATTCACTGGACTGGTGTCACAGACGACAAATCTATGCATCTGTTTAAAATTTCCAATTGAAATCTCCATTGGTTCGGTAACAGGAGTACTAATCAATTGATTAGATACACCCACTACTTGGATATTTTCTCCCGAGAGGGGTAGGTTTGGAACGTCCACTGTTCTCACAGTAGAACGGGTAGCGCCAGTGTCCAACAGAAAGGTGACATCATTTCCGTCAACCTTTCCTTCAATGTATGGTCCAGTCTGGTCTACCGGCAAGGAAGCGCCAAGTACGCACTCCTCGTCCTCCCCTCTCAGGCCCCGTCAATCCTGATCATTACAAAGGAAGGTATCATTTAGCAGATACTGCGAAGTTGCTGTATTTCTGTTCTCATCGCTTTCCCAAACTTCTATCTCCTCACCCTCTGCTTGCCTTCCCCTGTATACCTGCTTGGGTGCTCGAGGCACCTGAACTGTTTTTACCTGGGTTTGAGTCTTTCTTGGTCTTTCTTTCTGCGTCTGTGGAGTTAAATCAGGAGTTTTTGCATTATCATCTAATAATTGGGGACACTCGTTACGCCAGTGTCCAATTTCGCCGCACTGATGGCAGGGAAATTTCTTCATAGCCTCTTCCCTGCTAAATTTGGGCCGGGGCTTTCCTCCACCCCCTCCCCCAGGACTTTTGTTCTCAGCATTTTTAACCATGTTACTCAACTGTTTTTCCTGCTGTTCTGCGAGCTTCACCTGAGCCCACATCACCTTTTCCTTAAGGGCCTTTTTCTTTTCTGCCATCTCGTCCTCGCAGTACTTAGCGTACCGCAGGACCTCATCCATTTTCTTAGTATGCCAACAGATTTTATTATCTTTTATCCACTGACAAATTTCAGGTCTTAAACCATTTACAAACCTGTAAATAAAGTGCGTCATGTCCTTCAAATCGATGTTATCAATACCACTGTATGTTTTAAATACCTGCAATAACCTCTCATAGAAGGAGTGCACTGTCTCGTCCCTTTCCTGTGTTGTTCTATCTATTTTTGTCCAATCAGTTTCTTTTGCGGGCACCTTTTCTTTCAAATGCTGAATTACCTGCTCATATTTTCGCATGACATCCTTTGATGGCTCCCCTGTTTCCTTATTTCTTGGGTACTCCTCACTGGGCCAGTCTATGGCTATTTTACACTGGGTCCACAAATCTACCGGAACCACAATGTCGAAAAACCCATCCAGGTCTTTCCACAGACATTTCTGTACCTTCACGAACCTCTCCACCTGCCTGTACCAGTCAACTCGTTTCTCTCGTAATTTTGGAAAATCGTTCGTGAAGGACACAATATCCTGCCTAGACCAAGGGACATGCACATATTTCCCTCCTGGAACTTTGCGCATGGGGCATAACTGCTCAGGTTTTTCTACCTCCCTTAAAGCAAATTCAGGAGTCACTTGTCGGGAGCGAACCTCTTCCCTCTTTTTCGCCCACCTGCTTCTCCATCTTTCCACATCTCCCCATTTCTGCAGTACCCCCATTAATTCTTTAATCTGCAGCTTTTTTCCCGCCACATTCAGGTGCTCTATATCTTTGTCTGAGAAGTCTGCTCTGTACGGTTTCTGTAAGGACTTGTATTTTGAGATATCTACCCCCATACTAACTGCTGTTTCGGTCAGTTTTTCGTGGAGCACTCTGGTGTTCCTTGTAAAGCTTTTACATATGAACGACAATTCTTCTTCAGAGTAAGTGTTCAATCGATCCAACCCCACATTCCCTGTCATTAATTCTTCTATTTCTACCCTCAGCTTGTAGAGGTCTAAATGTTTCGTTTGTGGAGTTTGTTTTTCTAATTCACGACTCCAACTCTCAATTTCATCCGGAGTTACCAGAGAGACATTCCTAGTACCTGTTGCTGACTCTAATTTAATTTCTTTTGTATTAAAAGGGTTATGTCTCTGCTGCATTCCCTTTCCGGTCGGTTTGTTTGGCAAGTCCAAGAACGCAACTTCAGACTCGCACTCACTGGACTGATCATCTATGATTATCGGTTCCTGTCTCGGCGGTGCCATGACTGGGGTCATAACTGGAGTAATCGGATTTCCCTGACCATTTCCGTATAACGGGACCACCGGTCCAATAGTTACTGGAATAGTCAATGCCTCAGGACTGGTATTTAACTGGGAGATTTTCTGAATTATTTCTGTCCTTTGTCTAGTTAGAGCCTCTTGCTCCTTTTCCACTAGTATCCTTCTTAAAGTTGTGTCATGTAATATCTGTGGGGTCAATGGAGGAGTAAAACTCGGGGCAGTAGGATGCGTTTCACTTGGTCCTCCACCATAATTTGGTTTCGGGAACAAAGTCCCAGTATTAAAGGACCTGCGCTCTTCCCCATATGGAGGTTGAACAAAAGGCAGTCCTGAATTCGATGGTTTCTCTTCGCTTTCATACAGGGGTCTGGGAAGGAACATTTTTGTACGTCAGTATTTTTCTTCCTGACTTACGGGCACTTTGGGATATATATCCCTTGTTTCCGTCGGTTCGGGTTTCTCAAAATAGGGTAACCCTTGACCACCCCCTCCCAGTCCTAGGGACCTGTCTTCTTCCTTGAGGAAGTGGCGTCGGGGAGCATCTCCTACACTGGAAGGTCGGGTTCCCTCATTATAAGGTGGCGGACTTCTGGTACAAATGTCATCTATCAATTCATCATCTGATTCCCCCGGGGCCCCCCAATGCTTACACTTTTCAGTACTTTTCTCACCCGCTGCAGGGTTATGACATGCCGGCATCATGGGGAACAGACCCTCAACAATCATGCTCTGCCTCCACTGTTTCATCCTTTTATCCCTGGACTCCTGTTTCTGCCTGGGGTACCACTTGGTCAACCCCTTGTCCATTCGGGGTCTTTCTCTTTCAAAAGCCTCAATTTCCCATTCCTCTAATGCCTCATACTGCGTTAGTCTTGGCCTGCGATGCAGTTCATTCATTCGGGTTCTTAAATTAAATAAGATCCTACCATTGAAAGTACCATCTAACGGAAAAGCCAATACTCCGTCATCTTTTGTGTACTTCACCCAATTCTCCAACCACACACAGGTATTGTACCCTCGGTCAAACATCATGAATGAGGCAGGAGTATTAGGTGCTGGGACAAGAACACCTTCTCTACATTTAATCGGTTTGTCCGTTTTGAAATAATTTTTCACCTTACTTATAAGGGACATTTTTCTCTTTGTTCCATACATAATATCGTATCTATTAGTCTTCCACTGATCCCTTTCAAACCCTAGGTGCCTTGGATCAGGTCGAGTTCCTGTAGTCTGCGAGTGCCACATACGACTTCTACGCTAAACTTTGTTTACAAACTACCTCCAATCAGAACGCGCTTCAGAAATTCGTGCAACCAATGGGTGCGCGACACTAAATAAGCTCCGCCAATTGGTGCGCGGCCCCTTCGTGAGACAGTTCCCACGCTCCGGCGCTCACCCCTCCTTTACAAACTCAGCTCCGCTACCCGCCCGCTGCTTCCACCAATCCCAGCGCGGCACAGAGTGACGTCAGAGACGCTTCGCGGCTGACCCCCTCCCTTCACAAGGTAACGGAAACTTTCTTTCTTTTAAAGTGCTCAGTGCTTGATTATTTTACAACAAATACACATTCGCCACAGTGCTCAAGTGTCTAGACAGAGAAAGAATTGTTTTACTGCAAGTAAACTACTTCCATTTACTTTTCACTCGCTGCGGGCAGATCTCTTCCGCCTACCCTTCACTCTAGCATCGGTGAACCTGTTATTCCCCTAAACTCATCCACTTCTTTCCGGGATATATACCGAGTTTAAGGTTTCTCAGCGGACCCCTCTGCTTTCACGCTAGCTCCGAGGAACCTGCTACTCTTCCGATGTGACCCTTACTAGGTTACGCCACTATGGGAATTTTGCCAATGAACCCCGTTACTGTCATTTATTCATACATGTATTCAGAAAAACCCTAGTTAGTGCTTCCCGGTTATCCTAACCTGCACCTAACTTTCCTCGAGCCTGTGACCTCAGGACAATCGATTCTATTCACTACTTGCCCTTTCAATTCCCCGGGGAGTTCGGACAACATGAAACGATACGGTTTACAAATGCATGGATTAGTACATATAACAATATAAGAACAAGAATAATAACAATGCAAAAATTCATGAGTTTCAGCAGCGTATTCACAAGAGAATGATCAGGTCTCTTAGAACAGCCGCTCTTCTAGCAGCATCAATATACTAGCAGCTTCCGACTCAACTAGTCCAACTAATCCCTGCCTTACTCTCAACTAGTCCCTAACCATCCTCTAGCTACCAGAAAACTGATAGAGCGCGCGAGGCCACCCGACCAATAGTTTTCGCCGTTTCCGGCTTCAGGGCCCATATACTTTCAAATCACCATATACATTAATCAGGTGACTTCACGAGCTCTACCAAGTTGATGTGTGTGTGTTCCCTGCTAATAATTTTCAGTGCACCCGACTTACCATCCACCGATGCGGGTACCTAATGAACACAATGAATCAGGGAGCTAGCTGAAAAAGAAAGGCAGCAAAATACAAACCCAACCAATAACATTCAAATACTGTTTAAATGACCACGGACAACTGGAAGTTTTAAAATGTTTATCTAAAGTTCATTATTTTCTTGCATGAGGTACAGTAAAATAAGGCAATCAATAACCAAGATAACGTAAATTATATAGGCATAAAGAAATAATGACAGGGTAATCATTCAAATGTAATATGGAATGCAGATGGAAATACTTTAAAATCTCAGAAAAGTTTAAGCATGGACAGTTTATGCATGAATAACTATGGGAGGGCCTATAAAGAGTAACACGCTTCACTTTAAGGTGAATGGGCCTTTGAACAATCTAGGCAATGAAGTTCTAGACCATATCAGAAAATTACAAACTGCAATGCAAAATATAATTTCTAACCAGTGAGAAGACATAGGAACAAACTTATGAAAAATATGTAATTGACTTTCAATAGTTGCGGAAAGGCATGGAAAATATAACATATGCAATGATGAACTTTATTAAAGCAAAAGTTAGAAATTCAGAAGGTGCAAGATTTTAAGAGTTTCAGAGCAGATATTTACCTAGAAAGGTGTGGAAACCAAACCCTGGCCACGGGTCAGTTAAGGACAGGAAACCCTCAAGGAAGGATACCCCTCAAAGGACAGCAGGTGCAGAATGGACACCCAGGACAGAACAGGATACCCTCGGAATAGGAATCAGGACAGGACCCTCAGGACAGGACAGCAAACCCTCAGGACAGGACCGCTCAGGACAGGACCGGAACCCACAGTTTGGAAGCAACGCCTGCGCTCCACCCGCTCTGCAGTTATCGATCAAGACCCCGATTGGGTCAGCGAACTCCCAGCAAAGTGCTTCGCCAGCACTTTAAGGTTCAGTAGAACCTTAGTCTATGGTCAAATTCGGACAGAGTGCTCCGCAGCTCTCTGTATCTTCAGTCACCTATTGAGTACGATGGGTCAGTGACAGGTCAGCTAAACCAGACAAGTCGGACGGTTCACTAGGTGAACCCAGGGTAAATATACAGTTTGGGGACAGTGTACCACCCCCCAATGTTGCAAAGTGTCAGAATTCCTCAATTTCGATTGGTCCTAAGGTAGGAATTGGGTAACACACCAATCACGACATAGAGTTTCAAGCCTACATTTGCATAATAGGGTACCGCCTAACTAGATTGGGGTTCTCATGAGAACTGGTGCAGAAATACAATGGCAACTTTAACAATGTTGCCCTGTGAGAACATATGATTGGTTCAGCCGAGTTTTCGGGTCGTTTCTCAGGAGCATCTTGCTCATCACTGCCAACTGGCTGTGTTCCATCAGTCAAGGTCTGCTATGCCTCGGCAAGTCGCGCAAGCGCAGAAGGACCTCCAAAATGGTTCTCGGTACAGACAAACCCCATTCCCCGCGGTACATAAAAAGTAAGCGAAAAACAAATTAATACATAGTAATGTCATTATGAAAACACATCACAGGATTTGTACTTTTAACTCATCATCAAGAAATAAAACTATTGCGTTTAAATGTTAGCCACATTGATACAGTCACAAGAGCAGTGGCACGAGCAGTACCACATGATAAGCACAGCTATGAATTACGCATGCGCATAACTTTCCCTCTACTTCTGCAGACGCGTCAGGACACGTGAGTGTGGCTGACGCATGCGCAGTAACTAAATACAAGCGGCGGCCATTTTATAAACACGGATTAAAATAGTTAGGAATACACATAGGCAAGCGTCGTAAACTTTACTCAAACTTAATATAAATGTTAGTAAAACGTACATTGATTACCTTGTTATACATAAACGAGGTTCTTGACTTCGGCAAGCCGCAAAATATGCGAAGCTTTGCTTCATCAATACCTCATCCCAATTAGCTGATACTGTTGAAGTTAGGCATCGCAAACTTTGTTCTAAAAGTTATTCTGTTTGCCCGTCTGTTTGTGGGTGGAAGGCGGATGATAGGGCGACTTCAATTTGAAGGTGTTTACATAACTGATTCCAGAATTTGGAAATGAATTGGACCCCTCTGTCGGAAATTATCTTACTTGGCAAACCATGTAATTTAAGGATGTTTTTAATCAAAACATCGCTAAATTCTTTTGCTGATGGTAATTTCACTAATGGAATAAAATGACCCATTTTAGATAGTTGATCCACAACCACCAAAATGGTAGTGTATTTGTTGGACTCTGGTAAATCAGTAACAAAATCTAAGCTAATCGTGTGCCAAGGGCATGGTGGTATAGGTAGAGGTTGCAAAGGCCCAGTAGGAGGCTGATGGGATGCTTTTTGTCTGGCGCAGGCCGGACAAGATTTCACATAGTGCTGGACGTCCTGGCGAATGTTTTGTCACCAAAAGTATCTTTGACATATTTCTAGAGTTTATTTATACCTGGATGACCTGCTGTGCTGGAATTATGATTCCACTTTAAAATATGTTGTTGTAAATCTTTCTGAGGGATGAACATTCTGTCTTTGTGAAAGAAATACCCTTCCCGAACTGAATTTTCTTTTTCTGAAAGCCATTTTTGTTTATCCAATGTCTGAGAGTGAGATTTCACCTGGGTAAGAAAAGTATCTGCTGTAGTCAGGGCTACTATCTTCTCAGGAGGAATTATATTTGGTGTGATAGATTTTGAATCTGGCTTTTTATCACAAACTAATCTTGATAGAGTGTCTGATAACAGTTATTTTTCACCTGGTTGGTAGGTAATGATAAAATCGAACTCACTTAAGAATTGTAACCAACGCATTTGTCTGGGAGTCAAAGCTTTGATGGTGGTAAAAAACTGAAAGTTTTTGCAGTCTGAAACAATGGTGACTGTATGCTTGGCCCCTAGCAAGTGATGTCTCCATTCAAGAAATCACGCCTTTATAGCTAATAGCTCTCGCTCAGCAATAGTGTAGTTTTGTTCTGCAGCCAGTAGTTTTCGCGAGTAAAAGGCGATTGGATGAAGTCTTCCAGTAGTGGAATCTTTTTGTGATAACACCCCTCCTAAGGCTGTTTGGGAAGCGTCAGCTTCCATGAAGAATGGTTTATCTGGGTCTGGATGTATAAGGATGGGTGCTGAAGTAAAGGCCTTTTTTAATTTAGTGAAAGCTAATTCTTAATCCGAATTCCAGTGAAATGTTACCCTTTTTTTAAGCAACCGAGTGCTTGGTGTTACAATTTCTGAGAAGTTAGATATGAGTCGCCGATAGAAATTGATGAAACCTAAAACCCGTTGGATGTCTTTAACTGTGGTTGGAGTGGGCCAATTCAAAATAGCCTCAATCTTTTTTGGGTCCATGGTTATGCCTTCAGGGGAAAGCCAATAACCTAAGAATTCTACCTCTCTAGTGTGAAACACGCATTTGTCTAGCTTTACGTATAAAGAGTTTTCCTTTAACCTTTGTAAAACAGAACGAACATTAGTGGTGTGTTCTTCAACTGTCTTTGAGAAAATTAAAATGTCATCTATATAAACAAAGACACATATATCCAATAAGTCATGTAATACTTCATTTATGAAATACTGAAATGCGACTGGCGCATTGCAGAGGCCAAAAGGCATCACAGTATATTCATACAGTCCAAATTTTGTGCAGAATGCTGTTTTCCACTCGTCACCCTCTTTTACATGCACCAAATGGTATGCGCCATGCAAATCAAGCTTAGTATAAATACTAGATCCCTTGACTTGGTCCAGTAGGTTCGGAATTAGTGGTAGGGGATAACGTTTTTTAATTGTTGCTTTATTTACGGCGTGGTTGTCTATGCACGCTCTCAAATTGCCAGATTTTTTAGCTACGAAAAAGAGCGGCAAAGAAACAGGTGACGTGGAGTGTCTCCTTCTCCAGAATTTCCTCAAGATATGTTTTTAGGTATTGGTTCTCTGGTTCGGTCAAGGCATAAATCCTACTACAGGGCAAAGCTGCGCCAGGAATTACATTTATGCGACAGTCAAATACCCTGTGAGGTGGTAATTTGGTTTCCTGAACATGATCAAATACCTCAGAAAAGTCTTGGTATTCCCCTGGTAATTGAGGACAAGAAGTTTCCACTGCAGAACAAAACAAAGATGTATTGGGTCTTGCGTGTCCTGATAACAATGGTTTCTGCAGTCCACTGAGTCTAAGTTTACTGTCCTTTTAACCCAATCAATCTTGGGGTTATGATGTTCTAGCCAGGGGACTCCCAGAATTACACCAAAGGTTCGGGTATCTATGCGATCGAATATTATTTCGTCAGTATGTCCATTATCACTGACAATTGTCAGTGGTTGAGTGTGGAATTTTATCAATCCAGAAGATAGAGCTGACCCATCGACAGCTCTTACTACTTCTGGTTCAGACTTAGGGATATCCTTAAGGCCTAATTTGCTCGCTAATGCTAGATCAAAGAAATTGGCAGTGGCTCCAGAGTCTATCATCACGGCTAAACTATGTCTTTGCTGAGTAGAAAAAATGAAAGTCAATCTCAGTGTCAAATGTTTTGGGGTGTTTGTTATTACATTTGTAATGGGAGATCTTAGTGTCATCTGATCCCGAAGAAACGATCTCAACTTTCCTCGGGGAAATTAGTTTTCCGAATCAGTCAGTGTAGAATCACTCACAGCAACTGTCTTTTTCCTATTTGGTTTAACCTGACAATCCCTGGCAAAATGCCCAGCTTTGCCACAGCAGAGACAAAGATTACCTTTTCTCCTACGTTCCTTTTCTTCAGAGGACAGTGATTGATTGATTGATTGTGGGTTTCTAAAGCGCTAGAATCGACTCCCGAAGGAGTATCTCTGCGCTGTAGACCGCTGGGGAACCCGTCCTGGCTTTCCCTTTGAGATGGTCCCTACTGGGTATCTCCAAGGTGAAACCAGGCATCCCCGGTGTATGTGGGGGGCCGTTGTGGAGATGAGGCAAGCTAATGCCCAGAGTTGCCGAGTGTGATTCCTGGTTAGAGTAGGCACCGAGGCGAGAATTATCGAGTCCGCTGACCCTGGTCCACGACCCTGCCGCGTCGGGAATAGAACCCTGGTCCCGGGCCATCCTCTGCTTCTGGGTCTGCCGCCTCTAACCAGTGAGCCACACCACTCCAGTGGCCCTTTGAGAACACCTATCTGCATTGGTTCTTGGTGATTATTTTTATCTTCTACTTCTTTTCTTTCAGTTCTGAAGTGTAAAGCTCTAAAATCACCTCTGGGTTTTTCATGTTTTCTCTCACCCAACCGGTGGTCCAGTTCAACTACTAGGTCTAGGAATTCAGTATAATCCTCTGGCAGATTAACTATGTGGGCTAATGAATCTTTCAGGTCATCCCGAAGTCCACAATAGAACAAAGAAATTCTTTTATCTTCTGGCCAATGTGTTTCTGACAATAACCTATTAAAATTTGTAACATAAGTTATCAGATCCTTTAATCCCTGACGGAGATTTAATAGTTCATTGTCAGAAGCATGAATAAAGACATGTTTAGCAAATAATCCAAACATTGCTGCTATAAAGGCGGCGAGATTGTGTAGTGGTTGGTCATTGGTATCTACGAGCGGCATGGCCCAACTAGCAGCCACTCCACCCAAGATAGATATGATAAAAGCAACTTTTGACGTATCGTTAGTGAATACCTGCTATTTGCACATAAAATGTAATTGACATTGGCTCATAAAGGTGGAATGCCGACTGCTGTCCCCATGGAAATGTTCCGGATTAGCTAAGGGAACTGGGCTAGGAGACACTACTGTAACTTGGAGATTCTGCTCTGCACTTCCCCCTGTAGTTGCTGAAGAGGTACTAAATTGGGGATTAAATTTGGCAGGTGAAATGACTGGTTTAAAAGGCCCAGGATCAGATTCTCGCCAAGTTGTGAAGCCAGATCTGTTTTTTTCTAATTCGTGCTTCAAAGCCTGGTTTCCCTCCCTTAAGTTGTTAATTTCTAGTGAAAGTTTCCTAACCAATGCTGTCAACTGGGAAAGATCTAAGGTCTCATCTCCATACTCCATGTTGCAGGATCAAGAAAGGAACTTTTTTCTTGTGGGGTTTCGCTTTCTGTCACAACTAGCTCTCATCTGAAATCCTTTGTTTTGTTCCTTTCATGATGCTGCTGATCCCCAACTCCACCTGAAACCAATCAGAGACAGCAAGATAACTATGCACTTGCTGCCCCAGACTGATTCCCGGGGGAAGGGGGGAATAGGATAGAGAGAGAGAGAGAGAGAGAGACAAATACTGCGAACTTGATGGAGTTTTGGGAATTACTTCTCACTTTTGCCTCTCAGGGTTCTAGGGAGTGGGTCTGGGTTTCTCTGGTTCTTATCTTCGGTCAAACGTAGAGAAATGTGCTCTAAAAGAAACAACACACAAATTGGTATCTTCTAAATGACAACTAGATTTCCAGAATGCGTTATTATTATTACTACACACTTATAACATACCCAAAAGCGAGCCTTTAGATGCTCTGACACTTCTCACTCATTATCTGTACTTCTAATGAACTTGAACACAAGAGTGAATTCTTTCTTCAGCTTTGACCTTTCCGAAACATAAAACAACAATATGCAATTGTATTCGTCAATTATTCAGTAGTAGTGCCAAAACATTAAAATACACATCAAGGATTTATAGTACCTTCTCAGAACCAGATTCTGGTCTCTAGAGGGGGTTCTGAAAGAAATATGTATATAAAATATTTATATGACAACAACTATCGTAGATAAGCTGTACTTGTTCCAAAGGTTGACAAAATTAATTCTCTTTCAGCCTTTACAAACTGTTGAACTCTAAATGAGTCTTTTGATTTGTTGTCCGATTGAGAGCTTCTGACCTTCTCTTTTGATATTGTCCAAAAGTCTTCCTGCCAAATGAGGTATGCGGAGTCTTTGTTCAGTTGTTAACAGTTATTTTAAACAAGCTCAAAAACCTTACCGGAATTCTCAGGAGCGAAGATTGCAGGACCGCGGATCGTGCTGCATTGCCTGGCAACCTTTAATGTTTGTTTTTCTTGTTTTTTTCTTTCCGTAGGAAGAAACAAAAACCAACCAGAAGTCCAGCAGGGGAAGAACACCGGAATCAGGAGAAGACAGCCGGGCGAGAAATGGATCCAGACGGATGCCTACTCCTGTAGACGTGGAACTGAGGAAACACGGAAGCAGGTAAGGGACGCTTTGACCGCACAAAGCGAAGCACTGAGCTTTGGGACAGGTGGGTTTTAAATAGGCTTCCCTGCACGCGTTTGGGAAGGCGGTTAACACAAGCTCAGGAATGTGTTATTTTGCATACACGTGGTAACGAATCAAGTGTCTCGAATTCTATTGATTATACCAGTCGTCAAACTCAAGCAACATGCATTGGGCACTACAAGTCAAGCCTTTTTAGAAACTTTACCAATAACATTCGGATACTTTGCCCTTTAACCAACAGTGTCTGATTACAGCAATGAAATGAACATATAAAAGAGAGGCACACTTTTAAGGGGAAATATCATACAGACATAATGGCCTAGATAAGCAACTCGATGTTTTTACAACACTTCCTTCAAAATAGAACACAAAGATTCAAGAGCTATCAATCTTTATCCAGACCCCCTCCCGTCACTCTAGGAGTACTCCAAGGCTCTTGCCTCTCCCCAACACTTTTCAGCTTGTTTATGGAACCACTCACCGAGCTTCTCAACTCTTCAAAGGTCCAATATCATATGTATGTAGATGACACACAACTCTACATTAAGGTACTCTCACTTGAGGACATCAAGGACCTCAACTCAACGCTCATAAAAACGCAGACCTAGCTGGCAAATAACCACTTAAAATTAAGCACCTTAAAGACAGAATTCCTTCTAATAGCGTCCCCTAGCCAAACAACCACCATAATGGAATGGATGAAGCACTTAACAGCTCTGGATGGCCAACTGCTCTTGATCGATTGCGCCAAATCGCTAGGCGTAACTCTGGATAATAAGCTTAATATGCAGAAGCACATCAGCTCAGCAACTAAAGGAGCAAACTTTCAAATGAGCTCCTTAAGAAGAGGACTGAAGCCCTTCATACCATCAAATGACTTTAAACAGGCAGTCAAAACTCTAGTAATTCCCAGAGTGAAACATGGTGAGTGTCGCTCTCTGCGACCTTCGCAAATCAACGATAGTCCCACTAAGAGCATCAATCAACACAGCCGCCAGACTAATCACAGGCTCCAAAAGAAACTGTCACATCTCCACGGATTCACATGCCCTTAACTGGCTATGTTTTGAAGCCAGAATCCATATAAAAAGGCTTTGCATCAAAAACACCACGATACCTTGCAGAGAAATTAATACCATCTGGTGGGAACAGAACCAACAGGAGCTCTTATAACCTTCTACTGAAACCACAACGATTCACCAAGAAGAAAACTTATAACCGCTCCTTCTCAGGGATGGCCCCATGGATATGGAATGCCTTACCACCAAAAACAAGACAGAACCCTCACGCGGCATCCTTTAAAAATGAAGTGAAATCTGTTCTCCTGCCTAAATTCACTTGATTTATTAGATTTATTAGATGCAGGCTTGTAGATATTTGTTATGTTGGAACAGTTACCATTGTATGTCTATTATAACCAAGAAAAATTTGTATGTATATTTTGATTTCCTCTATCTCCTTTATTTGCTGTAAGCACTCTGTTACCCTCAAGGGTCTTGTCCGCACTATACAAAACCTTCAAAATAAAAAATAGGGAAGCACTTAAACAGCTCCACTGGCTACCCATTGTGGTAGAGTTAAGTTTAAAACTCTTTGCATCGCTCGTAAAGCTATTAACAATTCTGGGTCGGAAAAACTGAGGAACCTGATATCCAGGTACATTCCTTCTAGACATCTCAAATCCTGCCAGCAACACCTCCTCAAAACTACCAGAGTTAAAAGAGCCAGATGGGGAGGTAGACCTTTCACCCATCTGATACCTAAATTGTGGAATACCCTCCCACTGGAAATTCATGCTGCCCCAAACGAATTAGCTTTCAGGAAGAATTTGAAAACCTGGCTTTTCCCACAACAATTAGGCATTGGGTCAGCTTGTTCACTGTCAAAGCTCTTTTAGCGCCGGGAAGCCCTTGGGCAGCCACGCGCTCTATATATCCAATAAATAAATAGAAATACGTATCTGGCATCTGCCACTGTGCAGAGCAGATCAAAGATTATAGCACGTGAAAAGGTGCATCATCAAGTAGTAGAAATCCAATATATATTCAAAATACATTCTTTATTGTGTTTCTTCAATGATCAAAGTAGATAAAATCCAGCCAATGAGTTTCGTTTCAATTACTTTGAAACTTCCTCTGGACTGAAAATAACATAGAAACATAAAAAATACAATACAAACATCTAGCACATGTTACATTGATACATGTCAAAGTTACATACACAACTGTGATTCGATAGACAAAACACCTATCATAAAACACACAATATTGCTCTGACTGGCACATTTAAACATGAAACATAAAACATGATATATCTTTTTTTTAAATAAAAAAAGTTATACTCTTCCTCCCAATCTCATGTAGGAAAATACTAAACATGAGTGTCATTGCCCATTCAATCAATCAATCAATCAGTGAACTTGTGAAGCGCTCTACTTACCCGTGAGGGTCTCAAGGCGCTGCATGGGGTGGGAGGGGGGGGTGCTGCTACTGCTCGAAAAGCCAGGTCTTGAAGAGTCTTCTGAAGGTGAGCAGGTCTTGGGTCTGCCGTAGATGGGTGGACAGGGTGTTCTAGGTTTTGGCGGCGTGGAAAGAGAAGGATCTGCCGCCGGAGGTCGTTCTTTGTATGTGCGGGACGGCGGCTAGGGCGAGGTGGCGGAGCAGAGCTGGCGGGTGGGGGTGTGGAAGTTGAGTCTGTCGTTCAGGTAGGCTGGTCCGGTGTTGTGGAGTGCTTTGTGTGCATGGGTGAGGAGTTTGAAGGTGATCCTCTTGTTGACGGGGAGCCAGTGCAGGTCTCTTAGGTGGGAGGTGATGTGGCTGTGGCGGGGGACATTGAGGATCAGTTGGGCTGAGGCGTTTGGAGGCGTTGTAGTCGTCGCAGGTGTTTGGCCGGGATTCCTTTGTAGAGTGCATTGCCGTAGTCCAGCCTGCTGCTGACTAGGGCTTGGGTCACTGTTCTTCTTGTTTCGGTCGGAATCCACTGTAGATCTTGCGAAGCATGCGGAGGGTGTTGTAGCAGGATGAGGAGATGGCGTTGACCTGCTTTGACATGGAGAGTGAGGAGTCGAGGATGAATCCTAGGTTGCGTGCGTGGTCTGTGGGTGTTGGAGCTGCTCCCAGTGTGGTGTGCCACCAGGAGTCGTCCCAAGCAGAGGGGGTGGGACCTAGTATGAGGCCCTTGATTTTGTCCGAGTTCAGTTTCAGATGGCTGCTCCTCATCCACTCGGCGACGGCCTTCATTCCCTAGTGGAGGTTGGTTTTGGCAGTGTGTGGGTCCTTGGTGAGGGAGAGGATGAGCTGGGTGTCGTCGGCGTAGGATATGATGTTCAGGTGGTGCTGGTGGGCCACTTGTGCGAGGGGGGCCATGTAGATGTTGAACAGGGTCGGGCTGAGCCCTGGGGTACGCCGCAGATGATGTCGGTGGCTTCGGATCAGAAGGGCGGGAGGCAGGCTCTCTGAGTTCTGCCGGAGAGGAAGGATGTGGTCCAGTTCAGAGCCTTCTTCTGAATTGCTGCTTCTTGGAGGCGTGTTCTTAGTGTGTGATGGCAGACCGCGTCGAAGGTGGACGACAGGTCCAGGAGGATGAGGGCTGAAGTTTCGCCGTTGTCTAGCTGGCGTCTGATGTCATCTGTGGCGGCGATAAGGTCAGTCTCGGTGCTGTGGTTGCGACTGAATCCAGACTGGGATGGGCCTAGGATGTTGTTGTCCTTGAGGTTTTGGGTCAGCTGCGTTTTGGCGATTTTCTCGATGACCTTCGCCGGGAAGGGGAGCAGGGAGATGGGACGGAAGTTCTTGAGGTCTTTGGGGTCTGTCTTGGACTTCTTGAGGAGTGCGCTGATTTCAGCGTGCTTCCAACTTTCCGGGAATGTGGCTGTGTCGAAGGAGATGTTGATGATCTTCTGCAGTTGGGGTGCGATGGTTGCGTCAGCTTTGTTGAAAACGTGGTGTGGGCAGGGGTCTGACAGAGCTCCTGAGTGGATGGAGTTCCTGACCTTGCGTGTCTCTTCGTCGTTGATGTTGGACCAGGAGGTCAGCTGGTCAGTGCAGGTTGCATTCGGGGAGTGGACTGTAGCAGTCAGGGTGGATGAGGAGTTGAAGCTGTCGTGGATGTCGGCGATCTTGCGATGGAAGAAGGTGGCCAGTGAGTCGCACAGATCTTGCGAGGGCGGGATGTCATTGGTGTTGGCGCTGGGGTTGGAGAGTTCTTTCACTATGTTGAAAAGTTCTTTGCTGTTGTGTGCGTTGTTGTCAAGTCGGGTTTTGAAGAACGATCTCTTGGCTGTTCTGATGAGTTGGTGATGTCTGCGGATGGCGTCCTTGTGGGCTGCGTGGCTGTCTGGTGTGCAGTCGTGGAGCCATTTCTTCTCCAGTTTCCAGAATGTTCGTTTGAAGATCTGGAGTTCTTCGGTGAACCAGGCGGCTTTCTTGTTCGGGTGGTTGATGGAGGGTTTCTTCATTGGGGCGAGGGTGTTGGCGCAGTCGTCGATCCACTGTCTGAAGTTTCGGGCGGCGGCTTCTGTGTCGGTGGGGTCGGTGGGTGGGTTCTGGGCAATTGGTAATTTTGCTCCAGCAGCGGCGAGGCAGCTGTTGGGTGCGGTGGTGCGTGGTTGGTTTCTTGAAGGTCAAGTGGACTGGTGAAGTGGACTGGTCAGTCCAGTGGAGTTCAGTGGTGTAGTTGAAGGCGACGTGGGTGCTTTTGGAGAAGACGGGTTCAAGCGTGTGTCCGGCGGCTTGGGTGGGTTCGGTAACGAATTGTCGGAGGCCGGGATTGGCGAGGTTGTCGCTCAGGGCGGTGGAGTTGGCGTTGTTGTTGTTCTCGAGGTGGAAGTTCAGGTTCCCGAGGAGGAAGTAGTCCGTGGAGGCGAGTGCCTGGGTGCTGGCGAGGTCGGCGACGGAGTCGCTGAAGAGGGCCCGGGGTCCGGGAGGTCTGTAGATGAGTGTTCCTCTGAGAGTGGTGTTGGGGTCGGTGTGGATGCGGAAGTGAAGGTGTGCGGCGGTTTTGAGGCAGTCGCCTGCGAGGGTGTGGATCTGGAGGGTGGACTTGTGGAGGATGGCTATTCCTCCTCCCATCCCATTGGAGCGGTCTTTGGGGGAGATCTTTTAGCCGTCCGGGATAGCTGTGGCGATGTCCGGTGCCGAGGAGTCGTTCCACCAGGTCTCGGTCAGGAAGGCAACGTCTGGGGCGGTGGTGTTGAGCAGGTCCCAGAGCTCGACGGCGGGTTTGCGTGCGGAGCGAGTGTTGAAGAGTATGCAGCGGAGGTGGTTGGGTCCATTCTTTGGGGTTTTGGTGGTCACAAGTGAAGTTGCAGGTGTGGCAGGAGAAGGGTCCGTGGGTGCGTTTCGGGTCAGCCGGGAAGCAGCGGTTGTCTCGGCCGGAGTTGAGAGCGTGGAGAGAGTTAGTGTCGTATCTGATTCTGGCGTTGTGGCGTGCACGGGGTCCAGGGGTTCTGGTGCTGGGCGCGGTCCAGGCACGGACGGGCGCAGATGGGCTTGCCTTTGGCACGCCTTCGGTGCACCAGCGGTGTGCCCACTGCACGCGGCTGCTGCGCGTCCGGGCAGTGACTGGCATTTAAGGCGGGGAGGGAGGGAGGAGAAGCTGGAAGGCAGGAGTGGGGTGGCGAGGGAGCGTGGCCGCGGTGTCAGCGGTGGGAAAAGAGCGGTCACAGACGGCAAGAAGAGGGTGGGGCGCAGAACTGGGCTACATAGAAAAAGGATAACAGTGAAGGATACAGGGATAAAAGATACGCAAGAGTGCAAACTGAAACAGAAGGCAAACCGAAATTCAGCGCGAAGGTCCGGGGCACAGAAGAATTGAGCCCACGTAGAGAGTGTCAGCAGCGGGGCGAGCACACCGGTGGAGCTGCTCGGCAGTAGAGGGTGCGACAGGCCAGATGTACGTATATAAAGCAATTATGTGAATGAGAGAAAAGGACACAAAAAGCACCCTCAATGTAATAACAAAAAAAATCGACGTTCAGCATAAGTTAAATCTAATATATAACATAATGAGTTTAACCCAACACATACAATAGGTTGCACCCCATTTACCATTAGATCTTAATAAACATACAAGTACATTCTGTTTGATATTTATATCTCACCTTAAAGTAATAACATGCAAATGTATTCATAGATTGCATATCATAACAGTCCATTCATATTATATAATAATAGTCCTTCGCAATAATTCATAGGTAAGGTTGGTGTTTTTTGGCTTGTACTGATAGACTTAGTATGTTGGATGGCTGACAATATTTAGATACTTTGGGCGGGGAACTGAGTAACAGGCTACGAATGGGTGAGGACGTATGATTGGGGGACTATCTTGCACTCGTCCTGGTCTACATATTATCTTCTTACTTGTTTATAATGTTATAAAATGATGATTATTCTGATGCATATGACTTTCAGACAAATACTGCAAAATAAATAACCATATAACAGTAAAATACTATTCATATTATGTTCATATTGATTTGGCGATAAAAGGGCAGCGCTCCATTTTCATCACTTGCAAATAAGGGATTTTTTGTCAGGTTTGTCTAATCCTAACACTTCCTGGCTAATAGAGCAATACACAATTGATGATGAATGAGGAAAACTGCCAGTCTTCTTTTCACCGACATCGGCCCCTGTGGTCCCCCCACCACATAACAATGTAGCGTTCCGAGACATCTCGCGGAGGGACCATCCGCCACGCTTTTGACAGGTTCAAGGAGCCCGTTGGTGCATCAGAGGGTCAGTAATCCCTACAATTAGGGAAGTGCCTGCTCAGGCACTGCCGTAGGGATTACAATGTCCCTTTTCACCTGCCCTTTTATGGCGGTTCACCCGCCATAAAAAGGTAGGCAGAAAGTAACTTTGGGGGCCTCTAGCAGGGCCCCCTTCCACCTGGCCCTCTGCTATGGGGACTGGCTGCCCCCGAAACATCCCTGCACCATGTGGAAGGCCATACATGGTTCCTGCCACATTGTGCAGGGATGTATTAAGTGTGTTTCTTTTCATTAGGACTTGTGCTGTAGCCCGCAGCACACACCACAATAGAAAATATACACATTGCGACCTCTGTGAAGGCGGTCACATTGCAATGCGGGCAGTGGAACTGCCAACTAGTCAGGCGGTCCTGCTTCCACCACAGTGCTTGTCGGATGAGAGTCTGACCAGCATCGTAATCAGGTCCAATGTCTCTATTTCTATACGGGTTAGTCAATGTTTCAACCCCTGGTAGTGATGGAGCAGAGCCATGCTTAAGAAAATGTGTAAAGCATTTAGAAGTACCATAACAGCTAAAAATAAAAGTCAAACACAACATAATAAAACTCCCACTCCAATTTATAAAACTAGGGAATAACTGAAAGAACAAAATGACACCAAAACAACAATAATCCAATGAGGAGAACCGGAGATATGTTTTGTAAAGCTTGAAATAAAAATAGCGCCAAAAAGCATTATGTGCCAAGCGTGGTTATTTGGTTGCACTTGAGCAGTACCTAAGCTTGATTTAAGGGCAATTATGATTGAGTAAAGGTAGGATACAGACATCATGAGCAACCCGCTTATATGTTTTACCTTCTAACTTGATCTCTGAAGTGAAAGTAAAAACTCCTCAGTGGGGCAAGGCAGCCGGCTGTGGCTGAAAGGGGCGCCACAAAGCCATTTACTTTTGTTGAAAAAGCTCCTGAGCGGTAGAAATTCCCTCACCGGCCGGGTACTTTTGGAGATTGGAAGATTTCTTCCATCATGCTTAGTCACTTTTTTTAAGCTTGAAATCCTCCAGTGGAGCACAGCTGTAAGATGTGGCCAAACAGTGCTCTGTGACATTCCACTGAAAAGAAATTGCTGCTGCAGAAAAGCTCAGACCAGGAGCAACCTAAATCTTTGGCCCAGTGGCAAGACACTTTTCTTAGATTGACTTGGCAGGTTTGTCCTTACCCCCCCTGAAGTCTTCAGAGCCAAAAGAGTTTCTACAACCCAAATTTCTCAGGATGTTAGGAGGAGTACACTTTAACACAGCCAAGGATCCTAGGACCTCAGGAATTGCACCAGGGTGTTAAGGCTCACTCCAACAGAAGCCACCAGCAGGGTTTGGGGTAGGTCTAGGTGGAGCTGATCAACTTGACTTTTCAGCATGTAGTGTCCCTGTAGCTTAACAGGAGGTAAGCCAACTGACCTCTGGAGTCTACATCATTGTCCTGGGTATAAGTGGGAGCATGTCCAGTCTATTAGAACTCCTCACAGATCTCAACAGCAGGTGCAGTTCTTCTTCTGTCTTCCACAGGTTCAGTAGTGTTCTGGAGAGGGTTCCCAGGGGTGCCAAAATTATGCCTGGCACTACCCTGTGTTTGTGGGGTCAACTCCTGTGTCCTCTCTAACCAATAGGGAAAAAGATCCCAAAGGTCACGTCTGTAGCAATTCCTGTGGTCCTAAAGCAAAGAATTGCACAGTGCCCATCACTACCTAAAACCAATAATAAATACCTTTTACCAATACAGTGCACTTGTGCCCATCCCAGAGGAGTGGCCTGGGAAATGAGCAATCCCTCATCTGTGGTCAAAACCAGTTGTTGAGGCACATCCTCTTCCACTGGGAATGATGCCTATCTCACCAGGTTGACAAAAAAGGGCCCTCCTCAAGTGTCAGCTAACATTTATCTGTGACAGGGTAGGCCTCTTTAATGTTAAATAAGTTAATGCCATAACCTAGTTGGTCATCCTGCCAGAGGAACAGAACACCTCCCCACACCTCTTGGAGCAAGTTCACACATGACTAAGCTGGCTATTCAGTTCCTGGATAACATTTGGAAGTTCATTGAATGGTCATTTAAAGGTTTTAGTCACGTAAAGGGTAACATTCTAAAACTACCTCTTCTAAAATATGTATTACAAATCTGACTTTACCAGTGAATTGGGCTTGTAATAAATGTTTAAATAGTCTAAGTATGGCATTTGTAGCTGTTACCTAGCTGGAAATAACATAACTGGCCTGAGTGGCTTTTTAAATATGCTGGAGTAAGCAGAGTAATTTCAGTAATTTTGTGTTACTCTGGTGAAATCAAATTACTGAGAATTGCATGATTACACCAGGTCACATAATTGACAGTAAGATGGGGACAAAATACTTTATGCAAGTGCACAGAAACAAAGCACGAGCTGCTGCTGTTTGTGCCCTGTTGCATTTAATGTTATTTTCTTAGTACAAAATGCATCCTCACTTCCATTTGGGATACAAGGGGGCATTTTGCACTATGAAAATAGCACTAAATACAGGATTATGCTCCTCACGTAATTCTGCACATTTTGTTGTAATTTCACATAATGATGCTATAGCAAACTGCACAAGTTACCACCATCCCAAGAGATAACATTATTATATGTAATTATGTATTATTATGGGGTTTTTATACTGTAAGGGAATGCTTAATATTACACATTTACATGTCTTACTTTTAAATACCATGCACCCTCCCTTATGGGCATTAAGCACTACTTGTGGTTGATTTACTCATTATTGAAAGGTGGCTTTGGGCCTGTCAATCAGTGTTATTTTGACAGGCAACATTTGCATTTATAATCTGCACAGTAAGACTACAGTGGTAGGACTGCAAACATGTCTGCACTGTAGTGCGTGGCACAATGGGTGATGTAGTCTACCGGTGACATTTAATTTACAGGTGCTGGGTACACATTTTATCATATACTAGGAACTTATAGGTAAGTTATATAGGCAAACTAGAACGATAGCCAATTTAGACACTTTTAGGGGTCATATCAGGTTAACTGGTGCCTGTTTAGTAGAATCCCAGTGCACAGAGTAAAGAAAACAGCATCATCAGTGCAAAGAAATGGGGATGATCATAAAAAAGAAGCCTTTTCCTACATGCCTACACTAATATCCTCAGCTGGAGTTGCAAGACCTGCTTTCAGGGTGCTACAGTGCAGCAACGTCTGGTGGTCTTGTGGTCTTCAGTGCCAACTACCTGTATCCACCACACGTCTCTTTCTTGGGACAGAATCTGTGACAGGAAATTCAGACATCTCTACTCAGCACCAGATGGAAAAGGACCACCATCTCCCGTTAAGTAGCAATGAGATAGCTGGACAGTGCAGATTTCTATTTGGAGCAGGCTACCTTCACTGTAGCCAAGCCGTGTATCACAGTAAAGGGTTCTAGGTCTTTTGTGATTTACCACTTTAACACATTTGAAGGAGTGTTAAATACAAACCTTTTTAAAGTGATATGGGATAACCAATCTGACTCAGTGATCCTTCTAAATAGCTTCTGTTCAACAGAGTCCAAGATGGAGATTGACTACATGGAACATACATTTAGTACGGTTTGTACTCAATAGCTAAAGGTAGTAACATACATGTCAGTGTTTTGGGCTCAATCTACTAGTTTTACCCCGGTACTGTATTTCTAAGAAGGCCATGGTGAAATTTAAATTACAACAGTATTATAAATGTAATTTTGGGAAATTAGTATTATGCTTGTTACCAAATTGCAGCACATTGAGTAAGTGTGTCACACTAGTAGCAACATTATAGCATGTAAACAATCAAACAATGAGAATGACAAGAAAGCAAGAGGCTGTTGCTTGCGGCACTCGTGGTTTTGGCGCTATTTCTAGCATGAAGTGCATCCTCACATCCAAACTAGAAACAAGGAGACATTTCATACTAAAATATAGAACCAGCATTTGAATAGACAGACACCTAAGATCGAGATTAATACAATTGATGCCACCGTGGCGGCCTGGCAGGTGATTGGTCAGCGAACACATAAACTACCTCTGTATGCTCCGGCTTTGCCACTTGCTGGGCATGTGGCGCTATCTGTTGCTCAGGAACATGGACCTATCACTGCTTTGAAAGAGGCAAGAATAACACATTTGGGTGACTTGTATCTGGGAGGGAAGTACATTACAGTCGAGGAATTATAATAAATATGCAACCCCACACTGTTATTCCAATACACCTGCTACAGATTGAAGCGGGCAATAAAGGCCTATTACACTTTTTTCCCTGAGGTGGAATGCTTTGGTGGACTCCCCGATCACCGACAAAGAGTGGGAGCAGATCTGCATGTTGACTGGTCGCTTGACTTCGGATAGTAATTTGAGGATCATCCATTTTAAATTTCTACCCCAAGTTTATTTTACTCCCAGTAAATTACATAAGATTAAACTAGTCAATTTGTTGCGGAACCTAGAACTAATTGCAATACAATTTATGTGAGTGGATTGTTATTGAAATTTGGCCGTAGAAAACTATGGTGAAAAGTCTACCCCTCTATCATGACTCGTTAATCCAATATGGCGGATTTTTCAAAATGGATGCCCATTTTTTGAGATATAGGGTATAACTGTTTATATGCCCATGTGTGGTATCATTTTATATGTTTTTAGAGACAGGAAAAATTGTTTCTGATGACTATAACATCAAATTGGGATTAATACAATAAACAACGATAATTATATGTTAATTCTTGGTTAGTCCATTTTTTGAACTAATTTGACTAGACTAGTTAGGATTGAGGGCTACGAGCAACTGCAAGAGGTGTGGTCAAGAAGGGGCTGACTTTCTACATCCCGCATGGAAGTGTGAGTTGGTGCTGCACTATTGGGAAAAGGTAATCACTCTTCTACACACAATGACAGGGCATGATATTCAATGCACGCCACTGACATGTCTTCTTGGATATGTCCCTCATATAAAGGTGACTATGGGTGGATTTGTTAAGGTGGCCGTGCTGTTGGCTAAGAGACGAGTTTTATTTACATGGGATAGTCAGCTGAGCCCAAAAGTGGATTTGTGGATCAAGGACATGGTATATTGTCGGGAACAGCTAGAGCTACATGCTGAGGTGCTACCAACCACCTCTAGACCCACCGATATCTGGGCCCCGCTGAGGGAATGTTTAATGGCTCAGAGCAAGATAGATATTGAGTGATCTGCCATTGTAATGGGTGTTTTTCTTATTTAGTAATCCGGATTACCCGAACTACATACATAAGTGGTAAACACAGGATAAATCGTGTACATGCATGTCAGACAATGATCACTAGAAGGTACCTATTAGTGGTTATTAGTTATTTATATTAATTGTAATGATTGCTTTTCAGTGGAGTGGAGAAGTGTGGCTCAATGGTTAGAGCGGCAGACCCTGATGCAGAAGTCTAGCCCGGGACCAGGGTTCAATTCCTGGCCTCGGCGGGTCTTGAGCTCAAAAATTCCACGGACCTGATAATTCTTGCCTCGGTGTCTATTCCAATCATGGAGTCCCACTCTGCAACTCTGGGCAATAGCTTGCTTAATCTCCACAACGGCCCCCACAACGCTAAGGATGCTTGGCCTCCACTTTGGGGGTGCCCAGGAGTGGACACCTCACAGGGAAAGCCAGGATGGGTTCCACAGCGGTATTCGTACAAGCGCCTTGAGACCCTTGCGGGTGAGTAGTGCGCTATACAAGTATCAATTTACATTACATTACATTTACATTATGATGTAGAATGTAAAGACTACAAATGCAATGTGTATTTGGACTATATGCACCTATCCTCAATAAAACCAACAGCCAGATTTGCATTTTGCATAATTATGCATAATGTTACTGAAATTTCACATAATTATGCACAATTTGCACATCTCTATTGTCATAAACAAAACAAAAATTACATTGGGTAAAGCCTGGACGGCTAAACTATTAGAATTTGAATATTTCAGGTGATCCATGCTGACTCAAATTTAAAAAAGGATCAAAGGATCAAGAAAAAAATCTTTATTGAACTAAAAGGAGGCCACATGTTGAGGCAATACAAAAAGCCAAAATGGGGGTGAGAGACATCTCTTTGTTAGATGGTGGTGTTAAGAAGGACATTCAGAGATGTGAAAGCATAAAAAGTGAACAAAGCATAAAAAAAGATGCCCTGATTACGAGGTGGTCATTTTATTCCAACTGGTGTCAAAACCCCTATTTACGCACCGGTTGGAATTACGGGTAGGTAGCTATTTAACGCATCTGAAAACCAGTGGATGTGTTAAATACCTCAACCTTTGTGTACATTTCTGCAGGTCAAACTTTCTGATTTTTATCAGGAGAAAACCATGCAGTATTACCTTATCATGTGGATTCTGGAGCGTTATACATCAAAGTTTGCATGTTATTCCCACCAACTCATAATAGGTGTTATTTATCGCATTCAATAATTAACAAACTCCATGGTTATCAAGTGCGATATGTAGGGGTCCCTATTTTTCAAAACTATCAAGTGCGATAAATATAATCTAAACTCATATTCAGGCCCCACGTAGTTTAGAATAGAAATAGGTTAGGAAAACAGTGGCACCCTATATTTTTAGCAGTGTGTGGCTAAAGAGAAACAACGAGCATCCAAACTCGTAGTCGTCAGATTCTGGTGAATACTTCTCACTTCTATTTGCAATAGCAATGGATATTGAGCAAAGACTCCCTATGAATATATTCTGTCCTAATTGAAATCACACCGTAACTTGAGGAACGCATGACGGAGGCAAGGGAGTTCAAACTGAATTTCTTGAGGTTCCTCCCCTTCTTCACTCAAAAAGAAAAAAAATGAATTGTGCGTGTGTGGTTTCTGTGAAATAAAGGGCACACACAGGCAGCGAAGAGGTGAGTGTGGAAGCTGTGGGGGCAAGGGATAGGAATACCGGTATGGTAAGTATTAAAACATGAACGAAGGGACAATGATATTTTCCGAATGCTAACCCTTCTGGTTCCTAAAATGATTTTAAAACATATTGGTCCAGTAGTATCTAAAGTTTTACCCATTCTGTGTCTATGGAAAAGTGTGTTTGTACATATAACCCATTTACACCAACATCAAACTTTTCCAAATTGTAATATACATTGAAGGGATTTTTCATGAAACGTTGCAAACATAGCTACAAGACCTAAAATTCACACAGAGTACCACTGATAAGCTTTCCAGCTGAATGACTTCCTCAACCAGATTACAATTACATTGACATTCCGACACAATACTAATGAAGCTACATTTAAAATACCTCATATTATGACCTCTCCTGTCTGTTACTTAAATCAAAAACTACAACAAAGAAAGAGCACTCACGGCTGTATGTTTTGATGAAATACTGGGTTTAACATTGCACACTCACTAATTGCCAATACCAAGGGGAGTGATAGTTTCTCGTGCAGAATTCCCTTTCAAATATGAGTTTATGGAATGTGGAATAACCATGAAAAGCAGTGTTTGTGAACCAATTTACAAAGATTTAGCCTGACAATAAATGAAGAAATTATAATTTGAGGATTGCAATGGCATCTGTAATGTGCCACTTAGGGGCAGATTCTGATCTCGGTTGGAAAGCACTCCGACCGAGCCGGATCCAGGGTGTTTTCCGACCGATCCGGACTCCTGCAGTCCGACCGAGCGAGTACGATGCAGCCGTATGCTGTCGGCCTCGTTTCGGTCGGACTCCCATTGAAGTCAGTGGGAGCCGGTCGTACAACGCGTACATAGGCTCCCATTGACTGAATGGGTACGTTCCGGACAAGTCAATCAATCAATCAATAAAGCATTTATAAAGCGCGCTACATACCCGTGAGGGTCTCTAGGCGCTGGGGGGGGGGGGGAGGGGGCTGCTACTGATCGAAGAGCCAGGTCTTGAGAAGTCTTCTGAAGGCCAGCAGGTCCTGGGTCTGTCGTAAGCTGGTAAGGAGATTGTTCCAGGTTTTGGCGGCGAGGATCTGCCGCCGGCGGTTGTTTTTCGGATACGAGGGACTGTGGCGAGGGCGAGGGTGGCGAGTGGAGGTTGCGGGTGGGGGTGTGGAAGCTGAGTCGGTTGTTGAGGTATGATGGTCCGGTGTTGTGTAACGCCCTGTATGCGTGGATGAGGAGCTTGAAGGTGATCCTCTTTTTGACTGGGAGCCAGTGCAGGCCTCTCAGATGGGGTGTGATGTGGCTGCGTCGGGGGACGTCGAGGATCAGTCGTGCCGAGGCGTTCTGGATTCGTTGTAGTCGTCTCAGGAGCTTGGATGTTGTTCCTGAGTAGAGGGCGTTTCCGTAGTCGAGTCTGTTGGTGATGAGGGCCTGGGTGACTCTTTTCCTTGTGTCGGGAGGGATCCACTTGAAGATCCTGCGGAGCATTCAGAGGGTGTTGAAGCAGGGCGCAGAAACGGCATTGACTTGCCTGGTCATGGAGAGGGAGGAGTCGAGGATGAAACCCAGGTTGCGTGCATGGTCGGTGGGTTCCGGGGGAGTGCCTAGCGATGTGGGCCACCAGGAGTCGTCCCAGGCTGAAGGGGTGGGTCCGAGGATGAGGACCTCCATTTTGTCTGAATTCAGCTTCAGTCTGCTGTCCTTCATCCAGTCTGCGACGGCCTTCATTCCTCTGTGGAGGTTGGCTTGGGGGTCTTCGGTGAGGGATATGATCAGCTGGGTGTCGTCGGCGTAGGAGATGATGTTGAGGTTATGTTGTCGTGTGACGTGGGCGAGTGGAGCCTTGTGGATATTGAACAGCGTCGGGCTGAGGGAGGATCCCTGTGGGACGCCGCAGATGATCTCGGTGGTTCTTGAGTGGAAGGGTGGGAGGAGGACGCTCTGGGTTCTGCCAGAGAGGAAAGATGTGGTCCAGGCCAGGGTATTCTCTTGAATTCTGGCGTCATGGAGGCGTGCTGATAGGGTGCGGTGGCAGACCGTGTCCAAGGCAGTTGATAGGTCCAGGAGGATGAGGGTGGCTGTTTCTCCTTTGTCCATCAAGATCCTGATGTCGTCGGTGGCGGCGATGAGGGCAGTCTCGGTGCTGTGGTTGCTGCGGAAGCCTGATTGGGATGGGTCCAGGACGTTGTTGTCTTCAAGGTAGCGGGTTAGCTGTTTGTTGACAATTTTCTCTGTCACTTTCGCCGGGGACGGCAACAGGGAGATGGGCCGGAAGGTATTGAGGTCCTTGGGGTCCGCCTTGGGCTGCTTCAGGAGGGCATTGATCTCGGCGTGCTTCCGGCTTTCTGGGAAGGTTGCTGTCTCGAAGGAGCTGTTGATAGTTTTCCGGCGGTGGGGTGCGATGATTGTGCTGGCTTTGTTGAAGACGTGGTGAAGGCAGGGGTCAGATGGGGATCCGGAGTGGATGGAGTTCATGGTTTTGATGGTGTCTTCATCGTTGACGTGAGACCAGGCGGTAGGCGGCAAGTGCGGGTGGTGGTCGCAGGGGTGGTGGAGTTGGTGGTGGGTGAGGGGGTGTCGAAGTTGAAGCTGTTGTGGATGTCGATGATCTTGCGGTGGAAGAAGGTGGCCAGGAAGTCGCACAGGTCTTGTGATGGAGGGATGTTGTTGGTGTTAGAGCTGGGGTTGGAGAGTTCTTTCACGATGCTGAAGAGTTCTTTGGTGTTGTGTGCATTGTTGTCTAGTCGGTCCTTGAAGGCTGTCCTCTTGGCGGTCCTGATGAGTTGGTGGTGTTTGCGGGTGGCGTTTTTGTGGGCTGTTTGGCTGTCTGGGGTTCGGTCGCGGAGCCATTTCTTTTCTAGCTTCCGACAGGTGTGCTTGGAGGTCCGGAGGTCTTCGGTGAACCAGGTGGCTTTCATGTTGGTGTGGTTAGTTGTGGAGGTCTTGAGAGGGGCGAGGGTGTTGGCGCAGTGGTTGATTCATTGTTTGAGGTTGGTTGTGGTGGTGTCCGGGTCGGTGGGGTCGGCGGGTGGTCTCAGGGCGAGGGTGGTAGTCAGTTGGTCCTTGGTGACATTACCCCAGCAGCGGCGTGGTAGCTGTTGGGTGCGGTGGTGTGTGATGGGTTTCCTAAAGGTGAAGTGGACGCATCTGTGGTCGTTCCAGTGGGGTTCGGTGGTATGGTTGAAGGAGACGTGGGGGCTTGTGGAGAAGATGGGATCCAGTGTGTGTCCAGCGGCGCGGGTGGTTGTCGTTACGAGTTGTTTGAGTCCGAGGTTGGTGAGGTAGTCGATCAGGGCGGTGGAGTTGGTGCCGTTGTTGTTCTCGAGGTGGAAGTTCAGGTCCCCGAGGAGGATGTAGTCTGTGGAGGCGAGGGCGTGGGTGCTGATGAGGTCGGCGATGGTGGGGCGTGGGGTCCAGGGGTTCTGGCGCTGGGCGTGGTCCAGGCATGGACGGGCGCAGACGGGCTTCCGCGCGGCGCCCTCTATAAGAGGCGAAGTAGGAGGGAGGAGCAGCTGGGAGGCGGTAGCGGGGTGGCCAATGGGCAACTGGCATGGGGCACAGAAGGCAAAAGGGGGCGGGCTGCAGTGGAGCAGCGGCGGGAAGTGGGGAGTGGGGGGGCACAGAGGGCGAGGGCGCAGAACGGGCGGCAACAGAGGGGCACAGAACGGGTGGCAAACAGAGGGCGGCAACCAGAGGGGCAACCAACAATCAGGACAGCAGACAGAGCAACAACAGCAAAAACAAAGCAACCAGCAGAGGCAGGTATCAGGGCACACCAGCGGCGGCGAACCCTTGGCAGCAGCAGCAGGGGCTGTCACAGGCAACCAGGGGGTGCCATGCGGCGTGGGGAGTGATCAGAGGTCAGGTCACCCCCTACAGTGTGTACACATCGGTGCCATCCGCACCGTACATACCTGTGTTGGGGAGACTCATGGGTCTCCCCCTGTGTCCGAGCCGTAAGGCTGCGGGTAACAGGGGGCCGATGCGGACACCCAAAGTCCAGCTCCGGGAGCTATTGTGAGCCGGAAGCTCCGATCCGGCTGTCCGAAACGCACATTGTACTGGCTCGGTCGGAATTTGCCTCCATTGTGCGCCACGGTTAGCTTACAGCCGAGACGTACTGAGCGGTTCGGACCTGGAAACAATTCGCCTGGAGATTAAGCATGGGCGGAAAATCCGTTACGCTCGCGGATTTTGCAAATTTTCGGTAAATTCGCGATCCGCGAACTCCCGCGAATTTACCGCGAATTCGCAAATCCGCGAGCGGCGGATTCCGGGGGCAAAAGTTCAAGCCTTGCTGGCCTGTTGTAACTCGAGCACCTGCTTTATTTTATCTATTAGAGCTTCCTGTTGAAGCTAATTTAGTAACTATTTTAGGATGGCGCTGGCAGCTTGCCGGCGCCATCGTAAAATAGTTACAACAGGCCAGGAAGGTGTGCCTTCTTCCCAAATCTACTGTCGAAAATCAGCTGTGATGCTGGATAGAGAGACCTTTGCATCCTTGACTTTCACAAGCGCAATCCTCATGCTGTTCCTGTGGCCAGGAGCTTCTGTATCTTCATCTGCTGCTCTGATCGGTCTCTGACCTTTTATACACACAAGAGGCATGTGAACTCGCATGGAAGCCCCGTCCGTTTGGCCCCGCCCACACACTCGCGGTGTGCACCGTCTTCCCGCCATTTACCCACTATGATGGACAGCTCACTCAAGGGACCCCTGCGCCCTTCGGCGCGATTGCATAGTAACACACACCTGGTCGCTGTAGACAACTCTCTGGCACTTTAGGCAGCTGTAGTGTAGTAAAAGCACTATACATCTACCCAACGAGGTAGCACTTACTGATTATCCAGTACAAAGTACTCCAGTTGAGTAGAGGTATGGCACAAAACGGTGGCGTCTTCTTGAATAAATATGAAGGGCAGGGTTCATTCTGGCACGATGGTCCTGGCACAAAAATTAAACCTCAACCGGAGGCACTTACAGATATCAATTAAGCATGTGCCCTAGTTGAAGCTTAAATTCAGTGACTCATTCATCAGCCCAAAAACAATCGTGAGCGTTGTCAAAGCTGGGCAGATGTGCCTTCTTCCCAAATATACCATCGAAAATCAGCTGTGATGCTGGACAGAGGCCTTTGCATCCTTGACTTTCACGAGCGCAATCCTCGTGCTGTTCCTGTGCCCAGGAGCTTCTGTATCTTCATCTGCTGCTCTGATCGGTCTCTGTCCTTTTATACACACAAGAGGCATGTGCACTCGCATGGGAGCCCCGCCCCAAATCCGCGGATCCGCAAAATCCGCCGATTTTGCGGATCCACGATCCGTAAATCCGCAAATCCGCGAATCGTGGATCCGCAAAATCCGCCCATGCTTACTGGAGATTTCGCGCTTGTTCGCATCGTACGTCGTCGTTGGGACCCATGTACGAACCGGACGGAAATTCAGCCTATGAATCCAACCCGCTAATCCCGAACCCGTTTCGGAGCCCTTCCGACCGAGATCGGAATTGGCCCCCTTAGTAGAAAACCCGAAATACCCAGATTATATTAGAATTATTACAAGGTCCTCCCTGAACCGGAAACAAGCATCCTGGGACCGGTTTTGGGGTAACACCACTCATAAGCCAGGCTAGCTTGAATCCAGTGTCATGGAGAGCGAGGGACCCAAGTATGGGCATACCTGTCCCACTCGGGTGACAAATGCAAAAAGAACAATTGATGGACAGATTGCAGAACAATGTCATACAATCACCCCAGTATAGAGAAATACGCCTAAATCCATAGTTTTTTCTCTCCCCATGCCATTCCAGTTTGAACCCAGCCATATGCAAATTAGTCTTGACCCTACTCCCAATGGGAAAGTCCAGCCTGAACTGCCAGGCCAGGTCCTCCATGGACTGGAAACAAAAATCCTAGGTCCGGTTTTGGGGTTTCCCCCTGCATCAGCCAGGATAGCTTGACTCCAGAGGCATGGAGAGCACAGGACCCACATCTGGGCCTACCCATCCCACTCGGGGTGACAAATGCAAAAAGAACAATTGATGGACACAATGCAGAACACTGTAATACATTCTCCCCAGTACAGAGATCTGAGCCTAAATCCATTGTTTTTTTGCTCCCCATGCCATTCCAGCCAGATCTGATATGGGTGATGCCCTGAAACTGGTCCCAGGATACCTGTTTCATGTCCAGGGAGGACCTGGTTTGGCAGTTTGGTCTGAACTGTTCCCATGAGGCACATTGGCAAGACTGATTTGCAAATGACTGGGTCTAAACAGGGGTGGCATGGTGAGCAAAATAACAATGGATTTAAGCCAGATGTATTGACTTGGGGTGAATGTTCGATTTGCTCTGCATTCCCTCCATCATCTGTGTGTCTTTTTCTTTCTCACCCTAAGTGTGCCGGGAATGCCCAGACATGGGTCCCAGGCTTGCTGTGCTACTGAATTCAAGCTAGCCTGGCTGATGAGGGGTGATGCCCCAAAACTGGTCCCAGGATGCTTGTTTCTGTTCTAGGGAGGAGTGGCTTATCGGTTCAGTCTGGACTGCTCCCACGAGGCACAGGGTCAAGACTGATTTACATATGACTGGGTCTAAGCTGGTGTAGCCAGTGGGCAAAAGAACGCTGGATATAGCCCGAACTATTGACTGAGGGTGAATGTTTAATTTACTCTGCATTCCGTCCATCATCTATGTGTCTTTTGCTTTCTTGCCCTAAGTATGCCAGGTATGCTGAGACGTGGGTCCCAGGCTTGCTGTGACACTGGATTCAAGCTATCCTGGCTGGTGAGGGGTAATGGCCGAAACCAGTCCCTGAATGCTTGTTTCTGATCCGGAGAGGACCTGGCTTGGCAATTTCGTCTGGACTGTTCACATGAGCCACAGTGTCAAGACTGATTTGCATATGGCTGGGTCTAAACTGGGGTGGCATGATGAGCAAAAGAACTATGTATTTAACCCAGATCTATTGACTGGGGGTGAATGTTTGATTTGCTCTTCGTTCCATCCATCTTCTGTGTGTCTTTTGCGTTCTCACACAAAGTGCGCCGGGTATGCCCAGACACCGGTTCCAGGCTCGCTGTGACACTGGATTCAAACTAGCCTAGATGTTGTGGGGTGTTGCCCAGAAACCGGTTCCAGGATGCTTTTTTCTAGCCCAGGGAGGACCTGGCTTGTCAGTTTGGTCTGGACTGTTCCATGAAGCACAGGGTCAAGATTGATTTGTATATGGCTGGGTCTAAACTGGGGTGGCACAGTGAGCAACAGTATGATGGATTTAACCGTGATCTATTGACTCAGGGTGAATGTTTGATTTGTTCTGCATTCCGTCCATCATCTGTGTGTCTTTTGCTTTCTTGCCCTCAGTGTCCCGGGTATGCCTAGACGTGGGTCTCTGGCACGCTAAGCCACTGGATTCAAGCTATTCTGGCTGATATGGGGTGATGCCCTGAAACCGTTAACAGGATTTTTGTTTCTGGTCCAGGGAGGACCTTGCTTGGCAGTTTGGTCTGGACTGTTCCCATGAGACACAGGGTCAAGACTGATTTGCATACGGCTGGGTCTAAACTGGGGTGGGATGGTAAGCAAAAGAACAATGGATTTAACCCAGATCTATTGACTTGCGTGAATGTTTGATTTGCTCTTCATTCCGTCCATCATCTATGTCTCTTTTGTTTTCTTGTCCTAAGTGTGCCGTGTATGCCTAGACATGGGTCCTTGGCTCGCTGTGCCAATAGATTCAAGCTAGCCTGGCTGATGAAGGGTGATGCCCCGAAACTGGTCCCAGGATGCTTGTTTTCAGTCCAGGGAGAACATGGCTTGGCAGTTCGGTCTGGACTGTTCCCATGAGGTGCAGGGTCGAGATTGATTTGCATATGGCTGGGCCTAAACTGGGGCGGCATGTTGAGCAAAAGAACAATGGATATAACCCAGATCTTTTGACTGGGGTGAATGTTTGATTTGCTCTGCATTCCGTCCAAAATCTTTGTGTCTTTTGCATTCTCGCCAAAAGTGCGCTGGGTATGCCCATACGTGGGTCCCGGGCTCGCTGTGCCACTCGATTCAATGAAACAGTCTTAGGATGATTGTTTCTGGTCCAGGGAGGACCTGGCTTGGCAGTTCAGTCTGAACTGTTCCCATGAGGCACAGGGTCAAGACTGGTTTGCATATGGATGGGTCTAAACTGGGGTGGCATGGTGAACAAAAGAACGATGGATTGAACCCTGACCTATTGACTGGGGATGAATGTCTGATTTGTCCTGCATTCCGTCCATCATTTGTGTGTCTTTTACCTTTCCAGAAGTGGCATTTTCAGACGATAACTTAAAATCCAACTTTACCATTAAAGAGGATTTAAAATTACAATTGAAATGAGGAACATAGCATTTCCCTGTCTATTCCAAATGGGGGGTATCCTCATTAAGTGTAATAAGGTAACTCAGTGTCAGGACATGTAAAACATAAGTACTCACATCCTACTTTTTAAACACCATGTACCCTTCCCTCTGAGCCTTTAGGACCTATTTCAGACGTGATTTATAAGTATTATAAACAATGGTTTAGGTCTGGCTAAAGATTTATTTTTCTCTGTCGAAATGGCAGTTTAAAACTACACTACAAGCTGCATTAGCAGTCTTGAAACAGGTTACCCAGTGGTACTTTAGTGGGTAGCAAAATGAGTGCTGCAGCACACTAGTAAAATTGAATTTACAGACCCTGGGTACATGTAGTACCCTAAATTAAAGACTTATAAGTATATTAATTGCACCAATCACCAACGGTGTTGGGTTTAACATTACACATATAATACTTTAATTTATCCCTGAGTAAAGTCTTTCTGCATGTGCCAAAGTACCAGGGATTAACTACCGATTCCTCATTGAAACCACCTTAGCATTGTGGGTCAGATTGTTAGTCCTTTGTGGATGCCCAATCACAACTCGTTTCTAGACCGAGACATTTCTCTCTATAGCCTAACACTCCATTTGTCTATAACAACTATTTAAATTTCCCTGCTACGTGGGATAGTCTTTGAAACTACAGGAGACAGGCATTGTGTTTTCCTTCTTTCTTGAGTTTTACTTTTCAAGTGATTGTTTCAATCTGACTGGACACACATACAAATAACTTGCACAAATGTATGCATGGCGTATTTGGTGTATACAAGGGTTGATGTAATCACTTTAGCATTCTGTTTTCGGCCCCCACACTTTCATCCTTCTGAGAATGATGAGTTATCTCCCGATAACAACAATTCATCAGCCCACACAGCAAACATACCTCACTAGGACTTCAACAAATTCTCCACAAATATGCCCGTTACGCTTTGTAGCGAAGAAGTGCATATGTCGCTTTTGCATATGATATTGACCACTGTAGCAATGTTCTGCTATTATGCTCATGCATTGAAGAGGCATTTTAATGAATCTTTGGTTTTAGATGAAATGATCAGAAGTGTGAACTGCTTTTAGCTTTATTATTTCTAGTCGGTTACTTGCAATGCAATAACTTTCCAGTATATATTGTGGGCATAAATTTCAGTATGTAATGACATGGCTTAAAGATTCAGCCAAGTGAGCACATACTTTCCGCCGTGATGCAAATGACTCCCTCCCTTCAGACCATCATGTCAGAGGGCTCTGGAAAAACACACACATGACGGACGCACAGCTTGTGCAACTCTTGTTATTCTGCACTTAGAAATAGCTGTCATAAGTCTAAACCCAGATGCTCGGACTCTGAGGTTATTGCTAAGAATACTTCACAGCATAAAGAGGGATTTCCCCTGAGGAATGACACCACTGTCCAGCTTTTCTCGGTTATTCCTGTTTTCAAGAGAGGGTCTATTTTAGTTTCAAACCAGATGTTCCTAATGCCACACCCGCCTGACAGCAGTTCTGTTTAATCCTTTGCATGTGAGTCTTGCTTAACAATGTCAGACACATTTAGCTGGAAACAGCCAATTTGGAGCATCAGCATTCCCATGGCTCTCCTGTCAAATTACTGTATTTTGGGCCTGAAGTTATATTTCAGTATTTGATCCCCAACCACGTTCTCTACGTTTTAGATTTCGGAAGACAAGCATATAGCATAATATATTGCAGTAATCTCCATCGATTGACTTGGGATGACTGCCAGCTCCCTCTAGCCTAGGCCCATATCTTTATACCTGGACGTTTCTGCTTCTGTGATCACTTGGAGAGGACGGATTCCCTTTCCTCGTGCTGCTGAGATATGGTGTTTTCATCCATTTAACTTCTATCCAAAGTCGATGCTGTAAAATGCTGCATGCCCCTGCTTTTCAAAAACTCAACCATCAGCATTTATGAATGCTGCGCATTGCCTCCTGTCTCTCCTGCTTCAATTTCCAATGCATTGCATTTTTTTGTTGATATATGGTTCAAGTACTTGTTTGAAAAAAAACACAACATAAAATGCAAATGAAGATTTGGGAAATTAAATAATAATAATAGTTTCCTTTTCTGATTAAACATGTTTGGGCTAGGGTGGAGCCCTGTTCACCGTGTGCACACGAAGAACGTGTAAGATTTTCAAGTAGTATTATAGATTTTGCACACAACATTTAGTACCAACTTCTCTCAAATAAAATAATACGCCAGGATCTTGAATACCTTTGAGTACAGCAACGCACCATATCATAGCATCCAGTTACGTAGCTCAGGGCTAGATGTATCAAAGGGTTTTTCTATGGGAAAACGTGCTCGTATATATAGTCCTTAGTGAGCTGAACTTTCTCTCAGTAAGCAAAGTTTACAGTTATAATCCCAGCATGGCTGATTCATTCTATCATCCTGAGGACACAATGATCACTGTTAAGATGGGTAATAATAACTCCTATCATACCCATAGACAGTCAATTTGTGCTGTGTATACACAGCCAACAACAAGGGCCTTCCCTATAGTACTATGGGATGTGTATCCCTAGATCAATTGTTTCACTTTTACTGTTAAACAAACCCAGGGTCAACTTCACCCTTCAAGCCTGCTGCGCTGCTAACTGTCGCCTAGCTTTATTGCCGTGTATGTAAAATCATGTGTGTGTGTGTGTACATCCCCCAGTCGGTGCCAACTGCTTCCTCCACCCTCCTACTGTGAAAAAAGGGGGGGGTTGACAGAGCCTCACGGGAGCAACAACCAAGGGGGGATTTTACAGACTGGTACTCGCCTGTGTCCCCACTTATCATCATCAGCGTCTGTCAACCCAAACAGAAAGGGATAAACGGTGTGCAAAGAACTCAAAAACCATATATGTGACAAAGTTTACAAGGTTTAGAATGACCCTTATGAAATTAAAAAGAGCTGCGCTAAACTGGCAACTGTATCCTTATTCTTTGCTGTTCGCTCGCTCTAATAAAAACCAAAAACCGACATGTTTCATCACCATTCCTACTTTACCGGTGATTTCTTCAGGGTTTTGTTCGGGTCAGCGTGTGATTTGCACCTCTGGATTCTCCGTGTATTGTACCTGTGTAGAACGGGAGAACAAACACAAACACACACACAATGTACTCGCTGTGTCACTCTATCTCCACTGTCATTCTGGTAAAAAGTTAAAAGTAAATCAACTTGAAAGCTGATTATTTCACTCGTACGTCTTGATGACTGTCTTTATACTTTACCATGTGGCCTCTCTTTTCCAGCCTACCGGCCCCCGTAGGAGAATCTGTGTTTAGGGAGTCCCCCTAAAACATTAGCGGGTCCCGTATACCGCCAGGAGGTCGGTATCTGTAGAAGAGAACGCACAACAGTGACCTCTGTGCAAATCATATTCATATAGTTTGCCCTAGGTACTGGCAGTGTTGTCACTTCTTAAATCGGTACTTCGCAGTCTCTGATTATTAGCGAAGTACTTCGTGTTTCTGCTCTCACGTTTACCTTCACGAGCCCATGCCCCCATTGCTGCTATAGTTAGGTGTGGCCATACTTCGATTCAGCGGGTTCTGTGATGCGCCTAGTTAACGTGCGGCCATCAATACAGGTTGTGTATCAGTATGCTACCTTGGTTCTCCCCAGCAACGGTTGGACCTCCCGCCCTCATTTTCTCCTTACCGGTGATTTTCCGTGGTATGGCTTCCGCTCACCCTTCATGTGTTTGGATGTTGTCGTGGGCTGGGCTAAATGTCACGGTTGCGGTCATGTGATCGCTCCGCGACGTGTATGTAAAGCGTAACCCAATTTGCTATAAGTGGGGCCGCCATCTTAGAGTGGATAATATATTGTTCATATCCAGTCTACCCCATACTCTCTGCCAATCCCAATGTATCGACCCGGGGTAACTACAACTGTCCTAATGATCCGCTATTTGGACCCCACATATGGACGATGTCCCTTAGTCAAATTTAGTAGTCTATAGTCACGTTGTATCATCAATGGACTCGGCACATTGAGAGTCATGCTGTTCAATTGTTAATATGTCAGGTGATGTTCATAGGGCTCCTCGTTATTGTTACAGCGGATGGATTTAATGCCTCGTGGCACATGTAATGTGCTAACATCGTGGCATACCCACCTACAACCATCTGCTCTGGCCCATAGATTGTCAGTTAATGTGCCAGAATCTGTACTATGACAAAAAGAGTGAGCAGTCAGATTAAACACCTCTACAATGACGCCAGACGGTTCCATTCAATAATTTCATTGAGGCCTCTCTGATCTGTTCCCTCTACACAGGCCATGATCACGAGTATAGGTGGTACTTATCGCTCATGATAAATAGCAATAACTCAGAGTACATTATTTATTGAATGAGATAAATACCACCTATTATCAGCTGTTGGGGAATAACATGTCGATTCTGGTCTTCAAAGCACCAAAATCCACATGAAACGGTATAGGAAAGTGCTTCTCTTTGCACGGTTACCCCCCTTTTTGCCTAATGTTGATGCTCTTTGCCTAAGTGTGCCCTGGGTTCTTGTTCACCAGCTACCCAGGGCCAAAGTTCTTTCCCTAAAACGTTACCTTTGTAACCCCAATTGGCACCTCTCTGGTCACAGTAAGTCCCTTGTAAAAGGTACAATGAGTACCAAGGGCACTGTGACCAGGGAAGGCATCAAAGGACTGCAGCGCCTATTGTGCCACCCTTAGAGGCCCTGTACCTTAACACACACAGACTGCCCTTGCAGGCTGCATGTTTTGATGCAGAGAAAAGTGAAGAGTCAACATGGCAGACATACCTGTGTGCCATGCCCACAATCCACTGCCTATGATATAGGTAAGACAACCTTGCAGCTGGGTGCACGATACCATTGGTGAAGGTACAGGTGCATAAGCCCTGTACCGCTACAGTGTCTAAATCCATTCTTAGACATTGTAAGTGCAGTAAAGCCATAACGTGTATATGGTATGGGAATTTGTCATTGTGAACTGCACAGCACCATAATGGCTTTACTGAATTCTGAGAAGTTTGGTATCAAACTTCTCAGCACATTAAACCCACACTGGTTCCATTGTGGGATTTAATGCCAAATGCACTCAGAGGGCATCTTAGAGATGCCCCCTGAAAAATGATCTAACTCTAGTGTCCTGGCTGACTGGCTGCTCATCAGCTAACTCCCCAGACATGTTTCTGGACCCCTGGGTCGAGAGCCTCACACTCTCGGGTCCTGAAATAAAGCACATCCTGGGTAGAGGTGCCAAGCCTTCTTCCCCAGGATGGACCAGGTCCATGAAGGAGAAGCTTCAAAGGCTTGCAGCCTTCATGAGCTGACCCAGCAATTTGCTGCTCCCAGCAACTGGCCCCCACCAGTTCTAATTCAGTAATTATTAGATGTGTTAAACACCTAACAACTCATAATTTCAACCTGTGCATAGCACAAGATGGAAGTTAATGAGAAACTCGTAATCATGCCCTTGTCTTATTACATGGTGATACAAAGATGTTGATCTATAGATCACATATAAAGTCACAAAGGCTCTCATTACAAGTTTTCTTGTTATTCAGATGGGGACAATGATACATGTTACCTTTCCCATTGGAATGACAAGCTCTGCCAGAACACTGATGTTTGATATATTTCACACAAACATTTAGGTTGTGAAATGCAGTCAAACTCTCAGGGTGCAACTCTGGGGAGAAGTGTAGAATGACTGAGGGAATTTACTGTAGTATTCCCAACTTCTCTGCAATCTCTCGTTTGTGAGAGTATTTTAAGGTACACCTTGTAATCCCTAGTGTCCCTCTTGCCCGGAGTCACTAATCCCCCCACTGTCTGTCAATCTAGGCTGGAAACTTCTCTGAAAAATTAGGCACATATAATGACGCCCACAGAAACAAGCAGAGCAGTCTAACTGAGACATACATGCTGTGTACCAAATCTAATAAGGAAAAGGTAGTTAAGTGGTTATTGAAGAATAGTCTTCAAAACCTAAATGCGTTTACCATCGGAAATTGAATTGTATGCAACACTAAATACTTCACTTAGAGGTTGGCGGATGGGCAGGTGGGACACCATTACAGTGGTGAGAAGGCACTACTGCCTCCACCCCATCACCAAACCCTTAAATTACTTATAATTCTATTTCAGACTGGATGAAAGTGCTTCTGTCACCATGGTGGGAGCATTTTTCATGAAAACATGCAATGGCAACCACGGTGCCATGCAATGATGGCATTGTGGATCACCTGACATTGTTTCACTTTTTTCAAAGGAAACCCCCCCAATATTCAATAAATGTACCTGACTTGCTTGGAGCTTTCTCCCAATGCGTGGAGTCCTTGCCAGTGTTTTTGCTTCCACCTATTACCATGTGCATAGTTAAACCAGGCATGGAAAAAATAAGTAGATATGTAATTGGCTGACTCACTATATGAAGGGCAGGCGTCCTGTTACCCTGTTAGTTGCCAAAGGCCGGCAACTGGCCTTACATAAGGGAGCTTACAACCGCAGAATTGATGGTAGTAGCACAATGTCCCCAACCACTGCAAGTGGAATCAAGGTGGGCTTCAGGTGGCCACCTGTGTTGCTCCTGGCTTGACAGGAGGCACAGGAGTTACAAAACTCCTTCACCTTCTGGGACATACCTGGCCAGCTGGCCAGTAGAAGTGGTTCACCAACCTACTCCATGCTTCGGTCTGGCCAAGTTGCCCAGCTAGGAGGATGTCATGGGCCAAGGTGAGGAGAAACTCTCTAAACTTCAGAGGTACTACTACTCTCCTAGTGGCACCATATTTGGAGTCACTGGCCTCAGTGTCAATGAGTTCCTCCTCCCAATACTGGCTTCCCAGTCTTGCCTTTTCTCTTGGATGGTTGGGTCATACTTTCAGGCTCCAACACTTCTTTTTCACCCTGGGTTCTACACTGTGCTCTTGATTTTAAACATGTCCACTCAGGTATACCCAGCATGGCTAAATGAGTTTTTCTTCCAAATCATTGCCAAGCAGACACTGTACATGAGATACTGAAGATACCACCACCCTTTTGTGGCCATTAAACCCTCCCCACTCTAAGGACACCAACTCCATTGGATGAAGTGTAGCCTGATTATCAGCTTTGAGGACTATATAGGTATCTCCAGGCAAGTACTGGTTTGAGGGTACCAGTTACTCAGTCACCATGGTGACACTGGCACCTGTATCTCTCAGAGCTTCAACTCTAACTCCATGAATGTGTGGCTGTTGTCTGTATTTCTCCATATTAAAGGGCTAGACAGCCAGGGTAGCTACATCCATCTGGGACTAGAGTTTCCTTAGTGAGCTCCTTGACATAGCAAGGCCCCACATGTAATCCAATGTGGAGATTTTCTATTGCATTTACTGCAGGTGGACTAGAGGCATTCTTTTGTTTTTACATCTAAGGTCTCCACTTCAGTGTCCAAGAACCTGACAGTCATGACACCATATCATTTTGGGATCCCAGTTCTTACCCTGGTATCCACCCTCAGTCTGTAAAGAGTTTTGGGCCAACCCTCCTAAACAGGTTTTCGGGTTATTTTGGAGGACTCTTTTTTTTATCTTTCTGGTCACCATCTTTCCCTCAAGGGGTCTTGTTAGCCTCTTTCTTTGGTCACTCCCAGTGGTAGATTTGATCACCCTTGTTTTGACCCAGTGGTCTGCCTTCTTCCCAACTCTTGAGGAGAATGTGGATCTAGGTCTACAAGGAACTGATGTAACTTCTCTTGATAACAGTTACTCAACAGACGATATTTCATGATTAAGTTGTAAAGCCCATCATAGTCATGCGCATTGTTACCTTTCAACCAGCCAACTAGGCCCCCATTAGGATGGCGGGCGTACTATGCACGCTCGCCATCCTCACGACCGCCCGCCATAAGGGCGGGGGTCCCGTGGGGGCTATTAAGATGCGCCGCCACAGTGGCTGCTGAATGCACCGCCTGCCACAATAGTAAAAATACATGTTGTGCATTTCAAAGCACCACGTGACAGGCACCGCACGGTGCCTGCCACGTTGTTCTTTGAAATGTTCTTTGAAATGTTCTTTGAAATGCTAGGGGGAACCATAGGTACCCCCCATGTGCACCCCCCCGGAGACCCTGGGGGCCCGCAACGGGCCTCAAAAGCAGACTCCGCATGCCTTTCCATGGCGGCAATGCCGCCACGGAAAGGCATTGGAAAAAGCCCATTCTAATATGGCTAGTGGTGTCTGATAGACACCGCCACCATATGGAACCCTTTTCTGCCTGGTCGCAAGGCGACCGGTGCGGAAAAGCGGCGGACAGTCTTTCCGTCCGCCGCGGACCCCCCAGCCATAATAATATGGCGGGGGTTCATTCCGGCACGGATGGCGGGTGGATCGCCCCTGGTATAAAAACATATACCATTAACATAAAATCTTTTTTAAAAAACATTATAATTAAATAAAAAATTAAACAACTTATTTTTTTTTAAAGTAGCAACAATTATTTTACACATTAAAAATATAAATAATTCAAAATATTATAGTTTTAAATAAACAAAAACATAATAATATAAATACTGTTCCCATTACAATTTATACCAAACTACGCAAACTATTTAAATTAATATATAAAAGATGTACTGAAAATGTAAAAAAAAAAAATGGTTATAACTTACAAATCTCCCTCCTATAAATGCAACAGTAGGAAAGCGTTGGACTGCGGAAAAGTAATAGTTATTGTACCCATTCCACCCAGTACAATAGTAGCAAAACAGTTGGAGTGCAAAGGGATACATTTACTATTCCCACTCCAATCACTACAATGGCAGGGAAAGTGTTATATAGTGGAGGGGTAAAATGTACTGTTCCCACCCCAATAAGTGTAACAGTAGGGAAAGTATTGGATAGCGCAGGGGTAAAATGTACTATTCCCACCCCAATGAGTACAACAGTAGGGAAAGTGTTGGATTGCAGGGGAGTAAAATTGCTATTCCCACTCTAATCAGTGCAACAGTAGGGAAAGTGATGCAAAGTGGAGGGGTAAAATGTACTATTCCCACTCCAGTCAGTACAACAGTAGGGAAAGTATTGAATTGCGGAGGGGTAACATTTGTTAGTCCCACTCCAGTAAGTGCAACAGTAGGGAAAGTGATGCAAAGTGGAGGGGTAAAATGTACTATTCCCACTCCAGTCAGTACAACAGTAGGGAAAGTGTTGTATTGCGGAGGGCTAACATGTGTTATTCCCACTCCAGTTAGTGCAACAGTAGGGAAAGTGTTGGAAAGTGGAAGGGTAAAATGTACTATTCACACTCCAGTAAGTACAACAGTAGGGAAAGTGTTGGATTGCGGAGGGGTAACATTTACAATTCCCACTCCAATAAGTGCAAAATAGGGAAAGTGTTGGATAGTGGAATGGTAAAATGTACTATTCCACCTCCTGTCTGTCCTATCCTGTATTGGATAGTGGAGGGGTAAAATGTACTATTCCCACCCCAATGAGTGCAACAGTAGGGAAAGTGTTGGATTGCGGAGGAGTAAAATTGACTATTCCCTCTCCAATAAATGCAACAGTAGGGAAAGTATTGGAAAGTGGAGGGGTAAAATGTACTATTCCCAGTCCAGTCAGCACAGCAGTAAGGAAAGTGTTGATTTGCAGAGGAGTAAAATTGCTATTCCCACTCTAATAAGTGCAACAGTAGGGAAAGTGATGCAAAGTGGAGGGGTAAAATGTACTATTCCCACTCCAGTCAGTACAACAGTAGGGAAAGTGTTGAATTGCGGAGGGGTAACATTTGTTAGTCCCACTACAGTAAGTGCAACAGTATGGAAAGTGATGCAAAGTGGAGGGGTAAAATGTACTATTCCCACTCCAGTCAGTACAACAGTAGGGAAAGTGTTGGATTGCGGAGGGCTAACATTTGTTATTCCCACTCCAGTTAGTGCAACAGTAGGGAAAGTGTTGGAAAGTGGAAGGGTAAAATGTACTATTCACACTCCAGTAAGTACAACAGTAGGGAGAGTGTTGGATTGCGGAGGGGTAACATTTACAATTCCCACTCCAATAAGTGCAAAATAGGGAAAGTTTTGGATAGTGGAGTGGTAAAATGTACTATTCCAACTCCTGTCTGTTCAACATGAAAAACAAACACAATTTCTTCAACACATTAAAATTATTTTTAAAACAAAGGTAATAAAAAATATATAAATAAAATCAAAAATATATTTAATATTTAAAATTTAAAAAAATAAAAACATATCACAATATAAAGTACATATTCCAAATACCTACAAATATTATTATAAATAAAATGCAAAAATAATTTCCATACAAATAAATATTTATTAACAACACCATGAATTATTATATATATTTAGTTTAGTTACTTCCCACCCTATAACACCAAAAAACTCACAATTCTTTACACTATTAATATAAATATTCATCACCAAACAAATTTTTATCAATTAAAGATGAATTAATAATCAATGTATTTAATATAATTCCCACAATAAATCCCCACAAAGCACACAACACACGCACAACATTAATATTCATTAAAATAATAATTATCAATTGCTTAAAGTTTATTTACTTCCCACTCCATACCCCTAAATAACCCACAACCCAAATCTAGAATAAAAACATATTTGCACAGTTAACAAAATGAATTATCAATTTACCAACTATTATCCATTAGAAACCAAATTATAATCATTAAACTTAATTAACTTACCACATTTTACCCTCACGAACCACACCTGAAATTAAACTTTAAAAAAATGTATTACACAGTTCAAATTAATTTTCAAATAAATAACTAATAGTATTTAACAACTAATTACAAAGTAATTCAAAATAATTTACTCCCCACCCTTTACCCCATATACACAATACCTCCACCTAAAAAAGTAAATAAACAATTAACATAATTATCAATCAATTAATATTAATTAATAAATAATTATTAATTAATTTTTTAAAACATTATTTACCACCCTGTACCCCTATTACCCCATAACCTGCATCTAAAAGAATGACACAGTTAACATAATTAATTATCACTAAATTAATTCCTATTAATTATCAGCTAATTATTAATTAAAAATAAATTACTTCCCACCCTTAACCCCTATAACCTCACAAAACACACCTAAAAATGCACAATTAACATAATCATTTATCAATGAAATAATATTATTTAACACCTAAGGGCCTCATTACGATGTCGGGCAGAAAGTCTGTCTCGGAATCGGAACTGAACTTCGGAAAAGATGTGGGGCCCCTGAAAGAAAGATAAATGCCCTATCAGGGAAAACAACTTTTGTGAAAAGTGGACATGCACCGGGCTCAGTGCTGGTTCTAAATAGGGTAGTGCACAACCTTTAGATACATAACCAACAATATGACAATCAATTTAGACAAATATTTTTATTTTCATTATTCTAGTTTTAGATTTTGTTCATATAAAAATACATATAAAAACAATTTATACACCATTTATTTCAATCTATGAATGGTTGCACATTGCCTCTCGTAGTTCATTGATAGTTGATAGATAACTTATCAGATTTCACAGTAAATTACACAATATTCATCACATTTGACTTCATTCTAACACTAAATGCAGCAACAACATTTTTATAGTCAACAAATTGTACATAAGAACCACTGGTAGTGATTTGCAGAATACCACGACACGTTTCGGCAAATGCCTTCTTCAGGATTTTTCTTTTACCAGTGAATACTGTATTTATTTTTGGGGTGGTTTGTTCCAAACTGGCCCTTCCTCAATTAAGCCAGAGTGTATTAGGACATAATACATCTAGACTACACTTTGGATATGCTGATAGTTCCTTTACTCAGTTTCTGAATATGTTTAGCCACTATTCTAGATGAACCAAGGCAAAACACTGATATCTATTATTGATAAAAGCTGTTCAGCAGTGCATGATTCATAATGACGATAGCCAAAAGTAAGTAAGAACACTTGATGGAGTGCAAACGTCCTAATACTGAAACAATATTTATGTTTCTATTTTACACCAATGATGCTTCTTAGGGTCGAGTTTGTAATTCTTTTTTGAGTCCCTTCCTTGTTTGTCTAAATGGATGCCGATTTCGGACCTGCTGGCTGCGGAATCGGAACTGACCATCTTGCGGTCGGCAGATCCTCCCAACCAATGACAAAACAACCAAACACTGTTCGGTCGGATTCCTATTGACTTCTATGGGAGCCTGTGTTCCGTCCTACAACACAGGCTGCTATGGGGAAAAGGGGGGTGTGCGGAAAACCCTGCACCCTGTAGCAGGCACTCCACGGTGCGTGCCACACAGTGCAGGGTGTTACAGGGTACCCCTTCTGGCCCCAACCGGAGTACTCGGGATGAAAATCAGTTTCTGACAGCCTTTTCGTATCGGACAGGCCAACTTGGAAAGACTGTTAGAAACCAACATCATAATCGCTTGATCAGAAACACAGTCAGACAGATGCGTCACACAGATCTTTATGCAGCTGGGGGATGAGCAATAATGGTATGCGATTAGAATTGTTGAATGTGATTGAACTGCTGAATTTGTGAACTTGTGAGAAACCTTCCTGGTTATTATAATTTTTAACAGGCTCATTGCACATTGCACTTTCATCTGGTTGTGACACTAGAAGAAGCCATTTTGGTTAGCACGCTTGTGTTCCAACAGGCTTCTCCTCTACTTAATCGGACCAGCTGTGCGGACGCGTAGTAGACCATAACCAGGGGCCATAATACCCGCCACTTCTCCTGTAAGTAAAATGATATATTCCCCAAGCCAACTCCTAATATTGCAGAGCCCATGCAACGAAAAGTACCTACATTCTATTTCTTTTACTAATGATAACTCCCTCTGTACTCATTGCTTCTTGAATCTTCGATCTGTCCCAAGGATCCGGCCAGAACCTCAGACCCTTCGATCCTATAAAATATTTTTTTTTATTGCAGGTCTCTACCAAAACACTCATCTGAACGCTACATACTTTTAGAAGAGGAACGACCCAACACTTGGCTACACAAGGAGTCTGATCCCGACCATGTGCAAACACTCCCTCCTGGTTCTTTTATTCAGCCGAAAGACCGTGAAAAGAGGAAAGGTGGAGGTATTGCCATCATTCTTAAAGAAACTTTTAAGTGCCGCATTGAGCCTGATCCCATATCGGACTGCGAAAACGTCTCCTTTGCAATTACATTCTCTGCCACCCACACCTTTTCTGGAATCCTAATATATCACCCTCGGGAGCTTGTGGGCAATTTCTTATATCACTCCCCAGAACTGTCGTTAATCTGGCTAGCTCTTCCTCTTCCTTCACCCTCTTAGGGGATTTTAATTTGCATTTGGATGACTCTTCAAATTACAAACTTCAAGCTTGTTCAAGACCTACTAGCTATTCAGATAATACAAAAAGTCAACAGCCCACATATAGTAAAGGACACATATTAGACCCCATCTTTACTAACAAAAGTAAGCTTCCAGTGTGAGATTCCATTCCTGTGCCCTGGTTAGATAATTTTTTGATCCCTATTTCCTGGGCACACTGATATAATCTGCCTTTGCTAGAACCACCAGTAGCTGGGAACGCCCCTGGCCTAACTTGCCTCTAGAACATTGGATCTCAGCCCTTGAAAATAATAAGCCTACGCTAGACTCTAACGCTACATCAGCTAATGAACAATTAAATCAATGGATAGCGTCATTCTTGGTTCTAGTCTTCCTAAGAAATACAGCTATAAAAGATCTAGAGAGAAAGCGCCACCTTGGTATTCACCTAAGCTTCGGGAATATCAACAAACCTGTAAAATATTGGAAAGGAAATGGAGGAAAGACTATAATGAATCAATAAAACAGAAATATAGGGACTCCATAAAACTCTGTCAAACTGAAGTAAAAAAAAGCACAAGCACTCAATTATGAAGAACAAATTAATCGAGCATCTAACTCTCTGGAAATTTTTCGTATTGTGAAGAATCTTCTGGAGCCTCCCCTACCAGATACACTGCCTGATGTCACATCAACTCGCTGCAATGAACTTGCAGAATTATTTTATTTAAAAAATCCAGGATATATACAATACATTTTTTCACTTCTCCTGTCCTAGTACCCATCTTACGAGGGATAGTTCCCCTCTTTATACTGAACACGTATTGGAGGAACTTCCAATCATGAACATGGACATTTTACTAGACATTTTCTCCCAAGTAAAATTGGGCTGCCCCTTAATCTCTGATCTTGGATTGGCATTGCCAAAGTTTTTGGACCCTGCCCCTGTTCCTAAAATCAAAATCAAACCTCTAGGTATGTGGCCGGATAAGTCATGATTCGACCATCAAGCAGTGAAACTGGCAGCAACTTCCTAAGGCATTCTCAGGATGCTCCGCAAAGTCTTACCTTTCCTTCCATTTATGGCAAGGAGACTTATTTATTTATTTATTTATTTATTTATTTAAGTTTTGTATAGCGCTAGCTAGATCCGAAGGTATCAGAGCGCTTCACAACGGATACAAATAAGCATCAACATAACAGGTAGGTCGAGCAGGGTAGGGAAAGTATGGGAAAGCATAGTAGGAAGTAAAAGTCTATACATTGACAGCATGAGGGCGACATGGCGGAGAACAAGGGAGAGTCATCAGGTTCTCGCTGGGACCAAAGAGATAGTGAACTATTAAAGTCAGACGGTGATTCTCGTTACGATCCAGCTCGCTCAAGAAAGAAGGTTTTGAGTAGTGTCTTGAATTTTACGAAGGAGGTTGTCATCCTGATGTGAGGGGGGATGGAGTTCCATATCTTAGGAGCGTTTCCCGCAAAGGACCTGTTAGATCTTTTGCGTTTCTGTGATTTCAGAGGTATGAGTAGGAGCGTGTTGGAGCTTCTGAGGGTCCTGGACTGACCGGCTCTCTTGAGTTTATTGGCCAGATATTCCGGTTTACCTGTATGTAGGGCTTTGTGTGTGAAGCAGGCTGTGCCGAAGTTGGCTCGAAGATTAATAGGAAGCCATTTCAGGTCCTTGAGAGCCGGGGAGATGTGCTCATATTTCTTAGTTCCTGTGACCATTCTAGCTGCTGCATTCAGGGTAGCCGTCAAAGGACCTAGATGAGATTTGGCTGTTCCAGTCAGAGTAGCAATGCCATAGTCAATCCTGGAGAGTACCAGTGCCTGAGTGGCCTGTTTCAGGTCTTTCAAGGGGAGGAAGGGTTTAAGTTTGTAAAGAAGTTTCAGGTTAAGGAAAGCACTTTTGGCAGTTTTAGAGATGTGTTCTTTCATGTCCAGTTTTGGGTCCAGAGTGATCCCCAGTGATTTGACGGAGGTTGTAGGAACAAGAGGAACATTGAGGGCGTTTAAGGCTTTGAGCCATTCGAGTATTTGGGGATTTTCATTTTTGTTTGAGATGAGGAGCACTTCTGTATTTTCTTCATTAAGTTTGAGGTGGTTGGATGAGAGCCAGTGTTGGACCTCTGTGAGTGTGTCATTTAGTCTGTGGATGTCTGCAATCGAAGTGGTTTCCAGGTAGAGTTGTGTGTCGTCCACATAGAGGTGAAAGGGGATGTTGGAGTTCCTTAGAATTGTAGTGAGGGGCTCCATGTAGATGTTGAAAAGTTGTGGAGCGAGTACTGACCCCTGTGGGACTCCTCTAGTAATGGGGAGGGGGTCCGAATTGTAGCTTTTAATTTTGATAGTTTGAGTGCGGTTGTTGAAAAAGGAGGCGAACCATTTGAGAACAGTTTTATCCAAACCCGCTCTCTGCTGAAGGACATTGAGTAGTAGGTTGTGATCCACTGTGTCGAACGCTGCCGAGAGGTCTAAGAGGATGAGGAGGCTACATTGGTTGGAGTCGAGAGACCTGTGTAGGTCATCCATCACATTGAGGATTGCGGTTTCTGTGCTGCAGCCCTTTCTGAACCCAGATTGGTGTGGGACAAGAAGATTCAAGATCTCCAGGTGTTGTGTTAGCTGAGATAGCACACATTTTTCCAAGATTTTCGATAAGAGCGGCAGGTTTGACACTGGTCTGAAGTTGTTCAAGACCGTAGGGTCGAGGCCAGGTTTTTTTAGGAGTGGCGTGACTTGACCTAGTTTAAGGCAGTCCGGGATTGAATCATCGCTCAAGGAGCTGTTGATAATCTTGGCCCAGATAGGGGCTAGAGTAAGTTTCAGGTCTTTCGTCAGTCTCGAGGGCAGCTGATCAAAGGAGTGAGACGAGGGATTAGCGATGGCAATGAGATCGCCTATCGCTTCGGTTTGGATGGGTTGGAAGGAAGACCAGCGAGTGGCTGCCGTTGTTGATCTTGGATGGGTAGAAGCAGTAGGGTGCAGCTCTGATAGGTCGGAAAGATTGCTGCAAGATCGGTCAATTGAGGCAATTTTTTCGTTGAAGAAGTTAGCAAAGTGGTCGCACTTAAATTTGGACACAGTTAAGTTGTCTGTCATGGGTATGGAGGTTTGGTTTCTGATGATATTGAAGAGTTCTTTGGGGCGGTTTTTAGCCTCATCTAGAGCAGAGCAGAAGAAGGATGATTTTTTGTTCTTGATATGATTAAGGTAGGTTTTGCGAGCTGTTTTGAGTTGGTCCCGGTTGAGGGCAGTGGGGTTGTTCCTCCAGGATCTTTCCGTGGCTCTTAGGAGTCTGCGTTCATCATTGATCTGGAGGGAATGCTTCTGTTTTTTTTTTTTGTTTTTTTTTTAGTTTTCTAGGTGCCAGCTGGTCCAGGACACACTCTAGGTTGGAGTGATAGAGTGAGGTGAGATCCGTGGTTGAAGATGGCCGCCAAGAGTAAGGTTTAACTGGGACGAGCTCCGGTCAGTTTCACTCTTTGGTGTTTTTTCCCTGATCGGAGCGACCCCACTGGAACCCCCTAGCTGGAAGGCTCGAAAGCGGGAGGGATCGACTGTCCCCACAGAACAGGCTGCCTCCGTGGAACGAGCCCAGCTCATTTCCCCCTTATATAAGGCTGCCTGACTTCAAAATGGCCGCCACCTCGGACATTACTGCTAGTCAAACAAGCCACTGACCAAAAAGCACCCCTACCGGCTCCCTAAACAGCGACTCGACATCGAAACAAAAGACATCTGGAGTCTTTGGGTATGACTGTCATCGACTTCAAGATGGCCGCCACCTCGGACATTACTGCTAGTCAAACAAGCCACTGACCAAAAAAGCACCCCTACCGGCTCCCTAAACAGCGACTCGACATCGAAACAAAAGACATCTGGAGTCTTTGGGTATGACTGTCATCGTCTGGGCCCAACGGCGTCTACCTGTCATCTCGTCCACTTAACCAACTACCAAATTCGCAGGTACGTTCCCAGGCTCCTTGACTAAGCTCCCCCCCGTCCCTCACTTACGGAAGGGATGCCTGAACACAATCTCGGACTTCCCAACTCACTCTGAAATGTTTCCGATGTGAATCTCATCATCTTAGCCCCCGCTAACATGTTTAGAGTACTACGCCCGATGTCACGGTCAGAGGGTACTTTGACCGCTCTCCAGGCTCAATACGCTCCCCACGCAAGCTCCAGTTCCACTGCTAAGAGCTGCCTATCACTAATAGGGATTTCACCTTAGATCAAAGGATCTTCGGAGCCAAACACACGCCTCTGGACCCCTGCTACACCGCCCTTCGCCTCTGCCGTAACCTAATTTTCACGCCTTAAAAAAAACACTCCAGGAGATCAACAAGCCATTCCCCCTAATTGCTCCAAGATGCCGCCGGCCCTGAGTTCAGTCATGCAGTCCTGCCCGTTGCAGAATCTCCTTTCCCCCCTTGGTCAGAACACCTACACCATAACTTTCCCACAAAAACTCTCCTTCAAAGCAAAAAAATGCTTTAAACAGAATCTTATTAGGCAACATCCCGAAACACTCATTGTGGACACCTACCACTGCTCATCAAGAGGGCAAAGAAAAATGGACTTCATTTTCCACACCTTAAGATCGGACTCATGGGTTACCACTTTCAACTCACTCCTCCCTGTCTCAAAAACCACCCTCTCAGAACATAACCGGAAACTAACTATCTCCCCCCTCAACCAACAGTCTCTCTCCAGAGACATCACCATCACCATTTTCCGTAATGGCACCATTCTTATACAGAAGAAAGATGAAAACCTAGAGTTCTTCGACTCCTTCTTCCCCACTCTAAAGACGGCTACTGCTCTCTATCCTCACCAGCCACACCCCCCCCCCCAGTGGCTCCAGTCAAACCCCTAAGCCGCAAAGCAGGCTTCCTTCACCTCTTCGTGCACCACCACCCATGCCTACTCATATCACCAGCCATTCGCCTCCCCCAGCCCCGTCCCTCAATTCCCCTCATCCCACGGCCACCTCCACTCCCTCCCTACCTCCCAGAACTCTGCCCCCCTCCCTCCCTTCCATCTCCCAATCCCCCAGACACCCCCCCTTCCTCCCTACCTCCCAGAACTCTAACGTGCTCCATTCCACTCAGTGAAGATAACCACCTCTCCCAAAGGGGCTGCAACCCTCCTCCCTCTCGTTTCCCTGACAACTTGATCTCGAAACCTGAACCTGATCCACTTACCCCTGCTATCCCCCCAGTCATTATCTCACCCCAAACCTTTTCCCCCTCTCTGGCCCCCGCCCATCTGAACCCCAACGCTGTCTCAGTCCCTCCCTCCACAACTATCCCCCCAAACAGCATCTCGCCCCATTACCCCTCTCCCTCTTCAGTCCTTTACAAACCGAAATAGATCCCTCCTACCCCTTCTCCCCCCCCACGAAGGCCCTGCCCCTTCGCCCCTCTCACTTAAGGCCCAGCCCCCCTCACTACCCCCCCAGCTCCCAGGATGACACATCGCTTGGACCTTCTTGAAGCCCAGATTGCCACGCTGATCCACGGACTAAAAAAAACCCTTTCCTCCCTTGAGAAACTCCAGCTACCCCCCCATCTCGTCTCACCTCGCCTCCTCCTGCAACCTCCCATTAGGAATGACACCCCCCCCCCCCGATCGGACCCCTGTCCCCCCCAGGCTCTCGGCCTCCTCTTACTGAACCCCGGACTGAACCACAAGTTGACTGTCCCAGAAGAACCTCTTCCTCTCCCTCCCCTCAGGAAGTGAGCTCCTGAGTCGCATCCTATAAACCCCCCCCCAACCATCCTGCATAAGCTATGGTCCAGGCGCTAATTCTCTCCCTCCTGGACTATGGAAACACCCTCTATTTAGGGGTCACTAAGTCAACCACAAGGAAACTTTAAGTCATACAGAACTGGGCAGCTCCCATTCTGCTTAAAATTCCCAAAACCCAGTCTGCCAAGCCTGCATTGAATACCTTAGCCTGGCTGCCAATTACTGAGAGAATAAAGTTTAGATCTCTGTGCATAGCTCACAAGTCCCTCTGGGGTAAAGGGCCCGCAATTAATTGTTCTCTCATCACTTTTATCGTCCTAGTAAATGCCTTCGATCGACCAACCTATTTTTAGCCCCAGTCCCCAGAATAAAAAGGGTAAGGTGTGGAGGTCATTCCTTTTCATACAACACTGCTAGACTGTGGAACACACTTCACTCTCATCTTCGCTCAGTGACCCGTCATCTTTCTTTCCAGAAGCTCCTCAAAACCTGTTTCTATGTTCCGATATTTTAAACCGAATATTCTTGTCTGTCGATATTTGCAACTCAATATTTTATCTAAACACTGGTTATTTGTGGTGGTTGCTCATGGTTTTCACAAGGAAATTAATAATTGAAACAAAAAAATAATAAAAACAAGTAGTAAAAAATAGAAATAGGTGACAGCATTTTCATCTGATATATTTTGCCCCAATGGCAATCTTACAAAAAAGATATACCGTTATACACATCAGACCTGGCTGCTGTGTTATATAGTGTTCACTGCTTGTCCAAACGTGATACGCAGAGCCAACAATTGAGCTGCAGCTTCTAATGATTTGCCAGACTGTGCTTTAATTCATATGATAAAATCAATTGAATGATAAATGTGTATGAAAGAAACTATGTATTTGTTCAATGCAGAGAGTGAGAGAGAGAAATAGAGAGCGAGAGACAGAGACAGAGAGAGAGCAATGGTGTACTTGGAGCTCCGGTGGAGAGAATGACGGGTGTGTGTTGATCGTTTTCAGCGGAATTATATAGGGGCATATTACCAACAACTAGCGATATATATCGCTAAATGGGCTTAGCGAGTTTTTTTTATCGCCAAGCATTGCCGGATATTATCCCAGAGATAACGTGCTATTAGCAACGTTTATCTCTAAAGCGATAAAATATCCGGCGATAGCGGCGAAATGCGTGAATATCGCTGCGAATACAGCGATATTCATGCATTAATGCCAATAGGGTCTTAGCCATAATATCCACCTACCATTGGATATAATGGCTAAGAACTGGTCTGAGCAGGCGTTAGCTTTTGGAGATATTCACGCTTAGCGCGAATATTTCCATCGCTATGCCTGCGTTGATAATAGGCGATAGCGATGTCAGCGACTGTTTTTAGTCGCTAACAGGTTGGGTACGCCCACTTTGCATGTCATTAGCGATAAATATCGCTGACATGCAAAGCGGGACCCAAACCGCTCGCTATCCCCTCAAAGCTGTCGCTAACATCAGTTAGCGACAGCTTGCTAATAGGGTGATATAATTATCGCCGCTTAGCAGCCGAAAACGGCCGCCAAAGCGGCGATAATCTAATATCGCCAGGCTTGGTAATATGCCCCTAAATTCTCATTATTAGGCACATTCTTCCTAACAGGAGAGGTACGGCAAGCATGCATGAATGCTTTAAAATCAGCTGAAACATAGTTTTCTCATCCCATTCAATTACTTATGGCTTACCACTACAATCCCTAAATACACTTGTGGATGCCATCATCAGTTTACCCTTCACCTTCCCTAAGGTAAAATTAGACTTAGACGAATAATTGTTTAGTTTTTTATAAAAAAAAAAGGTCAATTTAGAGATTTTTTGGGTGTGAGTCATTGAGAAAATATCAAACAAGCATTATTCAACAAAATCTGAGTCCACCTAGGATCCTTTTTTATTTTTCTTCTGGGAAAACTTCCTCATTTTAATTCAAACTGTAAATGTGTCTTTGAAGAAAGGAGAATCCAAAAGAGAGTCAAGGAGTAGCAGTGCAGACTAAATGATATGGTTCAAGGGTGTAGAAAGTTGTCCCGAAGGGTTGGAATACCATGAGAGGATGCAAGTCCTCCGTTTCCAGGCAACGGTGTCCGGGTTGCTCTTGTCACAAGCAACAGGGCTCTAACTCACGGGCATTGCTGGTGGGAGACACACCTCTTTCTTCAGACAGATTGATGAAGCCAAGAGGGCTGACACACTTTGAACATGGTATTTATAGCCTGTCATGCACTTGGGAGTGTTGCCTGCCAATCAGAAGTCCGTCTCCGGCAAGACACATGGACTTGAAACAGAGGTCCTTCATTGGTCAGCAGTCATGGTACAAACACAAACAAAATACCAGACATTGGCAGGAATAAAGGGTAGCAGGGAACAGCATAATTAGTCAGCAGCCATTGTACAAAAAAAAGAAAATACTAGACACACCGCCATAAAACCAAGCCAGCGGGAAACAAAGGTCCTTATTTATTCAGAGGTGTATAATTATTCAGCAGCCATTGTACAAACAGAAATACCAGATTTTCCAGTAGGAAACAAGGACAGCAGAAAATAAGGCCTTTAATTGATTACTCAGCAGTGCATGTTACTTTAACAAAACATCAGTGTCTTTTACTTTATTAAACAAAGTTGCTTACAGTTCCCACAAACTAAAGGGGATAGCATGGCTTTTAATGTAAACACTCAGCAGAGCATGCAAAATGAAGTACATAGCAGAGTATAAGCACCTGCATAATTGGAAAATAATGTTGACAACGGGGAACATACAGCACAGCACAGGCAGATGGAAGTATGATAATAAGGTCACCAGATCCTGTTACAGCTTATAGCCTCCCCAAAAAATTGGGGTACTGTCAGCAGAAGCGGGGGAATGCTAGGTGGTAGGACATTTGTAGGCACTACGGATTCCAGAATTGTCACTCACACAAATGTGAGGAAAATCCATGATTTTAGCCAAATTTTACAGTTTGCAATGCATTCTGGGTAAGAAAACGTAGTGGGATTCATGTAAGCAACACACCATTGGTTTTGTCTAGGTCTCTAGGTTACAGAAATGGCCAGGGTTTGTAAAGTCTACTAGATACAAGTTGACCAGGAGCCTCAATACTTACTGCCATTCACCATGGCAAGTATGAGGAAATTTGGACGTACCCCCCCTCTGTTACACCATATGTCCAAACTATGCCAAAATGTATCCAAATGTCCTCTTGCTTTCCAAAAGGATGAGGTGAGGATGCTCCTGGCTCTAGAGAGACAGAAAGACCCTTGAAGCTGCAGCGGTGGGTATATGCAGGAAGCTTTAACATGCCACCCACCACATTTTTTTCTTTAAAAAAATAACCCTGGTGTCTAGTACACTTTCTACCCTGGGACAGATTTGGGGGTAAACCCCACAATCTGCCCCTCCCCCTGGGAGACAAAATGATTGCTGGGCCCTTTCTGGGGTGGGGGCACGACCTGATGGCTGTGAAGGTTCTCAAAACCTCACTTTTTAAACTTGTGTCTAGTGGATTTTCTGGCCCACTGGGGCCATATTTTGGGGGCAAACCCCTCCAATTTGCCTCTCAAGTGGCAGATAGTCTGTGTTGTCCATTCTGAGGGTGGATACATGACCCAATGCTAGAAAGGCTGTCCCCACCCATGTTACTGACCCTGCTCCCTGGAGTCCTATGGGCTTTCTTGTGTGGGAGGATTGGGGGCACACCTCTCTATCTACGGTGTAGAAGCAAACCCCTCCCCCTTTTTTCCCTTGGCACCCAGTGGACTTTCTGCCCATCCTGGAGTGGTAATTGGGGGGTATGCAGAGTAAATGTAAATGTAAATGTACAGGAATTTATATAGCGCAAATCACCGAGCGGTTTCTAAGCGCTTGCTTAGGGAACCCGTCCTGGTATTCCCCTGTGAGATAACCCCGGCAGGGTATCCGCAAGGTGAAAGCCAGGCATCCCGCCACGAGGGGCCGTTGTGGAGATTAAGCAAGCTATTGCCCAGAGTCGCAGAGTGTGAACCCATGAATCGAGTAGGCACCGGAGTGAGAATTGTCGAGTCCATGGACATTTTAGGACTCAAGACCCCGCCGAGCCGGGAATTGAACCCTGGTCCCGGGCTGACCTCAGCTTCCAGGTCTGCCTCCTCTAACCAGTGAGCCACACTTCTCCCAGAGTAGTAGTAAAGGAGCACTAAATATGTACCCCTAAATGCCTTTTCGATAACCAGAGTTAAAAAGGGGGAGGTGGGAATTCCTCAAAAATGAAATTTCTCTAAACCAACTTACCTATATCCTTACAATATACATGAAGTGATGAGCGGGGTTAAATCACCCGCTTCTTCAATGCATTTTGTGCAGGTCTTTTCAGTGTGAGAGAACATATTCATGTATAGTATAAATCAAGTAGCCATGAAAGGTAAGCAAGCTAATGATTTTTCCTTTATGGCTCTTGTTCCAACATCAAAGCCCAATGTTTGGTGCATTATCTTGTGACCAAATTTCTTTTACATTATTTATATGGAAGATATTTAAACAGCAGTATTCTCTCAAGGGTATCCCTTAGGCCATACATAGTGCAGTGGGCACAAATGGGTAATAAAGAGGAGATGAAATACATGTCCTGTTATGTTTGATGTACACCTGCTGCTGCTTCATGTAAACATTCAAAAAGAAAGTTCCCTGACTAGCACTCAACGGAGAGCATTGTTATGGCCCACTCTCTGCTTATTCTCCATCTAACTAAAGAATGTTCAAGGCAATTAACCCTAAATGACTAATTGCAATTCACAGATTGCACCCTAATATGAAAAGTTCACTCTCCCATTCCTAAATTGAGTCTGGTGGCATTCCCACCCAGTGCTTTAGTTCCGGATCTGCTCTTATCTGGAGAGGTACTATGCATCTGGCCACTGAGAAACTGCCAAGATTCCCACATTTGTGAGTGCAATCAGAAAAGTCTTTCTGTCTCACAGAAGGAGGTTTGAGAACGTTTTCAATGGTATGTGCTCCCAACTGCGATCACCTACCATTTATCCCTTAAAATGCCCTAATTCAGGGTTGGACAGTTTAGCCTTTGGAAAGTTTGACAGTTGCCCTAGCGAGCTGTTTCCTCAAATGGAAAACATTTATTTAACGCCGGTGTACATTAAAGGACAGGTGCTGCTTTAAGAAAAGTTTCCAATTTGGGAAAGCAAATGATGCGATTGAGGTCTACTATCTCTTACAGACCTCCAGGTCTGGATTCACAACCAATCATAAGTGGTTATCAATTGTGATTTGCCAAATTAACCTTGATTAGGCAGGCCATTTTGTGACCTACTATGAATGGACAATTTGTGATGGGACCTGTTAGCACATAGCTCATATTTAAGATGACATTCCAATTTGCAGTCCAGTTGTGTGCAATTTGTGCATGCCCAAGTTTGATAACTGCAATAGTACAGGAAATCCATTAGCAGAAAATATGTTATTTACTCTACTGTAGTGTTTGGATGCTATATCCACCATTAAGCTCACAGAGGTAGACCTGTGACAAGCAGATGATCCTGACACAAGGTCTGCCCTCTTCCTTTGTCCATCTAGCAAGGCTTGGCTTCATACCCAGTGGGGTTGTTGCCCCAGAACAGCTTTGGAGGGACCACCAAGGAGGGTTTCCCCATTTTCTCCATTATCAGTCACACCTTCTGGTGGGAAGAGGAGCACTGAACGGGGGAATATGGGTTCAGTCATATTGAATAGTCCCATGATTGCTGAGGTAGACAAGTTTGTAGAAACCAACTTAGCCCCCATCACTGGAAAAGCAAGTAGAGACTTTACCAGGGTGAATCATTTACATCTCTCCATGGTCAGGTGTGGTATAAGATGGTATTTTTACCCAAGGTTCTATACTTCTTCTGGGCAATCCCATTGGAGTTCAATAATCCCTGGTTTAAAGCCATGAATGACATGGTAACACGATTCATCTGAGTGTATTCTACAACTAAAAGGCTCTGAACTATTTAACTCTCCCTAGAACAGGGGGGGCTTGGCCGTCCTGGATTTCAAACTATACTATTGGGCAGTAGCCATACAGTAAGTAAGTAAGTAAATATTTTATTGTATGTGGTTAATTAAAACCTTTACAAAAATTTGCAAAGAGAATTTTACATAAAACCATTAAAGCCATACAGTATATGCGCTCTCTGTTTGTGGCTCAGAGGCCAGATATCAAATTGAGTACAATCCCCCCTATATATGGTGTATTGTTGGAAAAGAAGCTAATGGTTGTTTCCTGCGTCAGGTAGAGCCTAGCTGCTTTAAGAAGGTCTGGTTTAAGACCCTGCAGGGGGCTTTTAAAATTTGGTCAGAAAATCAGAATGAAGCTGCAGTTAGGGCGGCTTAATTATTATACACTGCTGCAAAGGAATCCTCTACTCCACAGCATCACATTTTCTGGGACTCTGTGGTGTTAGGCTGGAAGGACCATGGGTTTATGAAACTACGTGACTTTTTCTCTTTTGATGGAACAATCTCCCATGAGGAGTTACGGGTACATTTTGAGGTTGCTCAAAAGGAATTCTTTAAATGCCTCCAAATCCCTGATTTTCTATCCAGGAAGCGGGACCCAAGGGGCTTCAGTAAAATAGATCTGATGGACCTGTTGGTGGGGGCTCTCAATGTACTATTAGCCACATTAATAAAGCCGCTGCTGAAGTCCCTCTGGCAGGATGACCTTGAGAGCCACCCGAGAAGTGGCAAAATAAGCTGGGGTCCTCAGAACGTTCTTTTTGTAGAATTTATGGATCTATCTCTGTATTACTCTCGCCTAACCTCCAAGCACAACACTTGAAAACATTTTTTAATCTCTGCTATGCACCAGGGAAATTTGCAAAAAGGGGGCCGGGGGGGGGTCGGTGGGCATCAGTTGCCCTCGCTGTCAACATCTAGAAGTGGACCTGATACACATGTTTTGTAGCTGCCCTGCACTAGATGCGCTTTGTAATTAGAACACTAGGTTTTTCGATATCAGGTAAAAAATTAGAATCACCTTAACACTCCCCGCCCCCCAACTTGTCTTACCGGGTATGCATAGTGAAATGGTCCTGGGACCTCTCAGCTGTTTACTTTCATCGCCATGTCTGTGGTCTGTCTTTATATTTGAATCGCCTGGATCGACATCACTCCCCCAACTTTCCATCAATGGCTGGCGCACCTGCTGGTGATGTTTAACCTAGAAATGTCTCTGTACACACAGCGAGAGAAAAAGGCCAGCATATAGGGAAACAGATTTGGGCACCATTTTTTCAATGGCGCCAGGGCCAATCGTAGCATTACACTCTCATTCGATGGGCAATACCAACGAGCCCAGGATTCTCCCTGGATAAAGTCTGCTGGCCTTTTGGGAGGATGTGTAGGATGTGCTGGCCCTGCTTGCATGATAAATTATGGAATGTCATTTCTAATAACATCAGTTGATAAAGAGCTCAACACTTTTGCACTTTACTTTGGGGGATGCTAGGCCTACTGATTCACGGAAAGGGCCTGTAACTACCGAGGAGAATAGATATGGGCAATGTTTTATCCCTCTTCTTTTTGTTCTTTCATATACGCACTGTATGCACTTTAAGATGTGGATGGGCTGCATTTTATAATAATTTATTAAATGGAGCGAGGCTCTTCTGTATGATGAATGTCAAGGAGGCCTCCCTCCCTATGTCCTTAATTGCACTGTTGTTTCTTAACATTACTTCTGGTATCTTTTAGTGGTATTCACCTTTTTTTGTTTTATTCTCATACTAAAATTTGCAAAAATTATTGTCTAATATTGCTGTGCAGGAGGCTTGGTTCGGGGTGGCATGGCAATGTGGCATTCTCGGATTGGCCAGGGATGCCTAGCATCTAAAACTTTCCACCCAGACTTATAAACCCCTGCACAAGGGAGAGTCAGAGAAAAAGACCCTGGACTGGATAGCAATGGCACCAGAGTCATGAACCTCTGGATTAAGGTTTTGTCACATACTGCTCTAAAGCTCCTTCAGAAGAGACACCCTTAGTACACTACTAATTGTCCCACTTTCAACTTTTTACATCCCCAGCCCACCACAACACTAACTTTACTTGCACACTTAAGCATAGCACAACCCACTGTGCTAATTAAAAGGAAAATGACCAACTTGCACAACATCTGATTATTTCATCCCTCAGACCATCAAATCTCCTTTCCAGAAATGTTCTCAGTCTTATTCTCCCTTCTATCTTCACACAACCTAATATGTTTTAAATCTGCTGTGGTTATACCTATATTAAAGTAACCAGCTGGAAACCCTCCTTCCCTCTCCAACTCTCATCCAGTGTCCTAACTCTCTTTTTACCCAAATACTGGAACATCAGGTCAATAACTATATCTATGCTCTAACAATCAATGTAGCCTCTACTAACTGGGTGTCTACGCCCATCACTCAATGGAAACTGTGCTTTTACATGTCCCGACCTCTGCAGCACCCGCTCATAACAATCACCTTTCTTCTGTGCTCTTCCTTCTTGACAGCAGTGTAGACCATCCTGTGCTACTTCTTTCAACTCCCTAGGAATCACAGATCTGTTTTGTAAGTGGCTTGTCTGTTATCTTTTCAGCTGCTCTTTCTCTGTTGTTCCGGAAGATATCAGGACCAACCTACTTGTCATGGGCATACTTCAAGTATTTTCCCTCTACACCATCTATCTAAGGACCACCATCTCATTATTCTCATTATTCTCAAAACAACGTAAAACTGATAATATCCGAAATCATCGCATTTACTTCATTTTCACTGAGTCAACAGTCTTGTGTAGCTGACTGATTTGTGGCTATCAGCCACTGGAGCTGTAATCAGTCTTGGAAAATTCCTCTGAAATTTAGTCCTGTACCTTCTTTCTAATTTCTTTAGCTCATCTACTTTCCCTCGACACCATGAAGTTTGAACCCTTTGCCATAATATTGGCATTCTCTTCAGTCCCATGTACACCATGACGTTTGATAACTCTGTTATAATGTGAGCATTCTCTTTGTCCATTGATAAAAGTTGATCTTCCATAACTAAAATATACTCCACAAAATTATACCAATTACTGCCACCAATCATGATGGAGGAAGGCCCATTGGTTGTCCTTCAGTCCTCTACCATTCTTCCCCCATATGTTCCGTCATCAGACACCACTCTGTCACCATTGACATGACAGACATCTGTGCAATGTATTTAGCGTTGTCTTTTTAGAGTGCGACGGGTGGACCCTCACAATAGAGAACAGCTACGGCACACAAGAGTTCTGGCGGTAGATGGGTCCATCAACGTTAACTAATGCATCCATCTAAAAAATCAGCTCATAGACAACACTTGCAGCTCACACTCTAAAAGACACTTCACAAAACACACTAACCACTTACCACTCACAGCACGAAGAACTAGCAACAGAGTTCATTCAAATATATTCCTTAAGATGTCTGGAAGAAGACAGCCCATATTACTAGAAGATAAGTCAACTGTGATGGTGAATGAGATAATTAGTGTTGAGCCACAGTTGTATTGGAGCATAAGTTGAAAGAACAACCATAAGCCAGAGAAGCTAAATGTGGGTCAGAATCGTGGATAAGGTGAAAGCTGACTCCAACACCAGACACTCACAGAAGGACATCTGCAAGTGGTGGAATGACTTGCGGGGGAGAGTCTATTCCCTTGTTTCCATGGCACATCAATAGGCATAGGCAACTGGTGGTGGGTCTCCCAAACCCCTCAACCGTATTTCCTGGGAGAAGAACGTGTTATTCATACTCCACACAGAAGGCATAATGGGAATTGCAGGCAGAGTAGAGACTGGTAAATCCTACACACTATCAAATTCCCTCTCTCTGTACTTTGTTGCATCTAATCCCTAACACAAATCTCTAGACTAATGACAGCCTATTCACAAAAGCTTGCTGCCTGAGGTCTATCACAATGTGTGACCTTATATCTGGAAAGCAAATCACCCCATGTAAAAACATCTATAAAATTACTCATACCACTTTAAGCGCAACCTACTTATCATATTAATATACCACATAATAACTCGCTAGAGCCACTGTAATGCTATATTAAGACAAATGCCAGTAGAATAAGTCTGAACAGATAAATATATGTTATAAGGACAACAATATTTTGAATTAACATATCACTTCAATCTGGGAATTAATTTAAAATTTTGAATTAACACACGATTCACATGATACATACAAGTAGTGTCATAGTGACATTAAGCCATCTGATGCACTACATAACACACTACTGTGACACATTATCCTCACATAAAAGATTGAGTTGGATGGCCCTTGGAAAGTGCAAGGACTACTCAATAAAAAAAAAACAGGACACCTCAATTGGCTCATCTACACTGAAGTGGAAATGGAGTAAAGTATATATGTCATTGAATAGCACTGCAAAGTTGGCTGTGCCAGCTGACCAGAGTGGTTCAGCTGTCTGACTCAACTGTGGAACAACATACCTCTGATAACAACAGATTGTAAGTGGAGAAGAGACTGTTGCCTGCTGACGCCCACAAATTGTATGACAGTCTGTAGGAAAATACTGCTATAGATAGTATGTAGTGAGGTGTAGTGGTGCACCCGCAGCATGTCTAGCTAATACACCTATCTCTACAAAAAGTAGTTGTTGGAGTTACAGGGAGTCAGAAACCCTAGATGTCATAGACTCAGAAAATGAGTAGTTTCTGTGTTTTTTAAATAGAACTCAATTGTTTAGTTTGTAAGCCAAAATAAATAATTCTGAAGCCCAATTTTTGGAATGCACTCTAGCCTGTATATTTCATTGTGTGTCCGCAGTATCCTCTCTTAGAAGCCTAGAACTGATCACCTTTACAAATATTGACAGTCAAGTGCCCGTGGTCTTCTCTTTGGCACAGTAATGCTAAGGCATAATTTTGTGTGGTAAGAGCTCAACTACAGGATCCATTACCAGCTTAACACAGGATAATCTTTATTCAACACACAGTCAGCTGAAAATTTGGATAGGGTTGAAGATATTCATTTCATCCCTTTATGTACAGTACTATATGCAAGTGCTTCTCAATACACTGACCTCAGTGCATGATGTAGGTCATAATAGAGGTGCATCATGAAACTCCTGGTAATGCATAAGTACTAGGATATCGGCATAGTTTGTGACAATATAAAGGGCATTTTTCTGAACTTTTGAGACACCAGTGTTGTGTTACCTGTGTATGCTGCTGGTCAGATTGGATACACATTTTAAGACCTCTGAAATTCCTTGAAACTGGGATGCCCATTTATGCTCAAGACTATGGGTACACCATATTTCAAAAAATGATCTCTAGTGTGCCACAACAAGTATTTTGTTATGGTTGCCAGCTTTCTGACCCCCATGCCATTATTGCTCTCCCCATTAGCAAGAATTAATACCAGTGTGTCAGTGCCCACATTGTACCATGGGTGTCCCATAAGCCAAGCATTACCTCTAGTATTCTAGTGCCAGCATTTTGCAAGGATGTCCCTCATCCGCAGATCTATGTCCAGAATAACAGTGCTAGCATTTTGCCATGGGTACCCTTTATGCCAAAATTTACCTCCAGCATGCTGGGTCATTGGCAGACTCATACATGCAACACACTCACTCAAACACTCATTAGCTCACTCACTCACTCACTCATACTCACAACCACTCATTCTCAGGAAACAACCTTTACAGCACAGTCATTACATCGCACTACCTTTACAATGTAGTCATTACATCGCAACATTCTTTACATCGCATGTCATTACAATGCAGCCATTGCATTGCATGTCACTACAACGCATGTCATTACAACGCATGTCACTATAACGGAGGCATTACATCGCAAGTCATTACAACGCATACCATTACAACGCATAGTACCCTTACACTATCCAACACTTACCCTACTGTTGCACTCACTGGAGCTAGAATAGTAATTTTCACCCCTACACTATCCAACAATTACAGAGAAAATGGAATCAGCACACATCAATTTACAGTATTTTTTAAAATTCAAAAGTCTCCATGATGATTTGAAGAAATTGGGAGGTCCAAATGTTTCTTTGTAATCAAAAATATTTTCCTTATTGATAAATATGTGCAGTCGTTAAAATCCAGTATTCACACATTTCATAAGCCATTTATTCAACGTGTTTCATCTCGAGAGAGACCTCTTCAGGGCTCCAAGTTCTGTAAATATCTTATATCCAAGATCCAATAACAGTGAAAAGAGTTGCTAAGACACATACAGTTGTAGTGTCACATTAGTCATATTACTGCGATGATGATAAAGTAAACATCAACATTAAGAGGCAGGGTGGCCAGCAGCAATCGTCTCAGCGTATGTCCACAGAATGTGCCTATCCAACAATTAACCTACTGTTGCTCTCACTGGAGTTAGAATAGTAATTTTTACCCCTACACTATCTAACACTTACCCTACTGTTGCACTCCCTGGAGTTAGAATAGTAATTATTACCCCAACACTATCCAACGCTTACCTTAAATGCGATATAATGATATGCGTTGTAATGGTATGCGTTGTAACGGTATAATGCGATGTAATGGAATGCGTTGTAAAGGTGGTTTCCAAAAATGCGCTGTAATGGCATGCAATGTAAAAGAATGCATTGTAAAGGATGTTGCGATGTAAAAACAGCGTTGTAAAGGTATGCATTGTAAATGTATGCGTTTTAACATCATACAGTACTCATTCTCACTCCCTCACACTCTTTCTGTAACAGCATTTGACAGATCAGATTTTTTCTTTTACTTATTTTCAGCTACCTGCTGCTTAGCTGCTGATGCTTGGAACCTTAGATGGGCACACAGCTCCTTCCTGCCTCGTGCACCTCATCAGGAAGCTGAAAGCTGAAGCTTGTGCAGTTAATACACTATTCAGTTCAGAGGCCCTGAAACAAATTGGTGCAAAAAAATAAAAAGGGTGGGGGGGAACCGTGGTGTCCGACCTGGTCAGTCGGGGTTGAAATCGGGGTCTGATTCAGGGTGTGTCGTGCCTCCCATATCTTCACTGCATCAGCCCAGGGTTCAGCCAATGGCTTACGTCTTTTAGTAATCCTATCTTCCCGGAGTAAAGCTTGTTCTTCTTCTCTAACCCGGTGTGTAACGTCGTCCTCCCAGGCCACCACCAACGGGGCGAACCTTGATTTCCAACCCAATGCAATCCTTCTCTGAGCCAGGATGAGAGCTAGATCAATGAACCTATATACTATTTTGCGTGTTTTGGGTCTTGACGAACAGTCCCAATAGGCATATCTCTGGAGAACACGCTAGGGTTCTGGCCAAGACCTTATTAAGCATATCTACAATCTTGTGCCAGAATTCCACTAGTCTGGCACAAGACCATATCATATGATCTAAGTCTGCGTCCAAATGTGAGCACTTGGGACAAGCCTCATCCTCCGTCCCATAGATTAAATTTAACCTATGTGGAGTAAGGTAGGTCCTGTGGAGAATGTTAAAGTGTATGAACTTAAAGGCAGTGTTCCGAGACACCTTTTTTGGGCCACTAATAATCTAGGCAAAGAGCGTGGTGCTAATTCCCTTATTGCCAAATCCAACTATTTTATCAAATGCCCTGCCAAACCCAAAGGTAATAGTACCTGTAAGGCAAGATAGGTACCCGGTTCATTGCCAGCTATACCCCATAGTTCTGTCATTGCCCCTCGGAGCTTATGAGAGTTTAATAATTGCCCTGGTGGGAGTTCGTGGTATTCCAGAAACTCATTAAGTGGGAGCAATTCCCCTTCTCTATAACAGTCTTCCATTGACTGTATTCCCACCTCTTCCCAGCCCATCAGTTGTCGCCCAGTGAGGGGTGGACCCATTCCCGCTTGGGGGATATCTGTAAGTGGAATACTCGGTGCTACAGCAAGCAGCATCCCCATTTGAGCGATCTTCTGCCGACGGTTAAGTAACCTGGGGAGTAGGCGCATGTGTAGTGTGCCAGGTGCAAGAGACAATGTAGTGGAGTCTCTCCTGTCTAACCACCTAGCAAGCCATTGGAGTTGGGCCGCCAAGTAGTAGGCCTCAAAGTCTGGGGCCTCCAATCCCCCACTCATTAATGGAAGTTTCATGGTCTTCAGCGATACTCTATGATGACCACCATCCCATATCAAATCACTGAGTATTTCATCCAGAGTTCTAAATCAATGTTTAGAAATTACCACCGGTAAGTTGACACAGTAATACAAAGGTTGTGGCAATATTACCATTTTAGATAATGCTACTCTAGCCATTACATTTAAGTGTGTGCCAAAAGGCCACATTCGTTCGAAGCCCCCATCAGGGCACCCCGCCCAGTTTACCCTCAGAAAGCTCAGCTTGCGTACGAAAAGCCTGTATCCCCAAGTATTTAAAGGAGACCAATGCCCAATTAAGGGTGGGCGGGAAATCTGGTTGCTTAAGGAGAGTAGAATGAAGCGGGAACACAAACGTTTTTTTTTTATTCAACGTAAGCCGGAAAGCTCTGCAAAATCCTCAAATATGCTTAACACCGTGTGGATCCCGATGTGGCCGTCTAATAAGTATATTAACACATCATCGGCATAGAGCGACATAATATGTGAGGTCCCATCCGGAGGTATCACCAGTCTACCTTCTTCTTGTCTAAATCGCACCTCCAGGGGTTCCACCGCCAGGGCAAATAGCAGTGGCGAGAGGGGACAGCCATAGGGTGGTGCAATTGATAGGATAAGGCATGGATATC